>NC_085139.1:121750265-122474992 GCF_024139115.2 Armigeres subalbatus
AGTTACGGGTCATAATTCTGTTCCGATTCTGATCTGATTCCAATAAAGATTTTTATTTGAATATGATCTTATACTAATTTGATTCTGTTCTTATTCTGATCTGCTTCAAAATAATTCTGACCTGATTCTCATTTGACTTGACTATTTAAATCTATTTTGAACTGACCTGTGGGATTCGATCTGAATTTGATCTGATTCTGATTTAAATCGATCTGAATCTGAATTTGAATCTGAATTCGATCTGATGTCGTTTGGAATTTAAACTTATTAACAAACGTTTTATATTCTTTTAAAGATATTTTCTGCCCTTGGCTGGCCCATCTCCAAAACAAAACTTTCATATTCAAACTTATTTTTTCTTCTTCATTTATTATTATTAATTTATGTATCTTTGAGAATGTATTGGAAGAAGTTACAAAAAATGGATTTATAAGATAAAACTCCTTAGTAGGATAGTAGTAGAGACTTGATCTCCTATTTTTCCGACGTATCATAGCTAGAATTGAATATACCTATATACTTAACCTTCACCGATGCGATAGTTTGTAAATATTTTTTATACATCATCATTAGGGTGGCTCAAATTAGTATGGGAAAACTTTTTCAATTTTTTGATGGGCCGCCCTCTTATTCGTTTCTATTTGATGCCCTGATGCTCTGGACAAAATTTCAGCCAAATCGGTCAACGTTTGGTGGGCTATACTCGTTGGAAGTTTATGGAAAATGTATGCAGAAACATCCAAAACAGTGAATTGCAGTTGGAGCAGAACTTACGATGAAGAACTATGATATCCACAGATCTTGAGAATTTAATACAGAAGTTATGCAGAAAACTAAGATTAGAGTTTATAAGGCAAAGATATTAGCATTTTACTGGAGTGTAGAGTGTGATTTTTTCTAAAGGTAAAAGAAACGAGACGCACAAAGTTGCACGATTTGGCTGAAATTTTGTCCAGAATCATGGCACCAAATAGAATCGATTAAGAGCGGCCATCAAAAATTTAAAATGTTGAGCCACTAATCATCACTTCATCTTCTTCTTATTGGCATTACATCCCCACTAGGACATTGCCGCCCCGCTGCTTAGTGTCTATTCATACACTTCCATAACCGCAAGGTTTCAGCCGTTACCATTTTTTCGATCATGAGGCTAAACGGTATACTTTTTATGCCCAGGGAAGTCGAGACATTTTCCATATCGAAAATAGCCTAGACCGGTACCGGGAATCGAACCAGCATGTAGAGGTGCCGCCGAAGTTTTGATCAGGCCGTTTGAAATTTGTCACGCCGCTAAACTATGATTTTCCACGCGATTTAAATTCGAAGAAGTCCACAGAGGAGAAGACAAATCCCATGTCAAAACGTTGGGTAAAAAAATACCTACTCGTTTTACTAAATGTAGACTGAGTTGCGGTATTTTTTTACAAAAATACAAAAAAACAGTCGTCGCACAAACAGTTTTTTTAACTTTATTACTGTGTTTAGGATTTCCGTTGAAATAGAATATTTCAAGAGTCGTTTTACAGAACGACATTTGGACGAAAGTCAAATGTTGTTTGGCCAAATGGCATTTGACGAACAAACTATTTAGCCGATGCCCATCTAGCCTAAAGTTATTTCGCGAAAATGTCGTTCGGTCGAAAGGTACATACTATCGAAAATGTCGTTCGGTCGAAAGTTCCTTGTTTGAAAAACTGTTGGCTGAATAGCTCAATTGGCCAAAATAGTCAATTGACAGAAAGGGCAATTTGACCGAAATGGTAATCTTGCCTGAAATGTCGGATTGTTTTGCAGAAAGGACACTTTCGGCTAAATGATCTATTCGCAAAACGACATTTTAGGCAAACTATTATTTCGACCAAACAGAGTTTCAGCCTTCATGGTTGCTAACAATTTTGTAGTCAAATTACATTTTGGTCTAACATTTTCGACCCAACAACCGTTTCGGATAAACGTTTATATAATTTCGCCTGAATTCGGCTTACGTGTTATTTGATGATGACGATATCTGACAAGCGAATGACTTTCGACCAAACGACAAGAAGGGCCATTTTCCCGGAAGGCGTTTAGCCAAATAAATCATTAGACCCATCTGAAGAAAATGTAATTTAACGAAATGGATATAGATCGAAAATATCGATTGGTTGAATAGGTCATTTGACCAAAAATGTTTGCGAAAAGGTCCTTTGGCGAAAACCGTCTGGCTGAAAGGCTTTAGTAATATGATGCATTCGGTCAAATGGCCCTTTCTGTCAAACGACCATTACGACCAAACGGCCTCTTGACTCATTCGAGGAAACGACCATGTCGGCCAACAACCTGTTAAAGACAATGGTTTTTCCGGCAGATTATCGCTTTGGCTAAATGATTTTTTTCATCAAACCGTTTTTCATAAACTGCCTGCACGGTTCGCAATGTCTTTTCGTCGAATATTCAGCAATTTTCAGCCAGCGACCCTTTCCAATTTTAGTAATTTTCAGAGAAATGTTTGAAGAATTTCTTATGAGCAAAACAAAGATTGTCGCGTAGAAATCCAAAAAATTCGTTCTACCAAAAACAAAAAAGCTCTTCATTCTGAAAAGGTTTATGGGAATTCGAACTTCGCGGTTTTGAAAAGTTTTCTATCGGAAAAATCTTGTACGATTGAAACAATCGTTACGTTTGTTGTAATCATGACGAGGACATTGTTGTTTCAATCTTCAAATTTGTTGTTTCAAAACTGATTCACTGCTTTATTCAAACGAACTTTAATGTTTTTTTTCAATCCTGCATCGTATGACTTTAACGATAATATTTTCGTTCCAGTGATGAGATACGGTGGAGACTCTCACTCCTCCTGAAGCTAATTCGATTCCGTTGTAGTCACTTTTTCTCTTTGTTGATTTCATCATTGTCGATAAAGAGTTTCGCAGAAATTCTGTAAGTAAAATAATTACAGTATTGTTGTTCTGGTTCTCCTTAGCGTGCGGTAAGATGCGCGCAAAAAGCAAGACATGTGAGGGTGGCTGTCGATTCTGGTGCCGGTCTAGACAATTTTCGGATTGAAATTGTCTCGACTTCCTTGGGCATAAAAGTATCATCGTGTTAGCCTCATGATATACGAATGCAGAAATGGTAACTTAGAAACCGCAGTTAAATCGTGGGTCTAATTGAACACTAAGTGGAGGCGGCAATGTCCAGTGGGGATGTAATGCCAATGAAGAAGAAGAAGAAGAAGAAGATTGTTCTGATCTATTATTTGGGGTTTGTACTTTTGTTTCGAGTCAAAATCAAGCGATTTTCCAAGGACAATCTTTATGGTAGTCTGTGGCGAGAAACATCTTTCACTCGCACTTTTTTCTAAAGCAGGGCTGGAGAATAAACGAAAATCGTGCCTTCTGGATGAAATTTTTTTGGTTTATCATTCTCTCTCTCCAAGCATATAGTGTATCATGTCGTTATTTGTTGATGGCCTTCTTGCTGCCCTGGTGGACAACAAAGGGTCCATCAATGGATTTAAGAAATAGAAAGAATTGGTGACAAGCCTAGCCATAATGTCTGATAGAGAAATAACTTGTCTGAGCAAATGCGACACCGCCAACAGAAAGGGAATGGCATCGTAAAAAACGACTTGAGACAACTATGCTTGACACGGCAGTTCTTACGCTTCACTAATTTTTCGCGAAAATGTTCCGCGTGCGTTTAAAAAAAAGACCGCAATGGGATTCGAACCTAGAAAACAAACAAAAATAGCACTGGGTTGCGCTCACTCTAGCCGTACCTCTACGTTGACCGCTTGTTAGGATAGGTATGTTCCTTAAAGGCTACCTCGTGCATTGGTCAAGGCAAGAAAAGATAAAAGATGTGAGAAAGCAAGCAGGACCTAAGTAACTTTTTTCATGAGTTAATTTAAATATGGCTATCAACAAACCAATATGAAAGCTTCTTTGATTGCAACACCAACACTCAAATCAATTCATAAAAAGAGAATACTTAAGTCCTTTTTGAAAAGGTTAAGAGAAATCAATCTCTTTCGCAGCTCTGAATAGTATGTGACAAATAATTACCTCCTCATATTTTTTTTCTTTCCCGCAAAATGATTTCTCGCCAGTAGTGAGCATCCTCTGCTCTTGAGAATGAGTGAGCATTACGATCCCTGATTATTTGACAGTGGTAGCTGGAAAACATAGTAGAAATAAATATATACGAGAGTTGAATCAACTAGACTGTCTAGTCAAAAAACAAAAAAAAATCCAAAAAATTCTCGAAACTTTGAAGTAGCTCCCGTAAAAATTCGAAAACTTTTTTGGGGAAGTTTCTCAGACTTTTTCCGTGAAGTTCTTAAGATTTTTCCAATAATGTCTTGAATATTCTCCTCCTCTTCCGAAAAGTAGCTCCCGTGAAAAATTCGAAAACTTAGTGAATTTTTTGGGAAAGTTCCTCAGACTTTTCCCGTGAAATTCTAAAGATTCTTCCAATAATGTCTTGAAAATATAAAAAAAATGCGAAGAAAAACTTGTGAAAAAATTAATGTAATAAAAAATTGCCACGCCGCCCCCGCCGGTTGAAATGGCTTTCGGCGTGACTCCGAAAACGTCGCCGCCGACGGTCAAAATTTTGACAAACGGATGATTTTCGGAACGGCGCACACCCCTCTACCAGCATTTCATTTCATTTATTTAGTTAACATCTAAACAGATAACACTGGAATCGCAACAATTTGACGCCACATAACGGACGGTTCGAGGCCGCATCTCTCCATCCTCGGATACGCCCCCACGCTCGCCAAGTCGTTCTTGCACCTGGTCTGCCCATCTCAGCTCGCTGCGCTTCCACGCCGCATCTGGTACCTGCCGGATCGGAAGCGGAAACACCATCTTTGCAGGGTTGCTGTCCGGGCATTCTTGCAACATGTCCTGCTCCATCGTACCCTTCCGGCTTTAGCTACCTTCTGATACTGGTTCGCTGTAGGAGTTGGGCGAGCTTCATGGTTCATTCTTCTTCGCCGCCACACACCGGTCTTCTCTGCACACCGCCAAAATGGTCCTAAGCACCCGTCTCTCGAATACCCGGAGTGCTTGCAAAGTCCTCCTCCTGAGCATTGTCCATGTTTCATGTCCGTAGAGGACAACCTGGTCTTATTAACGTCTTGTACATGACACATTTGGTGCGGTGGCGAATCTTTTCGACCGCAGTTTCTTCTGGAGCCCGTAGTAGGCCCGACTTCCACAGATGATGCGCCTTCGGTATTTCTGCCACGACTAACGTTGTTGCCAGCTGTTATAAGGATCCGAGGTAGACGAATTCTTCGACCACCCTCGAAGGTATCCCCTGTCTATCGTGGAACACTGCTTCCCCAGGCGGGCCCTGTCGCGCCCGGTTCCGCCCCACAAGCCATGTACTTTTGTCTTTGGACGCATTCACCACCAGTCCAACTTTTGTTGTTTCACGTTTCAGGCGGTGTACAGTTCCGGCCACCTTTGCAAAATGTTCGGCCGACAATGTCCATGTCATCCGCGAAGCACCTTCTTACCAGCATGGTCTTTGCTTTATAGCTGCGTATCTTACCGCACGGTTAAGGAGGGCTCTTGATGCATAATCGATGTTTTTAGGGATGTCAAATGTCACTGTTGTTGTTAAATATTTACTGGGAATTGATCCTCTCAAAAAAAAAAAAAAACTCTTCTGGCATGATAACCTTTCACCATGCTTTAAATACTTTGCTTCAAAATCGGTAGATATTTCGATTTGCCTTGCGGATAAATGCGCAAGTTTCCGTATGGATTTCGATAGTGCATGCTATCAGAATTGAGAATTTAGAAAGACAAAACTTATAATTTTGTTCTCAGCTGTTTGAGGTAACAAACCACTTGAAGCATAAATGTCCTAAAATTGTGAAGGAATGTTGACATTTAAACACTCTAAAAAATGATTCATCACCTAATGTTCATTTGTCTAAAGAATCTATACAAAAATCCGCTAGAATAAAACTACTTTGGTTCTTTTGCAAAACCTGTCCAGCGCAGCAATAATAACTTGTTGTGGCCAAAAGTTGTTGTGATTCATAGTGCCACCAAATTTAGTCACATTTGAGTTGCTGCAACCAAATCGGCTTGGATTGTGCTGCTAGGGGTGGCTCTCCCACATTCTTCCCCACTATTAGCTGATTCCAACCCTCATTATCATTGGATCTCTCTGTGCAACTTTTGTTTGTTTTGATCAATCACGGGTAGCAACTTAAGAATTGTGTGGATCATTAAGCTCTCCAGTCTAGCCTCAACTTCTCTTTAAGATGTTCGCAGTAACAGTACACTGTTTTAATTTCTGTCTTGGTCGGTGCGACTAGGTGGTACCAAAGACTGCTCCAAGGACCACCATTCCGCATTCATTAACTAAAAGTCATGCCTTCTATCTTTCAGATATGTTCAGAACTCTAGACATACCCGCCGCCAGCATTGTCACCGGTTGGATACACAATGGAGTCACTTAATAAGCAATCATGTGACCCCATTCCACCGAGTGGCAAACGGTTAATGAAAGTCGCATGTTAGATTATTTTGATTGTGCCATCTCCCGAAGTGGCTTCTTCAGTGCCGGAGTCCACTTGCTTGCACGAATACGCCAATTAGCATAAAGCTACTTGAATGCCGGCGAAGAGTCACAGTTCGCAACTATATGTGCTGCTGCTTGCCGGTGATGAGCTGGTTGGCTGCCACTGCAGCACACAACATCCAGCCCGGGGGCCAGGATTAAAGAGGAGTTGAAGCAGCAAATGAATTCAAATATGCTAATGCACATACGAGACACCTTTTGTGTGGACACGTATGTGTATGTTTATGTAATGCTAGACAATTCTAATGTTCCATGCAATGGTACGAGGATGGATATTTTGCTATTCTCTCTATCTGCGCCGTTCCTTCCGACTACCGGCCGCTCAGGTGTGTCCTTCTGGCAAAGTTTAATCTATCGGGTACTACGCCTGGGAAGACCACTTCCGAGATAGAAGTATGCAGCATTCAAGCATTAACCTGCACACCATTCGAGTTGTTTCGTACCGTGCACAGACCCGGATCGAAATGAAGCAAAGAAATTTAGACTCAGGTTTTCCGAGCTTGACCGTGGAGCGGCCTTACACAATCGAAGTGGATGTGTTTGTGTTTGGCGCTTTTAGAATTTCCCTAATTGTGTCTGCGAGAAAGCACTGCCAATGTATGTACAAGCATTCCGGAAATACCTCCATCCTTCAATAACGAAGGAGAAAGTAAGATTAACATTAAAATTTATTCATTTAGTTCAGTAAAGTGCATAGCTTTGGCAAAATTACGAGCATCAGGCAAGCAAGAGTCACGGTGAGGTTTATGACGTCGTTTGTTGTCGATGAACGTCACTCTACTAACCTTTCGTAACGAAAACAGCAACCACAAGTTATCATATACCTGTATCCAGTGAAGAGCTACGAGCGATGATGATGACGGAAGATGCAAAAACGCGCTCTTCCATCATCATAAACAAATTTCCGCCCGGAGGGATCCGTCGCGTCGCGTCCGTTTGCATCCCACATATATAGAAGGTATAAAGAAACACCTGAGATGGCGTCGTCGACGTCGCCGCATAACGCCATCATCATGATCCTCGCGGGTATTCGCCACGATACTGGCTGGCTAGCTATCAGGAAACGAACGGGATGATGCTGCAAGAAAAACCCAAATCCCGGAGTTCCGGAGCAAAAGAGCAGCCACTTCACCGCAGCAGCACCGCGCGCAGTGGGTAGCGACATGGCATCCGTTTCGTCGTGCGATAGCGTGGATGAAGTCTTGTAAATAATGCAATAGTTATTAAATTAAGTGCTTTCAGCGATTCGCCGGTGCTTCTATTTTGTCGTCTTGGCACATAACTGTGGAAGTCGCTGTTCGCCATTACTGTGCATGCCGGGAAAGAAGGTGACGATAATTTATGGCCACGATGGATAGGCATCATTTGCATTTTTGGGTAAAGCTTTCCGGGAGACAGATTCAAACCGGAGCTGTGGTGGATCGATGTAAAATCGCTTCAAGTGCGAAAAAAGGAACGGAAGAGAACTTTGACAATCTTGAGAGAAAAAAAATGTGACCACTCGAGAATAAATTTAAAGTATTTGCTTTAAACAAATCTCTTTAAATTTAATAGACATGTCCTTACAAACAAAAAATAATAATATAAATTATCAGTTGGTCAACCATCAACTTTAAGAAAAATGAGTCCATTAAAAAATGTCGTCCGAGGTTTGAAAAAAAGGGGGATTTGAGCTACCGTTTTGTGACAGTGCATTACACTTGGTTTACAAAAAAAAAGTGCGAAAAAAGGCAAAATTAGACACACGTTCACATTTACATTTACGTTCACAGTACATTATTTTTAATATTTCAAGTGGTTGGTCACTTGACCCTTCATCTTTGATTTTTTTTCTATAGCAATGGTTTGAATTCAAATATTTATAAAATTTACCAGAATAGCCTTGAGGAGGCATTGATTATTTTGAAAATTTAACTAGGTACTACATACACTAATATTTACAAAAATAATTTGATAACCTAAATTGGAACTAGCGCCCTAATGGGCGCCTGGTCCGATTGTAAGCAACGGACCATAATCCTTTCCTTACACTCACCAAAGCGCTCGGGTAGAGTTTTAATACCGGCTAGACGGTGGACCTCAGAAGTTCGTGTCCTGCGAGGGGTGTTGAGGATCATCCTCAGGAACATGTTTTGAACTCGTTGGAGTTTTAGATGATGAGTTTTTGCGCAGCTCTCCCAGATCGGCATGCTGTATTCGATCACGGGGAGGATGATTTGCTTGTAGACAGCAAGCTTATTTTTCAGGAACAATAACAAACGATGGTTGTTCAAAGGGTACAGTAGTTTTAACAACATGTTACACTTCGTCAGCGTTTGTCAACCTGTTGACGGAAAATAAGCTTGCTGTCGAGGGTTAAGCCAGGGGTAGTCGGCCTTATTGGCCCATTCCACAGTCGTGCCATTGAGGATGATTTTACAGTCCCCAGGCGGAACGTGTTTAGGGGATTTAGAGTGGGGGAAAATTATGACCTAGATCTTCGCCGCGTTGAAACAGATCTTCCAGCTGGTAAGGTACTCTGACAGGGCATCCAGGCCTCGTTGAAGTTTTGCCACTAGCGCTCTGATTACTCTACCGTTGTAGACGATGGAAGTGTTATCTGCGAACAGAGACAGAATGCCGCCTTCTGGAGGTTCTGGCATGTCGGAGGTGAACAGATTGAAAAGCAGGGGCCCGAGGATACTACCTCCTGGGGACGCCTGCGACGATGTTGTGCGCATTGGAACTTGCTCCGCTGATTGAGACCCGGAATGTCCTTGCCGACAGGTAATTGTTGATGATTTTCACCAGGTAGCTGGGATGATTGTAGCGTTGAAGTTTGTACACCAGACCATCATACCATTGTTGAATGCCTTCTCGACATCGAATAAGGTCATGGCGGATGTTTTAGAGACAGACTTGTTCCGTCTGAGGACGTTGGTAACTCGTGTCAGTTGGTGTACGGTTAATCGTCCGCGTCGGAAACCAAACTGTTCATCGAGCAAGATGTTATGGTGTTCGACAGACTCAAGTAACCGGCTGTGAACCGCCTTCTCAAACAGCTTGGCTGAAGTACGATACACACCAAAAAATATTAATGTTACAGGTGATGTTATTGAAAAAACTGACACAATAACGCTAGAGGTAATATGAATTGAGATGTATTTTTCAGTCAATTTGGATGCATGTTCCGCCGGGTTAGCTCGAGCCGATTCACTGAAGTTCCAACTTCCACCACCTCTGGATAGTGGTCCGAGCTGAGCTCCTGGAAGACGACCGGCTGGGAGACGTGATCGTTCATGTTCGTGATGAAAATGTCGAGCGTTGCATGGGCCCCGGACCGGGTACGGCTATCAGAGCTCAGGATGGTGTAGTGACCCTCCAGCTCGTCGTTGGACCAGATGACTCCGTCCCGGTTTGAGACGTTGTTTCCCCACGATTGGTGCTTTGCGTTCAGGTCTCCGGCGATGATGAACTGCCCCTGGCACCGAGTGAGCTTGACTATGTCCCTTCGTAGTTCGGCCGACGTGTCGTCGTCGACTTTAACTTGTGTGACAGTAAGCCACGATGAATGTGACGACTCCGACGGAGGTGATGACTTTCACTCCAACGGCTTCTTTGATTTGAATGTTGAAGTCCGGCAGCAGGCGATACTGCTCCGCAAGGCGATTGCCACTTTTCCCCTCTGGAGCACTTACTCGGGCTTCAGGTGGGTTTAGGTGAGGAAATCGCTGAGCTCGACGATTTTGCTCTTGAGCGAGCAACGTTTCAGTTTGTCAGCCCCAATCTAGAAGCCATTTTCAATGACGAAAAGGCCCAGAGTGTAGATTTGGTCAAACCGGGATTTGTAGCTCGAAGCCGAGCCGCAAGTTGGCTGAATTTTTGGAGCCAGCTGCTCCGGGGTGTAGAGCGGAGCGGAATCATCCGGAAGTAAAGGATGCTCAACTTGCTGTCGGCGGAATCCAGTAGGAGAGGGCGGGGGCCATTCGCTGGAGTATGGAGCCAGCCAGCAATGCTGGAGCTTGAACCGACGCAGCAGCTGCTGTCAGTCGCTTGTGCGGTTGTAACGGTGGGAAATGGCCGGATAGATCACTTCGTTGAGCGCAGGAACACGGTTCTTCTTCGGCAGGGTCCTGGTGGAAGCCTTCTTCCGGATTTTCAGGAACTCGTCTCGCTTTGGGCATGGCCCTTTGTGATGGCTCGATGTTTATCGCCACAACACTATGGGGAATTCTCATACAAATGAGCGGCCAAAAATATAATTTCAAAGAAAACTGTTTGTATGCAACATATATAATGTGAAGAAATATTTAAGACCTTTTTTTTAACCCTTTAAGAGCCATCAAAAACCCTTCAAAAAGTGTCAATAGCGAAAAACAATTTTCCGTTTTTTTCTGAGCATTTTTTAGTTTGTTTCCAATAGAGCATGCATAAAATACCAAACAACCATATTTCTAGTAATAATGTTGTTCATTTTCTAATAATTACGAGGTATAGAGAATAAAAACGACAATTTTCAAGAAAACTTTGATTGCAGCGTTTTCGTAATAGCGCACATATGCGCAAGAAAATCACTGACTAAAAGGTGGTACCAGGGTTATATTTTAAGGTCTGAGGGAAGCTCTCTCGCGGTAGAGCGCTATTTTCGTACTAAAATGTCTATAACTCGGAATTGGGAACGAATATCGCTTATCCCAACTGACAATCTCTTTAAAATTTATCAATGAATGTTCCTACAAAATTTCATGGACCTACTATTTCACAAATTTGAATTAAGCTCTAAATACTGAACTATTGTAGAACTGAAATTTTCGCTTCTCAGTACCTCTCTCCGATGATTTGAAGCACAAAGGAACCGAATTTCGCAAAACCCAACTGACAAAAGTTTTGAATTTTTCCAACGATCATTTTGATGTAATAAAAAGTATATGTCACCGCAATAAATTTTGCAGGAAGCTCTTTTATCTCAACCAAGTTTTTAAATTCCATACAAAAGTTACCATTTCGGGAGAGCAGCCAACAGCATATTTTCTTGTGGCGCACGGCAGGACAGGAGCGATGAGAGCAGTAGATAGTCCGTCAACTTTGTATCAAGCGTGACACAAGAAAAAAGCGTATTCCTATTTGTGAACACGAGGATACTCTAATATTATATATTATATATTGAAATCAAATATATGTATAAGATCAGATAACAAGGTTGTAAGATCATTACTATTCTTCAATTTTATTCCATTATCTTTTTTATGTAGTCATCAAGCAGATACGTATTTTTTTTCTACTTGGAAACTTCTTCAGTGTTTGTTATCGACTGAAGAAGTTTCCAAGTAGGAAACGAAATACGTATCTGCTTGTTGATACATAAAAAGTTAATAGTGGAAGTAAATGGAAGAATAATAGTCTTTTAACCTTGTAGCATTTCCCCTAAGACGCTCTAAAATAATTAATCAGATAAACAGTTGAAAATAAATAAGACAAATAAAACAAATAAGACAAATAAAGCAAATAAGACAAATAGGACAAATTCCTACGGACGTCCCTCCAGAAGTTCCTGCAGAAGTTCCTCCAGGAATTCCTCCGGAAGTTCCTCCGAACTCCTGGAAGTTCCTCTGGAATTCCTCGGAAGTTCCCTGGAATTCCTCCGGAAGTTCCCAGGAATTCCTCCGGAAGTTCCCAGGAATTCCTCCGAAGTTCCCTGGAATTTCTCCGGAAGTTCCCTGAATTGCTCCTGGAAGTTCCCCTGGAATTCCTCCAGAAGTTCCCTGGGAATTCCTCCGAGTTCCCAGGAATTCCTCGGAAGTTCCCTCGTGAATTCCTCCGGAAGTTCCCCCGGGAATTGCTCCGGAAGTTCCCCCGGAAATTCCTCCGGAAGTTCCCCCTGGAATTCCTCCGGAAGTGTCCCTGGGAATTTCTTCAAAAGTTTCTTTGAAAACTTCCAGAGAAATTCCCGAGGGAACTTCCACAGGAATTTCAGGAGAAACTTCCGGAGGAATTCCCGGAGGAACTTCCGGAGGAATTCCTGGAGAAACTTCCCGAGTAATTCCTGGAGGAACTTCCGAAGGAATTCCTGGAGGAATTTCCGAAGAAACTTCCGGAGGAATTCCCGGAGAAACCTTCCGAGTAATTCCTGGAGGAACTTTCGAAGGAATTCCTGGAGGAACTTTCGAAGGAATTCCTGGAGGAACTTCCGAAGGAATTCCGGGAGAAACTTCGAAGGAATTCCTGGAGGAACTTCCAAAGGAATTCCTGGAGGAACTTCCGAAGGAATTCCTTGGAGGAACTTTCGAAGGAATTCCTGGAGGAACTTCCGAAGGAATTCCTGGAGGAACTTCCGAAGGAATTCCTGGAGGAACTTCGGAAGGAATTCCTGGAGGAACTTCCGAAGGAATTCCTGGAGGAACTTCCGAAGGAATTCCTGGAGGAACTTCCGAAGGAATTCCTGGAGGAACTTCCGAAGGAATTCCTGGAGGAACTTCCGAAGGAATTCCTGGAGAAACTTCCGAAGGAATTCCTAGAGGAACTTCCGAAGGAATTCCTGGAAGAACTTCCGAAGGAGGAACTTCCGAAGGAATTCCTGGAGGAACTTCCGAAGGAATTCCTGATGGAACTTCCGAAGCAATTCCTGGAGGAACTTCAGAAGGAATTCCTGGAGGAACTTCAGAAGGAATTCCTGGAGGAACTCCCGAAGGAACTCCTGGAAGTACTTCCGAAAGAGGAACTTCCAAAGGAATTCGTGGAGGAACTCCTGAAGGAATTCCTGGAGGAACTTCCGAAGGAATTCCTGAAGGAACTTCCGAAGGAATTCCTGGAGGAACTTCCAAGGAATTCCTGGAGGAACTTCCGAAGGAGTTCCTGAGGAACTTTCGAAGGAATTCGTGGAGGAACTTTGAAAGGATTCCTGGAGGAACTTTGAAAGGTTTCCTGGAGGAACCTCGGAATGAATTCCTGGAGGAACTTCCGAAGGAATTCCCGGAGGAACTTCCGAAGGAATTCCTGGAGGAACTTCCGAAGGAACTCCTGGAGAAACTTACTTTATTTTCCTTCTTAGTCTTATCTATCTTATTTGTCTTACTTGCCTTTTTTGTCTTATTTGTCTTATTTGTCTTACTTATCACCTAGATCCTTTTCAAAGCTTGTGTGGAAACCTTGTACAGAAATCCTCTCACGATATTTTCTAATGTGGTTCTAGAAACGGCTCATGTTTTCCCATTCCACCACCAGCTGGTGTTTGTTTATTTTGATTTCCTCATTGCGTGATTGGTCGGCGCTGCTGCTGTTCTCTCGCCGAACCACTGCATGAGTGATAAATTTCTTCCCCATTGTTGCCAATTCCTTTTGTTCTCCGTTTACGGCAAATTCTCAAGCAATTGTAAACTGCATAATGATGAAATAATTTTGGCGACACTGACAGCATCATTCTGGCGCGCTGAATTGGGCAATTTTCTCTCTCAGAGAGTGCTACCACGTGCTTTTTTAACGGAAAACCCTTCCCTCAGACCTTAATCCCCCATCTACAGATGAGTTGACATTTGGGACATTAGGTTTGCGGGACCATTTTATAGCGAAGAATTATGACAATTATAGTTTTTCATCTACAACTTTTTGATATTAATCTTCGCGTGCAAAACAAACCAAACTGTCAAAAAGCTTTGAAATGGTATATGAAACGTTATGTATTTGGAGAAGTTTTGACTTCATAACATACAAATCAAAGTAAGGAACGATTTTTATCAGCTTTTTATCAGCTTTTTCACTTCGCCAGCCCATATATTTTGACTAAATAAACATACAGCTTCAATATTTACCGATTTTCTCATCTGGGGTATATACTTTCATATGGGGGGATAGTCATTTGGCCGAAAGTTGTTTGGCCGAAATGGTCGTTTGGCTGAAAGGGTCGGTTGCCCGAAAGGATAATTTGGCCGAAAGGGTCATTTGGCCGAAAGGGTTGTTTGGCCGAAAGGGTTGTTTGGCCGGAAGGGTCATTTTGCCGAAAGGGTCGTTTGGTCGAATGGGTCATTTGGCCGAAAGGGTCAATTTTCGAAAGGGTCGTTTGGACGAATGGGTCATTTGGCCGAATAGGTCATATAGCCGAATAGTTTATTGAAAAGTGAGAAATTAGGAATGAGAAGACAGACGTCTCACTACCCACTTCGCACTACTCATTTTTCACAGTGAGAAGTGAAAAATGTGGATTGAGAAGTGAGACGTCTCACTCCTCAATCCTCATTTCTCCCTTCTCCCTGCAAAAAAGAGAAGCGCGAAGTGAGTAGTGACACGTCTCACTACTCACTCCGCACTATATTTTTTTCACAGTGAAAAGTGAGATATGAGGAAAGAGGAATGAGACGTCTCACTCCTCAATCCTTATTTCTCACTTCTCGCTGTTAAAAGTGAGAAGCGCAAAGTGAGTAGTGAGACGTCAGTGAGAAGTGAGACGTCTCACTTCTCACTCCTCATTTCTCACTTCTCACTGTGAAAAGTGAATAGGGCAGAGTGAGTAGTGAAGTGAGAGTTCACTCTTCTCATTCCTAATTTCTCATTTTTCAATATTAACTAAATGATCTAAATGACCAATTCGGCCAAATGACCCTATCGGCCAAATGACCCTTTCGGCCAAATAATCCTTTCGGCCTAATGACCCTTTCAGCCTAATGACTCTTTCGGTCAAATGACCCTTTCGGTCAAACGACCCTTTCGGTCACACCAATCTTTCGGTCAAGTGACCCATTCGGCCAAATGACTTATTCGACCAAACGACCCTTCCGGCCAAATGACCCATTCGGCCAAACGACCCTTTCGGCCAAATAGCTCTTTCGGTTAAATGACCCTTTCGGCCAAACGACCCTTTCGGCCAAATGACTTTCGGCCAGATGGGTATCGACCTAATAGCTTGTTCGGCCTAATGACATTCGGCCAAATGGCTTTCGGCCGAATGGGTTTCGGCCAAATGACCCTTCCCTTCCTATAGTGTACAGTTGGCGCACTTGGGATCGGCGACCTCCATCTTGTCGCACTCGTCAGTCAGTTCGCCACACTTGTTGCAGCGCGGCTTCATGCGGCAGTTCCTGGTGCCGGGCCCGAAGTTGAAGCAGTTGTTACACTGCGTGACGTCGCGATGCACGGGCCGATGTCGGTGTAATTTATAACGCCGAACAGCTTCAGGTCCTTTCACGTGGTGGAGATGAACCAGGTAGCGATATCTCCTCTCCTCTCCTGGCGAGCGATCTTGTGCACGTTTAGCTTCATTCCGCAACTTTCAAGCTCTGCTCGGAGCTCTTCCTCCTTTATATCATGGAGTCCTCGCAGCAAAACCTTGAGCGGCTTCGTGCCGGGGTGGTCATGAATATAGTACTCATACTTGTGGACCTCGAGGAACTCGACGAAGAATTTGTGCTGGTCTTTATTGCCTCTATACGCCTCTTTCATCGGGAATCGAACCCAGCCACCCTCAGCATGGTCTTACTTTGTAGCCGCGCATCTTAACGCACGGCTAAGGAGGGCCTCAAATACAACTATAGTCTACTAATAATTGGTTGGGTGTAATTTGATTAGGTAATTGTTTTTGATTAAATTTTGAAGTTGTGTATTTTACTTTTGTTCTTATTGCGAAAAGCGTTCTTACCACTCTATGATATTCCTATCCGAGATCTTACCTGAAAAAAAAAGAAAATGGAAATAAATTTACAAAATCTACAAAAATCGGCAATAGAAAGAATGAAAATTACAGAAAAAATACATCTATGTAGTAGTAATGTAGTGTTATGAAAACGTGACAAGGTGATTGTTTATCAATGTTCCTAGAATAACTAAGTTGCCTCTCCACATCTCGATATTGAAAGTACCATCGAGATAAGGAGAGTTCGAGGACTGGACGGAAAATTGAAATGAGTACTAGATTGAAAACACTGGGCACTGTTTTTCTTCTGACATCAGCTAGAGTGAGAAGGTACGCCTCAAGCGTCTGTTCACCAGGAGGTGCTGCTCAAACAGCGTCTGCTTGGTACCCAGCAGCTGATTAACGAAATGCAGTATCGCGTCAGCTATACATAAGGTGGCAGCCCCATCATCGCGATGTAGGTAACGCGACCCCGGTAAGGTAGCTTACTGAAGCCTCTCAAATACCACGAAAAATGGAGATAGAAGAAAAAGAGAACGTTATTTTTGGCAACCGACCCGGCATCGAAATAAGGACTATGATTGGAAACTCGGTACCCGGGATGTCAGGACCCTAAATGAACCTGGACGAGTGAGCCTTTTGGCTCGCGAACTGCAGAAGGTTGGAGTGAACGTGGTTGCTATTCAAGAAGTCCAATGGCCCAGATCCGGAGAACGTGAATTCCGAGCCGTGGACCCCACGACCAACACTGCATTCAAGTATAACATCTATCAAAGCGGCGGTGAAAAAGCAGAGCATAGAGTTGGTTTCGTAGTGATGGGTAAGCAGATGAAGCGAGTGATGCGGTGGAAACCCATTAGCCAACGAATCTGTGTGTTGAGGATACGGGGCAAATTATTCAATTACAGCCTGATCAACCGACAAACGATAAATCCGACGACGTGAAGGACACGTTTTATCAATGTCTTGATAAAACCTATGGAGAGTGCCCAAAGCATGACGTGAAAATTGTTATCGGAGACGCTAACGCTCAGGTCGGTAGAGAGGACTTTTTCGTCCCATAATCGGTAGGAGAGCCTTCACTCCGCTACCAATGACAACGGCCTACGGCTAGTAAATTTTGCTGCTGCCAGAGGGATGGCCATCAGTAGCAGCTACTTTGCACTGGAAGAACATCCGAAAGCACACTTGAGACACCCAAATGGTGAAACTTGCAAACCAGATAGACCATGTTCTGGTGGATGGGCGCCATTTCTCGGATGTTATCGATGTGCGGACATTCAGATGTCCGAACATTGACTCTGATCGCTACCTCGTTGTCAGTAAAATTCGATCACGGTTGTCAACTGTATCGAACGAAAGATCACAGCGAACGATGCGTTACAATATCCAGCGATAGTCGGCGGAAGGAGTATCGGCTGAGTACCGCCACAAGCTCGACGAACGGATAAGTGCACGAGCACAGCACAGCACAGCACGAGAAGTGGTAGGCACTGCACAGAGGCGACCCAGGACGGATTGGTTCGATGTGGAGTGTCAGAGAGTGACAGAC
The DNA here is from genome assembly GCF_024139115.2 of Armigeres subalbatus. Lineage (NCBI taxonomy): Eukaryota > Metazoa > Arthropoda > Insecta > Diptera > Culicidae > Armigeres > Armigeres subalbatus. Next base: position 121,768,007 of record NC_085139.1, read on the forward strand.
GAGAATAACGTTGCCAGAAGCCGGATGTTGGTGTCGGGTACCCGATCGAATAGAGATCGGTACAAGGAAGCAAGAGCATGCGAAAAACGAACTCACTGCAGGAAGAACCCGTCATGTGCAACGACCAGCAAGGGAATTTGCTGTCAGATAAAACCGAAGTGGCTGCCAGCTCGAAGTGTTGCTTCCACCTGGCAGCCACTTCGGTTTTATCTGTCAGCAAATTCCCTTGCTGGTCGTTGCACATGACGGGATATGGCGCTGTCTTCCTCCGCACGCCATTGACAGACTCATAAAACCTCCGCATATCGTTCTGCTCCATTTTTTCCTGCGCCTCACTAATAACTTGTTCTTCTTACTCTTTTTGCCTTTCTCGTACAACAAAGTTGTACCGAAAGGCTATCATTTCACTCCAAATTCGAACTTTTGATAGAAGTCCCGGAGACCCATAGTGTTGTATACCATTCGACTCAGCTCGATGAGCTGAACAAATGTCTGTCTGTCCGTATGTGCGTGTGTGTGTGCACAAAATGCTATTAAAAACATTAGCCAAATTTTCACATAGAAACTCTTAACCGATTTTCTTGCAACAAGTTGCATCCGACAGAGACTAAAACGCTGTTGATCACTATTGAATTTCATAATAATTGCAAATTGCAAAAAATAGATAACATTAAAATAGTGATGAGACATAGTCACGTAGAACAATAATGTGTTATGAAAAATGCCTTGCATCTATGAATATTTTTAAAGTTTATCCGTGGCTTGCTCCCATTACGAGTTTCATCGTACTATAAAGATGCTCGTGTTGTACGCATTTAGGCGTAAGTATGCTCTCCGTTCAGTTTCATAGTACTATGAAATTGTCCGAAAGTCAAAATTCGAACATAGAAAATTTGAGAAACTTTTGGCAGCGCCATCTGTCGTCTACTAGTGTAAATTTTCTATCATAACATTAGACGGTGTAACTGTTTTGCCTTTCTTGTACATCATCGAGGCTACATTTATTACCTTTTTACGCGAGAAAGGCGCCATCACCGCTAGGTGGATTAATCTGGGTTTTTCTTCCACCTGTTAAATGGAGGAAGTGACGGTGCATTGGTGAACAGAATAAATATTAGCGACGATGGACAAGCTGTGGAGTCACCTACACTAGATGAGGTTAAAAAAGCTGTTAAAGAGCAGAAAAACAATAAGGCTGCGGGGAAGGACCAGCTCCCGGCTGAACTTCTCAAACATGACAATGAGCAGCTTTATGAACTTCTGCACCATATTATGTCGAAAATATGGGAAGACGAGTAAATGCCTGCTAGCTGGTTAGACGGCCTCATTTGCCCTCTCTTTAAGAAAGGCACAGACTGGAGTGCGCCAATAATTACCGAGGAATAACTAAGAAGGGTTATTCGGCGTACAAAATTATGTCCCGTATTCTGTTCAACAGATTGAGACCGCTTGAAGAGTCCTTCGTCGGCGAATACCAAGCAGGTTTTCGTGAGGGCCGAACAACGACGGATCAAATGTTTATTCTGAGAAAAATCCTTGATAAATTCCTGGAGTACAACTTGCAAACACATCATCTGTTTATTGATTTCAAGGCGGCGTACGATTCAGTAAAACGGAATGAATTATGGCAAATTATGCTTGAACATGGTTTTCCGGCGAAACTGATGCGGCTGATTCGTATAACATTGGACGGATCGAAATCGAGTGTAAGGGTTGCGGATGAAATATCGACGTCATTTGTTACCTTAGATGGATTAAAGCAGGGTGATGTACTCTCGAATCTACTGTTCAATATAGCGCTCGAGGGAGCGATTAGGAGAGCTGGTATGCAAAGAAACGGAACGATTATCACAAAATCGCATACGCTACTGGGATTTGCGGACGATATCGATATTATCGGAATTGATCGCCGTGCCGTGGAAGAGACTTTTGTGCCTTTTAAGAGGGAGACAGCGAGGATTGAACGGGCTTGGTGGTCATATGGCTACCGCTTCTGCCTCATACACAGGAGGTCGTGGGTTCAATCCCAGGTCCGTTCCATTTCTCCTACTTTGTATCTTTCATATATTTCTCATGTTCTAGCAATCGCTAGAAATGGAAATGTGCTTTCATACCGTTTCCATCTTCTATCCCTATACCTACAATTTGATTAGCTCTAGCAGGTAACTGTTAGAATTCGAAAAGAGCATAAAAGCTCGTTTCGGCATCCAATTAGAATACATCTCTCTTTCATTACTATCACATTGGCAACCCGTTAACCAAGACGAACCTCTGCCATAGAACCTTAGCCCCAAATTCCAATAAAATTCCGCAGGAACTCGTGGCGAGTGCAGAGGTGTTCTCGGCTTGCAGTGGGCGAGTGACTGCATCATCAATTCCTTCTCATCCCCGATGGCCGTGAGGACGTGGCCAGCGCCGTTATCGACCATCGAAAATACTAGAACTCTCGGACTGTGCACATTGAGGTTGGAGAGCAAAATCCCATGCTTCCATCCATTGGTTCCCTGTGCAATTGCGATTGTTCGGTTGATCACGGAGTAGCAACTACGAAATGCACGGTCATCATGCTCATGCTCATGCTCATTTAAGAGGGAGAAAGCGAGGATTTGACTCACGATCAATACCAGCAAAACGAAGTACATGGTCGCTGGCAATCAACGTGGGTTCATTGGTGGTGGTGGTAGCGAAATAGTGCTGGATGGTGAAAAATTTGAAGTGGTAGAAGAATTTGTGTATCTTGGAACATCAGTGACGTGCGATAATGATGTTACCCGCGAGGTGAAAAGGCGTATTGCAGCTGCTAATAGGGCTTATTACGGACTTCGTAACCAGCTTAAGTCCCGTAGTCTGCAAACGAAAACAAAACTCGCGCTGTATACTACTCTTATTCTTTCGCTGGCTTTATACGGCCATGAGACATGGACGTTAAAGGAGGCTGATCAAATAGCTTTCGGAGTGTTTGAGCGTAAGGTGCTGCGGACAATACTCGGAGGTAAACAGGAGAACGGTATCTGGCGGCGTCGCATGAATCACGAATTGTACCAGGTGTATAAAGGGCTGGATATTATTAAGCTTATACAATACGGCAGACTACGGTGGGCTGGTCACGTTGTTCGTATGCCGGAAGAACGTCAAGCGAAGATAATATTTAGTAGAGAAGATTTTCAGATTTTTAGATCTTCAGATTTTTAGATTTTTAGATATTTAGATTTTTAGATTCTCAGATTTTTAATTTTTTAGATTTTTGGATGTTTAGATTTTTGATATTTAGAATTTTAAGAATTTTAGATTGTTATATGTTTTATTTCTATTTAAAAAAATATGTTATAACATTTTTTGTTTTCATTTTAGCGGCGCACTATGGACGACAGAATGATGACATTGATTTTTTATATAATAACAAACATGCTTGTTATTGCGTTTGATATTGTTCCCTTTTTTATCCCATGTTTCTAGGATTCAAGATTTATATTTTCAAGCTTTGAACACTCCTCTGATTGTAACCAAGCGAAGATAATATTTAGTAGAGAACCCGGAAGAGGCCGCAAGCTTCGTGAAAAGCCGCGTACACGATGGCTTCTTGCAGTTGAAGAGGACCTGAGGGCGCTCAATGTTCAGGGCGACTGGAAGCGATTGGCCCAGGATCGAGTCCAGTGGAGAAGGATACTCCATTCGGCGTAGGTTCATCGAAGAGCTGTAGCCCATCAAGTATCAAGTATCAAGTACTAGATTGGAAAAAGCTCGTTGTTATGAAAAACGACAACAAATCAAATGTCATATCTTGTTTTTAATGTGTGTGTTATAATTACAATTTATTTTAATTGTCCAAAGATGGTCGAATAGCCCTTAAATTTGAATATATGTATAGGGAGAGAGAATCCTGGGCAAAATATGACCAGAATACAGGTAAATGAGATGTAGAATGCCCAAATGAATGTAGATTGATGGAACCGTGAAACCGACTTACATAGGGAGTGATATCACGTGTAGAACACCATGACGAAGAGAGTTGACTGTAATAAGCATGTAATAGTCAAGAGATCATCCTACTTTCTTTACTTCCGTAAGTTTAAATATTATCTTGCATGGGCGCATGCTGCTCCCCAATTAAATTTCCCAACTCCATTCTGCAGGAGAAGATGCGACCTATTTGAAAACCGATCGTAAAAACTCTTCACATGGAACCGCTTTCACTGCACTCATCGTCATTTTTTCCCACCATCAGCTCCAAATTTTAATCCAAACCCCCCTGGAAAATTTTCCACACATATGTCCGCCGCAGCTGCATTGCAAAATTACTTATTATTCTGCCACTTTTTCCGCCGTTTTTGCTCAGCCAGAACACATTTCACACTTGACTCGACTTACGGACTCTGCCGGCTGGCCATCCTTCCCGTGCAGTGTCCCGTCCATCGCATCGCCGTCGTCGTCGTCGCCTGCCCGGTTCCAGTGCTCGAGAGGGCACTTGGAGAGCACCGAACTGACCATGAGGCAGTAATAAACCTTAAATAATACATACTCCATAGGGCCATAAATTCCGCCACCGCGCGCCACCCGACCCGCTGCGCTGGCTTGGGTGCTGGTGTCCTCATAGTCTGACTGCACCGCACTACTGCTGCAGTGCATGGTCCCATCATCGTACAGTACCAGAAGAAGGTATGGGCCCTGGATGGGATTCTCTGACCAAGGTATGTCTGCGTGAGTGCCTCCCATGTGGGAAAGCCATCACAGAGAGCGCGCTGGGGAGTTCTGCAGTTGCCCGGTATTCCGATGATGTTTGCTGTAATTTGTGTTGGGTTTACCTGGGTTTGCGCAAAGGGGTAGCATTACTTCGTTAAATATTGATACTTTCTAATGGGTCGATTGTTTGTTTTACCATTGGGAGCTGATCAATTCCGAACCTTGTCGGTGGAAAACTATTATTCCGTTCTTGATAGTTATGAAATTGAAACTTGAGCTGTAATCCCCATCCATTATGGTCCATCTTTTACTGGCAGTTCGTCCTCCCAACTGAGACATTGCTGCCTCGTAGCTTATAGCCAGAATCACTTACTTCTACCCTCCCCCAATTTTTGTCATTAATTATGAACACCAATTGCGCAGCTGCATGAAACGAAATAAAAAGCGAAAATTAGCAATAAGGTGCATTTATCATCAAAATAGCACCAATTATTTGATGCAATGCCTATAAAAAAGCCATAGTTGAAAACATCGAACAATCATATGGCAGAAACACGGTGACACTTTATATTTTCAAGTGCTTCAGTATGATTCCCTCCATTCCGCGTTCATTCATCATTCGTGTTTTTATCATGAACGAAGGAAATCATTTCATTTTTTTTTCACTTAATCTGAATGGTGGGAGGTATTTTTCCCGCAAGGTTTGAAGATCACTCGACAACAAATTGACAGTTTTGATTGCAATGATGCATTCTGCATAATGTATATGTGCCATATGACTAAGGATTGTGAGGATTATTATTATTGATGATACCGAGTAAAACCCTTGCATATCCGTGATAGAAAGTTTCGGCAATGATATAAAGTTGCCTTCCTCGTACAACAAAGCTATGGAAGACGCGGAAACCCATAGTGTTATATACCAATCGACTAAGTTTTACGAACTGAGCAAATGTATATCTATCCGTATGTATGTGTGAACATGAAAGCTAAGAAAAGCAGTAGTAAACTTTTTATACAGCAATCCTTTCTTGCAACAAAATTATCGATCCAACTTTTTGAGATATTAACCTTCTTAAACCCATAGTTTTGATCATAAATAGCATATTTCATTAAAAAAAACTTCTCTGAAGACGCCTAGTGTACAAAATGAATGCGATGTGTTTGGGACGTTATACCAACAAAAATGTATTCGCTAAAATTTTGCATTATTCCATTTGCACAGATTTCCTTCTTCCGGAAATCCAATATAACTGCGAGCACCCAAATACAAAAACATCACCAATTGAGGCTTATTCCGGGAACCGAAATCGATTTGTCCCGTGCCACATACGTACTCACATCGTCCTGGATGCATAATAGTCTCGCCCGCGCGCCGTCTTCGTCGGTAGAGCACCATACCAAATGGGGAACCTGGTGTCAGCCAGTTCAAAAGAAGAGCTATGTGTATTTGACAGGGAAGTAGGCAACAGCAGCGGGTGGCAACTCGTTATAGACACCTCACCGCTGCACACTACTGCGGCCACCGACCCGCGGCCACTTTGCTCGGCGCTCTTCTAACTGGAAGTTTCGCCTTTTTTAATACTTCGCCATGAAGAGTCCACCGTCTTGTCTATGGTTGGAGTCAGGTGAGATCCGATACTCACACGACAGAAACTGTTCCACGCGCTCCGGCTAAAAGCGGGAGGCCAAACGAAGTCAAGCGGATAGAATTACTCCAATCATATTTCATTGTTGTAGCGTACTTCGTCCTCGCCGTCCGTCGACACACCACCGTCGTCATCGTCATTTTGTTAGTTTGATCAACCGAAACGCATTCAATGCTGCTGTTGGTCGATAAACTCTGGCTGGAGAAACAGTTCAAGTGCGGGGATTGGAGCGAACGGTGCGTTAGTGCTTACACGGATGTTTAGGATCATCCGGAATATAAATAGCCATTTGACAGGTTCTATGACGCGCGCGGTGCCGGCCGGCGCGCAGCCTTTCAGGAGTGAATTTGATACTCGCTGCTTTCACGTTCAATAGACGACATCTGGCTGTCAAATACTTCTGTGGGTGTCATAAATTTCAATCGTTTTAACGCCGCATGCTATTTCGGTCAAAGCTGATGTGGAAAAACGGTTTCGTCAAAGCTGAGACACGAGATATGCATAGTTATGCAAATTTCATTGATCTTTTATCGCTTTTAAATCGAAGATGCAGACGTGGATTGCTTTGGATGCTTCCAAGAATCGGTTGGTGGTCCTGTTGAGGGTTTTCGTTCGTGTTTATGATGACTTTTTGGGAACAAAGGAATTGATGACTATTAAATAGAACATTAACTAGCGTTTCTGAATGAATCATTTGTTTGAGAAAATGCATAATATCCATTTACACAATTCAGAGAAAACAACAAAAACTACATTTGAACAAATTGGCACCGAATCATTCGAGTTCTTTGTGATTAACAAGAACAATCGTAATTGCACAAGTAATCAGCAGATGAAGCATGGTAGTTGCTTTCCAACCTCAACGTCCTTACGGTCTATCGGGATTGGAAGGATCGGGATTGGAAGGAATTATGATGCAGTCACTGCGATTGATGAATTGGCAATGTGATTAGATAATAATGATATATGTTACCATTGGATGCAGAAACGAGCTTTTTCCGTATATGTCCAAATCTTACCGAGTGCTAGAATAGTTAAGTTGAAGGTAAAGGGTAGAATATGGAAACAGAGTGGGACTTCATCTCCACTTCTAGCGCTTGCCAGAACAGAACATGAGCATTATGAGTAAAGATACAAATTAAAAGAACGAAACGGGCCTTGAAATTTTACCGGCGGCGGCGGCATGGTGGTGTGGGTTGGTGTGAATTAATTTTATGCATCAGAAATTCTCTTGGTTCAGAAATTCCTCCAGGAATTTCGTCGGCAAATTCTGTTCTATCAAGAGTTCTCCTGGAAATGCTTAGAGAAATTCGTTTGTAGATTCAGTAATTCTTCCCGAGAGTTCTTCAAGAAATACTTCAGGATTTTTTCAAGATTCCTTCACGAAATTCTTCTGGAAATTACTCAAAAAATTCTCCTGGAAGATTCTCCCGGAAACCTTCAAAAAATGTCTATGAGTGCACCCGATTCTGTTTTTACACGGCCGTGTAAAATATACCATACACAATTTTTACAAAGTTGCTCCATTTTGCATGATTTATTGAGAAAAAATGAAACCTTTTTACACGGATTTACGATTTTATTTTACATGGAAAACAATTTTTACACGAAACACATTTTCCATGTAAAAAATAATCGGCTGTACTCCTCTCAACATTTCTTTGAAACTTCATCCATTTTTTTCCATTAAATTCCTCCAGGAATTCCCCAGGAATTCGTAAAAAATTAAGCCAGAATTTCTTTCAGAAACTCTCCCATCTTGTCATCTAGAAATTCCTCCATAAATTTTCATCGAAATTCTTCGAAAAATTTCCCCAGGAATTACTTCAAGCGTTCTTCCAAAAATCCCTTTGTGAATTCTTCCGGAAATTTATTCAAACTGGAAATACGTATCGGAATTCCCACAGAAATTCTTCACGCAATTCTGCAGGAAATTCCACTAGGAACTGCTCCGGAATCTCCCAAAAAGCTACTAGTTGCTAATAAGCCGCATTTAGGCAATACAAACAGTCCCATTGAAGCCACTTTCCTGATTCAGAAGCACACGATGTTTCATTACCGTTCGATTAACCTTGCAAGCTGCCGTGCTACTGACTTCTATGATAATGGATTTCAATTGTTACACATCAGAAACACAAAAGTTAAGCTGCACAAACAGTGACATTTCGGTTCCCAGTCGTTGCCACAATGTATCTGATGTGTATCAAAACCCTTTATGCTCACCTGACCAGAACTTTATTTTACCAGTCTTGCATTAGTTAACAGTCATGAATTTCCCAATAGGTAAAATGAAGTCACGATTAACTTTGTAGTTGATGTAGTGCATTAGTAGGCAGAATCATACAAATAAAATTGATGGTGTGATTATTATGACAGAAAATTTTCTGAATTTTCTGTTGTCAAGAATCAGAATAACCCGAGGAGAAATACAGAGAAATGATGTGGAATTTCACCAAATTTTCCGAAACTTCAGTTATTTTTTTCGAGGGAACGGAAAATAGTGAGGGCAGTATCCTGCCGAAAAAGCCACCGCTACTGCTGTTGGGCTGGCACCAGGGCTGGCACACTCTAGAAGCATATTTGATTGATAAGAGAAAAAAAATAATTTCTAATACAGTCGCAGGGTGTCCATTCAAAATCGATTTTCAGATTCCCGGTTTTTTCCCGGTTGGAGGAACAAATACTAAAACATCATAATAGCGGATCTAAACAAGAAATTAACTATTTTTCATGTTTGTTTTATTAGAGGGAGAACAAGGAATCTCTTAGACCTCAATATGTATCAATCCCAGTTTTGTCACATGCGGAATCGAAGGAATTAGAATCTACAATAATTTCTTGTGGATTCTAATCCTAAAACAGAGAATCATCAAAGATGGGCCAGCCTAGGGCTGCAAATCTCTTTAATAAAGATAGCCAAACAATTAATTCTAAAAATTCCTAAATAACTTTTGATAGAACGGAAAAAGCAGAAACATAATTGAACCGTTTGTTTGAGAAACTGCATATGTAACATTTTTGGCCAAAATGAGATTTTTATATATTCTGAATCCTCGTCCGAAAATACGTATTCTGGCAAAAAACACGAAACAAAATTTTTGTTCAGGAATGTATGAAAAATTTTTCGTTTGAGAAACTACATATGTCCATGTACTTTGAAGAGAAATTGTGGAGTACTGTTAACATTTTTTGCACTGAAAGTGCCCCAGGGTGTTGAGTTTTGCCAAATACTATTGATCTGTATCGGAGAAATCGAATGATTCGGTGCGAATTTGTTCAAAAACAGTTTTTTGTTGTTTTCTCGAAATAGTGTAAAATGGACTTATGCAGTTTCTCAAACAAATGATTCAATTTCTTTTTGAAGTGACTTAGACTTAAATTTTCCTCTCAATTCCTCAACACAGGATTAACCTGAAATAACCTTCTAAGAATTACTCTAGAATCTTTAACCCTCTTAGGCCCAAATTTTGGTTTTCACTGCTCAAAAACACTTCCTTAAATCGAATTTTGAATTTTTAGAATTTTGTTTTTAATATTGTTTATTCGAGCCGATTTTTCACCACATTTAAAGTTGGAAAGTTTTCACCCAAAATTGCAATATTAGAATTTTCCAAGTTATGGAAGTTATGGAAGTCAAAAGTTAGAGAAATAATCCGGATAAAAAAATATCAAATTCATGAAAAATTTCTAAATTACCAAACATTCTTTCAGAACTCCCGATTTTTTTGAACAAAATTAATCAAAAATCGTTCAAAAGCTGTTCTGTTAAATCTCACCCACAATCTTTTCCTGAATCCTTCCAATTCCTCTCAGATTAATCGGTTTCCATGAATAAGTTCATCAATAAGTTCCATTAGAATTTTTTGAGAATACATGGCTCTTCGAGTTCCTCGAGAAATTTCCACATTAATTTCTAGCAACTGGGTCAGGACCAGAACAAAGATCTTTCAATTTAGTATGTGATTCACTTGTGTATGAGTAGTGAATTGAGTGTTCAAAAAATGACGATAAACAGCTCAGAGGAAACCAAATAGATGCTATCATAAATCAAAAAACATCGACATGATTTACAAATAATACTTAGTTTAGAAAACGATAAAAAAAGTTCTTGTTTTTAATGAATCCACAGACGCAATGAGATGTCCGTCCAACATATGTTTGACCTTACAGGTCAGTCACCTTAATAAAGAAATAAAAAAAAAAAAAAACTTACAGGTCAGAAGGACTATTCATACTTCTTTTTTAGCAATAACAATTATTTTGATCAGAAATGCAATGCGGAAATTCATTAAAGAGAATAGATTTCAAATATAATATAGTAATTAAAAGTAATGAAGCCAGACAGTATCAACTTCAGAAACCATAAAATACTCACGATGCTTTTAAAAAATCTTATACCTTTCATAGCATAGCTTTCCAAAGTTGAGGGGTCGTCGAAGTTCAAATCAGCATAACTTTGCGTAGAATAATCCAATTTTGATAAAATTGAGACCATCGGACGCGGAAATTCTAGTACCCATGCAAAACCTCGGATTGGCTCTTGGCCACCGGAGATATTCCGGGTTTTCCAAGGCTATGTTGAAAATTCATTTTTTCTTCTGCTTGTCATTTTATGTGACGTTTACTTCCATCATGTTTTATGCTTTCCCCAGAAACTATAACTAATATGCTGATCAATGCTTGCTGCAGATCGAAAATCCGTCACATATACACAGAGAAATGGTCATTTCCGTGAAAATGGTAAGGGATTGGCCATATACCCTGAACAAATGTTACAAATTGGCCAGTGAGTCTGACGATCCTCAAAATGTATCTTTAATATAGACTTTATATTTATCGTCTTGGGAAAAGATGAATTTTGACACCCATATGCATGGTTCCAGATGGTTTAAAAACCGGCCCCTCCTCTAAGGCCCCTGGAACCTGCTATGAGGGTGGCAGTGGATACTATCACCCTGGGAATGTTTCTGTAATCATCGTCTCGCAAAGCCATGAAGATAGATACACCCAGGTTTTTTTTACACGGTTTGGTTTTGGTCGTTTAAGACCTTCAGCGTCAATGAAGCAATGAGTTAACCCCACCAAAAAATTCACAAAAAATAAAAGAAAATTCAGGGGGTATTTGAAAAGCTGTAAAAGTTCAGGTTAACCGAGAAATTAATGAATTCGAACCGCGTAAAAAAAAACCTGGGTGTACTCATATTTGCATTATTCCGATCTGTTATCATTTCATCATATTCCCGGAACCGTTTTTACGGAAATGGCCATATCTCTGCGTTGTTTCTATGGATTATCGATCTACCGCCAGCATGAGGATTTTTGGACAATAACAAACACATGAACAACAAGAGATGACATTTGTTTTGTTGTCGTTTTTCATAGCAACGAGCTTTTTTGAATCTAGTGCCCATTTCAATTTTCCTCCCATTCCTCGATCGCTCCTTATCTCGAGATGTGGAGAGGCGACTGTAATTATTGTAAACGGTTAATATGGTAATACGATAGTAATTGATTAACTACAACAAATACATATATTCTAAATTTGTTCATTTATCATATGATTTTCTGATATATCGATATTTTCATTCCAATATATCGGTGATATCGATACTTTGATTCGATTATCGTATCGAATCAAATATCGATATTTTGAAGTATCGGAGCGTCCCTATTGCAAATATACACCATATGTTGTGTTTTTTTTTGTTAAAAAGGATTTCCACATAGACCTGCCCACCGATTGAAAGTTCATCGGCGGCGGCGTGATAGATCATTTTCGGTCAGCGGCGGTGGAGTGGCGGCGTCACGCTGTTGGTAATCGGCGGCGTGAGCTTATTTCTAGCAAAAGAAATTTTCCAAAATTCTTCTACAAATTCCACCAGGAAGTGCTCTGAAAGTTGCTCCAGAAATTGTTTGGAAAGTTTCTCCAGGAATTTCTCCGGAAGTTCCCCAGAAGTTTCTCCGGTAGTTCCATCAGGAATTCTTTTAGTAGTTCCTCCAGGAATTCCTCCGGTAGCTCCTCCGGAAGTTCCTCCAGGAATTCCTCCAGAAGCTCCTCCAGAAATTCCTCCGGAAGTTCCTCCAAGAATTCGTCCGGAAGTTCCTCCAGAAATTTCACCGGAAGTTCTTCCAGGAATTCCTCCAAAAGTTCTTCCAGGAATTCCTCCGGAAGTTCCTCAGGGCATTCCACCAGGAAGTGCTCTGAAAAATGCTCCAGAAATTGTTCCGAAAGTTCCCCCAGGAATTCCTCCGGTAGCTCCTCCAGGAATTCCTCTGGAAGTTCCTCCAGAAATTCAACCAGGAAGTGCAATGAAATCCTCCTCCAGGAATTCCTCCGGTAGCTCCTCCGGAAGTTGCTCCAGGAATTTTTCCCAAAGTTCCTTCAGGAATTCGTCTGGAAGTACCTCATAGAATTCCTCCGGAAGCTCCTCCAAGAGTTCCTTCAGATATTTCTCCGAAGGTGCCTCTAGGAATTTTTCCGGTAATTCCTACAAAAATTCTTCAGGAATACCTCCGGAAATTCTTCTATGAATGCTTCAGGATTTTAGCTGAGGAAATTCTCGAGAAATCCTGTAACTCGTTGAATAATTATCAAAGAATATCCAAGAACACTGAATAAATACCTTCGCAAGCTCTACAGAAATAACTACGAGGACTCTTCAGCTATTTCTTCTGAATTCCTTCCGAAATTCACATAGAATATCACTAAGCACACGTCCCGGGAATTATTCGGGAAAATTGTCCAGGAGTTCTTGAAGAACTTCTTATGGAAACTAAATTGGGAAATCTAGATCAAGATTTTTCGCACATTCCTCTGGGAATCATTCCAAAAATTCCTTCCCCAAAATTCCTCCAAGGATTCGTGCGGAAAGTCGTTCACAAATTCAAAAATTCCTCCAAGAATCTCTTCGGCAATTCCCACTGAAACTTCTGCAGAATTTCTCCAAGAATTTACAATTAAAAACTCCTCCGAAACATCATAAGGAAAATGCTCTGGAAATTCTCACGGTTTTTCTTCAGAGACTTATTTAGGAATTCTCCAGGAATTCTCTCAAAAATACTTACAAGAATACCCGCTAAAATTTATCAAGTTATTGGTCTGGGATTTCCCATTTCCTCTCTACTAAAGAATTAACGACGTTATTTTTGTAGTAATATCTGAAGAAGTTTATAAAAAAATTTGATGACTTCTTGAAGTAATTCGCAAAAGAATTCCTGGTTCAAAACTCAGAAGATATTTTTGAACGAATTTCGTGTGAATTTCTCCATGGACTTATGGGAAAATTTTTGGAAGGAATTTCTAAAAGGGTTTCTGTACAAATACTAGAAGTAGACGTATTAGTTCACAAAAAACTTCAAAAAAAAAATTGTCGAGTTTCCAAACAGTTTTTAAATGAAATTCTTAAATATTTTCAGACCGAAGTATTCCTTGAATTCATGAAGAACAATTCTCTTATTTTCTGAATAATTAAATGTCAGGTGCATTTTGTTTGAACTAACATTGTTTTTGACCGAGCATACGTTATACAACAAGGGATCTAGTGGTTCCCAAACAAACATTTATTAAACGCTCATTAGACCGGTAGTTCTCTACGGACACGAGACGTGGACGATTCTCGTGGTGGACCAACTTGGAGTTTTCGAAAGGAAAGTGCTGTACCATCTATGGTGGGGTGCAAATGGCGGACGGTACGTGGTATATTATTTCAAGTTTAAGCTTTTAAGTTAAATTTTACGCTTCTAAGTGCCAAACAGCGGAATTCTGGTAACTCTTTATTCTTTGTCTATTTAATGAAAGTCAAAAAAACAAATAATAAACTCTAAATTAATGATTTCGTGTGTGTTACTTCTACGTGAAGTTAAACGATTTACAATGATATGGAAATGCTAATATCATAATCCAAACTTGGACGTACATGTTCATGATAGCATTAGAGGCGAAAGTATAGAATTGATAGTTCCGTTAGGATACGGCAGTCATAAAGAATGTTTTTATAGAAGTCGATTTGAAAGCGAGCGGAGGGCAATATTGCTGGTTTGCTAGAGATCGCCAGAATCACAAATCGACCATTTTTTGAATGATGAACGGCATCCCAGGTAGGGATCATATGTCCAATCTACAAGAAAGGCGACAAGCTGGAGTATGAGAACATTCGAGCGATCATTATCCTTAAGGTCTGAGGGAAGGGTTTTCCGTTAAAAAAGCACGTGGTAGCACTCTCTGAGAGAGAAAATTGCCCAATTCAGCGCGCCAGAATGACGCTGTCAGTGTCGCCAAAATTATTTCATCATTATGCAGTTTACAATTGCTTGAGAATTTGCCGTAAACGGAGAACAAAAGGAATTGGCAACAATGGGGAAGAAATATATCACTCATGCAGTGGTTCGACGAGAGAACAGCAGCAGCGCCGATCAATCACGCAATGAGGAAATCAAAATAAACAAACTCCAGCTGGTTTTGGAAAATGAAAACATGAGCCGTTTCTAGAACAACATTAGTAAATATCGTGAGAGGATTTCTGTACAAGGTTTCCACACAAGCTTTGAAAAGTATTTGGGTGATAACAGTGGTGCTGGTGTAAGTAAGACAAATAAGACAAATAAGACAAATAAGACAAATGAGATAGATAGGACTAAGAAGAAAAATAAAGTAAGCAATTCCTTCGGAGGTTCCTCCAGGAATTGTCTTCGAAAGTTCGTCCAGGAATACCTTCAGAAGTTCCTCCAGGAATTCCTTCAGAAGTTCCTCCAGGAATTCCTTCGGATGTTCCTCCAGGAATTCCTCCGGAATTCCTTCGGAAGTTCCTGCAGCAATTCCTTCAGAAGTTCCTCCAGAAATTCCTTCAGAAGTTCCTCCAGAAATTCCTTCAGAAGCTCCTCCAGAAATTCCTTCAGAATTTCCTCCGGGAGTCCCTCCAGGAATTCCTTCGAAAGTTCCTCCAGGAATTTCTTCGGAAGTTCCTCCAGGAATTCCTTCGGTTCCCGGAGGAACTTCCGGAGGAATTCCCGGAGGAACTTCCGGAGGAATTCCTGGAGGAACTTTCGGAAGAATTCCTGGAGGAACTTTCGGAAGAATTCCTGGAGGAACTTCCGAAGGAATTACTGGAGGAACTTCCGGCGGAATTCCTGTTCGAACTTCCGGAGGAATTCCTGAAGGAACTTTAGGAGGAATTCCTGGAGGAACGTCTGGAGGAACTTCTGGAGGAATTCCTGGAGGAATTCCCGGAGGAACTTCCGGAGGAATACCTGGAGGGATTTCCGTAGGAATTTGTCTTGTTTGTCTTATTTGCTTTATTTGTCTTATTTGTCTTATTTGTTTTATTTTGCTTATTTGTTTTATTTGTCTTATTTGTCTTATTTATTTTCAATTGTTTATCTTATCTCATTCCTATATTTGATTTCAATTTATATATTTGGTATCCTCGTGTTCACAAATAGGAATACGCTTTTTCCTAGTGTCACGCTAGATACAAAGTTGACGGACTTTCTACCGCTCTCATCGCTCCTTTCCTGCCGTGCGCCACAAGAAAATATGCTGTTGGCTGCTCTCCCGAAATGGAATCTTTTGTATGGAATTAAAAAAACTTGGTTGAAGTAAAAAGAGCTTCTTGCAAAATTTATTGCGGTGACATATACTTTTTATTACATCAAAATGATCGTTGGAAAAATTAAAAACTTTTGTCAGTGGGGTTTTGCGAAATTCGGTTCCTTTGTGCCTCAAATCATCGGAGAGAGGTACTGAGAAGCGAAAATTTCAGTTGTACAATAGTTCAGTATTTAGAGCTTAATTCAAATTTGGGAAATAGTAGGTCCATGAAATTTTGTAGGAACATTCTTTGATAAATTTCAAAGAGATTGTCAGTTGGGATAAGCGAAATTCGTTCCCAATTCCGAGTTATAGACATTTTAGTACGAAAATAGCGTTCTACCGCGAGAGCTTCCCTCAGACCTTAATGCCGCCTACAAAGTAATATCCCAGATCATATTCCGTCGTCTATCACCAATAGTGAATGAGTTCGTGGGAAGTTATCAAGCCAAGTTGACGGCCGGTTGACAACATATCAGTTCTTTACTGTACGGCAAATAACTCAAAAATGCCGTGAATATCAGGTCCCAGTTATCGATTTCACGGCGGCATACGACAGTACAGACTGCGTAGGGCTATGGAAAATTATGGATGAGAACAGCTTTCCTAGGAAGCTTATCAGACTGATCAAAGCAACGGAGAGTCGGGAGAAATAGCCGGATCCGATTTTCAACAGATCCAGTCCATTTGTTTGTTTTGCAAATAACATGGAAATTGTCGACCGAACACTTTCAAATGTGGCAGAACTGTACCCCGCCTGAAACGTGAAGCAACAAAAGTTGGACTGTTGGTGAATGTATCGGAAACAAAGTACATGCTAGTGGGCGGAACCGAGCGCGACAGGGCCTGCCTGGGAAGTAGTGTTACACAATAGACGAGGATACTTTCGAGGAGGTCAATGAATTCGTCTACCTTAGATCTTTGTTAGCGGCTTATAATAATGTTAGTCGTGAAATACGAAGGCGCATCATCTGAGGAAGTCAGGCATATTACGGGTTCCAGAAGAAACTGCGGTTAACGGGTGGTCACCAAAAAACGGGAATTTCAATGTACTTCAAAACTTTTGTATGAGAACATTTATGATTTCAGAGAAATATTTCCTTATGTGAATGAATTCTTAGAATATTCAGAAATTGTTGCACACAAGTTTTCACTCCAATATGTTCAGTAGTTTACAACATTCTGTCAAAACAGGAAGTAATGCGGCGCCGCATTGTACAATTATTTTAAGCGAACAAAGATTGTGGGAAAAGTACACGGGGACAATTTTAAACGTGTAAATGTTTCGAAAACTGTTAAAGGATTTTTGGTCTACTGAGCTCCATTGCAACTCATCAATAGGATCAAAAGCATCATCCGGAAATGGCAGCCGTCCAGCGGTCATGTGATACCTGCAAGATTAAACTACGCCGCACGGCAACCACGGACCATATGCTATTATTCATTAATCTAAGTTCAAATGTCCAAAACGCTCATAAGACCGATAATCCTCTACGGACATGAAATTTGGACCGGGCTCGAGAAGGACTTGCAAGCACTCGGAGCATTTGACAGACGTCTGCTTAGAGCCATCTTTGGTAGTGTGCAAGAGGATGGTATGTGGCGGCGAAGGATGAACCACGAGCTCTCTCAGCTCAATGACCAACCTATTATCCAGAAGGTAGTTACGGCTGGAAGGATACAATGGGCAGGCCATGTTGCAAGAGTACCGGACAGCAACCCCGCAAAGATGGTGTTCGCTTACGACCCGGCAGGTACGAGAAGGCGTGGAGCGCAACGATCGATGTTGGCGAGCGCGGGGCGCAATCGAGGATAGAGATATGTGGCCTAGAATCGTGTATTGTGGCGTCAAATGGTTGATTCAGTGTTATCTGCTTAGATGTAGGCCAAATAAACTGAAATAAATGAAAATGTTTTAATTGTAAGCTCTGTAACAATTCATACCTACAAATAAAAAAAACATCATGTTAATGTTACGAACGAATGCAACATTCACTTTTTGTAAAAAGTAATTTAAAAATGTTTCAAAAATCAAGACGATCCATCCTAGGGCTAAAAGCCTTGTAAATAAAGACATAATAATAATGTTTTTAAAGTTTGCAAATTCTAAATGTTTAAAAAAAAATGTTTTCAAAATAATAAATCTTTTAAATATTTTTTTTTGCGTATTTTCATTTTTTTCGGATAGTTGAACAATTATCTTTGTTCTCAAAGCTCTCTCTCAAAGCTATAAGTAATTTCTAAATTATTTTCCCTTCTTTGATATTTGGGAATATCAATATTTCGCTTTTATGTTGTCTTGTTTGTTTGGTTTCTAATTAAATATATGTAGAGTTAATACAAAAACTAACGCAACCTTATAAAATTTTTGTTTTGTTTACGTAGGAAACATCCCTGCATTAGTGCGTGCTTATCAAAACACGATAAAACGCGCATTTTTACTTTCCGACCGTGCAAATGAGAACCATAAGCTCACGAATGCTCATTGCTAACGGAAATCACCTTAATCGGCTACTCGTTTCAATTATAAAAAATATCGGTTCCGAAATGATCTTACAGCTTTCCTTTACGTACGGAAAAAGGAAAAAAAACTCATATCATTCATATTACAAGTCATCGTGCGGCATCTCAAAAAACACAAATTATCTCATAAAAGCTCATCATCCGAAAGTTATCGATGCTCCATATCACCAATCAAGAGCAGGTAATCCGACCAAGAAGTGAAGAATGAATGCGAAACCGCAATCAATCCCTTCAAAATCCCCCGTCCGACCATGTCGTGAGCATCATATTTTTATTAATTTTTAATAAACAAGACAGATGCATCGAACCCGCAGCAATGCGGCAGATCGCAGCTTAATTTCACTGCTTCCCTGCTCCGAACTTGTTTCTCCTCCGGTTGATGATGATCATCCATTTTTTTCCTTTTACAACCTGCGCTGGGAAGTTGAAGAAATGAAGTGCAACCACGGCACGGCGCACACGATTCCAATTTCAGTTAACGGAGTATACGTAGGCACCCATCGAACTCGGAAGGAACTCCAAACGCCAGAAGATGTGTGTGGCCTCTGGCACCGGCCTGGTTGGGAAAAGTCTCAAACACCAAGAACATGCGGCATAGCATTTTGTGAGAAAAGCACGTTTTTGTCGACCTCAAATAATCAATTATCCTGGTACATTGTTCAAGCTGTCGACCTTCCCCCTTCGACTTTCGGATTCGATTTCAGCATGATCCGCGAAATTGCGGGTTAGAGTAACAACAATAATTAGCTGGCGAGATGGGCAAACAAGAGCGAATGGGCAACATTGTTACCGCTGCTGTTGTCGCGAGGGTGAGGACGGCAGCACTGCCGTCATCCGGAACCGGTGGTCGTGCAAGTCCTATGAGTAACTGGCAGGAAAGGTAACAATTACATGTGTTTAAGGCGCTGTGACGCGATTCTGCCACGTCATGAGTACTTATAGAACTAAGTTGGTGAAAGTAAAGGGTGGCGTCTTCTACCACCACCACCACCTGCCGAGAAGTTTGCAATAATTTTTCGACATTTGTTTTGGTTCTCAGGCTGCAGGCCATATCGTGCCCGGTTTGACGTCGCGTCGGTTCAACCCACATGCCCGCCTCCTTCCGAAGCGATGGCAACAAATCTAATATTAATGAGCTGTTTGATTGAAGCGATAAGGGGTGGTTGTTGGAAGCGGGCTCTCGGTGAAAAAAGGGTTAAATAGGATGATAACTTTGTATATGTTCATGCCAGCGAACGTGATTTTTCGTCGGTGGATTGGGAAATAATAATTAGTTACTCTTGCGTGCGGAACCGTGTGAAGGTGATTCTATATTAAAGCTGATGTATCACGATCAAAGTTATTAACTTCGGGTGATGATTAATTGCGGTGTGGACATCATGATTAACCTTTTCGTTTGACCGTTGATCTGCTTTTATCGTTCCAATCGGTTCCGATGAAATATTTTTAAATAGCACGACATATAGGGTTATCATTTCGTGATTTCATCTTATAGCTCCTATGTTCCTATGACAAGTAAAACAAATAAGACAAATATAACAAACAAGACAAATAGCACAAATAAGTTAATTAAGAGACAAGAGACAAGTTACGATACTTCAAAGCTAAGGCCGATTGACACGCTGAAGTTTTAATATATATTCACACGATGATGGTAGCTTACTCGAACCCCAGATTCCCTTCTTCTTTGCCAAAAAAGGCAAACAAAATCCTCTAGCGCATAGGACGCAATGATTTTTTCCTACGTTGTTTGCGCGAGACGAAGATGAACATTGAACATATTGCCTTTTTGAAACCAGCAACCGATTATTTTCTTTAAAAACTGAACTCCAAAATAAACTCGTCTAAATATCGTGGTTTTCAATCGCAGATCGACGATATTATGAAAGTCAAAAGATTGTATCGTTTAAATGTTGATCTAAATTGGTACCTAATGTTATATTGTTGACCTTTCAAGAAACGACATTCAAAATTGTAGCAATAATAACGCGCTGTGTGATTTTCCAAACCAAAATCCATGTAATTGTTTTGAACCAGAAAATATTTTTCTCTTCACACATTAACCACTTGAATTCAACTGACCTTTTAAAATGAGCGTTAGGATCCAAAAAATAACCTGGCAGGATCGCCAAAATGTGTGACCCCAAATGGCCGGATGACAGCAGCTCTCCTCCGACAAGAAGAGACCGAATCATGGCTTGCTGCACAACGATTGACACGCTGAGATGTTAATATATAATCACACACTGCTGATAACCTACTTAAACCCCACAGGGATATTTTCTGAGGATTTGGGATATCTGCGAGTTCTGTCAAACCCTTGAGGCCTCCTTTTTACCTAACCGTATACCATTTATAAAAATCGACGGAAGTCGCAAGTCTTTTCTTTTCTCTCTACCGTTCAACCTCAAGCGTTTCACAATCTGTCGCTGCGAATCTCCCACCGTCCTTCCCGCTCCCCTGATCTTGCAAAATGAAAACGCAAGCACGTCCAAGATTTCTCCAGCTCAGGACATTTTCTATTCCAACCAAAGACATCCAACAGCGACCTAACCACTACCTAAATCACCCTCCACTAATGTTGGAGTTCGGTTTAGAAACACTCGTGACACTCCGAAAGGGATTCTTACGAACGCCTCACTCGACGCAAAATACTCCAGAAAGAACCCAAAAATCCAACGTATGCTCAACAAGAAGAGCGGTGCTAACTTGTCTTCAAGGGTTAAAAAAAACAGCACGTACTGTTACAACTCCCTAGCCGTCCCTAGATTCGGACATTCAAGGCGCCTTAAGAGCGGACGCATAACCCCAACCGAAACGACCGGGTCGACCTCGACACTCACTGTATGAAGATTCAGATCCCCGGTTTACAGCCACCAAGAGGCCACAATGGCGTTATGATGCTGCCGACTGGAAGTTTTCTGATAGCAGCATCCGACATCCGACGCCGCTAGTCTATCCATCTCGCAGGCCAGTTCTCGACCAGAACGGAAAGCTCTGCTGCTACGACCAGAAGGAAAGCCCCCAATGCGTTAAGGGGGCTTCTTCCTGGGCAACCGAAAAAGGTAAGTGCATTGGAAAGCTATAAACAAAAATACTGTGAGTGCCGGTCATCCAAGATGTCGAATTAATGACTTCCTTGACTCCAATCCGCCGCCGAAGTGTGGGGGAAAGTTAACGCGCTTAGTGGCAAGTGTTGATCCTCCCCCATCCACAACCATCCGAAAGTCCATTGTATTTCCAATCCGCCATTCTATTTCCAATGCCGGAGGTGGCTAATGCAATCGAGGAATATTTTTAATCAATCTTGTGGGTAAGTAGCTAAGCAGCCGATTTGTGGCGAGTGGCGGCGCAGTCACTTCATTCCGATCCCTAACATCAATATCTCCTCCCGCGACATCGCTGATTACCGGCCTATCTCACTGATCTCCTGCCAACACGCCTTTCGTCCGGGATATGAAATCAATTCGTATTTCGCCGATTAGAAGGCGTACTCCAAAGAATCTTCGACTGAGGAAAACACTCCAATGGCCGCCCAAAAACATCTACATCCTCGTCTA
The DNA here is from genome assembly GCF_024139115.2 of Armigeres subalbatus. Taxonomy (NCBI): domain Eukaryota; kingdom Metazoa; phylum Arthropoda; class Insecta; order Diptera; family Culicidae; genus Armigeres; species Armigeres subalbatus. Next base: position 121,790,005 of record NC_085139.1, read on the forward strand.
GGCAGATGACATCCTACTCTAGGTCGTCGGAGACACTCCGGCACGACCTCGTATTCGAACCTAAGCAGCAGTTAATGCAGTTCATCGCTGGGCCTTGTCAGAAAAAGTGTCCGCGGGCATGCGAGCAACGAGTGGCACTATCTTTCCGGCTCTTGTTTCGAGATTATTGGACAGCCGATCCCAAACCAAAAGCTCATAAAGGTTCTCGGAGTCTCCATCGACCAAGGACTGTTCTCCGTCCCTCATTTCAAAGAAGTCAAAGCCGGCTGCATATCAAGGATTAACCTAGTAAAAACCTTATCAAGACCGCATAGCACAAACAACCGTACCAATCGGTATCGTATCGGTCAAGCGTTGAATGGCAGCAGACTGCTTTTACAAACTGGAGCTGACTTGTCTAGTACATCGATAGCTTGTTAGTCCCCAGCATTCCGGAATCTGCGGGGTACAAACCTCAATTGAACAAGCGATTTGCTGGTGTCTAAAGTTTGACTTCCCTCGATCCAGCTGCGGCACGGTGTGTCTATGGGGAAATATTATTTTTCAAAAATCAGGATCTCTGAAACAGCCACCACGTGAAAGCATATGCTCTCCTCTTTCATATAGTGGCACGCTGAGATTTCTTCAAACAAGTTGTTCAAACAAAGAATCTTCGATTACACTTGTTACTACGATGCACTCGATGTTAAAAGCATGCAGACATATGGCAGAGTTAACAAAATTCGGAAGTCGTTTGTTGTAAGCATCAAATATCATATGATTTGATTTATGTTTTGTTCGAACAACTTGTTTGAAGAAAACCTAACGTGAAAATTTACGACAAATGTTCAGCTTCTGATTTTTAAAAATTTAACGGTAAATCTCACATTGGCAATTATATTACTCAAATTTCCAGGGCAAAAATAGGAATAATAATATAATAAATTAGCAATCATTTGTCTTAAATTCAAGCATTTTGTAGAACAACGACGTTTGGGGGAAACAGTATTTTTATGCACTTAAAAGCTTGAAAATCACTTTAACATGGACAAAACGTGAACGGAACGAATCGCAATGTTCACAAGACTTGTAGAGCACACCGAAAGCTTCCGTATAGAGGTTGTTGCGATAGTTTTCGACGTTTATATTTCTTGTTAGATTTTTTCCAAAATTGAGAATAACCCAAAAACACTAAATCGACTTGAGCCACCTCGAAATTTTATCCGAATTAGCTGAAAATTTGACAGGAGACTTATTTTAGCATAAGAATTGTGATTCTGGGCTGACCGGTTGAATTTTTGATACTTTTTGAAAACATGAAGAGGTCTAGTGGGTAAACTAAAATGTTCTATCGGGGGATCTAGAACAATTTTTATTTTTTTCACTATTTTTGGTGCAAACTCCATAGAAATCTCAAATGATAGCCGATTTAACCCCCCCAAAAATGTATGGAAAAATGACCCCCTATAGAACATTTTAAAAATGAAAATGAAAGAGGAAAACCTATACTTTCGTGTAGTGAGTGTTTTAGAGATACTGATTGTTTGAAAATAAGCCTCTTCGGACAAACACACCGTGACGGAATCCCGACGAGCATTCAAGATGCCTTGGCAAACGATACCGCTAGCCTATCAGCAGTCCTCGTCTGCTTCCTCAGAGATGGAGAGCTGTATCGTGTTTTAGAGATACTGATTGTTTGAAAATAAGCCTCTTCGGACAAACACACCGTGACGGATTCCCGACGAGCATTCAAGATGCCTTGGCAAACGATACCGCTAGCCTATCAGCAGTCCTCGTCTGCTTCCTCAGAGATGGAGAGCTGTATCGCCAAATCTACCACGACACGAGTGGTAAGTCCACTGGTCTTCAACCATAATCTCAATAAAGTCAGCAAGGGGGTTTCCTCCCAGTTTAGCTAACACTGTTTCCTCATCTTTCCACCAACCGAACAACCAGATCTGATGTTTGACAGCGATTTGAATATTTTTATCTGCTTAATGACATTCGATCAATTTATGGTGCAAATCGAGCCCACGCTTCCCAAAACGCTAGACGAGTGCTCTACCACTAGCATACGGTAAACTTAATGCCAATGGCAGTGTTTTTTTTGCATAGATCATAAATATTCTTCTCCTCAAAACACATATGTTCGGTCTTCAATATCGTTTTCCGCATAGTAAAAAGTAAGACGAAAGTCCTTAACGTAAACTTGCAAGATGGTTATTTTTTTTTCTATTCAGTCTGGCTGCAGAGATTCATTGCTGGAGAGGAACGCGTTTCACCAAATGGATTCCTAGATATTCGTGCATCCACAGTTGGCCATCCAACCAAAGTTTGTCGACGACTACCACCCTACCGAAATTGTTGTTCTTTCGTTCTATATTTATTTTAAAACCAAATTTTAAAGTTTTTGAAAGTTTTTAGTTCTTTTTAGTTCTAAGTTGATGGGTCATTATTATTTTTTGCCTTTTTGCTTGCGATAGATCCTCAGTTTTTACCTATTGGTCGCAGCATTCATCTCTCTTTGGCAGTTGGCTCATTTAGTACTTTTGATATTATAACTAGACCTGTGCGCCGATTGAAATGTAACCGGCGGCGGCGTGATAGATCATTTTCCGCCAGCAACTGTGGCCGCGGCGTGGCGGTATCATGCCGTTGATTATCGACCGTGACGACTCGGCGGCCAGGGTCGGGGTGAACTAATTTTGAGTTCCACAGGATTTCTTTTCACGACCTCTTGGAAATTCCTCCAGATATTTCGTAGGAAGTAGTCTAAAATTTCGTCCGGAAGTTCCTCCAGAAATTCTTCCGGAATTTTCTCCAGGATTTCACCCGAAACTTTTTCCAGGATTCCGCCTGGAAGTTCCTCCAGGATTTCCTCCGAAAGTTCCTTTCAGCATTTTGTCCGGAAATTCCTCCAGGATTTTGTACAAAAGTTCCTCCAGCATTTCGTCCGAAAGTTCCTCCAGGATTTCGTCCGGAAGTTCTTCCAGGATGTCGTCCGGAAGTTCCTCCAGGATGTCGTCCGGAAGTTCCTTTCAGCATTTTGTCCGGAAGTTCCTCCAGCATTGCGTCCGAAGGTTCCTCACGATTTCGCCCAGAAGTTTCTCTAGGATTTCGTCTGAAAGTTCCTCCAGGATGTCGTCCGGAAATTCCTTCAGGATTTTGTCCGGAAATTCCTCCAGGATTTTGTCCGGAAGTTCCTCCAGGATGTCGTCCGGAAGTTCCTCCAGGATATCGTCCGGAATTTCCTTAGGATACCGTCCGGAAGTTCCTCCAGAATTGCGTCCGAAGGTTCCTCACGATTTCGTCCAGAACTTTCTCAGGATTTCATTTGAAGATATCCCAGTATTTCGTCTGGAAGTTCCTCCAGGATTCTGTCCGGAAGTTCCTTCAGGATTTCGTCCGAAAGTTCCTTCAGTATTTATCCGAAAGTTCCTCCGAAATTCCTCCGGAAATTCATCCAGGAACTCCTCCGGAAATTCCTCTACCATTCCGTCCAGAAGTTCCTCCGGGATTTCGTCCGGAAGATGCTCCAGGATTTCGTCCGTAAGTTCCTCCAGAATTGCGTCCAAAGGTTCCTCAGGATTTCGTCCAGAAGTTTTATCAGGATTTCGTCCAAAGGTTCCTCAGGATTTCGTCAGGAAGTTCTTCCAGGATGTCGCCCGAAAGTTCCACCAGAACTTTGTCCAGAAGTTCCTTTGAGGTTTCGTCCCAAAGTTTCTCCAGGATTTCGTCTAAAAGTTCCTACAGGATGTCGTCCGGAAGTTCTTCCAAGATCTCGTCCGGCAGTTCCTCCAAGATTTCATCCGGAAGTTGCTCCAGGATATCGCCTAGAAGTTCCTCCAGGATGTCGTCCGGAAGTTCTTCCAGGATCTCGTCCGGCAGTTCCTCCAAGATTTCATCCGGAAAATACTCCAGGATTTCGTCCGGAAGTTCCTGAGAGTTTTTCCAGGTATAATTAAAGAAATTCAATTGCGAATTCCTTCAGAAATTAATCCGGGAATCTTCCCTGGTATTTCCTCAAACATTCCTCCAAGAAACCTTAGGAGAATAGTTCTGGCATTCTTCAGTAATTCCTTCAGAAATCGACACGCACACGAAAATGTCTCTGTATATCCCCGGCAATCCCCATCCCCACAGAAACATTTACAAAAATTCCTTCCAGAACTTGTCTAATTTTTTTCCTGGTAATTCCACCCAAATTTCGCGCTAGTACTCCTGCCTTCCCTTACTCGAGTTTCTTCAGGAGTTTCCGCGGAGATTACTTCAAGAATACTTCTATTAATTTCTCTATATATTCTCCAATAAATTGCTTCCTCCAGGAACTGCTCCGATATGTTCCTCCAGACGGGATTCTCGATGGTTTTTTGTGGGATTATTCGTAAGAGATCTTCAAAGGTTTGATGAACCAAGTCCGTCCTGAAGGATTTCTTGGAGAAGTTCTTGAAGAAATTCGCGAAGGAAATTCTGATTCAAATCCCTATACATTTTATAAACTTAAGAAAAAATTCATGGGTGAATTTTCGATGAAATTTCTGATTAATTTCTCAATGGACTTCCTGGAGTTATTCTAAAAAAATGAAAAAATTGAGAACTAAATCAGAAGGGTTGTGTACAAGACACGACCGCAAGGTAGACGTTGGACAAATTTCCTCGGCTCAACCTTCTCTTTTTTTAAATTGTAGTTCTGAAAAGAACCGAATTAATCTCCACAAAGCGCCATTCCGAACACTAATAGCAACAAAACCAAATCAGTATCTTGAAATAAAATTTCACATTACTAATACTGATGTCATCCATGCAGCAGCATCTCCCCCCGACGCGTGCTACGGACGGAAACTTTCTGCGATTGCCAAGCAATTCGTTTTCGCTTTAAATCAAATTCTTCCGAAGATCCAAATAATATAAATAATGCGCCTTCCGAATCACTAGCAGCACCACTCAATAGTCCGACGCTCGCTTGTGATTCTGCTGCCGAAGTCAATTTCCACTGTGGCCAAGCGATGATGATTTGTCTTTAATGAAAATGTATTCTGTTCAACCTTTTCTTTTGGAAAATTGAGGTTCTGAAAAGAATCGATTAATTTTGAATAATGCTCCTTCCAAATTAACTACAACAAAACCAGATCCCGAACCATGCAAGAAATTTGCACTGGAGTGCCGATGACGCTGACGATAGTCTGTTTGCCGTCGTTGAGCCGCTACGGATGCAGCAAACACCGCCTTCACTGCCTTCTTTCTGTCCGCTCTCCGTGGATCCTCGAACCGAAATGACGCGCGGGCTGGTTCTGGTTTGTTTTTTGAGGGATATGACGCGCGGGCGCGAAACACGGGTCTATTTATACACAGAGAAAATGAAACGGTGGGTCAAAAGATCCGTGACTTATATCATTCTGATGTCCGTGTTGGGAATGCATGAACGGGTTTGGTTGTTTCTGATATTTTTACTGGGTAGGACAAGAATTGAAATTTCTAATAGCTTATCGTGAATAGTCAAAAGTTTCAATGAAATTGACAAATTTCTGGAGATTTTCCGAGTCGATTGATATATAAATCTCAAAACTCCATCGAAAGATAAAGACTGTATTAACGTTCAAAATCTTACATGAATTCTAGACGTTCTCCAATTTTAGATTCTGTTTGACACCCAGTACCTTCGGGTAAGACGTTGTCCAACGTCAAAAATCCAGAAAATTTGTTGAAGTTTTTAGGTAAGTTTATTCTAGTTGACCCAGCAGACTCTCACTATTGTACAGCCAAATCTCATTTTTGGCTGACTCGTTCACCATTGCAAATGACATTTCCAGCCAAATGACCTGTTCTTCCAACGCCATTTCCGGCTAAACGACCATTACGGACGAACGGCATTCTCGGCTGAATGACCTATTAGAGCAAACGACATTATCGGCGAAACTAACAGTTCGGTTGTATGTCGCTTTCAGAAAATTGACAATTTCGGACGAACCGCGTTAGGCCTAATGACAATTTCGGCCAAACACTCAATTTGGTCAAATCGAACTATCAGCCAACGACCCTTCCACATTTTGAATAATATACCTTGGAATATCCGAAGAATTTCTTATGGACAATACAAAGATCTTCCAGTAGAAATTCAAAGAGATTTCTTCAAAATTGCAAACAATTTTCCGCGAAAATTTAAAAATGTCCAGTGCAAATATCATACATATTTTCTATGAAAACTCCGAAGAATTTCTTGTTGAACTTCCTAAGAATTTTCCTTGGAAACTGTGATGAATTTCTCGTTGAAATCCGTAAAAAATCCTGTTGTAGTCTACATTTTAAACAAATAGTAGCAGCCTCGAAAATTCAGAAAATTGCTCAAAAGAATTCTGTAGAATTTTCTGCGAAAATTACAAATAATTTCAAACATTTTCATTTTTAAATTCCAAATATTTTCCCGTTGATACTTCAAAATATTTCCCGTGGAGAATAAAATAATCGAAATGAGTATTTTTGGAAAATAACGAAGAATTGTGCTGGGAAATTTATTTTTATTTATTTTATTTATTTATTAACAATTACCATATAGCAACATAAATAATCACATATTGACATATTATCAGATATCAGAGCAGAAGATTCTCTAATGTTTTGGGAATATTCCGAAAAAATCCGGAAAAGTGAGTCTCATAGAAACGAACGCAATAAAAAAGCGCCACGCCAATTCACGCTGCCGCGCCTAAAATGGCTTGACGCCGAAAACTCCACCGTCCAAAATTACGACATACGCCGCTATTGACAATCTTCCGATCGGCGCGAACCTCTACCCGGATGTGCCATTTGGACATCTCTACTCTCTAGTATGTTTTTCTTATAATATTTAAGAATGGACGAGAAAACATCATCACCGCTAGGTGGATTCACCTGGACTTTTTTTTTACAATTTGGCCAATTATGCAATATTTTGTACTGAAACATCAAGTCTAAGTAGCTTTATCAAAATTATTTTCTACTTAAGAGCGAGTTTTGAGAAACTGCAATGGAAAGTTCTATCTGTGGACAATTATTTCTACTAGCCTTATACGATGTTTTTTTTATCTTTATATGGTCGTAAAAATATCAATTTCAATCTACTTCCAAGTTTAATACGTTAATATGCGAGGAAAGCATAAAGGAAGTATAACATGAACCATTAAATAAATGTTCCTATTTAATAAAATTGAAAGCCGATTTAGCAACCAATAGGCCATAAATTCAACGCTGCTATGCTACTACAGAACATAATTGTACACATCAAAACCATCTCCCCAGTGAATCACCTAAAATCGAACGTTCGGCATCTAGGAACAACCATGGGAATTTTCTACGACAGGAAATCTGAGACGGCACTCCGACGCATCAAACGGTGCCTCTTCATAAATCGTGCAACAAAAACCTATCAATTACCGTCCGAAGCGAGCACACAAATAGACAGAAACGCGGGAAGCCTAGAAATGTAACTAACATGCAACAGATCACAGATGCGGTGTACATTTCCTTCGGATTACGGCTGTTCGGGCCAGCAGAGACCACTTCCTAGGAGGTAAACAGCGGTGATAATCTTTTCCCCTCGTGATTGCAAGTTCGACCCTTAAGCAACCAGTTGTAGCGGCAGCTAAAGATCCACCACCCGATCATAATCGGCTCTGCATTTCCATCGTTGGAAGATAAATGTTTGCCGGACTGCGCGATTCACCTTTCCATGACTCATTTTCATCAAGTTTAATGATCATTAGCGAAAAGAAATATCCACATACTCAACTGGGGCGCAGATTCCGCAAAAGAACGTCGTCGGACGCCGGGCAACCCCCACGGTTGCCGCTTGCTCACGCTCATTAATAAGCATAATTCCGTCCATTAATCAGCATTATTGTATGCTTCGGCAAAATGAGCCCCAGCCAGCTAGCGCTCGTCCGTCAGTCAGTCATTCAGTCAGTCAGCCCGGTCCAGTGCCGTTGTCTGTCAGTCGGTTTTTGCGCGGAATTGCGAAGCGATTTGCGAATGGTGCTCTCGATTCGCCCAAGGAAGACGCGGTATGTAAGGAGCCTGGAATGACGCCCGTCCGTTCTCTGTCAGCTTCACCGGATTGGTCAGCTTCTCTTTACTTTGGCAGATCATAAAAGGGAATGGTGGACGACGGAGATGGAGGATGTGGTTGGATGAATTCACATAGTAACTTATAATGCCTTTTTTGTTGCTTTCGATAATGCGATATTCCAAATTGTTTAATACAGCTTGTTATACAAAAACAGTAGCAGAGCAAACCAATTCTAAACAAATGCTCATTTGCGTACTTGACATTATCGATCTTGTTTTCCTTTTGTGTCAATATCCTCTACTCACTTGCGGAGTTGGTTCAGTTCGCCAACACAGCCCTCAGTTGATGTTGCCACTGCAATGCACTGGACTTCTTGACATACTCATTCATCATCACTCAATGTGACATTTAGGACCCTTGTCTCGATTTTTTTCATTGATGTCATGACTTATCCACGTTTGTAAACATTGTCGAATCAATGGTCAGTGAGAATTTACATTGTTGCAGCCGGCTGGCGCTTTGATATACGCATTACAGTTTGGTTTCGATTTTAGCAACAAACAGTCGCTGTAAAAGACAAAATGCACGTTTCTGTAGACAGGTTGCAAAATGAAATGATTTTTTACATTTATTAGTAGGTAATTCTCACTTGATGACAAGTTACTTTACAATATTCGAGTGACTTTATAAAAGCCTATTCAGATTACGCCATTTATATTATAATATAAAGTGATAAAGTAGAGAAAGAAAGTTGAATGTACATGGATTGTCGTCAAGCGTCAAGTAACCCTTTATCATGATATTTATTATAATAATTAGCGTAGTCTGAATAGGCTCAATGAAGCTTTTATTTGCTTTTATCAAGGTTTAAAAATAATGAGGAAATAATTTAAAAAAAATCGTATTTCACACTGTTGGATCGTTACATGCCCGGTCATGTAGAAATCAACACCATCCTGTACTTTTGGTTTGTGAATCGTACTTTTTCTTATTTTCCGCATGAATAAAGAAACGACAAATCTTACGACTTATATCAAGAACCAGATTCCGAGTTGAGCATCCTCTGGAAGAAGTTCAATCCAGGTTCAGTAAAGAAAAAAAACAGAGGCGGTCATTCCGTTTTTTTTAATAAGCTATGCACCTTTGACGGGAGCAATCAATGGATATTAAATCGACGAAGCGCATAACGACTATCATCGAAAGGCAGTGCGTCGTGTGTAAAGACTTAGCACACTGCATCAAATGTTCTTTCTCGGTATAATCGAGCTGGCATCGTGCCTATTAACGGTCGATTATCGATTTCATACACTAAATTTTGCATTATGCTGCTTAATAGAAAAAATCTAAACAGGTTTGCTCAACCCTACTTGTCGAAATAATTTAACCAAATCGCAAACATCTGCAAAAATGTTTCTTTTCACCTACCGTCATTGCTATTTTTCAACCTGCGCTGTACCACGTTTCCTTGGCTCTGTGGAAAGGCACTTCATCCCAAAGCGGCAGCCTAATTTCAGTTGCCGATATTGTACACTCACCGCTTGCACTTCAACTTCGTTGCCTTTTTTTTCTACAATAGACGGTGCAAATCCAATTTCGCAATAGAAAAAAGACCCAGTGTGCTCTAAACACCGCCTTATTAGTATTTTACGTTTATGCGGCGCGGTGAACCTTGCCAGCCACAAATGATGCGCTTTCGCAAGCAGTCATTCAATTGCAAACTATCGCTGAAGCAACGGACGACGGCGAAATAAAAGGGCTCACTATGGAACTAGTCGAAGACATAAAAAGATGCTGGCTTTAATGTGGCAGTATTGGGCACAGCTTCACTCGATAGAGAAAAAGAACTTGAAGGAACAACGGTCCGTGAGTTTTTTTTTACACAGAGCAAAATTCCACCGCAGCTTGACCTGATTTCAAGGATAATTTTATGACAAGAGGAGTGCTACCTTGTTTGGGCTGTTAACAGTGCATTGATTTAAAAAGTAACATGCTATCCAGTGAAATCACTTTTTTTCACTTGCGTCATGCGAGTTCATGCTATTACATAGGGTCTCATGTGATCCGTAGGCATACACACTTAATTTTTTTTACCGGGATCTCAGCAAAATGTTGAACTTTTACTGAGAATCGCACAGCCGTGCCCCAGCAAACATGTTTTTTTGCCGAGATTTCTGTAAAAATTGCTGACAATCAGCAAATAATTTGCCGAAAATCAGCTAACAAACGCTGTTTTTGCCGGAATATCAGTTGTTTATTTTGTTGGCGCACGGCTGTGCGGATTTTTGCCGAGCTGCAGAAATAAAAACTGAGTGTGTAGGATTCCCAGTCCGGAAATGGCGAGTTCGATTCTATTACCGGCCTAGGATATTTTCCGGTGGAAAACATTGTCGATTTCCCGAATCCATTGTATTTGCCACACATAATACATATTGATGGGCATAGAAAAGCTTTCAATTAATAACTGTGGAAATGCTTAATTAGAACACTTAGTTCAAAACCAGGCCAGGGGTGGCATTGCGCATCTCGATTCGAACGAAATTCTATCGAGTCGAGCATGTTTAGCATTACGGCTTTCGATTCGATCTCGAAAACGATCTTGAAAATTTTAATTATATTTGTTATTATTTCTGTACGGGAAGATAATAAATGTTTCATTATTGTATCTTGAAGAAAAGAATGTCATTAATATAACTACTTCTATAGTTTTGATTGTTTGACTTCTACTTTTTATGATTGATTATGCTCAAATTTGGTCTAAATATTCTTTGCATATCAAAGAATATTGTGGCCAAATTTCATAAAATTCGGTCGACAAACCCCCCCCGACAATAATAGAACAAAACCAGCCAAATCCGTCTTTTCCCCTACTTCTTGACGATTTCGATCAACCGCGTGAAAAATCTATGGGAAAAATCTGCGTAAAAACGTGTATATTCCAAAATGTACGTAAATATTTTTGAGTTAAATAAAAAAACGCAACAGATGACCAAATGCATTTAACTAAAACACATGGAAACATCAAAGTAATATTATTACCCAATCCTTCTTAACTTTAAATTATTTAGCTCAAAATTGGATTTGTGGCATAAACTCGAATAAACATAAAACTTATAATTTGTGTCGTAACAATATCTCAATTTGCAAAACATATCGTATCGGCATAATGTTTTAATCGGTTGCAACTGCTTAATAAATAATATTGCTTTTTATAGTCATTGAGCACAATTTGCTTGTTTATAAACTAACTGCCAATTCATATCCTGAAGTATGCCTTTCCAACAGGCAGCATGCTACACGCAGATGAATTACTCTTATTTTCTCTGTTTACTCACATTCACCATGCGCTGAAGGTTGTCTCTCCAGCGGGCGGCATACTAAACACGGAGACAGTTATCTCTTATTTTCTCTGTTTACATTTCGTTTGACAGAACATACTCGATTGAGCTAGTACAGCACCATTCGAAATCTTGTACTGCGACTGAATGAAGTCGAACGAAATACATAATGCCGCAATTTCTTTCGAAACGAATGCAAAAATGTACGAATCGAGTGATTCGATTCGAGGTGCGCAATGCCACCCCAGGTTCCAATTGGAATGTAAATCGAACATAGAAAATGAATATCAACCGTGGCTGAATTGAATAATTTGAAATGTTGTTGATTTGCACATAAATGATCATTTTACATTATATACTAAACAAATGCATCTTTTAGAATTCAGACTTCAAAATGTTAAGTCCATGCATTACAGTATGAAATGAAATTCACATTTTGATGTGCCATGCTTGAAGATCCATTTTGACACCCCACACAACAATGCTAACACAGAAAGTCAACGCTTGCTGCTGTTCATGCACATGCCGTCCTATTTATTCGCAAATTCAAATTTGAGAAAGAACTGGCGACTTTATTGTGTAATGGATGTCAACTATTTAAGTGTAGTTGAAGAAAAGATATTTTAGTTACAAGATAAAGATTGACGCTTCGGTTTCCTTTCTTCTGCTGTCCGAAACATGTTGGGTACCGAACTGTCAAATCGTATGTATTTTTCCTTTATTGACATATCCCCCTATAGCACCCTATCCTCACCACCAAAAGATGTTCCGGACAGAGACGACAACGACAATCTTTATCTTTTAACTAAAATATCTATTAGTTGAAGTGACTTTTTCTGTTCCTGATTCTGTATTCTTTTTGTCATGCCCTCTCAAAAATAACGAAACTTACATGCGACTGAAACGTAGTGTGCTGTAACTATTAAGCGACTTACACATTGTATTCAAACAAAATCTAAAATTAAGGCATACTCCTTTATTTTAGATTTTGTTTTATATACAATGCAAATAAATTTCGTTACAAACAGACGTAACTCTTAGTGTTAAACGTTACAAAAAATCTCGTCATTCGTCATTTCTCGACACACTGACGCCATATGTTGAGCAATCTACTCAAATCAAGATGAATTCCCAAATTGACATTTAAGGCAAGAGCAGTCATGTACAAGCGACAACATTTACATAGTTGGCGATGCATCTATAAGCCACTTCACGGAAAAATCTCTTTCTCTTTCGTTCTGCATAAGATTTGACGTTTACTGGCCTTGTTGTTTTCTAATTTTTTTGCAGCATGCAACATCCATTCGTTTGGCACTATCGATAACTCTTACGAAAAGCTTTGCAACTGAAGTAAGTATCGAACTAACACTCCGCAGCACAATGCGATTGAATACTAGTGGACACCAAGTGCATAGCCACGTCTAGTTTTTATGTTGCATTTAAAGTAGTTACAAAGTTGCAATAAATCAAACACGCCAGAAATTTGTCGTGTGTTCGAAATGGGGAACTTTATCGGGAAAAATATTTGGTACCAGTTATGCAGGAAGGTATCCGCTACTACGCTTACCAAATACTTTTTCGATTAAGGTATTTAATTTCGAGAAAATCAACTTTAGATGCCTTTCGCCATACTGATTTCAGAGAGTTAACTCCTAGTGTGCCGCTGTAAGCACGCTCAAAGTGAGTAATTCATTGAATGTCCACACAATTCCAACGATGTTCCAGTCCACAAACTGGGTGCTGCTCTCCGGGAAGCATGCAACCGGATATGCTTGGTATTAATGAAAGCGAGAAGTAATATAGAATATGAAGACACACATTAGACATGATAATACGTTACAAAATATTACACGGTACAACTAGAACCAACTTCTTTGTGACTTCCGTGCAAATACTTATCTAAAAGTGTCTATAAGACGGTCCAGGTTCTTTCTTTATTGACATTTACCTGTTTCTATGTGCTATGCACACTGCGATGAAGATGAACAAATGTATTATTATACGGAAAGTGTTCATTCCGGGAAAGTGTGAGCGATGGATAAAAAATGAGTGTTACGTCTGTTTGTCTGTGGTTTTACATTAATTTCCAGGTAAAAACAAAAGTACTATATTTATATTTTAGCAGCTAAATAATCAAGTCAAAGCAGTGAATACAGTCAAACCGATACAGTCAAGTCGATATTGAAGGGACCATTGACTCATGGAAATATCGAGATAAGAAATAGCAATCCAACACAGTAACCCAGAATAGATATTTTTAATCTGGCATTATGAGCTTTCATGAGTCCACATCGAGTCATAGAACATTGACTCATGGAGGTTCGACTGTATTAAGAAACATTTGCAGGAATCCCTTCGAAAGTTCATCCATTTGTGGGCTTCGTGGCCTTGCGGTTAGCGACGTCAATCGTCTAGACGCATGGGCTATGGAGTGTGGGTTCGATTCCCGCCCCGGTAAGGAGGAAACTTTTTGTGATCGAAAAATTCTCCACCGGTCCTCTGGTAGAAGCCGGTGTTTCTGTCTTTTAAGAAATTGTTTTAGCCATTCCATCAAAAATTTCTCCACGTATTTCTTTCAAAAGTTTTACCAGGGATTCCTTCGAAAAAAGAAGATGGCAGAAGGTCTAGTAAAAGGTAAAAGTTCCTTACTTCAATTCAAGCATTTACTCGGTAAGAGACAAGGGAAGACGTGATTCCTTTATTCAGAGGATGCATTTGCTCGGCAAAAGGTAAAACACGACATAGTTCCTTTATTCAATTCAGGCGTTCGTTCGGTTTAAGGCAAAGGAATATAATTCAGAAGATACATTCGCCCGGCAGAAGTCAAAAGAGGACATGGTGGCTCCAGCCCTGTACCTCGAATGCCATTACCTCGAAGGCCACAACCCCGAAAGTCCATTGCCCCCAATACATTTCGAATCTGTAGTTATCCACTATCACTATTTCAACACGCACGGATAGCGATGAATCGTAAAATGAAAATCTTTGGGAAGAATTTGTTTAGAATAAAAGTATATAATACTTAGAGTTACTTAGATAAACACAATAAAGGTTCTGTTCGATCAACATTTTTACTTTTCGTCTAATTGACTTAAATCATTATTCTACACCATTATTATCTGAAAAGATCTATCCTACGAAATGATGTAAGTGAGGAGAGAACATCTTCTTTCTATAAACATAAGGTGTACAGTGGAAATAATACCTTATTTAAATTAACGCATTTGCCCGGTATAATGCAAACATATGAGATATTGCCTTTTTTAGATGAATGCATTTGTCCGGTATAAGGCAGACAGAGAAGGTAATGCCTTTTTCAAATGAACGCATTTGCCCGGTTTATGGCAAACAGAGATGATAATGCCTTCTTTTAATGAACGCATTTGTCCAATATAAGGCACACAGAGGATAATGGTTGAAGGCGATCAGAGTTGATAATGTTCGCATATTCGACGAACAGAAGAGATCCTCGCCATGCCTTTCTTGTCACAGTAAGGTTTATCGCCGGCAAACTTCAGAAGCAACTTTTCTACCCCTTTCGAAAGAGTCGAAATGGTTCCTTTATTCAGTTCAGGAATTTGCTTGGTTTAAGTCACGTGAAGATATTTCCCTTCTTTCAAAGAATGCATTTGCCCGGCAAACGGCAAGAGACGATATGATTTCTTCCTTCAATTCAGGCATTTGCTCGGCTAAGGAAAAGGAAGTAATTATCCCTTCTTTCAAAAGATGTATTTGCCCAGCAGAAGCCAGAGAGGATAAAACTCCTTTCAATTCAAGCATTTGGTTCGCACAGTTCAATGCAAGGGGAAATATGATCCTTTCTTACAAACCGTTTACTAATAAAAGGGAGAAAAACAAAACAAGCCACCAATGTCAATTTAATTCAATACTGGTCTATCTTTTTGGTAGGTGCGCCAACATTTGAAATGGTTCCGTTTTGACTTCTTAATTTGTCACGCCGTACAATCCCGTTTCCAATTATCATGTATTGCCCATATGAATGAAACCATGTAACTAAATGGCTCAACAAATCTTACTTATCCATTACACAGCTCAAATAACAATTATATCAAATGACATTACATGTACATGTAGAATTTCTTTTAGTTAATCTTCCACAAATTATTTTGAACGTTCGGAAATCGTTAGGGATAGTTAGGGAGCGGGACCATTTGGGCAGCACCCTCTATTCCCGTCCGCAACATTAATAACTTGACCGAGTTCCAACCAAATGACTTGATTTTCTGTACATCACTACACATCGATAGCAACTAACCATGTACTAAGAAACAAGTAATTTGGTTGTAATGCGCTCGAGTAATGAACGTTGTGGACGGGTGCTGCCCAAATGGTTCTCTACCCTATTGCTTTCGATTTTTTTTCGGCGATCCATTCAATTTTTTTGGGAAACGTATTCTGGAATCCATTTAAAGAATTATTTTAAAAAATCTTTTCTCGTGAAGTTGTTTTGGAAAATCCAAAAGAAATACGGAAATACTTTCGACAATTCTTTACAAATTCTTCTACACTATTTTTCTCTTCAGGTTCCCCTTCGGAAATTTCTTTAATAATCCATTCTGAAATTTCTACCGAAATACCTCCAGGAATTCTTCCGGGGTCTCATCTTGAAAATTCTTCCATGAATAATTGATAAAATAACGCAAATATTTCCAATTGACACTACTTCTTCAGAGATTTCTTTAAAAAATCCTCCGAAAATTCCTTTGGAAATTTATCTAGAAAGTCCTCCGGAAATTCCTTCTGAACAATTTTCGAAGGTTTTTTTTTTGATACTCTATTAGAGTGGTATTAAGTTCATCACTGTTTCCTTAAAACTAAAAGTAGAAAACCGAGGAGGGGTTTGACTTTGAGGAACCGTTTCTTCGCGCCTAACCAAGGGGTCACGGCTAGATTCTCCGAAGGAATTCTCAACAGAGCTTACGAAGCAATCTCTAATTTATTTCCCAAAAAAAAATCTAGATTTCTCCAGAATTGCTTCGGAAATGTTTCCAGGAGTGTGAGTGTAGATGACAAAACGTTTTTTTGACCATAGTTCGGAACAACGATCCTTGAATGTTCAATTCATTTTCAATAGCAGGATTTATAGGAACATGAAATGGATTTTTTTCGGATCCATTTATATGCCACAATCAAATTTCAGGGTAAATATTAAATTTGGTAGTTCACGTGCCCCACCTTAGTTCCGTCAGTGGAGGGCAATAGTAACTGAAATACTGGAACGGGAGTGGAGCTGCGTCGGCCACATCTTAGGTCCATAAGTTTCTTTGTTAGGTCCTTGCTTGAGATTATCAGACTTGGAACGATCGACGAGCATGCTTTGGTGAGTAAATGGGCCGTATGAATCAAAAGTTCTAGTTCACAACATTTTAAGTAGTAAACTATTTTATTACGCTTTATTATAGAGGTTCACCTCTGAAGTAGTGAACGTCATGTGTAAAACATGTTCGAAAGAAAAAAAGAGACTCATCTAAACTACACATTTAGAACATAGTACAAAAAAGTATGATAAATTAAGTTTTTTTGTCTTTATTAAGGAGACTTTCAGCCCTAGGCTGGCTCGTCTCCGGGGATAAATTAAGTGTTTACTACTGACTTCTTGCAGTCTGATCTAGACGTTGCTACACATGTGTTAGAGGAAGGTGTATTTTTTAGGATATGTTTGAATTTTTTTATATATTTGTAACACAGAAAAACAGACGTCTAACATCTAATTTGATGCTTACGTTTCAACTATTTTTACTGTGAAAGTTTTCTGCTCAGCATATAATCATATTGAAGAAGAAGTTATTTTTTAGACTAAGAGAATTTATGGCATTCATTGTTATGCTAATAGACGGCACTAAAGAACAGCCTGAGTCATAAAAAAGGTAGAATTATGCTTTCATGCCAATCGGCATTTTGCCAATAATGATCTATCTTGACCAAAAGGCCTTGGCAATAGTAGCGTTTACTTAATTACCTAATCGCATTTTCCAGGATCAATACAAAAGAGTACAGAATGCCTTCGGTTGTATGATAAAATAGGTCAATAGGTTGAAATTACAAAAAGATAATTGGGACAAAATATCCAATACATTAAAGTTGAAGGTTTTATTCTTTAAATATTTTAAAGATTAATAGACAATTGTTACTGTTTTTCATAATAATTTTCATACAAACTTCAAACTGCGCTGAAAATGTTAATCACAAATCCATCTATTCTATTGAATAAAAATAAAAATATGGTATATCATAGTTGATTTGCGATTAGACTTCAGACAAATACAACACGACACAATTAGCGGCGAAGAACGAACATTAAGTAGTAACGACTCTAATCAAGGATTAAAGAAAAATCGATCTCCAGAGGATGTGAATGTAAAAATAATTCCACATTCACATTCACCGGTGCTCGGTGATTCGAATATTGATAGACTCGTTACTCCTTAAATCGGCCCAATGGGCGCGTTACAAATCATTGGATTTTTCACCCGCTGTTCGGTGCCGCCGTAGGCATAACTGAGGGCCCGCCCCAGCAGCAGTGTGACATTTTCGCAGCGGGATTCCTCACGCCCATTGCATGGCTCTGTTACAAGTACTCGAGCTGAAATAAACGACCGATCCCGGCAGGTGACCGAACCCAATTTCGATCCAACAAGCTTAACAAAATCGACGTTATGGCGACAACACTGAAGCACCACCACGACACGGCACCGAAACTAGGTTTCGATCCGCTCGTTCCCAAATCGATTATGGAGACAACTACCATCCGGACTGGTGCCCAGCAAGCAGAACGTCGAAAGCCGGAAGGTCGTCATAATCGAACACAACCGGACCATCAACTCGTCGAACGACGACGACATCCATCGGCAACACATTGGCTCGCTCGTTCGCATTTGATGATGGAATGCTCTGTCGTGTTTCCCGGTGCCGCTAGACCGGGCTGGCACTCATCGTGTGCGCTCATGTTTATGTCATTAGACGTCACCCCGCGCGCGCGCCACCGGCGGCAGCAGCAGGGGGGCTATAACCTCATTTTTTGAACTTGTCACGAAATATTTTAGGCTTCGTCCCACTTCTTTGGTGCCCCGTACTCATTGCCACCACTTGAATGGGTTTTGTTTTTGTTGATTTTGGGGGCCTCTCGAGTTTCGTGGAACGTGGTTCTGCAGGCAGCGTACAAGATTCACAGAAGATTTGCGGGGCTTCTCCACCGCGCGACCTCCAGTCAGTGTTCCGGCCAAACTCGTTTTTGATTAATGACGCGCTCAAGAACACATGCAAACATGGCCCGCTCATGTAGGGCTAACAAACGGTTGGTGAACGATTTGGATAGGGGGCCGTACACTAATTACGTAAGCAATTTTTCTGGGTTTTTCAACCCCCCCTCCCCCCATGTAAGATTTTCCCCATACAAATCAATTTTTATTTATATGGAACGTAAGAAAATGGCCGGCCCCCCCTCCCCCCATAAGTGCTTACGTAATTAGTGCACGACCCCTAGCTGAGTTTCGTGGAAATCTTCCGAAATGAGGTTAATGTTTGAGCATCAATTTCATTGTTTTAAATTTGCTTACAAGTTGCAGAAAAATATGTTTTGCTTAGCACGAGTCGTACAAATTCGATTAAATGATAACAACTTAACGAATTGAAAATGAGAAAAGCAATATGGACAAACTAGTTAGAATTAGAAATTTGTGTATTCAGGATAAAATCGAAAATATGAATATGATTGAGAAACTAACTGAGACGTGCATGATTTTTAGGAGACAGGTTCATACTTGACATGAATCATTCATAGGTTTTCAGACGAATTGAAGATGAATTAAATGGACATTTTGAACATTTATAATTGATCCTATTTTCATCTCACTATATAATCAGTGAGATGTAAATGGGAACAGTTATAAATGTTTAAAATGCTCAAATTTAGTTCGTCTTCAGTTCGTCTCAAAATCTCACAGCACAAATCTCACAGCACTAATCTCGTCCCTCATTTTTGTCACTATTGAAACAAATCACAAAAAGGAGAAACAAATCAAATTTCTTTTCATTGCTTTTTTTTAATGGGATGCTATGAAACAAAGTCCAGGAGCAGTTAGGGCTGTCCATATACCACAAGGACAGTTTAGGCGGAGGGGTGTGTATGGCCAATGTCCACGGTTCAAATATTTTTTTTGAAAATTTATATGAGCAGTTTTCCACGCTGGGGGACCAAAACATGTCCACGCGGTATATGGACAGACCCTTACCCTAATTGGGTTGTGATGTGCTTATGTAATAAACGTAGAGGGTGCTGCCCTTCTTTCTACATAATATTCCCCTAAATACCCAGGTACTTAAAGAATCTTTTCCAAAGCAGTTGCAAATGTGTAAAGTATAAATTAAAAGATATGATCAACAATGTGTCACTGGAACGATGCGTCTCACACGCAAGCCTCCAATAATATCTCATTTAACTTAAATTGTTTTCACCGTCTGCCCAAAAAACCAACAAATACAGTTTGCTTCCCGTGTAAACACAGCGTGTGACGCCCGCCTTCCATCGGATTCTGGTCCGGTTCTGGTTTACATATTTCAGCCATAAACAAATATATTCGTTTGGTATTTTTCCATGCCCGGGGCGAAGCATCTCCCATCGCACGATACGCGACGACTCAATTCTCCGCTGGGAAATGCAATCGAATCCTTCCTTGTTCGAATTTCTTCCTCGAATTCTCCGCGCGACGACCGTCACTGGAGGCGAGCCCGGCAGCTGGGTCATTAATCATTTCCCGAAAACCACGAGGACAGCACCCTATCTACGGCTGATTATCATCGTTCGTTTGTTAATAGCTTCCTCCACACTCACAGTCGCATGTAGTGTCACTCGTCGGATGCGTTTACCCGCCAAAGAGACACGCCACCAATAATTGATCCCATCTAAACAAGCGATAATCCCACGAACTTAATCCCATTAAAATCGCATTCGGTACGAACAAAAAAGCAATAATCCTTACTTTAATGATTTAAATCCTTCTCCGGCTTCGCTCTGTGCTGTTCTGTCTGTTCTTTGTGTCAACGTGGCCGTTTCTTCGATTCCGATTGAGCAATGCAGTTTCTGCGTCGAGGAAGTCCAGGCAGGAAAAAGTTTTCTCTGTTTGATATTGTGGTAAATAGGGATATGGCTATCAAAGTAATGACCTATTTCACCTGAACATTCCGAACCGAACTTTCTTCCGAAGTTTTATTTGTCAAACTAATTAATGCGTTGTTTAGCGCCTCTTTAGGCGAATCTAGCGCACTACTTCCAAAGTTGGTATCTGGAGAAAAATCCAACTTCGGTATAAAAAAAAGCGTACTACATTTGTTCCGGATAGACAAGACAATAGTAAACGGCGAACTGAAGTTGCTAAATCTGGTAGGAGATAAAAAATGTCAATTTTCGCGTCATTTTATTAATTTGTCGAACATTTGTATCGCCCCTCTTCGAGTCTCATTTTTTTCATCTCATCTCAGCATTGTCAAGGTGTTATTTGTAGATTAAACATTAAATAGTGATTCACGTGTTTTTCTGTTTCACACTATCAAAAATCAAGAAAGGGTCACTACGCTTATCTTCACTGCAAATAGGTGAAACCAGTAGGAATGATTTCGCTGATAATTACGTCTGCAATGCGTAATTCCAAATACCGTAAGGCACGGGCTCCCAAACTGTAGGTAGCGACCCCAGGGGGGTCGTGGGCCGATCAAATCTTGATTCGTATTTTGTCACTATTTTATTCCACAAATCTATACCAGCTTTTTGCTTGGAATCTAAGTAATGATTGGATGATAAGAGAACCACAAACTTTACGAGGTCAATGATTTGATATACGATATTTCAACAAATAGAATGAAGTCCAATACAATCTAAATCTAACCCAAATCCAATTCAAAACGAATCCAAATCAAACCCAAAATTTAATTCAAATCCAAACCAAATCAAAATCCAATCCAAATCCAATTGAAATCAAATTCCAATCTAATCTAAATTAAATCCAAATCCAATCTAAATCAAATCCAAACCCAAACAAATCCAATTCAAATCAAATCAAAATTTTATTCATATCCAAAATTAATCCATATCCAAACGAATCCAATCCAAATCCAACCCAAATCTAATCCAATCCAAATGCAATCCAAATCCAATCCAAATCAAAATCCTATCCAAATCCAATTTAAATCCAAACCCAATCCAATCCTATTCAAATCCAATCCGATCCTATCCAAATCCAATCCGATCCTATCCAAATACAATTCAAATCCAAATCAAATCTAATCCAAATCCAATCCAATCCAACCCAAATCAGATCCAAATCTAATCCAAATCCAGTCCTAATCCAATCCAAATCTAATCCAAACCCAATCCAAATCCAATCCAATTCTAATCCAAATGCAATCCAAATCCAATCCCAATACAAATCCAAATCCAATCCAAATCCAATAGAATCCAAATAAAAAAAATAGATTTTGGCAAATACAATGATGGGGTATGAAGCAATTTAGTAGGTAAGATTTGTTCAATCTAACGCAAAGTCATTTTTTCCATTTTCTAAAAATCAATGCATTCGGTACCTGGTGGGACGCAAGCAATTTTGGATTCTACAAGGTGGGTCGCATATCCAAAAAGTTTGGGAACCTCTGTCGTAAGGAAAAGTGACATTTCAATCACGGGGGATGCGTTCCGTGTAAAAAAAAAATTCAAAATTTGAAAATCCGTGTAAGAAAAGTTTTATGATTTCTCAACAAATCATGCAAAATGGAGCAACTTTGCAAAAAATTTGTACAAGATGTTTTTTACACGGCCGTGTAATAAAAATCCGTGTAAAAACAGAATCGGGTGTAATTAACGGTGATAGGTCACTTGGCATTTGGCATTTGATAGGTCAGGGCAGCAGAGACTATGTCCAAGGGCTTGACGATCCCTCCCCAGGCCATCTGCGAGTTGTGGGGCTTGCCTAGGATGTGGTGGGGTTTGATAGTGGGCCCTGTTAAATTTCTATAAAAAGCTGCATGTATCCGCAAGTAGGCCCCACCAAAGCGACCGTGTGCCGCTCAAAGCGCACAAGCCCAAGTCCTGGTGTTGGGTGGCACGCTAAACAGCCCTTCGACGAGACAGGAGGATTGCGCAAGCCCAATAAGCCGCCTGGTAAACCAATAATTACGAACAATATAAGAGATAATGCGACTCGATATAATCAGCAACCATCTAGGCGACGAATAAAGGATGACGATTGGAAGCTTGGAACATGGAACTGCAAGTCGCTAGGTTTCGCAGGTTGCGACAGGATGATCTACGATGAATTACATCCCCGCAACTTCGACGTCGTGGCGCTGCAGGTGATTTGCTGGACACGACAGAAAGTGTGGAAAAACGAGCATCGAGCGGCTACCTTCTACCAAAGCTGTGGCACCACCAACGAGGTGGGAACCGGCTTCGTAGTGCTGGGAAAGATGCGCCATCGTGTGATTGGGTGGCAGCCTATCAACGCAAGGATGTGCAAGCTGAGGATTACAGGCCGTTTCTTAAACTATAGCATCATCAACGCGCACTGCCCACACGAAGGGAGACCCTACGACGAGAAAGAAGCGTTCTACGCACATCTAGAGCAGACGTACGATGGATGCCCACTGTGGGACGTCAAAATCGTCATCGGTGACATGAACGCACAGGTAGGAAGGGAGGAAATGTATAGACCGGTCATCGGACCGGATAGTTTGCACACCGTATCGAATGACAACGGCCAACGATGCATAAACTTCGCAGCCTTCCGCGGAATGGTAGTCCAAAGCACCTTCTTTCCCCGCAAAATAATCCACAAGGCCACATGGAGATCACCTAATCAAGAAACGGAAAACCAAATCGACCACGTTCTAATCGACGGTCAATTCTACTCCGACATCACCAACGTCCGCACTTACCGCAGTGCGAATATTGAATCCGACCACTACCTCGTTGCAGTATGCCTGCGCTCGAAACTCTCGACGGTGTACAACACGCGTCGAGGTCGGACGTCGCGGCTTAACATTGTGCGGTTACAAGACGGTAGACTAACCCAAGAATACGCGCAACTGCTGGAAGCGGCACTCTCAACGGAAGAGCAGCTAGGCGCAGCGTCTTTTGAAGATGGCTGGAGAGATATTCGATCCGCTATTGGTAGCACCGCAACCGCTGCACTTGACACGGTGCCCCCGGATCAGAAAAACGACTGGTATGACTGCGAATGTGAACAGTTAATGGAAGAGAAGAATGCAGCATGGGCGAGATTGCTACAACACCGCACGAGAGCGAACGAGGCACGATATAAACGGGAGCGGAACAGACAAAACTCGATTTTCCGGTGGAAAAAGCGCCAGCAGGAAGATCGAGACCGTGAAGAGACGGAGCAACTGTACCGCGCTAATAACACACGAAAGTTCTATGAGAAGTTACCGTTCACGTGCCACAGCCTGATATGTGTAAGGACATATACGGGAACCTTCTTACGAACGAGCGTGAGGGGATCCGAAGGTGGCGGCAGCACTACGAGAAACACCTGAATGGCGATGTGGCAGACGAAGATGGCGGGAGAACGCGCGCAGGACATAATTTTACCGGCTCCGGATCTCCAGGAAATCCAGGAGGAGATTAGTCGGCTGAAAAACAACAAAGCCCCTGGAGTTGACCAACTACCTGGAAAGCTATTTCAACACGGTGGTGAGGCACTGGCTAGAGCGATTACCAAGTTTTGGGAGGAGGAAGTTTTGCCGCAGGAGTGGATGGAAGGTGTCGTGTGTCCCATCTACAAAAAGGGCGATAAGCTGGATTGTAGCAACTACCACGCAATCACATTGCTGAACGCAGTTTACAAGGCACTCTCCCAAATTTTATGCCGTCGACTAGCACCAATTGCAAGGGTGTTCGTGAGGCAGTACCAGGCGGGTTTTATGGGCGATCGGGACCAGCTTTGGCAGCTAATGCACGAACACGGATTTCCGAATAAACTGACGCGGTTGATCAAAGCGACGATGGATCGGGTGATGTGCGTAGTTCGAGTTTCAGGGGCATTCTCGAGTCCCTTCGAAACCCGCAGAGGGTTGCGGCGAGGTGATGGTCTTTCGTGTCTGCTATTCAACATCGCTTTGGAAGGGGTAATACGAAGAGCAGGGATTAACACGAGTGGTACAATTTTCAATAAGTCCGTTCAGCTATTTGGCTTCGCCGACGACATAGATATTATGGCACGTAACTTTGAGAAGATGGAAGAGGTTCAAGAGAAGACAATGTGAGCCACCCACCGCGAGTTTGTATCGGTGGTGACGAAATCGAGGTGGTTGAAGAATTTGTGTACTTGGGCTCACTGGTGACTGCCGAAAATGATACCAGCAGAGAAATTCGGATACGCATAGTGGCTGGAAATCGTACGTACTTTGGACTCCACAAGACGCTCTGATCGAATAAAGTTCGCCGCCGTACCAAACTGACAATCTACAAAACGCTCATTAGACCGGTACTCCTCTACGGGCACGAGACCTAGACGATGCTCGTGGAGGACCAACGCGCACTTGGAGTTTTCGAAAGGAAAGTGCTGCGTACCATCTGTGGTGGGGTGCAAATGGCGGACGGTACGTGGAGGAGGCGACTGAACCACGAGTTGCATCAGCTGTTGGGAGAACCATCCATCGTTCACACCGCGAAAATCGGAAGACTGCGGTGGGCCGGGCACGTAGCCAGAATATCGGACAATAACCCGGTGAAAATGGTTCTCGACAACGATCCGACGGGCACAAGAAGGCGAGGTGCGCAGAGGGCAAGGTGGATCGATCAGGTGGAAGATGACTTGCGGACCCTACGTAGACTACGTGGTTGGCGACGTGCAGCCATGGACCGAGCCGAATGGAGAAGACTCTTATATACCACACAGGCCACTTCGGCCTTAGTCTGAATAAATAAATAATAGGTCATTTGGCATACACTCGTTTGCGTTTGCCATAAAGGCCGTTTGGTCGTAATGGTCGTTTGGCGTAATGGTCATTTGGCATAATAGTTGTTTATCATCAATTTCGGTATTAATACAACAAATGTTCAATTTTTGAAAATTATTCTTGTGCTGGGACATCATAAGGAAAATGCCGTTTTTGAATAATGTTTGAATGTATATAAAAATCACTTCTCATATACATTGGTAGTATCCATTAAATTTCCATCACATCTGCTTATTGCACTTATCATCGTTTTGCCTCTGGGTCAGTCACAAGATCGCTCCTGACATGTCCCTAAAAACGAACACTCGAGCAACAAAATTGTAAGTGTGTAAGTTTTCTTCATCACGTTGTATACACGTTGCCAAAACTGACAATTTGAACTGAACTGAACTCATATGATGAAATATCATTCAGACAATTAAATTATTTTGTTCAAATAGTTTCCTCTAGCCCTCCAATACCGTTTTTTCCATCCACATACCAAAGTTTATATTACTCCGAAACCTTGAAAAAGGGGAAATAACTTTATGACAGAAACTAGAACATTTTGCTGAGCTGCAGTGCAACCAAACCTTTTTTTATGTGGTCTAAATGCGATTGAAATATTTTTAAGTTGGAACCTATTTAAATATCCTACCTATTTTAAATATGGTATATGCTCTGTGGTACAAAGAATTATAAATTATGTTCACAGGATATGATCTTGGTCATCCAACAAATCCCCATAATAAGGCTTTTCTGTCTACACGCCTAACAAAAGTTCAATTCTTCTGATTCAAGTATGGTTAATGCTCTCAGAAGAACTGAACCTTCAGCTTGGGCTGAAGGCCTTAAGATATGACATTTTTTGGACAACCAGGAACATCTTCCATAGACAGATCTTATTTAACATACCACAAGGGGCAAATAACAAATTCAAAACAGGTCTTTAGATCCTTGGGTACACGTTTAGATTTGAAGACCTTCACTTCTGGAACATCTTGCATAACCAAGAACATCTTGTAGAACATAAAACTAATTATTTAAAAATTATAATTCGTTCCTTAAATGATCTTTCTTTCCGGTAGGCGGAGATATGCTTTTTTTAATGAACTATTAATGCTTTTTCTAATGATCGAGGAGATGACGGTTTCTTTTAATGATGCCGTTTGCCCGATATAAGGCGCATCGAGGAGATAATTACTTCTTTAAATGATCGCGTCTGCATCGTAGAGAGGGGATAATTCGTTCTTTAAATGGTCACTCTTCCCGGTATAAGGCAAGGATAGGAGATAATGCCATTTTTATTAAATGCTTTGCCCGGTATAAGGCGAATCGAGGAGATTCCTTATTTAAATTATCGCGACTGCTCGATATAAGATGTATCGAAAAGATAATGTCTCTTTAAGTCTGCCAGATATAAAGCAAAAGGGAGTAGATAATGCCTTCTTTAAATAAATGCATCTGTTCGGCATAAGGCGAAGGAAGGAAATCATGCTTTTTTTAATGAACGTATCTTCCCGGTATAAGGCGAATCGAGGAGATAACGTCTTCTTGAAATGAATCTCCTCCATTTGCCGACGCGAGCATTTAAGGAAAGCATTATCTCTTCGATTCACAATGCCTTCTATGAATCAATGTATCTTCCCGGTATAAGGCAAATTGAGGAGATAATGCCTTCTTAAAATATACGCGTTTGCCCGGTATAATGTAAAAATTCCACAAGAGTAAACGGCGGCTTTTTAAATGCTCTTCGAAATGTTGTACAATGTCGATGGGATTTGAAATGGGATTTCTGTGGAATGTGGAAAGGATTACTCAATTTTTGTATGTATTTACATATAATACTTCTATCTAAGCCTCGATGAAAGGAAGAGAAATGGAAACTATAAATTAATAGTAGTTTGTGCAACATGTTACAAAAAGATGATTTTTTCAGCACGAGTTGTACGTTTATCCAACGAGGCTGGCCGAGTTAGATAAATACTACGAGTGCTGAAAAATCAAGTTTTGCAACGAGTTGCACACGCTATTTTTTGCAATGACGAAAAATGGATTTTAATTTGATAAAGTGTACCAAAATTTTATAGTCTAATTTACTCCATATGATCATTCTTGCCAATAAGTTATGTTGCTGCAGAGAACAATCAGATTCCGAATTACCGTGCCACATTGCATAGTTCGATAAGCCATGGAGCGATAGATGTACTTGCCTTTGGAAATTTTAGATGTCATGTCCATCAAACTATTTCATTTATTGCGCGACGCAGAGAATACATTATTTGAACACTTGCCAAAGCTAATTCAGCTAAATGTTATCATGTAACTACTGTTCTGATGTTGGTTTTTCATTATAGCACTCAAAGACGAACTGTAAACCAGATACAGTAATATCCCGATTTTATCACCCCCCTGGTGAATTTTGGGGTGATAAAACCAGGTAGGTATGTGACAAAATTGAAAAAAAAATCTTTTCTTTTCGTTCATTTCACAAATATGAATCATTTTATGCCTTGGAAAGGCCAAATGCGTGAATTGTACCCGTTATTTCTTTTCAAAATTGCTTACAGAATATTTCCAAGGTACTCAGAAGTCGTTCGTAATAAACTAAAGGCGGTGAAAGTTTTTTCATGAAAAACAATGTTGTTTTTGGTATTATTTACGAAAATAAAAAGAATAACAAATTTTTTTGGGGTGACAAAATCGGGTCGAAAACGTGACAAAATCGGGACGTGATAAAATCGGGTCGAAAACGTGATAAAATCGGGGGTAGACAAAATCGGGGGTAGACAAAATCGGGGAGTGACAAAATCAGGTCAACACTGTATTATGATCAGGATTTGCAAAAAATAATTTTAAACTCTCAGTGTCCATTTTTCCATATTGAACATTTCAATCCTCTCTTTTACTCGATTTGGGTAAATGTTACATTCGAGTAAATGTTGCATTCGCGTAAATGTTATATTCGAATAAATGTCACATTCGGGTGCATGTTATTCATGTGAATGTCGTTCGTGTAAACCAGTGACCTACAAAGTGCGGCCCTTCAAGCCTTTTCCTGCGGCCCGCGAAGGTTTTCTGAGAATACACTACGTGTGGCCCATTGATATACATTATATGGTGTATTCAGGAACCTGTCAAGTTCACATCACTATGATGTTGAAGCACGATTTATATATCGTGAATTGTTTTATCATTATGGTTTATGAAATTCATAGCTTCATACATAGATGACACAGTGGCGGGCAAAACTATAAGGTGTCGTTCAAAAATGACGTCACAGGTTTTAGGGGGGAAGGGGGTCTAAGATTTTGTGACAGTACATATGCTATGTATTCAAAAAAGCGTGACAGAGAGTGGAGAGGGGTCTAGAAATCTCAAAAAGTAGTGGACGTCATATTTGAATCGCCCCAAGACCAGACGCCGTTTTTTATACAAAATGTCCAACTTTGGAGGGCTGTATCACTGCTTGTAGTTGGCCAATCGAGCTGACATTTTGGCTGCCAGGTGGCATGTACTCTCAACCGAGGGTTCATATTTTGCGGACCGACCACGGACTTCGAACTTACAGACCTCTGAAAGGTCCTTTTTATTGTCCTTATTTCTTATATTTA
The DNA here is from genome assembly GCF_024139115.2 of Armigeres subalbatus. NCBI lineage: Eukaryota > Metazoa > Arthropoda > Insecta > Diptera > Culicidae > Armigeres > Armigeres subalbatus. The sequence continues at coordinate 121,818,939 of NC_085139.1, forward strand.
GTGATCGTGGAGGTGGTACCATTTTTTGTCTTTTCAGAGGTCTCTCAGTTTGAAGTCCGTGGTTCGAAAAATATGTATCCTCGGCTGAGACAAATTCAGATAAATTCTCCCGGGCAGCCAATATTTCAGCTCGATTGGCCAACTACAAGCCGAGATACTTACAGCCCTCCAAAGTTGGTCATTTTGTATAAAAAACGGCCTCTGGTCTTATAGTTAGGTTTTGGTATAAGTTAGGTTTTGGAGAAATTAAACTTAAATTTGGTGGATTTTTATCTTAAGAAACTACATTGACTATCAACAATGGATTCTGTTCAGAATACCATTCGAATTATTTTCAGAATCGCAAACAGATTCTGTTCAGAACCTTCAATCGGATTCTTTTCAGAATTTCAAATAGATTTCTTAACGAACTCTATTTAAAATTTCATACAATTTTTGAAAGGATTCTGCCCCGAATCTGCATCGGAAATTTGTTCAGAATCGCGAATGGATTCTCTTTAGAATTTCAAACTGATTCTGTTTAAAATTCTGATCAGATTCTGTTCAGATTCTCGAACGAATTCTTTTCAGAATCTCGAACGGATTCTATTCAGAATTCCAGACGGGTTCTGTTTAAAATCTGAAAAGAATTTTGCTTGGAATCTCGAGCGGATGCTGCTTAGAACCGCAATAGAGTTTTTGAAGAACCCCTTTGTTATTTGCTACGAAAAGTTATAGTGAACAACAAGTATGAAAAACAAAAGATCAAAATTACAGAATCAGTTGCCACATGATTATTTGGGGAAACAGCATAGAATATTTTCTGCCAACTGAGCCGACAAGATGCTATGGCGAAAACGGTAGTTTAGACTAAAAGTCAGCTACGGCGATAAAATCTGTAGAATGAAATGTCTTTACAAATACATATTTTGTTTGGAAAAGATTCAAAGAAATACAATATATTGTTCAAATATTCAATATTCTATAATATGTAATATAAACAGAAAAACAAATCTTGCAAATATACTGCGGCCCGCTTCAACAGCTCAAAACGTCTGTGCGGCCCTTGGTAGTAAGCATGCTGGGGACCACTGGTGTAAACGTATGTCGGCTGCTTGGTTTTCGGGTATTTGTTATAGAACCATAAAATAATACTCGTTTACTTTAATTTAGTACGTGCATATGACCCCATCAAAACAAACGTTAGTCAAAAGAAGCTAATCCCATTAAAATTGCATTCGATACAAACAAAACATCAATAATCCTTACTTTAATGGTTCAAATCCTGCTCAGGCTTCGCCGTATCGCTTGAGCTGCGTCTGTCCTCGTTCTGTGTATTTTTTTTGTGTCACCTTCGCCGTTGCTTTCGATTCCGAATGAAGAATGCAGTTTCTCCGTTCCGGAAATTTCAAATGAATGCACAGACAGAAAATCGATTTATACTTTCACGCGTACACCTTTTGCTTCACCTTTATATGCTGCACCGGGTGGATGGAAGGACTTCTTATTCTGCTGCCCTACCTTTCCCATGTATATAATCCGTAATCACTTTAAAAATAACATTCAATTTCGCTGCTTCTTCTTGTTGTGTCGCGTACGACAAACTTCGCAATTGAATACAAAAAATGAACTTAAACAACACAGGACAAACAAAACTCTTTTAAACGGATTCACTTTGATTTACTCTCTTCTCCCGAGGACTATGTATTTTTTTTTATTTGGTATAGTGCCGGGCGTTTTTATTTTCGATTCTCCACTGATGGTTCCACCGACACCGAAAACGAAACAAAATTGGGGACTTATAAATCAAACGCGACGGAAATACACGTACGGCAAAACCAACATAACAGAACTCGCTCCTATCTCCGTCGATGCTCACAGCAGCCGTTCTCAAATGGATACCGTGCGATAAGATTCAATGGGAGCATGCAAAAACACGAAAGAACCAGCGACTGCTTCTAGAGATCTTCGTATCACTTCTGCCTCGTCACACTTGACTTTCGCCCTTTCACCTTGGATCACTTCTCAGCTAAGCCCCTTATCTAACCCTTTGATAATCTTCCGCTTCGCTACAGAGGGCACCTCATACTGGGTCTGATTTATGTCACATAAGCGCACCGAACGACGTTTGTTTTGTATTTTTGTGGGCAACCTTTTGAACCCGAATCGCGGCACTTTATTATCGTCAAAACAAAACTAGGAATACACTTTCTTTCTCTCGTTTGCTGTATGTACGATACGACGTCGACCACCGGCTCACCGAACTTGTTTTCCTGGTTTCAGCCTGGATGCGAAACACGACAAAAACTCGGAATCGATCTTTTCCATTTCCTTCTTGTGCTCATTCTCATACACTCATTGTGCAAAGCCCACCGACCGGTGCCGCCGAACTCATGCTTGTGTTGGATGTGCGAGCCAGCAAGTGAAGGTTAATCCAATTTCTTCGACGCGACTGTTCTAGTGTGCCCTAACTGTAAATTATGAGTCAAATCTTGTTGGAACCACAATAACCACCTCACTTTAGTGCTGTCTTTTCCTCATCCGCAACTATTCTCGGGTCACACCACGGTCAAACCAACCAAATTTTATGCACTCTTCTCATGTTTTCACTAAGATGCACCTTCGCCAGAAAATCCAAAACACCGTGAACTGCTCTGTTGGCTCGGTTTGGTACAATAACAATAACAGCAGTCAGCGACCGGACGAATAAAAACTGGAAATCTTCTCAAGCTGTGGAGCCTTTCATGTTTGGATGCTGTGTGCCTCTTCTTCTGTTCGGTGGCTGTTGCGTGCACCACTACACAACCACGTCGTCCAATTTTTCAGAAATACCAAAGCACAAGAACTCCACAAAACAGAATACAACACCTTCTTGGGATGCGGACCAGAGCCCAGTGTCTTCTCAGACAGAGTGCGTGAATAGTTCTGTTCTAGTAACAGCAAAAAAACCTTCCCCAAGTCAGTTCAGAAACGCGCGCGCGAGGACCAACGAACCAAGTTCATCTTTCACGAACGAAGAGCTGACGTAAACTGGTGGCTCCAATGCTCGAGAGCAGCAAACAGAGCCTCTGTTCTGTTGCTTGCTGCTGCTGCTGCTGCTGCTCCTTTTCCTTTCATAAAATTCACCGATCGACCGACCGACCTGCTGCAATACAACATCCCACCCTATCACCTTGCCCGATAGTGTTGTGGATGGACACTCAGCGCGCACGAACGCATCGCTCCTGACAGCAAAACAAAACTCTCCCGCTTGCTCTCGCGTGAAACCTGCCGTCGCGACGCTACGGCGTACTCACGAGTGCAACATATTAGTGCAAGATTGAGCATTAGAGTGGACCAGAAGCACGTGTTCGTTTCAAGGATCATCAAAAAACTATCATACCTTCTTCAAAATTCTTTAAATTGATCTTTAATGATCTAATATTTAATTAATCAACCATCGATAGCGTTCGATTTTATTTCATGGCGAATGGAATGTCTAACTAATTATTCCATAGTTTTCTGTTCATACGCAGATCTTTGCACACAGAGAATTTAACCACTAATCAACAAAGTAGTTGTTTTGAAAACTCATATGTGAATATGGAAGATATTGATTTGAAAAATGTATTGGAGGTAACAACTTTCCCTTCGATGGGAATCGAACCCACGACGCTCAGGGTCGTCGGGTGGCTTAATCCCCGGAATATAGGCAAACAACTTTGATTATTATTATTATTATTAATTTTATTAGCGACACTTCACCACGGTTGTGGCATTCATGTCAGATTGGGACTTAATACATTACGTAAAATTGTTTGTATGCTCTTTTACATTGCAATCGTTTGAGTTAAATTTCATTATATAACTTACAGTCTTTGATAAACTTGAGTACTGCTGCTTCTTTTTGTGAATTGAAAGCCAGTATTTCACTAAGTGATCCTTTGATCCCATACTCATTCCGCTGTTGAGTGAATCCTCTGAAATCGGTAAAGATGTGCTGGATGGTGATTTGGGTGCCACAATAAGTACAGTTGGGTGGATTAGTTTTGTTGAGTAGGTATGAATGGGTGAGACGGGTATGCCCAATTCGAAGTCGCGTAAAAATACGTTGTTGTGATGCGCATTTGCGGTCTGGATGCTTCCCAGGGGAGCTTTTAATTTGTCTTAAATTTGACTGGTTTTGTCCTGAAACCCAGCAGAAAGTGATGTCCTTGTCCTCGACGTATCTCTCAACGGATTGAATCTATGGATGTTTAGATTTTCTTCCCTTTGAGGCATCTAGGCAACTGGCAGAATCAGTGAAAATGATTGTTTTTTCTCGGTCAGGAGTGTTGCTTACAGCCGTATGACGAGCGTATGACTCAGCTGAAAATGCACCACAGATGCTTGGTAGGAGATAGCTTTGTTTCTCATCACTTGCAGCAACTCCGAATCCTGTAAAGTCACTATCTTTGGATCCGTCGGTGTAGACGTGTGTGTGGTGCTGATATTGCTCTGTGATGAGCTCATTGTAATGTGGGAGTACGACGTTCTTATTTGTACCAGCTTTAATTCTCTTCTTCAGTTGAATTAAAAAAACACAATAATAAAGTTTAAAAAAAAATCTTCGGTCGATGGGGGCGACACATGGGGGTTTTGCATTCCATGCTCGGTTATATGTTCTTAAAGAACAGTGTATGTTTGGTAAGTCGAAACCAGTTGTTTCGAGGAGAAAGCTTCTCGCTTGTGTTACTACCGGATAATTTTCAGCCAGGGGGTCTTTTTCTACTAATCGTACAGCTAGTTGTGCTAGATGCTGTACTATTGCCAAATAAAAAGGTAGGCAACCATATTCCGCCATAATGGAGTTAATTGAACTGGATACACAAGCACCAGAAGATGCCCGAACTACTTCGTTGTAGGTAGGTCCTAGTATTCGTTTAAGGTCTTCGATGTTGATGCTGGTTAATCCCTGGCTTTCAGCAGAGATGATTTACTGCTTCTTTTCAAGCGGCATCCGAGGATTTGTAGGATGTTGAGTCGTTTGCTACAGCTATTTTTGACGGAAAAAAGGTGCTGTTTCAAGTTGAACTTAGAGTCACACAGGATTCCAAGGATTTTCATTTTGCGTACTTGCGGAACAGGTACGCTATCGATGATAATTGCATGACCTCGTTAACGATGGTTTGACTGGCAGGAGTGTAGAAGTTTAGATTTGTTTGGAGCGGATGAAAACCCCACACTAGCAGCCCAATCAGTGGCAGCAAGTACAGCTTTCTGCGTTCCTTTTACTATTAGGATGACATCATCGGCATAAAGCAATTGAAATCGTGCCGGTGGGTATTTTATTGAAAATTGGCTGCATTGCCACCAGGAAAAGCGTAACTGACAGTATTGAACCTTGCGACACGCCGTTATCAGCTTTCCTGATGCTGGATGTTGAGCCATTTGCGGAGGCTTGGAAGTGTCTATTCTCGAGAAAGCTGGATAACATATTCATCATACTGCCAGATATTTTCCATTCTTTCAGCGTACGTAGAATCAGTGGTGCAATTTATCAACAATGCCTGCTGAGTGTGATTCTTTTGTTTTGTATTTTTCTCTGCTCCTCTTTGCCTATGACGGCGCCTTTCAGTCAGAACGACAAAGCAGGAGTAGCTTAGCAAACTCGGTTTGCCAACAGCAGGCTGAAGCTGATGATCAGTCGGCACAAATTTCCTGTCACTGTCTTTCAAATGATAGTATTCACCCATGCATTTATATAGGGCCGTCGCATTCACACAGCAGCGAGTGAACTGAATAGACTGCCAGTGCGGGCTGCGTGTGCAATGAGAAGAGATGTCTTTTGTTTACTTTATCTTTGATTGTTGCTGCTAACCATTTTCAGTTTTCACTGCTAGGAAGTGAGTGTGAAGAGGCAATGGTATCAATATCCAACAAATTTCAGTCACTGAGATTGAGAATTCGCACCACTGCGTAGAATACCGGGTTTCCATGTAGTATCATATGCTTTAGATATATCGAGGGACACTATTTCGACGTGTTGGTTGTGTTGCAGGGTGATGTATGATTCGAATTGTGCTAGGTGGGAATCGATACCTTTACCAAAGCGGAAAACGTGTTGACGTGGATCTAGCCTCTTGTTCTATTCAAGTTCAATTAATAGGGGACGGTTGACTATCCTTCCAAATAATTTGCTCATTCAGCTTAATAGTGATATTAGTCTATCTATATCCGTCCGCCTTGCTCCTATCTGCATCTGGTTTAGGAATTGGAATAACTGTGCCTAATTTCCACTGCGCTGGAAAACTTCCGCTGATCCATATTCGATTAAGCAGTTCCAACAACGCCACTTTAGCGGAAAGAGGAAGGTGTTGCAACATTGGGTAACTTATGTTATCGTATCCGGTTGTGGAGCCGCCTTTTCTATCAAGCGCCCACAATAACTCCTCTATAGAGAAGTCGATGTTGTATTGCCTATATAAGTTTGGGCGCTGAGTTGAGCTGGAGAGCCCGATGTCTGATTTATGCTGTTTAAGGAACCTGTCGTATTAGTTTGTTACTGAAGATTTTTTTCTGGTATTCATCAGCCAGAGCTTCGGCTATCATTTTTCCATCATTAGTGAAACCAGATGGAAGGTCGAGCTTGATTGTATTACTCGTTATCTTACCATGGAGTCTATTAAGCTTGTTCCAGACCTGGCTTGCCGGGCTATTATGATTAATACTTTCAGCGAACTCTTCCCAGCATTTCTGTTTTGCTTCCTTGATGGTTTTACGGCATATTGACCGGGCTTCGTGGAATAGCCTCAAGGCATCAGTTTTGCGGGGATCATCACTTCCGAGTCGCCTGAGGGCGCGAAGCCGCTTGCGCCTTTGCTTTACTGCTGATTCGACGTCATCATTCCACCATACTACTGCCTTCGTTCCATGCCAGCCGGTTTGTGGGATGCATTCTTCCGCTGCAGAGATGATTCCGACTGTGAATTCTTCCACCGTCAAGCAATGCTCTGGACATAGGGTTCTGGTTGTAAGCGCTTCGAATCGCTCCCAATTAGCTTTGTCATGGATCCATCTTTTTCGGTAGTGTGGTTCGCATGTTGTGCTATGCGTATCAGTGGTGCAATTTATCAACAATGCCTGCTGAGTGTGATTCTTTTGTTTTGTATTTTTCTCTTCTCCTCTTTGCCTATGACGGTGCCTTTCAGTCAGAACGACAAAGCAGGAGTAGCTTAGCAAACTCGGTTGCTACAGCGGGCTGAAGCTGATGATCATTCGGCACAAATTTCCTGTCATTGTCTTTCAAGTGATAGTATTCACCCATGCATTTATATAGGGCCGTCGCATTCACACAGCAGCGAGTGAACTGAATAGACTGTCAGTGCGGGCTGCGTGTGCAATGAGAAGAGAGGTCTTTTGTTTACTTTATCTTTGATTGTTGCTGCTAATCATTTTCCGTTTTCACTGCTAGGAAGTGAGTGTGAAAAGGGAATGGTATCAATATCCAACAAATTTCAGTCACTGAGATTGAGAATTCGCACCACTGATGCGTATCAATTCTTCTTCTTCTTCTTCTTATTGGCATTACATCCCCACACTGGGACAGAGCCGCCTCGCAGCTTAATGTTCATTAAGCACTTCCACAGTTATTAACTGCGAGGTTTCTAAGCCAAGTTACCATTTTTGCATTTGTATATCATGAGGCTAACACAATGATACTTTTATGCCCAGGGAAGTCGATACAATTTCCAATCCGAAAATTGCCTAGACCGGCACCGGGAATCGAACCCAGCCACCCTCAGCATGGTCTTGCTTTGTAGCCGCGCATCTTACCGCACGGCTAAGGAGGGCCCCAATAGCGTATCAATAACGATGGGAAAATTGTCGCTATCTGAACAGTCCGGTAGGGTTTTTCATTTGAACTTCGAGGCAACAGATGTTGAGCAGATTTAGATGTCTAAAGCTTGGGAATTCCCAGTTACCAGGTCCATTTGAGTGTTGGACCGGTCGTAGAGTACAATCAAGTCGTGTTGAACTACAAGCTGCAGTATTTCGTCGCCTGTTTTTTTTTGCTTCACATATTGATGTGCCTATTTTGCTTCCCCAAGAGACATGGTGTGCATTCAAATCTACCAATAAGAGTATCGTTTTCGAAAGTTCCTCTATTAAGATGTCTAATAGTTTAGATGCCGAATCGTTAGTTTTGGGTGGTAGGTAGATCGAGGCGATTGTGATCTTCATCGGAGCTTGAAGTTGTACAGCAATAGCTTGGATATTAGTTCGTATTGGGATCCTTTGAAAAGGTGTTCCACTCTTGATTGCCATACCACACGCTCTTCCTCCCCTCCTCGAGGAAATTCACGGAATGCGGTGAATGGTATACAGGGGATGGACAAAATAATTAGGATAGGCAAATTTTGGGTAAAATTAGATGTGTTGTAACTACCTTAGTTATCATCCGATTTTGACAATTCAGGCATGCCTGAACTAGAAAATTAATGCAGTTTGACGGTATGTCCATGGAATCGACTATGGCCACCGGATTCCGGAGATATTCCAGGTTTTTCGGAGGTAGGTTCAAAACCGTAAATTTGAGGTGGATATTAGGAGAAGTCGTGGTTAAAAATTGAATAATATTAGTAACCACAAATGAAGTAGAGCTCTTGCTGATTGGAACCATATATTGAGATTTGGAATCGGACCAGAATCAAGTGAGATATGGCCATTTCTTTAAAATCGGTTCCGATCGATACTTATCAAAGGGGTCAGGCCACAACTTCATTTGAATCTCGCTTTCTGATAGATCGTCCACTATGATTTTATTCTAGAAGGGCTCTAATATGTACAGAATGAAAACCAATTGAATAAACGAATCCTGGAGTCACTGGGATGTCCCCGGGGAACCTGTGAATGGGGACATTTAAGTTTTAGCACCAAAATCAGTCATTCGACGGCTCTTTTTTCATGGTTTTCGATCAGGAAGCGAAGTATGAATATGAAATGGTCCATTGGCGGTTTTGCCGCTTCCAGGATCTACGGATTGGCCCCGGGGAACCTGTTGAAGGGGACATTTTAGTTTTACCACCAAAACCAGTCGTTCGACGGCTCTTTTTTCATGGTTTTCGATCAGGAAGCGAAGTATGAATATAAAATGGTTCATTGTCGGCTCTAACCGCTTTCAGGATCTACGCATTGGCCCCGGGGAACCTGTGGAAGGGGACATTTTAGTTTTACCACCAAAACGACACCACCATTCGACGGCTCGTTTTTCATGGTTTTCAATCAGGAAACGAAGTGTGAATATAAAATGGTCCATTGTCGGCTCTGACCGCTTCCAGGACCTAACGATTGGCCTCGGGGAACCTTTGGAAGGGGACATTTTAGTTTTAACTCCAAAACCAGTCATTCGTTGGCTCTTTTTTCATGGTTTTCGATCAGGAAGCGAAGTATGAATATAAAATGGTCCATTGTCGGCTCTGACCGCTTTCAGGATCCATTGGCGCCGGGGAACCTGTGGAAGGGGACATTTTAGTTTTACCACCAAAACCAGTCGTTCGACGGCTCTTTTTTCATGGTTTTCAATCAGGAAACGAAGTATGAATATAAAATGGTCCATTGACGGCTCTGACCGCTTCCAGGACCCAAGGATTGCCCCCGGGGAACCTGTGGAAGGGAACATATAAGTTTTAGCACTAAAATCAGTTATTCGACGGCTCTTATTATAAGTTTTCGATCAGGAAGCAAAGTATAAATATAAAGGGACCATTGACAGCTTTGACCGCTTCCAGAACCTACTGGTTGCCCACGAGGTACCTGTGGGAGGGGACATTTTAGTTTTAACACCAAAATCAATCATTCGACAGCTCTTCTTTAATATGAGTGAAGTATTAATATAAAATTGACCATTGATGACTCTGATCGCTCTCAGGACCTACAGTTTCCCCTCGGAAAACCAGTAGAAAGGAACATTTAAGTTTCAGCACCAAAACCAATATCTCGACGGCTTTTTTTTCGTGATTTTTGATCAGAAAGCGAAGTATGATTATAAATTGGACCATTAATGGATCTGACCGCTTCCAGGACTTACGGATTGCCTCCGGGGAACTGTGGAAGCAGACATTTTAGTTTTAGCACAAAAAACAATCATTGGACGGCTCTTTTTTCATGGATTTTAATCAGAATGTGAAGTATGAACAAGAAATGGACCATTGACGGCTCTGACCGTTTTCTGGACCTACGGATAGCTCACGGGGAACCTGCCTACTTCATACTTCGCTTCCTGATCCAAAGCCATGAAAACAGAGCCGTTGTATGACTAGTTTTGGTGCTAAAACTAAAATGTCCCCTTCCACAGGTTTCCTGGGCCAATCTGTAGGTCCAGAAAGCGGTCAGAGCCCTCAATGGACCGTTTTATATTCATTTCTCGATTCCTAATCGAAACCACTAGGAAAGAGACGTCGAATGACTGGTTATGATGCTTAAAATAAAATGTCCACTTACACAGATTCTCCAGGAGCAATCCGTGGGTCTTGGAAGCGGTCAGAGCCGTCAATGGACCATTTTATATTCATACTTCGCTTCCTGATCAAAAATCGAATGACTGGTTTTAGTGCTAAAACTAAAATGTCCTCATTCACAGAATCCTCGAAGGCAATCAGTAGGTCCTGGAAGCTTCCTGATCAAAAATCGAATGACTGGTTTTAGTGCTAAAACTAAAATGTCCTCATTCACAGAATCCTCGAAGGCAATCAGTAGGTCCTGGAAGCGGTCAAAGCCGTCAATGGTCATTTTCAATTCATATTTCGCTTCCTGGTCGAAATCCATGAAAAAAGAGCCTTCGAATGACTGGGTTTGATGCTAAAACTAAAATGTCCCCTTCAACAGGTTCCCCGGGGTCCAATTCGTAGGTGGAAGAGGTCAGCGCCGACAATGGACCATTTTATATTCATACTTTGCTTTCTGATCGAAAACCATGAAAAAGAGCCGTCGAATGACTGGTTTTGGTGCTAAAATTAAATGCTTCCACAGGTTCCTCGGAGGCAACCAGTAGGTCCTGGAAGCAATCAGAGCCGTCAATGGACCACTTTATATTCATACTTCGCTTCCTGATCGATAACCATGAAAAAGAGCCGTCGAATGACTGGTTTGGTGGTAAAACTAAAATGTCCCTTCCACAGGTTCCTGGGGCCAATCCGTAGGTTCTGGAAGCGGTCAGAATCGTAAATTGACCATTTTATATTCATACTTCGCTTCCTGATCGAAAACCATGAAAAAAGAGCCGTCAAACGACTGTTTTTTGGTAAAACTAAAATGTTCCCTTCCACAGGTTTCCCGGGGCCAATCCGTAGATCCTGGAAGCGGTCAGAACCGTCAATGGATCATTTTCTATTCATACTTCGCTTCCTCATCGAAAACCATGAAAAAAGAGCCGTCGAATGACTGATTTTGGTGGTAAAACTAAAATGTACCCTTCCACAGGTTCCCCGGGGACATCCCAGCGACTCCAGGATTCGTTTATTCAATTGTTTTTCCATTCTGGACACATAAGAGGCCTTCTAGAATGAAATCATAGTGGACGATCTATCAAAAAGCGATATTCAAATGAAGTTGTGGCCTGACCCCTTTGATAAGTATCGATCGGAACCGATTTTAAAGAAATGGCCATATCTCACTTGATTCTGGTCCGATTCCAAATCTCAATATATGGTTCCAATCAGCAAGAGCCCTACTTCATTTGTGGTTACTAATATTATTCAATTTTTAACTACAACTTCTCCTAATATCCACCTCAAATTTACGGTTTTGTACCTACCTCCGAAAAACCCGGAATATCTCCGGAATCCGGTGGCCATAGTCGGTTCCATGGACATACCGTCAAACTGCATTAATTTTCTAGTTCAGGCATGCCTGAATTGTCAAAATCGGATGATAACTAAGGTAGTTACAACACATCTAATTTTACCTAAAATTTGCCTATCCTAATTATTTTGTCCATCCCCTGTATATGAGGGGATACTTGCCATGAAGAATGTCTCAACCACGCCGACTGCCGCCAGAGGTTCATTGGAGGGATCCGGGACATCTCTGGTCAAGGTCGACATGGTAGGCCTCGCACTTGGCGAATCAGATGATTTCGTACTGGACGATGGTGGACAGTTGATTTTCCGATAAGAGTCGTATGCAGCAGAGTTTGAAAGAGTATAAGTAGGTAGGTCTGGTAATTTCAACATGTTTGCGGTCAATTTAGAGATGGTTTTCTTGTTCGAAGATGAAGAAGGTAGTGCATGTTCTCTATCTTGAAACCGCTTGTCCTGAGAGTTGTTGTTTGTTTGTTTGGTTGCGTTCGTGGTGTTGAGGCGTTGTCCTAATTCATAGTCTTTGTGGTTGATGCTTGGGTTAGGTTGTATGCTGGGTATTGATGATGGTTCTTCCGTTATCGTGTCCGTATTCGTAGCTATGTAAGGTGGGGGGTTGTTCAGATTGTGGGATTGTTTTTGAGCCATTAGTTGTACGAAGTTTCAGTGTTGCTTTTTGTACCGGATTGTTGCGGTTGGGGAGATTTCGAATAGGATTGTCGGTTGGGGAGATTTGTACCGGATTGTTGTCGGTTGGCGAGATTTCGAATAGACGTTTATTGCTACGGCTTCTGGTGCGAATGTTGTTGATCGATCCAATATCACGATTGCCTCTTTTTTTGCCGGTGGCGAGACAAAACTGTTGTCTTTCCTTGAGTGGTGTTGCTCTGTGTTCTGCGATGTTCCGGGTAGGTCAGGTTGAGTAGAGGGTAAGAAGCGCTGGTCTGAAGATGGTTGAGAATCTATCGGAGTTAACGGCTGAGTATGTGTGGTTGATTTATATGCAGTTTTGAGAGAGGCGAGTTCTTTGGCTAGGATGGCTATTTGTTTTTGAAGAGATGCGATTAATCGGTCCTTTGTCACTATTTCTTGTTTCAGTTGATCTTGGACTACGTGTGCAATGTTTTCTCTTCTATTTTCCTCTAGGTACTGGTGCCTTGCTTCGGCGAATGAGATGCACTGATTAACTTTCATATGGACAATCTTGTCCTCCTCCTTGAATTTTGCGCAATTACGCGATGTAACGGGGTGTTCGCTTTTACAATGGAAGCAATTGGGTGTGTTTTCGCATTGCTCTCCATGGTTGAGAGCATCGCATGCATATGCTCGATTGCTGACAGGATTTGTGTATATGGCCGTACATACCACAGTTAAAGCACATCATAGGAGATGGATAATATGGTCGTACCTTGATTCGCAACAACCCTAAGTATACATAGCAATGGGTAATGTTTTAAACATAACCGCAAAAAGACGTAGGACTTGTATAAACGTAATGTATTTGAATTTAACTTTTGAATCTATGAGGCTTGATTATAGGTAATAATATTGGAAATGACAACTTCCATGCTGTGTAGAATTATTAGCAATTTGTAGCACATAAAAGTCTTCTCCATTCAGCTCGGTCCATGGGTGCACTTCGCCAACCACGCAGTCTGCGGAGGGTCCGCAAATCGTCATCCACCTGATCGATCCATCTTGCCCGCTGTGCACCACGCCTTCTTGTTCCCGTCGGATCGTTGTCGAGAACCATTTTCACCGGATTACTGTCCGACATTCTGGCTACGTGCCCGGCCCACCGCAGTCTTTCGATTTTCGCGGTGTGAACGATGGATGGTTCTCCCAACAGCTGATGCAACTCGTGGTTCATTCGCCTCCTCCACGTACCGTCCGCCATCTGCACCCCACCATAGATGGTACGCAACACTTTACTTTCAAAAACTCCCAGTGCGCGTTGGTCCTCCACGAGTATCGTCCAGGTCTCGTGTCCGTAGAGAACTACCGGTCTTATAAGCGTTTTGTAGATAGTCAGTTTGGTACGGCGGCGAACTCTATTCGATCGGAGCGTCTTACGGAGTCCAAAGTACGTGCGATTTCCAGCCACTATGCGCCTCCAAATTTCTCTGCTGGTATCGTTATCGGCGGTCACCAGTGAGCCCAAGTACACGAATTCTTCAACCACCTCGATTTCGTCACCACCAATAGAAACTCATGGTGGGTGGCTTACATTGACCTCTCGTGAGCCTCTTCCTATCATGTACTTCGTCTTCGACGTGTTGATGACTAGTCCAATCCGTTTAGCTTCGCTTTTCAGTCTGATGTAGGCTTCCTGCATCCTCTCAAAGTTACGTGCCATGATATCAATGTCGTCGGCGAAACCAAATAACTGGACGGACTTCGTGAAAATCGTACCACTCGTGTCAATCCCTACCCTTCGTATTACTCCCTCCAAAGCGATGTTGAATAGCAGACACGAAAGACCATCACCTTGCCGTAACCCTTTACGCGTTTCGAAGGGACTCGAGAATGCCCCTGAAACTCGAACTACGCACATCACCCGATCCATCGTCGCCTTGATCAACCGTATCAGTTTATCCGGAAATCCGTTTTCGTGCATTAGCTGCCATAGCTGGTCCTGATCGATTGTATCATATGCGGCTTTGAAGTCGATAAATAGGTGATGTGTGGGCACGTTGTATTCGCGGCATTTCTGCAATACCTGACGTATGGCGAACACCTGGTCTGTGGTAGAGCGTTCACCGATAAATCCCGCCTGGTACTGCCCCACGAACTCTCTTGTAATTGGTGTTAGTCGCCGGCATAAAATTTGGGAGAGTACCTTGTAGGCGGCGTTCAGCAATGTGTTTGCGCGGTAGTTGCTACAATCCAGCTTATCGCCCTTCCTTTTTTTCGCCCTTCCATCCACTCCTGCGGCAGAACCTCGTCCTCCCAAACCTTGGTAATCACCCAGTGCAGCGCTCTAGCCAGTGCCTCACCACCGTGTTTAAACAGCTCTCCTGGTAGTTGGTCAACTCCAGGGGCTTTGTTGTTTTTCAGCCGGCGATCTCCTCCTGGGTTTACTGGAGATTCGGAGCCGGAAGTCGCATGTCCTGCGCGCGTGCTCCTAGGTTCATTACCATACCGCCACCGTTGTCTGCCATATCGCCATTCAGGTGCTCTTCGTAGTGCTGCCGCCACCTTTGGATCACCTCAAGTACCGTTCAAGTACCTCAAGTACCGTTTAAGTGTACATAGCATTTAAAAAGAAGATCATCAGTTTAAAATAAAGTTTTTTTTTTAATCAAATATTTGTGGTTTTAACAGAATACTCATAGAAAACAGATTTAGTTCGTTTTATATTCATAACATTTATCAATCGACCAACCAACTAAAATAAAACATCCCTAATATCATCACCAACTGGCAGAGAAAGATGTTCACCACCCACCAACGCAAACGCTCGCGCGCTCCTAAAACAGGTCGTCGGCGTCACGACGCTCTATGCGCTCACCCTCTTTTCCTGGCACGAGAATCATCATGCATCAGGACAGGACGTACATATAGACAGGCATAATCAGGCATCAGTTCATCCAAAACCGGTTCGTTGGATTCATGCTTCCGAAAGAGCGCTTTATGTTGACTGAGGAGACCGTCGTCGCACAGCGACCGACGTCGATGACCCTCGCTCGGGCGCGTGTTCTTTAGCGCTCTCTGCGTTTGCCATCAACAAACGGCGGCGTGGAAAAATCGAAAACCTTGTGCAAAGCTATGCCATCGCTATGCATGCAGTAAGGTATGCTGCCGGAACAGAGCATGAGAGAATTTGCGTCCGCCGGTAGGTCTGGACCTGAAATCATTTTGAATCCGATGCTTGCTGGATGTTCAAGCAGCAGCGGTCGTGGCGAAAGCATAAACATAAGTCAGGGAACACAATGAAAATGGAATTTAAAAGTCACTCACTCTCGCTGCACGCTAAAATGGACCGAAACAGATTATAATTAAATAAAATATTAATTGCTGCATTATATACATACAGGATCGGGAATTTTCGACATCCGTTATCGGAACTTGCATAGAATCTGATATAACGGAAAGTTTAAAGAATTTTCTATTTGATGTTTTCGCAAACAATAGCTTATAGTCCTTCGTTGTTCGTTGGCTGTCCTTCTTCATAATTACTTTGGTATTAGCAGACACTGAACTTTACGAAGGATCGTAAATTGTGGGAAAGTGCCTTATAGCCACCGCTATTCCATATATATTGAGACATATAAAGTCTTCTAGTCAGTTCGGTACTCATTTTTTCGATTGGATATTTGGCACCCCCGATTACCTACTTTTAAAAATTTGCAAAAAGCAATAAAATGAGAATTAAATTATTGGTAAATGTAGGAATATGGCTGATGCGATAGAAGCCTCAAAGAAGAAATGAAAAATAATAATGAATTATAACTATTAATAACTGTTTTATTTGCAAATACTTTACAAACCGATAGGCCAAGAATTACTCTTAAATATTCTTGCTGTAATCCCTCTACAGGAGCAAGCAAAATGCCGCATGATGATTTGTTTCGTTCTTATCTCATTACCTTGCAGCTGGATGCAGACAATTTGAAAAAAAAAACTGCAGGAACGAGAACAACTTACGCAAGCTTACAAACTATCTTGCAATACGTTTTCATAGAATAAGGAAGAATAGGACAGAAGAAAAAAAAACTTTTTGCAATCTGGAGTTGTAGCCCGGAGGGCAAGTAGAGAGTATGCAAAATTCTGATTATTCCACCTATTAGAAGGAGTACTTTTTTTTATTCAATGAAAAATCGAATCAATGGTTAGTTTGGTATTAATCGTGACTCGTGAGCTCTACTCGATCAAAGTATCAGTCTGATGTGAGGTGATGGCTTCAATCATCTCCTCAAAGTTAAGCGCCATAATATGAATGTCATCTGGTATAGGATATGCCTAGGCCTAGTAGCTGGACGGAATTATTATTGAACGAATTTTCAAACGGGCTCGTGAAAATATTTTATCAAACTTTTACGCTGTACGTTTTGGCGATCTATGGCTCTAATAATAACATTATGAATATTTTTGAATCATTTTCCCAGAAAAACAAATTTGACTAATACAGATATTTACTACTCTCACTCATTCAGGTGAATTAAACGATTTTTTCATAATTTCGCCATTTTTCAATTTTCTTCCCGCAAATTAAAAAAAATGCAAATTTTGATTTTGAATCCGTATGCAAACCCCAAAAAAGAAATTTCAAACTTGTTGCATGAACACAGATTTGCATCGTGAAAGCAAAAACATGGAATAACTGCCAAAAGCATGATTCTTAATATTATATTCAGACATTTGCAAAACCTTTCTTTGTGTCTAACAGAAGTAAAACCGATTTCTGAGCCCAAGCACAAAAACCTAAAAGTGGACGCGACATAGGAAGCCTGCCTGCAACCGCGAATCCGATTTTCCAACCACGTTGCTGTTTTCCAGTTGCCCCGAATCTTACAACCTTTTAGAGAACAATTTCCTCGCAAACAAGAAAATAAAACCAGAGCAAACCTTAACTCGGTCGAACCCAAGATTGCTCAAAGGAAAACATCACTAAGTATAAAAATGTTGAAGGCAGAGAACGAATAAAGTTGCTGAAGAAAAAAAAACCCAAACTATAATGGAGGATGAGAGCACTTTCGGTTCGCTTTCTTCCGAGATTTATACCGGGAAAACCCCTCGAGGACGAATTGTTTGTGTTTGCCTTTGAATGTGAGCCTTTCTCTGTTCGACACATAGGCGAACTGGTTCACCCCATCCGTAGCAAAGCTCTGGCGGCTGCTGCTGGCATGGCGCTGGTATCGGAAGCCACACCGCCAGTCACTTTCCGATCTGGAGGGTTATGGTTTGGCACTTTTCACATTCGGTTTGCTGTGCGTGGAAATATCCAATCTTTTTGCCCTACGCTCTATTGTGGAGTAGAAAAACGTTCCTCCGGATCTTCGCCGATCGACAGATTCCTTCGGGCACTTTTCCCAAAGAAAGTCAATAACTCAAATTGACTAAAATTATGTGAACAAGATAAATACGTTCTCCGGATGGGGTTAAGCTATTTGGTGAGCATGTTGCCTTGGGAAAGTATGACCACCAGAAGGGAAAATGTAAGAGGAAACGACTATTTATCAATAATGTTGTGTGAAGAGTTATAATTTTGTAAGAAATAGTTCTATTTTTTTCACGGTTACTTCAAAATGATGAACCATAGGATATTTCCGAGCGTTGATGTGACGCTGAAAAGGAAAGTTGGAAATGACAAAAATCTGCCTTTCTTCAAAATGAATATCAGCACTAAACGAGTGCGAACTGTTGTTGGTGAAAAAGGTTCTTCCATTTCATTATATTTGATATTTGTAGCTTTGCTATTTCTTTTTTTCTAGGTATAATTGTTTTAAAAATGATCTCTGCTTGAGCGCGAGGGAAACATAAGATGAAATTATGTATATCTGGGATAACACGATTATGTGTTATGACGATAATATTATTCAGTAGGATTATTATGACGAAACATATTCAAGCTAAAATGTTAGCAAACTATCGGTGGTAAAAAATATAATATTTTAGAATAGAAGTGTTAACTTTTCCTTGTTCGATTTGTCCAAGAAAGTTGAGAATACTTCGAGAAACAATTGAGATATTATCGTTTAAGTCTATAAATTTTCCGTGACACATATACTGCCTATGATCGCTTATCAGTTCAATCTTTGCTGGATTTCCTATTCATATGGGACAAATATGGGATCATGGGCAGTATAGAACACGGAGAAGGATCGTTTGACCGAAACTCATTCGGTCGAAGGCCATTTGGCAGAATGCCGCTTGGCTGAATAACACTATGGGCTGAAAGTCATCTAGTTTAATTCCATTTGATCGAATTGTATTTGTGGTTACGGTACGGTTTTTAGACGGAAAGCGACATATGGCCAAATGGGACTTACGGCCGAACTGGTCATTTGGCTGTAAAAGTCGTTTTCCCGAAATGGTTATTGGACAAATAGGGACATTTTGCCAAATGTGACATACGGCCTAAAGTATCGACTGTCCGAACAAGTTATATGACCGAAAACGTTGTTTGGCCGAAAAAGTAGCCTTTTCGTCAAATTGGTCGGTCGGCAGACAGAGCCGGAACAGGTCATACGGGCCAAACATGTGGTTGGGCCGAAGAAATCATATAGTCAGAAGTACGGCGTCTCACTTTTCACCTCTTATACTTATCTATTCCATTTCTCACATTTCACTTCTTATTGAGAGAAATAAGAAGTGGTAAATGATGAGCGATAAGTGAGAAGTGAGACGTCTCACTCCTCGCGTTCCACAGTGAGAAAGTGAAATTAGGAGTGAGAAGTGAGAATTCGCCTCACTTCTCATTCCTCAATTATCATTTCTGATTTTTCATTTTTTACTTCTCACCTTTCTTAATGAAAAGTAAGGAATTAAGACTGAGGGGTGAAAAACCTAACGTCTCACTTTGCACTTTTCATTTCAGAACTATAATTAGGGAATGGTGGATTTCTAAGTACAGCGAAGGCCACAGAAGAGGTTATGTTAGTGATTAAGGTTTGGAGGCTTGTCGAGTCCCCGAAAGACGATGATTGGACGCGCTGTATATGGGTGTCTAGGAATAATCGACGAGATGTTCGTAGTTTCTATTTTTCCACACAAAGGCTCCCGTTTCTGATAAGCATGGCTGCAGTGTTCATCGTCAAGCGCTAATTCTTGATTCTTCTCAGATCCTCTTCGTTTTTTCTTCTTTTCCATCGCTCAGGATTTCATGTTGACGCGTGGGATTCGCCTTGGTAGATTTGTGCCATCCAGCAAGGGTGTGGGAAGAGTTATTGGCACACACACTGAAAGGCCAGAATACTCACATAAATCCTCAATTTATGTGGGTATTCATGATTCTAAATATACGGCGTGCAATGTCTTACAAGTAGTTTCAATGCATTTGTGATACCGCACTCTGTGTCAGCTCGTCGATTTATTATTATTTCTATTTATCCAGTCTAAAGCTGAAGTGGCCTGTGCGATTTATAAAAGTCTTCCCCATTCGGCTCGGTCCATGGCTACACGTCGTTAACCACGCAGTCTACAGAGGGTCCGCAAGTCATCTTCCGCCTGATCGATCCACCTAGCCCGCTGCGCACCTCGCCTTCTTGTGCCCGTCGGATCATTGTCGAGAACCATTTTTACCGAGTTACTGTCCAACATTTTGGGTACGTGCCTGGCCCACGGCAGCCGTCCCATTTTCGCGGTATGAACGATGGATGGTTCTCCCAGCAGCTCATGCAACTCGTGGTTCATTCGCCTCCTCCACATACCGTCCGTCATCTGCACCCCACCATAGATGGTACGCAGAACTTTCCTATCGAAAACTCCAAGTGCGCGTTGGTCCTCCATGAGCATCGTCCAGGTCTCGTGTACGTAGAGGAGTTGTACGACGGCGAACTCTATTCGATCGGAGCGTCTTGGGGAGTCCAAAGTACGTACGAATTCCTGCCACTATGCGTCTCCGAATTTCTTTGCTGGTATCATTTTCGGCAGTCACCAGTGAGCCCAAGTACACAAATTCTTCTACCACCTCGATTTTGTCACCACCGATGCAAACTCGCGGTGGGTGGCTTACATTGTCTTCTCTTGAACCTTTTCCTATCATATACTTCGTCTTTGACGTGTTGATGACTAATCCGATCCACTTAGCTTCCCTCTTCAGTCTGATGTAGGTTTCCTCCATCTTCTCAAAGTTACGTGCCATAATATCTATGTCGTCGGCGAAGCCAAATAGCTGGACGAAATTGTATAACTCACGTAAATCCCTGCTCTTCGTATTACCCCTTCAAATGCGATGTTGAATAGCAGACACCTTGTCATAACCCTCTGCGCGTTTCGAAGGTATTCGATAATGCCCCTGAAACTCAAACTACGCACATCACCCGATCCATCGTCGCTTAGATCGACCGTGTCCGTTTATCCGGAAATCCGTGTTCGTGCATTAGCTGCCATAGCTGGTCTCAATCGATTGTATCATATGCGGCTTTGAAGTCGATGAATAGTACTGCAGTACTTGGCTAATAGCGAACACCTGGTCCGTTGTGAAGCGTTTGCCCATAAAACCCACCTGGTACTGCCCCACGAACTCTCTTGCAATTGGTGCTAGTCGACGGCATAAAATTTGGGAGAGTACCTTGTAGGCGGCGTTCAGCGCTCTAGCCAGTGCCTCACCACCGTGTTTAAATAGCTCTCCTGGTAGTTGGTCAACCCCAGGGGCTTTGTTGTTCTTCAGCCTGCCAATCTCCTCCTGGAGATCCGGAGCCGGTAAAATTATGTCCTGCGTGTGTTCTCCCAGGTTCATCACCATACCGCCATCTTCGTCTGCCACATCGCCATTCAGGTGTTCTTCGTAGTGCTGCCGCCACCTTTGGATCACCTCACGCTCGTTCGTAAGAAGGTTTCCGTTTATGTCCTTACATATATCAGGCTGTGGCACGTGGCCCTTATGTGAACGGTTCACCCAAACAACCACACATCGCATAATAATGCACGAATAAAATCGTTTACCGATCCAAATTTTATCAAAATCGCATTGTGGTGCGAAGCTCATCAGTTTATTTATAAACTTTCCCGCACAGTAGGCTATTTTCATTCCACGTCGAGCATCCGTGCGAGACGGTTGTAAGTCCGCGTACGGTCTGCTTCTCATTCGGTTTGTTTTCCTGAAGTACAGGTAGTGGTTTTTTCCGAAAGTGTTTTGAAGCATAGTGCTTGAGTGGAAGTGGTGCTTAGCTAGCAGTTAAGTAGCCATTTCGTTGGTTTTGCAACTACGCAAAACTTTGCAGTTTATTCGGCGTCCATCGCAGGCGCAGGCATCATCGTCCCACGCCGACAGTCATCATCCATCGTGCGTCTCCACCAACACAGACGCTGCCGTCCTGCCACCATCCATCCACCCAGTCGCAGTGTTGGGTGCGGCGAGAACACCAACAATAGCGTGGTTCGCTTCGACCGCACCACCGGCGAGTGTCCATCGAGCTAGTGTGTGCTGCCAGAACTGTTAGCCGGCAACACAGCAGTGTGAACGCAAGTATTTAATTGAGCTCCCTCTCATTGTTCCCATCTCTTCTCCATCTTATTGGAATAGTTTTTTCTTTCTTTTTTACTCGTCTTCCCCTCTGTCCCAAATCATTATTTTGTTTGTGTGTGTGTTTTTTTCTGCCCTTGTGATAAGTGTCTAGTTTTATAATAGATTGTGCGTCGTTGCAGGGGCGCATTTCGTGTCCGCAATGCGCGAAGGCGAAGTTGGCGGGGTACTTCGTATTCCATGTCAGATGTTTCGTTGCATTCAGGTGTTCCAAACCAAAACGAAATGGACACCAGCAACGCTAAAATTTCCTCTACGAGCCCCCGTCCCAAGGTCTACCCTCACGACTCTAGTGGGCCGTATGTTGTTTTCTTTCGACCCAAAGGCAAACGTTTGAATATCAGCCAGATTAGCAAAGATCTGGAAAAGCGATTTTCGTCTGTCACGACCATTGACATGGTTGGGTCCAGTAAACTCCGTGTCACGGTCAGTGATCGCAAACAGGCCAACGAGATTGCCACCTGTGAGCTTTTCACTCTCGAATATAGGGTGTATTTACCGTCAGCAGTGTGTGAGATCGCGGGGTGGTGACGGAGGGAAGTATGACATGTGACGATTTGAAACAAGGTTTCGGTCCTTTCAAAAATGCTTCTTTGCCTCATGTTGCGATACTGGATTGCAAACAAATGTATTTGGTGTCGCAGGAGGGAGAGAAGCGGAATTATTCCCGTCTGACTCTTTCTGCGTCACCTTTTTCAGGTCCGCACTGCCTGACTACGTAGTGATTGGCAAACTTCGTCTACCTGTTCGGCTGTATGTACCGAAGGTGATGAATTGTGTTAATTACAAGCAGCTGGGCCACACCGCTCAGTACTGCTGCAATAAACCTCGCTGTGCATCATGCGGAGAGAAACATGTGGAGGGCGCGTGCAAGACGGCACCGAAATGTGTCTATTGTAACGAAAGCCCTCCACATGCTCTTGAAGCTTGCCCAACGTACATACAGCAGCGAATACACCAGAAGCGGTCTCTTCAGCAGCGTTCTCGGCGAAGTTACGCCGAAATGTTGAGGAAGGCCGCTCCTCCACTCGTTTCTGACACCATCTACTCATCTCTTCCTTTGGACGATCAAGGTAGCTCTGACTCCGAGGTTGGAAATGGGGTTCCCTTTGTTTTCAATGGCTCAACGAGGAAGAGAATAAAACAGAGCCAGCGACCCTCAAAAAAGCCTAGAAAACAGCCTCAAAGTGAGCCCCAATCCAACATGGTCAAATTCAAAGCGGGTGGAAATACTCAAAAACGTTCAACCTTTGTGGTTTCACATCGGGATGATCGAGAGTTTCCACCGCTCCCGGGAACATCTAAAATCCCAGATGCCCCATTTTTTGCGATTTCTCAGTCAGAAAGAGAGCATACAGAGCGAGCAGAAGAACTCCCGAGCGCTCCAATGTTCACTCTTTCTGGCATCGTGGAGCTCATCCTCAACTTCTTTGATGCTTCCGACCCCGTGAAAAACATGGTCAAAACTGTTCTTCCTATTCTGACTCCTCTCCTGAAGCAGCTGGCTTCAAAAATGCCGCTCCTCGAGTCATTTGTATCCTTCCATTACTAACTTAGTCAATAAGGGTAACATGATTTCGATTCTACAGTGGAACTGTCGAAGTATTTTTCCAAAATTAGATATTTTCAAATTTTTAGTTAACAAATTACAATGCGATGCTTTTGCCCTATGTGAAACTTGGCTAACACCAGATGTGAACCTTCATTTTCCTGATTTCAACATAATCTGCCGCGATCGGGCAAATCGATATGGAGGGGTGCTTTTAGGGATCAAAAAACAGCACTCCTTCTATAGAGTCGATCTTGCGCCGATGTCTGGCACCGAAGCTGTCGCATGTCAGGTGACTATTCGAGGAAAAGACCTCAGTATCGCCTCGATATATCTTCCTCCAAACACCGCGATATCTCGTAGAGATCTCTCGCACATCTGCTCAGTCATGCCCGAGCCACGGGAGATTTTAACTCCCACGGAACAGGCTGGGGGAAATGTACGACGACAACCGTTCAACAATGATATACGATCTCTGTGACGACTTCGATATGCCAATTTTGAATACAGGAGAAGTTACACGAGTAGCTTCTCCAGCAAGAGATAGCCGTCTAGATCTTTCCATTTGTTCGAGCTCATTATCGTTGGATTGTACTTGGAAGGTGGTCCAAGATCCCCATGGTAGTGATCATTTGCCGATCGAAGTTTCGATTTCCAATGGACATAAGCAATCTGCTTCCATCGATCTTTCATATGACCTCACGAAGCACATCGATTGGGGCAAATATGCGGACGCCATCAGCGATGGCATACAGTCGATAGAAGCACTTCCCCCGCGGGAAGAGTACAAGTTTCTATCGCAGTTGATTCTTGAAAGCGCTCTTCAGGCACAACGTCGACCGGTGCCAGGAGCTTCGGTTCGTAGGAAACCCTACAGTCCGTGGTGGGACATCGAGTGTACGCAACTTTATCGCGAGAAATCCGCCGCGTTCAAAGAATTTCGGAAACACGGGGCGATCGTTCTTCACAAAGTTCAAGAAACTGGTCAAAGTGAAGAAGCGCGGATATTGGCGCACTTTTGTTGAAGGTTTATCGCGCGAGACTTCAATGAAAACTCTGTGGACCGTCGGGAGAAGAATGCGCAACGCGTCGTCCGTAAACGAAGATCGTGAAAGCTCGTCGCGGTGGATACTCGACTTCGCAAAGAAAGTTTGTCCTGATTCGGTACCGGTGAGGCAAGAGCTACGTGATGCTTTTGCTGACAGGGATGATATGGATCGTCCCTTTTCGATGATTGAATTCTCACTTGCTCTCCTTTCATGTAACAATTCCGCTCCGGGGATGGATAGAATCAGGTTCAATTTGCTCAAAAACCTCCCAGACGTCGCGAAGAGGCGCTTATTGAGCCTGTTCAACCAGTTTCTGGAGTGCAACATTGTTCCGGATGATTGGAGGCAAGTGAGGGTGATAGCCACCCAGAAGCCCGGAAAACCCGCGTCGGATTATAATTCGTATCGCCCCATCGCAATGCTGTCATGTCTTCGGAAGTTGTTGAAGAAGATGATTCTCTTCCGGCTAGACAAATGGGTTGAATCAAATAATTTTTTGCCAGATACACAATTTGGTTTCCGCAGGGGCAAGGGAACGAACGACTGTCTTGCGTTGCTTTCTTCAGAAATTCAGCTTACTTTCGCTAAAAAAGAGCAAATGGGCTCAGTGTTTTTGGACATTAAGGGGGCTTTTGATTCAGTTTGCGTTGATGTCTTATCCGACAAACTCCACTCGTGTGGACTTTCATCAATTTTAATGAGTTTTTCTCATGGTGACTCGGCAACTTCACGAATTAGCTACATGGGTCTCCCCCAGGGCTCATGTTTAAGCCCCCTTCTTTACAATTTTTACGTCAGAGACATTGATGAATGTCTCATGCCAAATTGCTCGTTAAGGCAGCTTGCAGATGATTGTGTTGTATCCGTTTCGGGGCCAACCGCAGTTGATCTGCAAGGACCGTTGCAAGATACTCTGGACAATTTGTCCACTTGGGCTACGAAGCTGGGTATCGAATTCTCTCCGGAGAAAACTGAGATGGTTGTCTTTTCAAAAAAAACATAAGCCGGCAAAGTTCCCGCTCCAACTGATGGGTAACACAATCACTCATAGCATGTCTTCTAAATACCTCGGGGTCTGGTTCGACTCGAAATGTACCTTCGGGAAGCACATTGTGTATCTGACACAAAAATGCCAGAAACGGATCAACTTCATGCGATCAATAACCGGAACATGGTGGGGAGCGCATCCCGAAGATCTTATGACGTTGTATAGAACAACCATTTTGTCGGTCCTCGAATACGGTAGTTTCTGCTTCCACTCCGCGGCTAAAACACACATGCTGAAGCTTCAAAGGATTCAGTACCGTTGTCTCCGTATCGCGTTAGGATGTATGAATTCGACACATACGATGAGCTTGGAAGTACTTGCGGGAGTACTGCCACTAACAGATCGTTTCGCGGAATTATCGCTCCGGTTCCTCATCCGCTATGAGGTTCTCAATCCATTGGTCATTGACAACTTCGAGAAGCTGCTCGAACAAAACCCTCAATCTCGATTCATGAGTATTTACCACTGGTACATAACGCTGGAGGTAAGCCCTTCTTCGGTAGATACCAATCGTGCTAACTTCTTAGACTCTTACAGTTCCTCTGTTACTTTTGATCTGTCCATGAAGCAGGAGGTTCATGGAATACCAGACTTTCTGTGTGCGGAGGTCATACCTCCATTATTTGCAAGCAAATACGGGCACGCCAGTGAGGAGAGAAGCTTTTTACAGACGGGTCAAAATTGATGACTCCACTGGTTTCGGTGTTTTCAACGTTTTTCATAGCGCCTACTTTAAGCTCAAAGAGCCTTGTTCCGTGTATACTGCTGAGCTAGCAGCTATACACTATTCACTCGAGCAAATCGCATCCCTACCTCCTGACCACTTTTTTCATCTTCACCGACAGTCTAAGTTCCTTGGAGGCTGTTCGGTCAATGAAACCGGTTAAGCACTCAGCGTATCTTCTAAATGGGATACGGAAAGCTTTGAGTGCCTTATCACAACGGTCTTACACAATCACCATGGCTTGGGTCCCTTCTCATTGCTCGATCCCGGGAAATGAGAAAGCGGACTCTTTGGCTAAGGTGGGCGCTATGGAAGGTGATATTTACGATCGGAAAATCTCCTTCGATGAATTTTTCACATTAGTTCGTCAGGAAACCTTGAACAGCTGACAACAGAAATGGACAAATGGGGAGTTGGGTAGATGGCTGCATTCAATTCGCCCGCAGGTGTCGAAGCGTCCATGGTTCAAAAAATTGAATATGGGACGAGACTTCTTTCGAACCATGTGTCGTCTAATGTCCAATCACTACACTCTAAATGCACATCTTTTCAGAGTGGGGCTCTCGGAAGGAAATCTCTGTGTTTGCGGCGAGGATTATCAGGACATCGATCGACGATCATGTCGTGTGGGCGTGCGAGGAGCATCGTGGCCCCAGATCTGCGCTAACTGAACATCTCCGGGTCCGAGGAAAACAACCAAAGCCTATTAGGGAAGTGTTGTCGGGCCTTGATCTCGAGTACATGTCCCTGGTCTACCAATTTTTGAAAGTTGCGGATGTAAAACTGTAATCATTGTTTGCCCATTCCCTTGTCTGTCTATGTCTATGTATCGAATGTCTTACTCTTGTTGTACATTTCCATGTCTGTCGTTAATCCCTTCCGTATGTCTTCCTCTCGTCGTTGTCTCCCAAAAAAAGTTTGTTTGTCCCGTTACAGATGTAAAAATGCGAGGAATGTCAACTTTGTGAACATCAGCATCGTAATTATTTAAGCACCCTAAAATCCTTTCCTTTCCTACTGTATTATTGTATTCCCTAACCTCGACTAAACCGCGAGTTTTTCGGTTCCCCAAAACTAACACTATGTATAAGAATCAAGAAATGTATTGTTAAACTTGATTTCGGCTCCGTAACGCTTCACAGCAAATGAGCCTTCCAAATAAACGAAAGATTAAAAAAAAAAAAGTAGGCTATTTTACGAGTTTATTCCAGTTTCATTTGTTGACATCGCATATTCCTGTAAACAAACTCAAATGAAATCGGATTATCTGTCAAACAGAGTTTGTTATCACAAACTACATCGCAAAGTATAACGAACAAACTCGCATAAAAATCGTGCACATCGCATACAACACCGTGCAACGTCGGATAAGAAATACACGTATATCGCCTCCACTTTTGTTCGTAAAAATCGTTTTCGCGACTGGTAGAAAATCAATTCTATTATGCATGCATTCTTGTTGTCTGGGCAACTTCTCGTAGAACTTTCGTGTGTTATTAGCGCGGTACAGTTGCTCCGTCTCTTCACGGTCTCGATCTTCCTGCTGGCGCTTTTTCCTCCGGAAAATCGAGTTCTGTCTGTTCCGCGCCCTTTATATCGTGCCTCGTTCGCCCTCGTGCGGTGTTGCAGCAATCTCGCCCATGCTGCATTCTTCTCTTCCACTAGCTGATCACATTCGCCGTCATACCAGTCGTTTCTCTGATCCGTACTGCACCGTACCAAGTGCAGCGGTTGCGGAGCTACCAATGGCGGATCGAATATCTCTCCAGCCATCTCCAAGAGACGCTGCACCTAGCTGCTTTTCCGTTGGGAGTGCCACTTCCAGTTGCTGCGCGTATCCTTGGGCTAGTCTACCGTCTTGTAGCCGCCCAATGTTAAGGCGTTCGATTACGGCGCGTGTTGTACACCGTCGAGAGTTTTTAGCGCAGGCATACTGCAACGAGGTAGTGGTCGGATTCAATATTCGCATTGCGGTAAGTACGAACGTTCGTGATGTCGGAGAAGAATTTACCGTCGATTAGAACGTGGTCGATTTGGTTTTCCGTTTCTTGGTTAGGGGGTATCCATGTGGCCTTGTAGATATTTTGCGGGGAAAGAAGATGCTTCGGACTACCATTCCGCGGAAGGCTGCGAAGTTTATGTATTGTTGGCCGTTATCATTCGATACGGCTCGTTGACTTATTGAACCGCCAAATGGCATTTTCAGCCAAATGACCTATTCGGCCAAACGACTTTTTCGACCAAATGACCTGATCGGTCAAAGGAATCGAGTGGGCCATGGTTTTATGTCAGATTTTTTATACTAAAGTTTTCAAGTTTATTTCGTAATAGTCTTTTTTACATAATGAAGAAGCAATAGTGTGTGACAAAGGAGGGAAATCTTAGAAAATTCCAAATCATCTCAAATGGGCTTCCTGCGGATATTTGTCTGTTGAAGAAGGTTCAGACTTTTACTTGGATCGAAGTCCACGAAGTGTCCCCCGGTGTGCTCCGTCAAATTGTAGAATTGCTATAACAAGCTGCCTGGTACTTAGTAGCAGCAAATAAATGCAAAAATAGATTGGTATTGATATGTACCTTTATATGGATGCTATTTACGGCCGCTATTCTCGAGCAGGCCTCATGCAGATACGAATGTATGAGGCCTATTGTCGGATAGCAACGGTGTGGTAGACGTGTACCTGTTAGAATAATCCAATAGCATTCAAATTCTGATTGTAATTCCTAACACAATATTCTATCCTGATACGATCGTGGAGATGCAGAGGTATATTCGGTTTCTATTAACAACGAGAGTCGAACGAATTATCCTTCTTTCCTTGATGACCGTACGGACGTGGTCGGCGCCGTTATTGGCTTAGTAAATTGCAATGAATTTCCGAAAATTGTACATTGACAATGATTGCCAAATCTCAAGCTCCATTCAATTGGTTCCCTGTGCAATTTCGCAGGTTCTAGTCAATCACGGAGCAGCAACTACGAATTGTACGGTCATCATGCTCATCTACACATTTATATATTTTTCTATATATGAAGTAGGGGCAAGAGGAAGGTTATGCGAGCAAATGTAAAACAGCAATTTAGTAAAAGAACGCGTCTCATATTTATCGTCTGATACTGCTCCGCTGGTATGCATGACATATTTTCCCAGGAAATAATATTAAATATCTGTTAAATATCTATCAAATATCTACAATGATATGGAAATGGAAATGCTAATATCATCTTCCAAACTTAGACGTACATGTTCATGATAGAATTAGAGGCGAAAGTATAGAATTGATAGTTCCGTTAGGATACGGCAAGCATGAAGAATGTTTTTATAAAAGTCGATTTGAAAGCGAGCGGAGGGCAATAGTTGTGATGGCACATATCGCACGACCTTCCTTCTGCCAAACTTCCGTATGAAGGGGGAGGGAAGAATATCATTGTGGAAGCTGATATATCTCCACTGGCAAAAGGAAGGTGGTGTGATTTGCTCATATGCCTATCAATTCTATACTTTCGCCTCTAATTCTATCATGAACATGTACGTCTAAGTTTGGAAGATGATATAAGCATTTCCATATCATTGTAAATTGCTTAACTTCACGTAGAAGTAATACACTCATAAATCATTAATTAGTATCAAATATCTTTTGAAATATATATTCATAATTTCTTTATTCCAACATAATAGTTTTGTACAAGTAACAGTAGAACGAAAAATGTGTTAAACTCGCTACTGGAACATGGGCTACTTTTCAATTTCAACAGTACTCTATTAGCATTTCCTCAGATATTAATTGAAAGCTTTTCTATGTTCTCATTCATGCATGCCAATCGAAAGATAAGACTTTGCTTCGGCTCAATCGACCAGGGTAAATTAGAAATTTGTCTTTGAAGAGACTAAATTGGGGATGTCCAAAATACGTTCTGATTGATGGACGGCACTTCTCCGACATTATCGACGTCAGGACATATCGTGGCGCTAACATCGACTCTGACCACTATCTGGTGATGGTTAAACTGCGCCCAAAACTATCCGTCATCAACAATGTTCGGTACCGACGACCGCCGCGGTACGACCTAGAGCGACTGAAGCAACCTGATGTCGCCACTGCATACGCACAGCATCTCGAGGCAGCGTTGCCGGAAGAGGGTGAGCTCGATGGGGCCCCTCTTGAGGACTGCTGGAATACAGTCAAAGCAGCCATTAACGACGCAGCGGAGAACAACGTCGGGTATATGGGACGAAGTCGACGGAACGATTGGTTCGACGAAGAGTGCAGACAGATTCTGGAGGAGAAGGGCGCAGCGCGGGCGGTCGCGCTGCAGCAAGGTACCCGGCAGAACGTGGAACGTTATAGACGGAAGCGGAGACAGCAGACCCGCCTTTTTCAGGAGAAGAAACGCCGCCTGGAAGAAGCGGAGTGCGAGGAGATGTGAACAGACCTCTACCGACGGGGCGACGATCCCCGCCGGTGGGCCGCGCGGCGGCACTGGATTTTCGAATAAAAATTAAAACACCACTCAGTTCGGTGGTACAAAAAAGACTCTTTATTAACTTACATTTAACTTACAGCTAACCTACTTTATGTTGACAATTTTCTCTCTCTCTTTACTTAATGACTCTCTCACACATAACGGTTCATTTAGAACCTTGCCAAGTGCTGTATTTTGCTTATAAAGCAAAAGTAAGCAGACTTAAACAACAAAACCCTGTTGCTGGGCGCAAAACTCTTTTCTAGCGCGGGTCGGTGCCAAGGTAAACTGACTCCGCATAAAAGATTGTGACGAATTCCCCTGAAGGAATTTAAGTAGTTGGGGTCGTCACAGATGGAACAGCTGTGCCGTTCTCAAGATACACGCAAGTTCTATCAGAAGCTCAACGCATCCCGCAAAGGCTTCGTGCCGCGAGCCGAAATGTGCCGGGATAAGGATGGGAGCATCTTGACGGACGAACGTGTGGTGATCGAAAGGTGGAAGCAGCACTACGAGGAACATCTGAATGGCGCTGAGAGTACAGGCAGTGAAAGTCAAGGCAGCGGAGGAGATGACTACGTCAGTTCAGCGGACGATGGAAGCCAACCAGCCCCCACCTTGAGGGAAGTTAAGGATGCCCTTCAACAGCTAAAGACCAATAAAGCAGCTGGTAAGAATGGTATCGGAGCTGAGCTCATGAAGATGGCCCCGGAAAAGCTGGCCACTTGCCTGCACAAACTGATAGTCAGAATCTGGGAAACCGAACAGCTACCGGAGGAGTGGAAGGAAGGGGTTATATGCCCCATCTACAAGAAAGGCGACAAATTGGAGTGTGAGAACTTTCGAGCGATCACCATCCTTAATGCCGCCTACAAAGTGATATCCCAGATCATCTTCCGTCGTCTGTCACCATTAGTGAACGAGTTCGTGGGAAGTTATCAAGCCGGCTTTGTTGACGGCCGCTCGACAACGGACCAGATCTTTACTGTACGGCAAATCCTTCAATAATGTCGTGAATACCAGGTCCCAACGCACCATCTGTTCGTTGATTTCAAGGCGGCATACGACAGTATAGACCGCGTAGAGCTATGGAAAATTATGGACGAGAACAGCTTCCCTGGGAAGCTTACCAGACTGATCAAAGCAACGGTGGATGGTGTGCAAAACTGTGTGAAGATTTCGGACGAACACTCCAGTTCGTTCGAATCACGCCGGGGACTAAGACAAGGTGATGGACTTTCGTGCCTGTTGTTCAACATTGCGCTAGAAGGTGTCATGCGAAGAGCCGGGTGTAACAGCCGGGGTACGATTTTCAACAGATCCGGTCAATTTATTTGCTTCGCGGATGACATGGACATTGTCGGCCGAACATTTGCAAAGGTGGCAGAACTGTACACCCGCCTGAAACGTGAAGCAATAAAAGTTGGACTGGTGGTGAATGCGTCAAAGACAAAGTATATGCTTGTGGGCGGAACCGAGCGCGACAGGGCCCGCCTGGGAAGCAGTGTTACGATAGACGGGGATACCTTCGAGGTGGTCGAGGAATTCGTCTACCTCGGATCATTGCTAACGGCTGACAACAACGTTAGTCGAGAAATACGAAGGCGCATCATCTGTGGAAGTCGGGCCTACTACGGGCTCCAGAAGAAACTGCGATCGAAAAAGATTCGCCACCGCACCAAATGTGTCATGTACAAGACGCTAATAAGACCGGTTGTCCTCTACGGACATGAAACATGGACAATGCTCGAGGAGGACTTGCAAGCACTCAGAGTATTCGAGAGACGGGTGCTTAGGACCATCTTTGGTGGTGTGCAAGAAGACGGTGTGTGGCGGCGAAGAATGAACCATGAGCTCGCCCAACTCTACGGCGAACCCAGTATCCAGAAGGTAGCTAAAGCCGGAAGGGTACGATGGGCAGGACATGTTGCAAGAATGCCGGACAGCAACCCTGCAAAGATGGTGTTCGCTTCCGATCCGGCAGATACGAAACGGCGTGGAGCGCAGCGAGTGAGATGGGCAGACCAGGTGCAGAACGACTTGGCGAGCGTGGGGCGTATCCGAGGATGGAGAGATGCGGCCTCGAACCGTGCATTGTGGCGTCAAATTGTTGATTCAGTGTTATCTGTTTAGATGTTAACTAAATAAATGAATGAAAATATGTACATTTGGGGGTCCAAAATATGTTGCACTGTCCAAAACGAAAAATATTTTCATTTCATAAATTGGAAAATTTCACCGGTTTATCAATAACCGAAGCCCTCTTCAAATTTCTGTTTCATAAATAAGACTTTCATCTTTGAAATGGTGTCATTTCCGCCCGTATCGAACTTGTATTTCAATAGATACTAGCATATATTGGGAAGCACTTCCTCTATGAGTCCAAAATAGGACAGTTACCCTACTTATGTTAAGAAAATTATTTTGAGCTTTTTAGTGGAATATCTTTACTTGTCATAAGACGAGTTTGTACAATCCCATTGAATTCCACCACTTAATTGTATCTTGACAGATACGTATTTCGACCTCAACAGTAAGGCCGTCTTCAGTGTCTCGTACTTGACTCGACTTCTTATATACTTATATTAAGGCTACATAAACCGTAATCAATCTGATGATGACGATTATTTTATTCGAATCCGCACTAATACTAATGAAGTTTTGAACTAAATTCAATATTTTGGGGCTATTTGCCGACTTACCTCAATCATTGCATATTCATTACATTTTCATATTAATTTTTCACTTATCCAAACTAACAATTACTGAGAAAATTGCTGGAAAAACGCTGAAAACTGCTTTTTTCCTAGACCGATATTCGCATTTTTATCGAACGCATACTAACTCCGAACGTTCGGAGCAAACACATACACACGCACTTGATTTTCCACTTGATCTTTTCCCACTGTTTCCTTGATTAAGGTGGTTATACAACAAAGCCACAAATCGGCCATCTTGGAAACCACGTGCTTTTTCTAGTTATTTTCCAAGAGCACGGATTGAGAGAACTATAACGCCCACGGGGATGAAACATCCGTAGATGGTTTGCTTACTCATGCTAAACAATCGACTTTGTTTTCAGCATTGTACGAAAATTATTACGCTAGATTTGAACTTTTAATATTAGAAGTAGAAAACCGTGTGGTGAATTTGAAATTCACCACATGGCTTGATTGTATAATCACCTTAAATCCCTCCTAAAACATATTCACTAACTGAGTTTCACCTTTTTATTCAATCTTGACTACCGATTAATTCACTTCACGTCCAAAAACTGTCGAAAACTGCTTTCCAAAAATCGAAGTGAGAGACAAATTTGACGACCGTATTGTAAATGCAATAAAATGCGGAAGACTTAAATTCACTAGCGCAATAAGTGAAATGGTGAGAACAAAATCTACGCGATGCAACTTCATTTAATCCGAACAATACAACGTATACGCCAGTCACGTCCACGCCAACACGCAAACAAAGGTGTGCATACACAAGAAAATAATCATCTCTTCACCGTTGCCAGATATATTTATTGGAAAAAATCATTGCTGTTTGTCGGATTGAACAAATAAACCAAAAATAAATATTTAAACATGTTATGTAAGCTTCTGTTACATTCCAAGTGGTGTATACAAAAATTTTAACCGGTAAAAACCCATACACCGTGAACATGTGTTATGATATAAAATAAACATTTCGTCAAGTCTGGCAACATTATGCATCAGCTGGCATATTTTTAACACCCCATTTCCACCCATCCCAGTTGTAAACAAAATTTATTTATCGCTGCTGCACTTTTCCGTACCAATTTCCTCACTATTACAAACAAGCGATACAGCACATATGTGCTACTCGTTACTGCCAGTTCAGTAGCAGTCTGGAGTGCAGATCGAGTTTGTTGAAGATTTCTAGACTACTTCCTCCGCTGTTCGCACTGCTTATTTTCAATAGGATAGTACCAAGCAATGCTCGAAGTATTATCATTAGGAAAAAATGATAGTAGAGTGAGTGGATGATAATTTTCATGAGAGATTTGCAAGGCAGTTCTCATAAAGCGTATTCTCGACAACTGAGTACACGTCCGATCATTCAAAACGCTTGCGTGATCATCGAAATATTTAGTTCTTTGTTGTAGAAGTGTATAAATTAATAAGCATGTTAAATTTCAGTTCCCGTCCGATTGTGTTTCTTCCAGCATGCAAAACGATCGCGCGATCATCGGAATGTTTTGTTCTGCTTTGTGCAAGTGTGCAAATGTTAAGTGCGCGTTCGATCGTGTTTCATCCAGTGCGCAGAACGATCGCGCGATCATCAGTATGTTTTGTTCTGCTTTGTGCGTAAATTAGTGCGCCTTCGATTGTGTTTCTCCCTGCACGCAGAACGATCGCGTAATCAGCGAAATGTTTTGCTCGGTGTGGTCAGTAAGGTCATTAATTGGTGCGTGTTCGTTTTTGTTCGTTGTCTACATGTTCTTATCTATTTCCTTATTGACCTGCATTCGGACACGGCCGACGCAGGCATCGTTTAATTTTGGGTCACCAGATTTTAAACATTGAAGATGATGTTAGTCCCAAACATCATCTGTTGGTTATCTGTGTAATTACGATAACACGAGTTATCGAGGTGGTTGAAGAATACTTGTACCTTGGACTCCGCAAGATAACGATCGAATGCTCACCTGGACCTGAACCCAGACGATACTCGTGGAGGACCAACGCGCAAAAAAAAT
Source organism: Armigeres subalbatus (assembly GCF_024139115.2). Lineage (NCBI taxonomy): Eukaryota > Metazoa > Arthropoda > Insecta > Diptera > Culicidae > Armigeres > Armigeres subalbatus. Next base: position 121,854,480 of record NC_085139.1, read on the forward strand.
TTTCGACGAACAGTAACCCGGTGAAAATGGTTCTCGACAGCAACGATCCGACAGGCACAAGAACACGAGGTGCCCAGCGAGCGATGTGGATCGATTAGATGGATGACTATTTGCGGATCCTCCGTAGACTAAGTGATTGGCGACGTGTAGCCTTGGACTGAGCTGAATGGAGACCACTTTTATGTACTACAGAGGCAACTCCGGCCGTAGTATGTATACATAAATAATAACAATACGTCATCGTTGCACGTAACAAATTTCACAACATGAGCTGAATCTGCTTGGATCTTTAAAAAAATTAACCCTGGTTTCCTATTCTTCATTGGAATGTTACATTTACACATGTCTATGCAATAGATGAGCAATGAGCATTATCGGCCAATACAGACCATTAAAATTTTGAAATATTATACGTAAACAGTAAATAATTGATCTAACACAAAATTAGGTAAAAGAGATCCATCAAAACATTATAATTTATTCGTAGTTCTATGTTTAAAATTTATCAAGCAATATATATTTTTTTAAACTTTACCCAACCGGGTTAGATTTCCAACACTTCTGTATAAGAACCTACCAAAACCTGTATAAGAACTGGGCATATTCGAAAATGCTAGATTCTTATACAAATATTGTATGAAACCTTACAATTTTGCAAGTTTTTCTTACAATATTTGTTTGTGAGCTTTTATTTTTTGTATAAGAATCTAACAATTTTGCATATCCCTAGTTCTTATACAGGTTTTAGTAGGCTCTTTTACAAAATTGTTAAAAAATCTAACAGTCGCTGGTTGGGTCATTAAATTACGCCTTTCATTTAAATGGTATTGAACGCGTTACATTGCAATCACAAATATTACTTCCAGTCCACAAATCACAGTTAAATCCCTCGAAATTGATTGCTCCCCTCATAATATCCCTCCAGAAATCCCAAGATTTGCATTTCCTTCATCGATTGCAAATCATTCGTTCACCTTTTGCCTAGACCTTCCGTACTCAACGACCAACGAGAGCCATCGAATCAATCTTATTCCTTCCGATTTTCGTTCAATTTCTTCCTTCCTCTTTTCATGTAGGGCCGTACTTACACATACACATACTTCCGAAAACATGCAATCAACAGTGCCCATCAGTTGCAATAAAATATCAATTTAAGCGATATTCCTTTCACCTCTTCTTCGACCTGCCACATGTGTCTTTTGCAGGCGGGCTCCTGCTCTCATATAAACAACCGACTACATAGATATGCATAGTACACTTCCCGGTCCTCTATATCCCGCTGATATTACTCCCTATTCAACCGAACAGCTCGTACTCACCATAGTCGTTAATACTAGCTGAAACCTGAACTTTGCTACGCCTTCCACTATGTGTGTAGGTTCTGCTGCTCGTTTATTCTGATATTGAGTGGGGGTTCCAGAATCCTAGTTGTTTCGGACGTAGTGAGGCATCTGACACGTTTTCCGCCCTGATACAGTTGGTCAATCCTTCCCAGTTTCCAATATCCGAAGTAAATATTAATTATACGCGTGATATGCATTTTAAGTATGAATGCAGACCATGTTTTAGAGGAAATATTTAAAGTAAATGTCCTTCAAATGGGTTCACATGACGAGTCGATCCTCAACCCTATAGGTATCCCACATATATATTATTGCTTCAGTTGGCTATTTCCTCACACTTCGCGATTTTTTGCCCTCGAAACTATAACGTTGCAGTTCGGTCGGTTTTGGTACGGCACTTTGCAGCACTCATAAATTTCAATAATTCTTTTACGCTCTTTCTCCGAACTCGAATTTTCCCATCTACACCTGCTCTGGTAGTGCTAGTCCTAACCTCCCGCTCAACGACATACACGTGGTTGTTTGGAGAAACAGTTTTCTCAAATAGGATGTATGAGCCAAGCCAGCCCGCTAGTAGACGAAGTGGAAGTACGATTGAGAAAATATTTATGTTATTATCCTAAGGTTTTCTCATCACGATGCTTCCGGAGGTGTGATTTTGAAAGCGTGAAAGCTGAGCAGACGTAGACGAGATAATGTGACGGTAGTGCTTCACAATTAATAAATTATTCAGGTGTTCAAGACCGTGATTTCATAGAAAAGCGTTTCAAGAGCTTCAAGCGTTCTAAAAGTTTGAACTGAAACTAATTTGAACCCAAAGGTAATACAAGTATCAGGTTATAGTTCTATATAATGCAAGCCTTCAAATCGGAATGTTACAACATCACAGGCAGAAGACTGCTTTGCCGAATAGAATTGTTCAAACGTGATTATTCGACCATTTAAAAACTACTATGTTTTTAGACAGTATAGGAAACCCGATGTTTTTTGACGAGGGACTACGTATGTGTTTTCTATATTGGGGTAGGGTAAAACACCCAATACTAGAGGAACTTTAAGCACGTCCCTACACTTATTTCTCGTTTACATCTAATATAAACTTTATTTTGCTTACCTGGAGGGTGCATCTGAAAGTTCAGTAAAACTATCTCAATCAAAAAGTGTTTAATTTTATTATCACATTTCATCAGGATCCATCTTTTTTGGCTTAAAATTATACTCCAATTATTGGTGCAGTGTTCCAATAGTTGCGGTATTTTGTTATTATTGTTCCTATAGTTGTGAGTCCCATAGGTTTTATAAGGGATTCGCAGCTATGGGAACACTACCGCAACTATTGGTGCGAAGGCGAGAAAAAAATAAGTTGTTTTCAAGTTCAAATTTTGTTTATCTCTATCATGTTATGACAGGTCAACTAATTGACTAATAAGATGGGTTGCTACGTATAGGGCACTGCACGAAAACATCTCTTTCTCTTTCGTTCCTCATAAATTTTGACGTTTACTGGCCTTGTTGTTTTCAAATTTCTTTGTGGCGAAAAAGAGACAAAGCAGTCCATGCAGTGCCCTATAATTAGTAGAGTTTCTGAAAACCGTACTATCGAAACTATTAAACAGAAACACCCACGAGCACGATTATCGGAACTAGACATCTATCGTTAATATGTGGAAGGGTCGTTTAGCCGAAACACATTCGGCCGAATGCCACTAGGTCGAAACCCATCTGGCCGAAAGACATTTGGCCGAAAGGGTCATTTGGCCGAAAAAGTGAAAATGAAGCAACTCGATAATGAATAACTGATATCGAATTGGGGCTTCTGAATATGTTTACCCCATAACGTACCGACAGGGTACCCGGGGTTCCCACGTTTTTGGTATGACCATAACTTCGTCAGTTTTCAACCGATTTAGACGATTCCGTACCGATCCGGATTACCTGGTAACCAGAGGATTTGCTAGACCATGTCTCAAAAATGGAGAAGTTGATCTTATAGAATCCAAATAATGATTTCTTGTATCCTGAGTTACCAGTTTCGTAGAACATTCGTAGAACATTATGACTTCCCAACGTATTAGGACCACCTGATCATATGGACTCGGAACGGACATCCCGGAATAGGTTTCTGTGGGCCTTATAGTGGCCACAAATTCATTTAGAAGAAACCCTGGCAATATAAAGTACAGGAACACCGTCTTCGACCAGAGGTCGTACAGACTGAACACTTAACACCTAGCATGAGACAACGGACAGGACTCCCAATGGACCAGCGGAGAATTTTTCGATCACGAGAAGTTTCCTCATACCGGGGCGGGAATCGAACCCACACTCCATAGCACATACGCCTAGACGATTGACGTCGCTAATCGCACGGCCACGAAGCCCATAGGTATCAAAATTCTTGAAATTGTTTCGGAAACATGTTATTCATGTAGTTGAGACCATAGGATGGATATCAACCGGAGTGTTCATTCTGGAACAGATTCCCAGAGGGCCTAAAGTGACCATAAATTCATTTGGAAGAAACCCTGGCAATATGGGTATCAAAATTCTTGGAATTGTTCCGAAAACATGTTATTCATGTAGTTGAGGCCATAGGATAGATATGAACCGAAACTGTTATTGTGGAACAGGTTCCCGGAGGGCTCGTAGGGGCCAAAAACTTATTCAGAATAAACCCTGGCAATATGGGTCAAAAATCTTGGAATTGTTCCGGAAACATATTTTCCATGTAGTTGAGACCATAGGATGGATTTCAACCGGAGTGGTCATTCTGGAACAGGTTCCCGGAGGGCCTAAAGTGACCATAAATTCATTTGGAAGAAACCCTGGCAATGTGGGTATCAAAATTCTTGGAATTGTTCCGAAAACATGTTATTCATGTAGTTGGGACCATAGGCTGGATATCAACCGGAGTGGTCACTCTGGAACAGGTTCCCGGAGGGTCTAAAGTGACCATAAATTCATTTGGAAGAAACCCTGGCAATATGGGTATCAAAATTCTTGGAATTGTTCCGGAAACATGTTTTCCATGTAGTTGAGGCCATAGGATATATATGAACCGAAACTGTTAATGTGGAACAGGTTCCCGGAGGGCTCGTAGGGGCCAAAAACTTATTCAGAATAAACCCTGGCAATATGGGTCAAAAATCTTGGAATTGTTCCGGAAACATATTTTCCATGTAGTTGAGACCATAGGATGGATTTCAACCGGAGTGGTCATTCTGGAACAGGTTCCCGGAGGGCCTAAAGTGACCATAAATTCATTTGGAAGAAACCCTGGCAATATGGGTATCAAAATTCTTGGAATTGTTCCGGAAACATGTTATTCATGTAGTTGGGACCATAGGATGGATATCAACCGGAGTGGTCACTCTGGAACAGGTTCCCGGAGGGTCTAAAGTGACCATAAATTCATTTGGAAGAAACCCTGGCAATATGGGTATCAAAATTCTTGGAATTGTTCCGGAAACATGTTTTCCATGTAGTTGAGACCATCAGAACGTCGGCTCAGGAGGCACGTTCCCCTCAATATGGGAGATTTGTGCCATAAAAGTTGAGACCATAGGATGGATATCAACCGGAATGGTCATTCTGGAACAGCGAGTTTCAAAATGAAGGTACCTGTTCCAGGATGACCGGTTCGTTGTCAAACCATCCTATGGTCTAATTACTTATCAGATCAAGCTTCCGAAACAATTTCATGAATTTTGATAACCATATTGCCAGGGTTTCTTCAAAATGAGTTTGTGGCCACTTAAGGCCCCACGGGAACCTGTTCCAGGATGACCGGTTCGTTGTCAAACCATCCTATGGTCCAATTATTTATCGGATCATGCTTTCGAAACAATTTCATGAATTTTGATACCCATATTGCCAGGGTTTCTTTAGAATGAGTTTGTGACCACTTTAGGCCCCAGGGGAACCTGTTTCCGGAATAACCGTTCCGAGATTTAATCATAAGATGGTCCTGTAACGTAGTTAAGTTATATTCTTTAAACTTCCAACGAAGTTTATTAGTCATGACCAGGGAATCATTTTTTTCTTGGATGCGCATGCGAAACAAGCGACAAAAGAGAACCAACGACAAAGCTTTGTTTTTCTCGGAGATAATAATGACAAAGAACCGAAATTTTTTGATAGCAACAAAAAAGAAGACGATTTTGTTGCTAACTTTTTATCCCGTTATTTTGCATTATCTCAAAAGCAATTTTCTAACTAGCATTGTATTCTCGGAAATATCAGATCATGCAAGGCAAATAATTCTTGTCATATTGTGTTTGGGTTTTGATAAAGGTTTGTTACGAGGTGTGTTTGTCGGTAACAAACTCTGTTGACGACAAGTAGTATATTGTTATTTTATTTTTTTTTATCATCAGACTAAGGCCGGAGTGGCCTGTGCTGCACATAAAAGACTTCTCCATTCAGCTCGGTTCATGGCTGCACTTCGCCAACCACGCAGTCTGCGGAGGGTCCGCAAGTCGTCCTCCACCTGATCGATCCACCTTGCCCGCTGTGCACCTCGCCTTCTTGTTCCCGTCGGATCGTTGTCGAGAACCATTTTCACCGGATTACTGTCCGACATTCTGGCTACGTGTCCGGCCCACCGCAGTCGTCCGATTTTCGCGGTGTGAACGATGGATGGTTCTCCCAACAGCTGATGCAACTCGTGGTTCATTCGCCTCCTCCACGTACCGTCCGCCATCTGCAACCCACCATAGATGGTACGCAACACTTTCCTTTCGAAAACTCCCAGTGCGCGTTGGTCCTCCACGAGCATCGTCCAGGTCTCGTGTCCGTAGAGAACTACCGGTCTTAAAAGCGTTTTGTAGATAGTCAGTTTGGTACGGCGGCGAACTCTATTCGATCGAAGCGTGTTGCGGAGTCCAAAGTACGTACGATTTCCAGCCACTATGCGTCTCCGAATTTCTCTGCTGGTATCGTTATCGGCGGTCACCAGTGAGCCCAAGTACACGAATTCTTCAACCACCTCGATTTCGTCACCACCGATAGAAACTCGTGGTGGGTGGCTCACATTGACCTCTCTTGAGCCTCTTCCTATCATGTACTTCGTCTTCGACGTGTTGATGACTAGTCCAATCCGTTTAGCTTCGCTTTTCAGTCTGATGTAGGCTTCCTCCATCCTCTCAAAGTTACGTGCCATGATATCAATGTCGTCGGCGAAACCAAATAACTGGACGGACTTCGTGAAAATCGTACCACTCGTGTCAATCCCTGCCCTTCGTACTACTCTTTCCAAAGCTATGTTGAATAGCAGACACGAAAGACCATCACCTTGCCGTAACCCTCTACGGGTTTCGAAGGGACTCGAGAATGCCCCTGAAACTCGAACTACGCACATCACCCGATCCATCGTCGCCTTGATCAACCGTATCAGTTTATCCGGAAATCCGTTTTCGTGCATTAGCTGCCATAGCTGGTCCCGATCGATTGTATCATATGCGGCTTTGAAGTCGATAAATAGATGATGTGTGGGCACGTTGTATTCGCGGCATTTCTGCAATACTTGACGTATGGCGAACACCTGGTCTGTGGTAGAGCGTTCACCCATAAAACCCGCCTGGTACTGCTCTTGCTCTTGCAATTGGTGTTAGTCGACGGCATAAAATTTGGGAGAGTACCTTGTAGGCGGCGTTCAGCAATGTGATTGCGCGGTAGTTGCTACAATCCAGCTTATCGCCCTTTTTGTAGATGGGACACACGACACCTTCCATCCACTCCTGCGGCAGAACCTCATCCTCCCAAACGTTGGTAATCACCCAGTGCAGCGCTCTAGCCAGTGCTTCACCACCGTGTTTAAACAGCTCTCCTTGTTGTTTTTCAGCCGGCCGATCTCCTTCTGGATTTCCTGGAGATTCGGAGCCGGAAGTCGCATGTCCTGCGCGCGTGCTCCTAGGTTCATTACCATACCGCCACCGTTGTCTGCCATATCGCCATTCAGGTGCTCTTCGTAGTGCTGCCGCCACCTTTGGATCACCTCACGCTCGTTCGTAAGAAGGTTCCCGTTTATGTCCTTACACATATCGGGCTGTGGCCCGTGGCCCTTACGTGAACGGTTCAACTTCTCATAGAACTTTCGTGCGTTATTAGCGCGGTACAGTTTCTCCGTCTCTTCACGGTCTCGATCTTCCTGCTTGCGCTTTTCCCTCCGGAAAATCGAGTTTTGTCTGTTCCGCGCCCGTTTGTATCGTGCCTCGTTCGCCCTCGTGCGGTGTTGCAGCAATCTCGCCCATGCTGCATTCTTCTCCTTAACTAACTGCTCACATTCGCCGTCATACCAGTCGTTTCTCTGATCCGGAGCCACCGTGCCTAGTGCAGCGGTTGCGGTGCTTGCAATGGCGGATCGAATTTCTCTCCAGCCATCTTCAAGAGATGCTGCGCCTAGCTGCTCTTCCGTTGGGAGTGCCACTTCCAGCTGCTGCGCGTAGTCTTGGGCTAGTCTACCGTCTTGTAGCCGCCCAATGTTAAGCCGCGGCGGACGACTCCGACGCGTGTTGATCACCGTCGAGAGTTTTGAGCGCAGACATACTGCGACGAGGTAGTGGTCGGATTCAATATTCGCACTGCGGTAAGTGCGTACGTTCGTGATGTCGGAGAAGAATTTAACGTCGATTAGAACGTGGTCGATTTGGTTTTCCGTTACTTGATTAGGTGATTTCCATGTGGCCTTGTGGATATTCTTACGGGGGAAGAAAGTGCTTCGGACTACCATTCCGCGGGAGGCTGCAAAGTTTATGCATCGTTGGCCGTTGTCGTTCGATACGGTATGCAGACTATCCGGTCCGATGACCGGTCTATACATTTCCTCCCTTCCTACCTGAGCGTTCATGTCACCGATGACGATTTTGACGTCCCGCAGTGGGCATCCATCGTATGTCTGCTCCAGCTGTGCATAGAACGCTTCTTTCTCGTCGTCGGGTCTCCTTCGTGTGGGCAGTGCACGTTGATGATGCTATAGTTGAAGAAACGGCCTTTTATCCTCAGCTTGCACATCCTTGCGTTGATTGGTTGCCACCCAATCACGCGTTGGCGCATCTTTCCCAGCACTATGAAGCCGGTTCCCAGCTCGTTGGTGGAGCCACAGCTTTGGTAGAAGGTAGCCGCTCGATGCCCGCTTTTCCACACTTTCTGTCCTGTCCAGCAGATTTCCTGCAGCGCTACGACATCGAAGTTGCGGGGATGTAATTCATCGTAGATTATCCTATCGCAACCTGCGAAGCCTAGCGACTTGCAGTTCCATGTTCCAAGCTTCCAATCGTGATTCTTTATTCGTCGCCTAGGTCGTTGCCGATTGTATCGAGTCGTATTATCTTCTATGTCGTTCGTAATAGTTGTTTTTAAAGGCGGCTTATTGGGCCTGCGCAAACCTCCTGTCTCGTCGGAGGGCCGTCGTGTCAGGGCTGTTTAGCGTCCCTCCTAACACCAGGACTTGGGCTTGTGCGCTTTGAGCGGCACACGGTCGCTTTGGCGGAGCCTACTTGCGGATACATGCAGCTTTTTATAGAGGTTTAACAGTATATTGTTAGGCGTTGCTCAAATATTCATTCCCTGGTCATGACGCAAGAAAACTTCATTTGGTCTTCAATGTATACATACTTTGGGACTTGGCCCAGTTAATCCGGAATTCCGGTAACCAGGTAATCCGAATCGGTTCTATGTAACATGTATCGAATAGCGGGTAAGTTCCTGCATCCGTAGCAACCAAAATCGTTAAAATCGTGAAAAAATGACAATGTTATGATCATTTTAAATCCGTGGGTACTAGGGCAGTTCAAATTTCAAAAATGTTCGAAAATTCCAACTCCCATATGTATATTAGCATCATTTTGACATAATAGGAGTCCTGCCAAAATTTCAGGCAATTCGGTGGCCATTTAGGGGTGGCGCGAAGTCAATTTATGTTTATATGGAAATTTGTATGGGAAAAACTAAAAAAATATTCCAGTATCCCTACATCTGTCAAATCGTGATGAATTCAAATAAACATCCCGACCTCTCTTTTTGGAATCTATATAAATGAGACCTCCGGATAACACATTAGTTATGAGTGGATTGAACGATTCTATTGACAGCCTGAATATGAGATAAATGGCTAAAATGGTGTAATTAGCCTCAACGTAGCAGTGGAAACATAAATCAAAATTAATGAGTTACCCACCTGTTAAGCTCAAATAGACTCCAAAAATGGAGGTTGGGGATGTTTATTTGAATTCATCACGATTTAAGACTTGTAGGAGGATTTGAATAAATTTTAAGTTTTTCCCATACAAATTTTTATATAAACATAAATTGACCTCGCACCACACCTAAATGGCCACCGAATTGCCTGAAATTTTGCCAGGATTCCTATATTATCAAAATAATTCTTATAGACATATGGGAGTTGGAATTTTCGAACATTTTTGAAATTTGAACTACCCTAGTGGGTACCTTGTCGGTAACGTGAGGGAGTTTTTTTTTGTCGATAACAAAAGGTTTAAAAACTACAAAATCCAAAATGGTAAAAAGTGACTTCCTCTGTGAGGATTGAAAGTGGCTTCCTCGACTGGTACGTGGGGCTGCGAAAAAAAATGCTGCAGATTCTAGACAGACTTTCCGATGTCGTGAGGTTGGAGCAGTCTATGGTCGGCAATATGTGGGCTTGGGTGCGGACCAAGTTTACCATGGATTTGGAAGCGATGCAGAAAGGTTAGACCCCGATTAGTGGAAAAACCAAACATTTCAACAATTTTACTGTTGGTGATGGGATGTTCCGCCAACTTGATGCTCAGGCCGGTCAGTTGATGTTTCCCCGACAAACATGCTCACGAACGTACTTGCTGGCAGTAACGTTGGGTCACCGATGTGAGGTTTCGCGTCCGTTCAAACATACGTAAATGCACGCGCGCCACAACAAATATAAGTGCCACAACAAACACTAGGCTGGGCCAGTCTAATTATCAGAATCTATATGATTCAATCATAGAACAATCTGACACAAAGTCACCATTGTTGACCAATTTGAGTTTCCACGAGGGTGAATATGTATATATAAAGTAAAATCTGCTCCCCTCTTATTGTATCTTACCAAACGACAAATTCAAACAGGCGAGAAAAATACCAATTACCAATTCGATCAAATCAGTCGATACACGTGCACCGGTGCCAATTTGATGGTATTCTAAGGATCTTCCTAGCTCAATACCCCCGCCAGCAGCTTGACTGCGGTGATGGATTCAATTTATGACTGGTAACCGTTTGGCCGTCAAGTAGATTGAATAAAAATTGGCAGCAGACGCACGGTCTATAAAGTAGGTAAAGTAGTCTAACCATATGGAGCTAATCCCCAGAAGAGTCATTCTTGTTTGATGAGAGGCACTTCCGTTAGAATTAATTGGTTTATGGTCTAGGGCGGTGGAACCGATGAAATTGATGCACTGATTTTATAGCTCGTTCATTATTTGGCTGTCGGTCGGTACGGTACGCAACAAATTCATTGAATCCCCTGGGAATCGGGAAACGGTACGAAGGAGAGCAATAATGTCCTGATATTGCAACAGCAAGAGCCCCGAGACCAAGAAGGTACGCACTTTCGTCTTATCTAGCGATACTATTATTGGAGACCGGTCAAAATGGCAACGGTGAATACACGCATCCAGCAGCTTTCCTTTTTATAAAAACCACAGATTAATTCATCTACATAGTAGTGATACTGTCTTTTTGGGTCGAACCACTATATTCTTAACTTTTGAACACAACGGTGGATCAATATAAAATTCAATAGTGATCATATAGGTTTGAGCCTGTCGATGCAATTTGTTGCGAGAAAGCCGTTTAAGTATTACTGCCTTTCGGTACATCTTACTTGTATGAGTGCTGTATTGTATTGGTAAACCTTCGAACGAAAAATTGGTAAAATCAGAAAAGCAACTCCGCCAATCTTTTATTCCAGTTGTTCTAGTCTCATTTAATATGCAGGCTCGTATATCCGGAATGTAGGATTTCTTTCTAAGTGGAGGAAAGATTGCTTCCGGAATTAATTCTAGATGAAACCACAATACGGAGAGAAAAATAAGTTTAGCCTTGCTCGATGCAGAAATAAATACGAATGTATTAAATTTTTCTGCAGCGGACAATCGAAACCTGCAATTTGCGTCCTTGCTAGTCATAGAATAGGAAATGATAATATAATTTAACAAATTTCACAAATTCAATAAACAACTTTTTTGGAAATCGTATAAAATTTTTTATTTTTCAACAAAAATTGAGCAAGTCTAAACAATTAACAGGTCCGATACGGTATGTATTAAAAATAATATCTAGCACCTCATGGACCTGCACTAGAGAAACATTTATCAATTCGAGTGAAACCATTTTTAAACATTCATAACAAAATCCCTTAAGGAAAAAAACTCCGGAAATAACCGAAAGCTTAAGTCCAGCAATTAATTATGTATGTTTGCATTAGCTTGGTTTTACAATCAATACTTTGATTTGAGATGTATTACTGATTTCCCTCCAGTCCTTTTGATTCTCATTCCAATTAATCTTGCTCTTTTTTCACAAGAACGCACTAATTTAATCACGCAAAATACCAGCATCCACCAGAAGCAGAAGGCAGACACTTTAACAAACTGGATGACTAATAAGACTGAGAATTATTTAGAAATAAAAATACCTCGGCAACAGATATCGAAGAAAAATAACAAAAGACTATCGACGTACCTACATACGTTACCTACTCCGAGCATACGTGGGCCGTTCGCTCGGCTGGTAAGGAAATATAAAGAAAGCTCTTAACAGTCTCGACTTCTTATCAACTTATCTGCTACTCGGATGATCTTCGGAGCCTGCTACAGGTGAATAATTAATTGTGCAATTTGAATTATGCGAGCGAAAGTGCGCAGTGGAAAGAATTGTTCTTCATCCGACCGTTCTTCCAGATGGTTTTTATATCGTGCCTTTCAGATTATTACTCATTGTGAGCGTAGTGATTCTTTCAAGAACGTAACGCGGAACATAGTTTTCCCCGTTTTCTTTTCATTGTACATGTTACAGCATTGAGGTTACTCATTATATAAAATTGCATGAAGAAGAGATTGGGGCCAGTAGGGGAGACTGGGTAGACTTGATCCCCTTTTCTGATTTCCGATGTATCACAGACAAAAATAAATAAACATATGCGATTTCCACACAGACTCTCTAAGAAATATAGTATTTAACTTTACTGATGTATGACAGTCCTTAAATTATTGTTGTTATTGATGCACAATCGATTTTTTGGAGTATTGTCAAAAATCGACTTTTAAAATATTTGGGGGAAAATGATCCCTCTCCAAGAACTTGCTTTGATAAAATTAGAATTGCCTTTAGATTTTTAAAATATTTTTCCTTCAAAATACGCGGAATTTTCGAATTACTGTGCGTATACATGAACGATTTTTGTTATTGAATTCGATAGCATATGCACTTTTAAAATTTGGGGAGACTTGATCCCCTTTCTATGATACCTATGCGATAAATTATTTTTCCTTCCAACCCTTCATCAAATCTGTCAAATCTGTCAAATCTAAAAAAATTAAAAGCCTGAGAACAGCTTTATATTTCTTTAAATTTTTTCGCCAAATTTTTGTATGAGTGACTAATGGGGGATCAAGTGTCCCCATATTGAGGTTATAACTTCAAATCCAAATATTCTAAAACTTTTATGAAGTGTTGACATTTTTATCAGTACAGATCATTAAGCCTATTTATGGCTATGTGTTGTGAAAAAACGAAAACACTTGGTCATTGTTATGAAAAGTTGTTCAAATTTTGCATGTCCAATGTTAAAATCTTTAGGAAGGTCAAAACATAAAAATCGCCCTGCAGAATAAATAAGGTTGTCAATCCAAAAAATAACTTACCACATAAAGGTCATTTGTCTAGAGGATCTATACTAAAAATACGCTAGTACAAAACTACTTTAGTTCTCGATAAAACAGGGGGTGATCAAGTCTCCCCGGGGATCAAATTTCCCCACCTTCCCCTAAGGCCATTGTTGAAGAATCTTTAATCGAAATTATTATGATTGGTATTATTATTGATATCGGGATTTGAAGACATTCATTTAATTTATTTAGTTTACATATAGACAGATAACACTAAATCAACAATTTGACGCCACAATGCACGGTTCGCGGCCACATCTCTCCATCTTTGACTGCGCCCCATGCTCGCCAAGTCGTTTTGCACCTGATCTGCCCACCTCGCACGTTGCGCTCCACGCAGCCGTCTCGTTCCTGTCGGATTGGAAGCTAACACTATCTTTGCAGGGTTTCTGTCCGGCATTCTTGCCTCATGCCCTGCCCATCGTACCCTTCCGGCTTTAGCTGCCTTCTGGATACTGGTTTCGCCGTAGAGCTGGGCGAGCTCGTCGTTCATTCTTCGCCGCCACGCACCATCTTCTTGCACACCGCCAAAGATGATCCTAAGCACCCGTCTCTCGAATACTTCGAGTGCTTGCAAGTCCTCCTCGAGCATTGTCCATGTTTCATGTCCGTAGAGGACTATCTTCTGGAGCCCGTAGTAGGCCCGACTTCCACAGATGATGCGCCTTCGTATTTTATGACTAACATTGTTATCAGCCGTTAGCAAGGATCCAAGGTAGACGAATTCCTCGAGCACCTCGAAGGTATCCCCGTCTATAGTAACACTGCTTCCCAGGCGGGCCCTGTCTCGCTGGGTTCCGCCCACAAGCATGTACTTTGTCTTTGACGCATTCACCACCAGTCAAACGTTTGTTGCTTTACGTTTCAGGCGGGTGTACAGTTCTGCCACCTTTGCAAATGTTCGGCCGACTATGGCCATATCATCCGCGAAACAAATAAATTAACTGGAGCTGTTGAAAATCGTACCACGGCTGTTACACTCGGCTCTCCGCCAGATTTAGAACACGGGTCCGAAACCTTACTATAATCCAATGTTATGCGCCAACCGATGCTGCCGATCTGCAAGACAAAGAGAACTTCTACAGTCAACTCAATGCCGTCGTAGATAGAATGCCGAAGGGTGATATCAAGATCTGTTTGGGCGACTTCAATGCGAAGATCGGATCCGACAACTCGAACCATCAGCGCATTATGGGACGCCAGGGTCTCGGAGAAATGAGCGAAAACGGAGAGCTGTTCGCAGAATTTTGTACTAATAACGACATGGTGATCGGGGAATCGCTCTTCCCTCATCGACCGGTTCACAAGGTCACGTGAGTCTCCCGTGATGGCTTTACAGAAAATCAAAAAGACCACATCTGCATCAGCCGAAAATGGAAACGGAGCCTTCTTGATGTACGGAATAAACGTAGAGCCGATATCGCGTCTGATCATCACCTCCTCATCAGCGAAATACGCCTGCGCATTGCGCGGATTCGTTGGTAGAAGGAGAGAGTTAGACGCCGGTTCAACACAAGCCGACTGGAAGATGCCGCGATGAAACGGTCCTTCGTTGAAGAACTAGAGACGCGTGCTGCATATATTCCGGAAGGTGGCAGCGTGGAAGACTAATGGACCGCCATCAAGAATGCCATCATCGCCACCAGCGAGAACAGTGTAGTCGAACTGCGCACCCAGAGAAAACAATGGATCACCGATGAGACCTGGAGAATGATAGAGGAGCAAAGAGAAGCCAAAGCCGCGATAGAGCGATCAAAAACCAGAGGAGCCAAAGTCTTAACCCGTCAATGATACTCGGCTTTTGAGAAGGAAGTAAAACGCTCATGTTGACGGGACATTCGCCTCCTCTACGGTATCTTAAGTGAAGCGAAGATGAATGAAACGATGCCTGTGAAAGACGCGAATGATCAGTTATTGACCGACCCAACTGACCAGCTGAAACGCTGGTTCGAGCACTTCCAACAATTTTTTCAAGTGCTAGCCAGGCCACCACCACCTCGGCACGATCTGCCTAGGATCCGATGTCTAATACGCTGCAATACCGAAGCTCCATCACTGCTAGAGATTCAAACAGCCATCCAAAGCATGAAATCGAATACAGCCCCAGGGGTCGATCGCATATCAGCTGAGATGCTCAAAGCTGACCTTATGACATCCGCTCAACTACTGCATCGTTTATTTCGTAATATCTGGGACACCGCAACTTTCCCGGTCGACTGGATGCAAGATATCTTAGTGAAGGTACCCAAAAAGGATGACCTGACTGTATGCGATAACTGGCGAGGCATTATGTTGCTGTGTACCGTTCTCCAAGTTCTGTGCAAAATTATCCTAGCCCGGATCCAGGAGAAGATCGATGCGACTCTCTGGCAGCAGCAGGCCGGATTTCGTGCCGGAAGATCCTGTGTGGACTATATTTTCACGCTCCGTATTATTATGGAGCAGGTCAACGAAATTTCAAGAGTCCCTGGCCTCAATAAAGAAATAAAAGAAGTCGACCGAAATCTAACTTGGCAGCAGGTAGCGATAGCTGGACAACGCTCAGGATGGAGATCTTTCAAGTCGGCCCTTTGCACCATTGGAGGTGTACAGGATCCATAAGTAAAAAAAGTAAGTAAATGGCGCACAGATTCACTTAGAGTCCCTCGCTGGCCGTCTTATCCTAGCTATTAGATGAAAATTCACTTTGGGAAGATCCATTAATTACGTAACGCGAAAATTGAACATTTTCAACCCCCCCTCCCCCCTTGGTCATACTTTTTGTATGAAACATCTCAAACTTTTGTATGGATCGTCACACTTCGTTCAACCCCCCTCCCCCTCTAAGCGTTACGTAATTTGTGGACGCTCCCTTTCCCCTTTTTGTCCCATCTCAGCAAATAATTTATTACGAAATCCTTTAGAAACTTGTTAACTCTCTTTTCCCCCTTTCAAATCATGCTTTGAAAAAGTAAAGTGCAATAAAATGTGGGGGGGGGGAGCCGGTTTCAGATCACTGCTTGCCGTCGGTTTCGGACCACCCCGACTTTTTTTTTCGAAAATGCAGTACTTGGCGAATGGCGAACACCTGGTCCGTGGTGGAGCGTTCGCCCATAAAACCCGCCTGGTACTGCCCCACGAACTCCCTTGCAATTGGTGCTAGTCGACGGCATAAAATTTGGGAGAGTACCTTGTAGGCGGCGTTCAGCAATGTGATTGTGCGGTAGTTGCTACAATCCAGTTTATCGCCCTTTTGTAGATGGCACACCCCCATTTTATGGAAAAACTCAAAATTCAAAATTATGTTGCTCAACAACCAGCTTGAAACGGATATTCAAGCAATCTTCTGGAATCGATCACAAAACTCCTACAGTTTTAGGAAACGAGGTAAATTTTGGTTTCGAATATATTCGGGAAAGTACTGGGGTTACCCCCCACCCGGAAGAAGTTGCCACTGGCAGATCGGCTTCAAAATCCATCTTGCGACATGTCGATGTCAAACTTTATGATTTTTCGAAGATTTTCAATCGACTTGGCTACCCTCCGGTTACTTCCGCAGCATTCTTGGGGAAGCAGTTCCCTTGGGGAAGTGGCCCCTTTACGTTCAATCTGGGAACCCATTCTAGTTCTTAAATATTTCTAAAAAAAACTCTGTTCCCTTCCCAAACAAACTGCAAATGAAATTCTGAAATAGTTTCCGACCGAAATACAAAAGGAATTCGAGTAGGTATTTTCTAATTCATTTTATTTGGACGAGCAATTAATATTTTTTTCATGTACGCTTAAAACATCGCCAAGGTGTTCCAACATCCATTGCAAAATTTCATACCTGTCATAAGACGAGTTTAAACAATCCCATTGAATTCCACCACTTAAGTGGTGGAATTCAATGGGATTGTTTAAACTCGTCTTATGACAGGTGAAAACATTCCACTAAAAAGCTCAAAATAATTTTCTTATCAAAATTTCATACTTTTAATCAAAAATTAGGAAAAGTTCAATAAAAAAATATATTACGTAAAACATTCACGGGAACACCCAAAAAACAAATCTGACAATTTTTGTATAAAATCTGGGCATATACAATTCTGTAAGCTTTTTATACAAATATTGTATTAAAATAATACAAATCTGTATTATTTTAATACAATATTTGTATAAAAAGCTTACAGAATTGTAT
This sequence comes from Armigeres subalbatus, assembly GCF_024139115.2. Classification (NCBI taxonomy): domain Eukaryota; kingdom Metazoa; phylum Arthropoda; class Insecta; order Diptera; family Culicidae; genus Armigeres; species Armigeres subalbatus. Next base: position 121,871,909 of record NC_085139.1, read on the forward strand.
ATGCCCAATTATTATACAGTTTCTGTAAGGTTCTTATGCAGAACTGTATTAAAATCTGCCATCTCCTGGTTGGGTGCACCTTAAGGTGCTATTGTGCGAAGGGAGGTGGGTACTTCAAAACCCTTAAAATCCATTACGTAATTAGTACCGCCCAATTTTGTAACCAATAACATTCCAGATCCGGATCCGAAGACGATGTGTGGCGGCGAAGAATGAACCATGAGCTCGCCCAACTCTACGGCGAACCCAGTATCCAGAAGGTAGCTAAAGCCGGAAGGGTACGATGGGCAGGACATGTTGCAAGAATGCCGGACAGCAACCCTGCAAAGATGGTGTTCGCTTCAGATCCGGCAGGTACGAGACGGCGTGGAGCGCAGCGAGCGAGATGGGCAGACCAGGTGCAGAACGACTTGGCGAGCGTGGGGCGTATCCGAGGATGGAGAGATGCGGCCTCGAACCGTGCATTGTGGCGTCAAATTGTTGATTCAGTGTTATCTGTTTAGATGTTAACTAAATAAATGAAAATGAAATGAACATTCCAGATCCCTGTTGAAACAAAAAACCACATTGAAAATATTTCATTAATAATTGAGTGTCAATCTGTGAGAGTCGATAATGTTTCCAATCATAGTTTCGCAACACCTAGTTTTGTTTTTTTTTTCACAAATGTACAGTTCAGATGTTTATTTCCCTAAAGAACTCAAGTTAGTTTTTTCGGGTATCTTTCCCCTAGCTGCTCAAGATGCTTTTTCAGTATGAATAGACACATCTCTGATGGAGAAGATAGAGACAAACCGAAAAGTGCTAACAGCAAGTGCATATTTTGGAAATATGAACGCTCGTAGTATCGCACCATCACTTCTAAGCTATAGTTTGTCAGCTTGCAAGTGTCTATGGCAGACGAATCGAACAGTTGCTGTTTATTGAAAATAGAGTGCAAATGTGAAATGCATGCTTTTTGTTAGGTCCCAGCTGTCTAGAAGTTTTCACGCTTCTTTTTCCAAACGTCAGTTAATGTTGAATGTATTTGCCAATTGTTTGAACGATGTGTATTAAACGATTGACTGGAGTAAATCATTGAATAAAATTATTTTTTCCCCAAAATATCTAAACTACACAATGTCGTGTAATTATTTATTTATTTATTTATTTATTTATTTATTTATTTATTTCGTCAAACATAATGTAGACTACATTAAAAAATTTATAACTATGTTCTATTGTAACTAATGTTCCTAAAATATTTTCTTAGGCTCATACGAGGCATGGCTAAATCAATTGCTTCACAATACTGATTGTAAACAGACATCATTTGATTCATTGGACTAAATTTTGCATAATTTGTTCGATGATGACAGGTGGCAAACAAGTTTCGATTTCTCAATTGCCGAGTAGGAGTGTAAAAATTTAAACAAGACAATAGTTTGGTGGAATCAATGCGGTGCGAAACAATATCATTCACAAATGAGATCATGGCAAATTCACGACGCTTTTTAATGATTGGATATCTATAAGCATACATCGCGCCTCGTACGACGGAAGTGGGAATGTTGTCCACCCTAATTTGCGTAAGGCATATAAAAGGAATTGCTTTTGAATTGATTCTATTCGATCATCATGTGATTTCATATACGGAGACCATACAATGCTACAATATTCTATAATTGATCTGACATACGCAACGTACAAAGTTTTAATTGTATAAGGATCTTGAAAGTTATAACTAAATCTTTTAATAAAACTGAGCATATTTGTTGCTCTATGGATAATAGTGTTGTAGTGGTCAGTAAAGGTTAGCTTAGCATCTAAGATTACACCCAAATCTCTAACCCTTTCACATTTTTGTACTGGTTGATTTCCTAGAGTTACAGTTATCGATGGTGTGCTCCGTTTTCTACTGAAAGTGATCAAATTACATTTCTTGACATTAAGTTGTAGTAAGCTTTTGTTACACCAGTTATCAAATATGCGTATTTCGTTCAAGTAGATGTCATTGTCAACAGTATTTTTGATTTCCATAAATAGTTTCATATCGTCCGCATAAATAAGGATTTTAAGATGCTTAAGAATGAGTGATATATCGTTTACAAACAATATGAATAGAAGAGGTCCTATATGCGAGCCTTGGGGAACTCCAGATGTTACATTGACTGGAAGCGACTGTTTCCTTCAAATCGTACTATTTGTTGGCGGTCAGTTAAATACGATTTAATCCATTTAAGGAGTCTCATCTCAATTCCCAATTTCTCAAGCTTGAAAATCATCATAGGAATATCGAGTCTATCAAATGCTTTGCTAAAGTCTGTGTAAAGCGCCTCAACATGACTACCTTTGTCCATAGCATTCAATGAGTAATTTACAAATTCTAAAAGATTGGTTGTAGTCGAACGTCCTTTAAAGAACCCGTGTTGTGCATCTGTTATTATATGTTTTATTTGGTTGAACATCCTTCTATTGATGATTGATTCAAAAAGTTTAGGAATACATGAAATAATGGCTACTCCACGATAATTTCTAATATCAGATTTTTCCCTGATTTAAAAATTGGTATTAGAAAAGACTTCTTCCATTCTTTTGGAAAGCTACTGGTTTCTAAAGATAACTTGAATAACCAAAATAAAGGTGTCGTAAATTCGCTTGCCAACTTTTTTCAAAAACATAGGTGGAATTCCATCTGGTCCGGATCCTTTTGAGACATCTAAATTCTGTAGAGCTGCCAAAATCTCCGTTGCATTAATTTGGTTTACACCAACACTGCTTAAATAGTCAGGAAAATGTGAAAAATATTCATAATCACGATCACTTTCGGAAAATTCGGTATATGTCTCTTGAAAAAGGTTGCAAAAGAGTACAAATTTCATCAGCATTATCTCCTAATTTTTCATCTAAAGTCATTTTCGATGGAAAATTGCTGGATTTAGCTTGGTTTTGGCATACTTGAAAAGTTTTTTGGACATGATTTGATTTCATTTTCGGTTTTAGCATTATACTCCTTAAGAGCCGAAGACATGGCTAAACTAAGTTGATCGCAAATACTCAAATAGTTTTCTAAATTTTCTTGACTTGTGTATTGTTTATAAAGTTTATGAGCCTTTTGCTTTCGGTTTTCAAATTTTTGATTTGTTTGTTGAACCATATTGGGTTTTTGAGTTATAATTGCGACGTTTCCTCACGAATGGTACTTCATTCCGAACAATGTCTAATAAAATTGCATAAAAGTCTGTAACAGCACATTCAATGTCAGTTTGATTTTGTAAAATTTGTTGCCAATTAGCTCTGTTCAATTTTTGTTTAATGTTGTCAAAATTTGCATTTTTATAATCGAGAATATTTTCGAAATCATAGCCATAAGGATCATGGTTCCGATGCACAAATACAGAGTATTCTATTGCTGTGTGAAATGCTTCATTTTTCCATAACGGCGATAGAGACTCATTTACACAGAAATCATCGAGAGTGTTTGTGAATAAAAAGTCCAAATAGCAATTTTGTCGATTTTTCACATGATTGATTTGATTCAAGCCTAAACATGCAGTTTTTCAAAAATAAATTGTAAAGTCTCATTTTCACCGACAACTGGCAGCAAAATACTTTCATTCTCAGAATCTGGAATGAAGTCTGCATTACGTTGGTTGAAATCGCCGTAAATGTGAACTTTGAATTCAGGAGGAAAATGGGAAATAATTTCATCGGCATTATGGAAGAACTTTTCATATGAGGATTTACAAGCTTGATCTGGAGGAAAGTACACTGTTGCAAAAATGTGAGTTTCACCATCAATATGCGTTTTTACCCACACATGCTCAAATTCATTAAATTTGGTAGAATCAATGAGCTCCGAATTATGTTTTGAGGAAATTGCGATGAGAACACCTCCGCCAGACATTCTTTGCGCTAAGACGAGATCTCGGTCATCTCTAAAAACATTATAATCACTACCAAAAACTTCCTCGCTTTTAACGCTTTCTGACCAACTTGTTTCAGTTCCTAAAATAACCGAGAAAGAGGAACTCAAAATTTGTTTATGTATTTCGTTCATTTTGATAGCACTTTTCATACGATTGAAGTTCTGACAGTATACAAGTAGTTCTGTTGCCTGTGCGTTTGATGAAGTTTTTGGTAGTTCGTCAATACCATTACAATTTTCTACGACTTCCTGATCGGAAGTACTATTTGTTGGTCACATTCTGCATCTCCCGACTGCGTCAATTCCTTTAAAAACCCGTCTGTTGGCAGGAGCATGAAGAACCATTGCTTTCCTCTAAGGAGTAATTAGAGCCAACTATTATAACAGAACACGAGCAAATGTAAAAAAAACATACATAATAATAAAGACAAAAAACCTAAACAATATAATAAATAAAACAAACACAGGAATGAATGAACCAATAAGAATTGAAATAAATTATGAATTCGACATATTTTTTAGGGAAATGCATCAAGATTCTGCAAATGCAACTATTATGAACCATAGATAAATCAAATTCTTCTAACAAAATTAATTAGCAATACAATTTAAATATTGTCAGCATAAAGCTTGAGCATCCTAACCACTAATCGATTAGCAAGAACCAACCGGCCGTGCCCCATGCAGAGAGCTTAAATACTCGAACCAAAAAGCTTTCATTTTCCGAATCACTAGATTTCTCTTCTGGTTCAATATCTAAGCTCTGGTGTGCTGTTTGCGCAAACAGCAAATGATCGCTAGGATGAAACCGCATGAAAGTTAAATTGTTTTCAATTCTCCATATCTCTCTGGGCCATAGAGGAAGATACGGTCGTCTGCTTGTTCAGACCACCACGGGCGAGGAGAAGATTGAGTCTAACGGACTCAATTTCTTCCTTTCCAGTAGTTGTACTACAGTTTTGCATAGTATCAGATAGTGCGCTAAACCGCTCTTGCGGTGCATATTGGAACCAGTAGAGAGACAGGCAGAATGCCTCCGAGGAGTCGATCACTGGCTGATGACGATGGCCAGATTATGAAATCGAATTTTCCTCGAAGCCGAGAGTGCACAAACCAGCCTTGTCATATCAATGAAAGCCGTACGCATGTTTAATACTCTTCGTTTCATTTTAAGCTTGAAAAGGAAAATCAATACCGCACCAATCTACGATATGCAACAAGGTAAAGTGATTTATTAGTTTGGGGAAAAAACATAGATGCTGCTATGACGAAACACATCAGTCGAACTATAGACGGTACCAAATGTTGATTGAACTTCTTCTTCTTCTTATTGGCATTACATCCCCACACTGGGACAGAGCCGCCTCACAGTTCATTAAGCACTACCACAGTTGTTAACTGCGAGGCTGCCAGGCTACCATTTTTGCATTCGTATACCATGAGGCTAACACGATGATACTTTTATGCCCAGGGAAGTCGAGATAATTTCTAATCCGAAAATTGCCTAGACCGGCACCGGGAATCGAACCCAGCCACCCTCAGCATGGTCTTGCTTTGTAGCCGCGCGTCTTACCTCTCGGCTAAGGAGGGCCCCAGAATTGAACTATTATTGGTAGGAAAACCTATAATAGAAACTAGCGGTGGGAAACGGCAAAAAGAATGTTTGCTAGCTACAAAGCCAGATATGGAAAAATTGCTGCGATACTCACAAATAAAGATGATCTGTTAAGAAAACAGAAATAAATTGTTATTATTATTATTGCATTACTGTTGTTGTAATTATTACTGTTTAATAAAAAAAAAAAAGGAGTTCTACAAGAAAACCTATTTTGTCTTCTTTGTCTTTTATGTCTTTTTTGTCTTCTTTGTCTTCTTTGTCATCTTTGTCTTCTTAGTCTAATTAGTCTTCTTAGTCTTCTTAGTCTTCTTAGTCTTCTTTGTCTTCTTTGTCATCTTTGTCTTCTTTGTCTTCTTTGTCTTCCTTGTCTTCTTTGTCTTCTTTGACTTCTTTGTCTTCTTTGTCTTCTTTGTCTTCTTTGTCTTCTTTGTCTTCTTTGTCTTCTTTGTCTTCTTTGTCTTCTTTGTCTTCTTTTTCTTCTTTTTCTTCTTTGTCTTTTTTGTCTTTTTTGTCTTTTTTGTCTTCTTTGGCTTCTTTGTCTTCTTTATCTTCTTTGTATTCTTTGTCTTCTTTGTCTTCTTTGTCTTCTTTGTCTTCTTTATCTTCTTTGTCTTCTTTGTCTTCTTTGTCTTCTTTGTCTTCTTTGTCTTCTTTGTCTTCTTTGTCTTCTTTGTCTTCTTTGTCTTCTTTGTCTTCTTTGTCTTCTTTGTCTTCTTTGTCTTCTTTGTCTTCTTTGTCTTCTTTGTCTTCTTTGTCTTCTTTGTCTTCTTTGTCTTCTTTGTCTTCTTTGTCTTCTTTGTCTTCTTTGTCTTCTTTGTCTTCTTTGTCTTCTTTGTCTTCTTTGTCTTCTTTGTCTTCTTTGTCTTCTTTGTCTTCTTTGTCTTCTTTGTCTTCTTTGTCTTCTTTGTCTTCTTTGTCTTCTTTGTCTTTGTCTTCTTTGTCTTCTTTGTCTTCTTTGTCTTCTTTGTCTTCTTTGTCTTCTTTGTCTTTGTCTGCTTTGTCTTTTTGGTCTTCCTGGTCTTCTTGGTCTTCTTTGTCTTCTTTGTCTTCTTTGGCTTCGTAGTCTTCGTGGTCTTCTGTTTCTGCTTTGTCTTCTTGTTCTTCCTTTGCTTCTTTGGCTTCTGTGTCTTCTTTGTCTTCTTTTTCTTCTTTTTCTTCTTCGTCTTCTTTTTCTTCTTTGCCTTCTTTATCTTCTTTGTCTTATTTGTCTTCTTTATCTTCTTTGTCTTCTTTGTCTTCTTTATCTTCTTTGTCTTCTTTGTCTTCTTTGCCTTCTTTGTCTTCTTTGTCTTCTTTGTCTTCTTTGTCTTCTTTGTCTTCTTTGTCTTCTTTGTCTTCTTTGTCTTCTTTGTCTTCTTTGTCTTCTTTGTCTTTGTCTTCTTTTGTCTTCTTTGTCTTCTTTGTCTTCTTTGTCTTCTTTGTCTTCTTTGTCTTCTTTGTCTTCTTTGTCTTCTTTGTCTTCTTTGTCTTCTTTGTCTTCTTTGTCTTCTTTGTCTTCTTTGTCTTCTTTGTCTTCTTTGTCTTCTTTTTCGTCTTTGTCTTCTTTGTCTTCCTTGTCTTCCTTGTCTTCTTTGTCTTCTTTGTCTTCTTTTTCTTCTTTTTCTTCTTCGTCTTCTTTTTCTTCTTTGCCTTCTTTATCTTCTTTGTCTTATTTGTCTTCTTTATCTTCTTTGTCTTCTTTGTCTTCTTTATCTTCTTTGTCTTCTTTGTCTTCTTTGTCTTCTTTGCCTTCTTTGTCTTCTTTGTCTTCTTTGGCTTCTTAGTCTTCTCAGTCTTCTTTGTCTTCTTTGTCATCTTTGACTTCTTTGACTTCTTTGTCTTCTTCGTCTTTTAAAGTGCATGCAATTGACCCCATTGTTATACTTTTTTTTATTACTGTTTATCCCCAATGAAAAGCCTTTATCAAATATAAAATCATTGCCGTAAATATTATTGCAGGAAAATTGTTCCTCCCCCGTACATGTCCATAATGAGATACTGCGGATTTCTTAAAGAAAATATTCGCGAATTCACGACACGACTGAAAAAAAGAAATTGCTATCCAACACCGCCCACTGACACTGACTAGCTTATGATGAGCTTGTAGACGATAGAAAGCATATACAGCATGGCTGGTTTTTCGTATAAACTATTGTTCAATCCACTGTTATTGGCTCGTGGGGCTTAGGCAACCAGTCAGTCAAATTGATGTGGGCTACTTGCGAATTGGGATCACGTACGAACGGGCTGAAGAAATGCTGGATCTGCAGGTTTTGTATGCTCATCTCAGCTGATCTAATTTTATCTTGTCGAAGACAAGTTTCTTCCACCTCGACTTTTTCTTCACGAAACGAAGTAAAACTTCTCCCGAGAAGAGAAAAAAATAAATAAATGCCAGACTAAACGCAGCAGAGAGTTCGGAAAATAAAATTATGATGTAACGTTAGAGCAACACGTAATTTATTGTCAGTTCATAAATCAACTTTCTCTGACGAAGCTGGCATGCTCCGAGGGGTTGATTATGATGCTGATTCTATGGGGTTGGGAAACGAAACAGAAGGGAAAAAGGACAGTTGCGAATTTTCCGGTGGTTCATTTTTCATTTTCGTTTTCCATCGTAGGTATTCGATCCCACTGCTCCGGGTGATTCGCAGCAGAGAAGAATTTTCTGTTTCGCCGAATTCTAAAATAAAACTTTTGGATCGCTTCATTCCATTGTAACGATAATGAATAGCCAGTCATTTTTCCTTCTTTGTGTATAATCGTGGGATGTATGATAATTTGAACATTCCGCACACCTTCCACCATGACGTGAGTTCTGGCACAGTTTTTTTTACCATTTGACTGATAGGACACTTTTCTCAAAGCTGCAAATTTGCCGCTTGATCACGCGTATTTCTTCGTATTGAAGAAGTCGAGAAAGTATTTCCGTGTCACGTTTATGTTACAGGCAGGTGAATTCCAACGAAGAAAAAATAATGAGATGGCCATTCTTCTCCGTAAGCAATAATGCGTGAAACAAGTTGATTCGACTCAGTCGATACATTCAAGAGAAGTAGGGGAAACTGGGGTAATATGCACCCCCGGGGCAAAACGACCCTTTGGCATTTTTGAGTACATTTTCGGCAGTTTTTCGATAGTATTTACTACAGAGCATGTAGTTCGGATCTCGAACTACCAACTCCGTAGTAAACATTCTTGAAAATATTCCTGGAACACCGCTAAAAATGCCAAAAGGTGTTTCAAAATTTTGTCATTTTTCGAGTGCCAAACATTGGAGAGCGGTGGGTGTCATACTATATAATTTCCTACATTAAGTGTACTCGGAGATGTGATTTCAAATTCCAGTGAAATGTTGTGTCGTGAAAATTTTCTGAACAAAAGAAAAATGTCTATCATTCCCGGTAGTAGGCAACTAATTAAATGTACATAAATGTAGGTCGATGCAAACAAGCTATTTTACAGTAGCCCACAGCCGGGTACAATTTTTTGGCCAAAAATCACCACTTTATATAGGGTAAATCACTACTTGGGCCTATTGACCCCATTCCCGGCTCACTTCACAGAAAACTAATGATTTATACTGTTTGGTAGCCGTAGGTTTATGATTGATAATTTCAAAAAAGTCTCCTGTTTATCGCGCACAATACTCAATATTTTTCAACCATTTATTTCACTCCTAATCGATCCAATTATAAAAAATAAAAATGTAGATTTCAGACTTTTGCTCTTCATTGCAACACCACTGAGCCAGAGTGATTCTTTCCACTTTTACAAAACGGTATCATCAAATAAACACCTACCTGAAAATCGTCACAGTACTCGTTTTTTCAACGCTGCGTGCACATGGCGTTAAAAGGGCGCATGTGTGCATCGGGAAAAAGCGGTAACGCAGCGTCGCCGCACCGATGCATACCTGCGTTTTTTCAACGCCACGTGCACGCAACGTTGAAAAGACGCTACGTGGGCATCGGGCCTACGTCGCATTTTCTACCGTCCCGAGAGAGAGAATGAGAGTAAGATGTTGAGAGATTGAGTAAAATATTGCGTATGCCGAAGAGACTTGGGGTATGCCGGATAAGCAATCGCCTATGACTGAAATAAGTGCTGCACCATGTTAATTTAAATCAAATAAAAGCTTTTTCGAGCGGTTTTTAGCAAGAATAACTATTTTTTAGCAGAGGTGAACCCCATCACAATATTACACGGCCCACAAAATTCAGGAAAAGTAGCTCCTAGTCATAAATATCAATTAAATAATGCATCGTACGCATGTTAGGCCGGGAATGGGGTAAGAAACCCTAAGTAACCGCATTTTTTTCCGTTCATGTAAAACAATATATTTTCTACAGAGAATAGCTAGGCAGACCTTAGTAGCTTTCCATTGCTGTAAATATCAGGGTAAGACGGTATAATATGCCCCTCCCCTATGGCAATACCTATGATAACTTTTCACTTTTCAACGCAATTTATGCAGACTTTGTTTTAGGGGTGCTTGAAATATGACGTCCACTACTTTTTGGAATTTCTAGACCCCCCTAGCAGGGGGCAGCAGGGACAGCAGGAACAGCATGATGTCCAAGGGCTTGACGACCCCTCCTCAGCTGTCTGCGAGTCAGGGAGAACTGCCTAGGGCGTGGTGGGATTTAGCAGTGGGCTCTGCTAAAATCCCTCCCAAAAAACCACAAGTGCCCGTAAGCGGACTCTATCAAAGCGACTGTGTGCCGCTTCAAAAGCACAAGCCCAGGGGGGGAGTGCCAACTGGCATGTGGAGTGTCCCTACTTCGGTAGGGTAGTGCGTGAGCTGCTTCGGCAGGGAGTGAGTGATCTGTTTGTGCTGAGGCAGGAGTGTCATAGCGAGTCGCCGCCGCTATGGCCACCTCGAAGCGCAGCAGAAGTCTGAGTATGGACTGCACATGCTAAGGTAAGAGTGTCGTAGCGTAGTATCGTTGATTAGTCCCCACATACCGCTATCAACACCTCGAGGCATGGCAGTGGAGTGTTAGAATAAGTTGTGGAGTGTACCTACTTCGGTAGGGTAGCGCGTGAGCTGCTTCGGCAGGGAGTGAGTGATCTGGTTGTGCTGAGGCAGGAGTGTCATAGCGTGTCTCCGCCGCTATTGTCACCTCAAAGCGCAGCAGAAGTCTGAGTATGGACTGCACATGCTGAGGCAGGAGTCGAGGTATCCCATCGACACCTCGAGGCATTGCAGTGGAGTGTTAGAGTGAGCACCGATAAGGGTCACATGGAGCGAATGGTCTTTGGAGAAGCTGCTTCGGCGGCAGGGTAGCAGTGGGTTGTACCCACACACCTACAGTTGTGCACATGTGGTGCATGGGGAGTGTCCCTGCTTCGGCAGGCAGGGTAGCGTATGGTCTGCTTCGGCAGTGGTGTGATTGATCTGCTCGTGCTGAGGCAGAGTGTCGTAGCGCAATATCTGTAGGCCCAGGCAGTTACCGCTATTGACACCTCGAGGCATGGCAGCGGAGCGTCCGGGAGAGCATCCAAGTAAGACTCAAATGGAGTGAATGGGGTGCGAGCACCCAAGTCAGTCTCGCGTGGGACGAGTGCCTGTGTGAGCGATAATGAGTGAGTACGCTTAGTACTGCCGTCCCCCAGAAGTAGTACTGCGAGGTAGTTCCTGGGGGAAACGATGGTGGAGCCCAAGGGAGTTTAGTCGGTATTACCGGTATGGTCGAGTCCGACACTCCAGTACACTTCCGTGTGGTAGTTTGGCAACTACAATGCACGTGTACTGGGTTAGTGTGTAAATGCATTCTCCCTTGTAAAAAAAAAAAAAAAAAAAAAAAAAAAAAACCCCTACCTCCTTTTTAACGCTTTTTTGTATACCTCGTATACGTACTGTCACAAAGTATTAGACCCCCTCCCCCCCTATAACATGTGACATCATTGTTGAACGACCCCTTATCTGGTAGTCCAAGAAGTCGCAAATGCATCGCCTATATAAAAATAATACAGAGAACACGTAATAAAGCTTTTTTGAACAAGTGCCTCACATGTGACAAATATTTTCCATTTCAAGACAAAATTTTCAAAACGACTTACCTGCTTTTGTAAACAAAGATTCAAACGATGATTTGACTAATCTGATCGCTCTCCCACGCAAACCAACACCACCAATAGGTAGGTGAAGGTTTCCGCTACCTATTGATGGTGTTGGTTTGCGTGGGAGAGCTATCAGATTCGTCAAATGGTCGTTTGAATCTTTGTTTACAAAAGCAGATAAGTCGTTTTGAAAATTTTGTCTTGATTTCATTTTTTTTTTTCGATCCGTTTCAACTTGTCTAAAAATATTGACATTTTGCCATAGGTGTGGAAAAAATAGGTAGGGCCAAGCACTATATCAGCCGAATAATTCATCAAAAAAGGCTTTTGAGCAGCACTAAAGTATGATTTAGGTCACACTAGCACTGTTGAGCAGGTTTTTAATGCAACTATAGAACCAAGATAAAGTCGATTTAAACGGCTTTATGTTTTTTTGCGGTGTTTTAAGTATAACTGTTTGGAATTGGAAGCAAACTCGAAAGTGGTAGGGTAGGAGATCCGAATTGACGATATTATTTTAAATTGAGAATGAATTTGGAGAATTAATATGGGAATCGCAATAATAATTAGTACTTGAAATTGGATTCGGATTGAATTTGGATTGGTTTGGATAAAATTTTAATTGGATTCAGATTTCTATTGGATAAGGTTTGGATAGTGTTTGGTGTGGATAAAATTTTAATTGAATTCATATTTCTATTGGTTTGGTTTGGATAACATTTTAATTGGATTCAGATTTCGATTGGATAAGGTTTGGATAGTGTTTGTATAGAAAGGGATTTGTGACTAAATTTAAATTGGATTGGATTTGGAATTGGATTCGGATTGAATTTGGATTGGTGTGGATAAAATTTTAATTGAATTCAGATTTCTATTGGATTGCCTGACAACATTTTAACTGGATCCAGACTTCGACTGGACAAGGCCTGACAGTGCCTTGTACAGGAAGCGGATCTGGACTGACTTTAGACTGTATTTGGACTGCATTTGACTCGGATCTGACCTGACTGATCTGGATTGACTGACTGATCTGGACCTGGACTGACCTGGACTGGATTTGGACTGACTTGACTGGACTGGACTGATCTGGATCTGACCTGACTTGATCTGGACTGATTTAGACTGATCTGGACTGGATCTTGACTGATCTGGACTGACCTGGACTGATCTGGACTGGATCTGAACTGAACCTGAAACTGAACCTGGACCTGACTGACCTGGACTGGATCTGGACTGACCGATTTGGCTGATCTTGGACCTGACTGATCTGGACTGACTGACTGATCTGGACTGATTTGACTGACCTGACTGGACCTGGACTGGATCTTGACTGACCTGGACTGACCTGACTGGATCTTGGACTGATCTGGACTGACCTGATCGACTGGATCTGGATTTGATTGACCTGACTGATTTGGATTGGATTTGGACTGGATCTGGACTGACTTTGACTGGATTTGACTGATCTGGACTGATCTGGACGGATCTGGACTGGACTGGACCTGGACTTGATCTGGATTGATCGGATCTGGATTTGATCGGACCTGACTGGACTGAATTGACTGACCTGGATTTGGACTGACCTGACTGATTTGGACTGATCTGACTGGACCTGAACTGGACCTGAACTGAACCTGGACCTGATGGATTTGACTGGACTGGACTTGACTTGACTGACTTGACTTTGGATCTGGACTTGATTGACTGGATTGACTGACCTGGACTGGACTTGACTGACCTGGACTGATCTGGACTGGATCTGGACTGACCTGACCGATCTGGACTGATCTGGACTGACCTGGACTGACCTGGACTGGATCTGGACTGACCTGGACTGACCTTGGACCGATCTGGACTGACCTGACTGGACTGACCTGACTGATCTGACTGATCTGGACTGGATCTGGACTGGACCTGGACTGACTTGGACTGGATCTGACTGGATCTGGACTGACCTGGACTGGATCTGGACTGACCTGGACTGGATCTGGACTGGACCTGGATCGACTGACTGACTGACCGATCGGACTGACCTGGACTGACCTTGGACTGGATCTTGCGATCTGGACTGATCTGGATCGATCTGGACTGACCTGGACTGACCTGGACTGGATCTGGATTGACTGACTGGACTTGGACTGATCTGGACTGACCTTGACTGGATCGACCTGGACTGGATCTGGACTGACCTGACTGACCTGACCGACCTGGACTTGACTGACCTGATTGGATCTGGACTGACCTGACTGGATCTGGACTGGATCTGGACTGATCTGGACTGACCTGACTGGATCTGGACTTGACCTGGACTGGACTGACCTGACTGACTGGATCTGGACTTGACCTGGACTGATCTGGACTGACCTGATCTGGACTGACCTGGACTGACCTGGACCGACTCTGACTGATCTGGACTGGATTGACCTGGACTGGATCTGACCTGACCGACCTGACTGATCTGGACTGACCTGGACTGGACCTGACTGATCTGGACTGGATCTGGACTGGATCTTGACTGGATCTTGGACTGACCTGACTGACTTGACCTGGACTGACCTGACTGGATCTGACTGGATCTGGACTGACTGGACTGATCGACCTGACTGATCTGGACTGGATCTGGACTGACCTGACTGATCTGACTGGATCTGACTGGATCTGGACTGACCTGATCTGGACCGGATCTGACTGACCTGACTGACTGGATCTGGACTGGATCTGACTGACTGGATTGACCTGGACCGACCTGGACTGACCTGGACTGGATCTGGACTGGATCTGGACTGGACTGACTGACCTGGATCTGGACCGATCTGGACTGACCTGGACTGATCTGGACTGACCTGGACTGGATCTGGACTGGATCTGGACTGACGATCTGGACTGATCTGGATCTGGACTTTGATCCTGGACTGGATCTTGGACTGGATCTGACCGGACCTGGACTGATCTGGACTGGATCTGGACTGACCTGACTGATCTGGACTGGATCTGGACTGATCTGGACTGGATCTGACTGACCTGGACTGGATCTGACTCGATCTGGACTGGATCTGGACCGATCTGGACTGGACCTGACTGATCTGACTGACCTTTGGACTGATCTTGGACTGATCTGGACTGGATCTGACTGGACTGACCTGGACTGACCTGACTGGACTGGACTGACTTTGGATCTGGACTGGATCTGACTGGATCTGGACTGGATCTGACTGGATTTGACTGGATCTGGACTGATCTGGATTGATCTGGATCGACCTGACTGACTGGACTGATTTGAATGGATCTGGACTGGATCTGGACTGGATCTGACTGGATCTGACTGACCTGACTGGATCTGGACTGACCTGACCGGATCTGGATCTGACTGACTGGATCTGGACTGGATCGGACTCGGATCTGACTGGATCGACTGATCTTGACTGGATCTGGACTGATCTGGACTGATCTGGACTGGATCTGACCGATCTGGACTGACCTGGACTGGACCTGACCGACCTGACTGACCTGACCGGATCTGGACTGGATCTGACCGGATCTGGACTGACCTGACCGATCTGACTGGATCTGGACTGATCTGACCGACTGACTGGACCTGACTGGACTGGACTGGACCTGGACTGGATCTTGGACTGATCTGGACTGACTGACTGACTGACTGGATCTGGACTGATCTGGACTGGATCTGGACTGGATCTTGGACTGGATCTGGACTGGATCTGGACTGATCTGACTGGATCTGGACTGATCTTGACTGACCTGGACTGGATCTGACTGATCGATCTGATTGGACGGACTGGATCTGGATTGGATCTGGACTGACCTGGACTGACCTGGACTGATCTGGACTGACTTGGACTGGATCTGGACTGGATCTGACTGGACCTGGACTGATCTGGATTGATCTGGACTGACCTGACTGACCTGGACTGGACTGACTGACCTGGACTGACTTGGACTGACCTGACTGGACTGACCT
Organism: Armigeres subalbatus; assembly: GCF_024139115.2. NCBI lineage: Eukaryota > Metazoa > Arthropoda > Insecta > Diptera > Culicidae > Armigeres > Armigeres subalbatus. The sequence continues at coordinate 121,887,458 of NC_085139.1, forward strand.
GGACTGACTTGACTGGACCTGACTGATCTGGACTGACCTGGACTGGATCTGGACTGATCTGGACTGGATCTGGACTGGATCTGACCGATCTGACTGACCTGACCGATCTGACTGATCTGGACTGGATCTGACTGGATCTGGACTGGACTGGACCGATCTGGACTGACCTGGACTGGACCTGGACTGACCTGGACTGACTGGACTGACCTGGACTGGATCTGACTGGATCTGGACTGGATCTGACTGGATCTGGACTGGATCGACCGACTTGGACTGACCTGGACGGATCTGGACTGGATGACCTGACCGACTGACTGGATCTGACTGGATCTGGACTGATCTGGACTGACCTGACTGGATCTGGACTGACCTGGACTGGATCTGACTGACTGGACTGATCTTGGACTGACCTGACTGGACCTGGACTGACCTGACCTGACCTGGATCTGGACTGGATCTGACTGACCTGGACTGGATCTGGACTGACCTGGACCGACCTGACCGGATCTGGACTGGATCTGGACTGACCTGGACCGATCTGGACTGACCTGGACTGACTTGGACTGGACTGACTGACCTGGACTGGACCTGGACTGACCTGACTGACTCTGGACTGATCTGGACTGGATCTGGACTGACCTGGACTGACCTGACTGGATCTGGACTGATCTGACTGGATCTGGACTGACCTGACTGATCTGGACTGGATCTGGACTGACCTGGACTGGATCTGACTGACCTGACTGGATCTGGACTGGATCTGGACTGATCTGACTGGATCTGACTGGATCTGGACTGACCTGGACTGATCTGGACTGACCTGGACTGGACCTGGACTGATCGGACTGGATCTGGACTGATCTGGACTGACCTGACCGACTGGACTGACTCTGGACTGGATCTGGACTGACCTGGACTGACCTGACCGACTGACTGGACTGATCTGGACTGGATCTGGACTGATCTGACTGATCTGGACTGACCTGACTGACCTGGACTGATCTGGACTGGATCTGGACCGACCTGGACTGGATCTGACTGGACCTGACTTGGATCTGGACTGACTGACTGACCTGACTGGATCTGGACTGATCTGGACTGACCTGGACTGGATCTGACTGGACCTGACTCGACTGGACCGATCTGGACTGATCTGGACTGACCTGACTGGATCTGATCGATCTGGACTGATCTGGATGGACCTGACTGGATCTGGACTGACCTGGACTGGATCTGACTGACCTGGACTGATCTGGACTGACCGACTGACCTGGACTTGACCTGGATCTGGACTGACTGACTGGACTGACCTGGACCGACTGGACCGACTGGACTGACTCTGATCTGGACTGACTCGGACTGATCTGGATCGACTGGATCTGGACTCGATCTGACTGACTCTGGACTGGATCTGACCTGACTGGATTGACCTGACTGGATCTGACTGATCTGGACTGGATCTGGACTGGATCTGACTGGATCTGGACTGGATCTGGACTGACTTGATCTGACTGGATCTGGATCTGACTGGATCTGGACTGGATCTGGACTGACTTGGACTGGATCTGGATCTGACTGACCTGACTGACCTGGACTGGATCTGGACTGGACTGACTGGATCGACTCGACTGGACTGGACTGACCTGATCTGACTGGATCTGGACTGATCTGACCGATCTGACCGATCTGGACTGGACCTGACTGGATCTGGACTGGATCTTGACTGACCTGACCGACCTGGACTGATCTGGACTGGATCTGACTGACCTGGACTGGACCTGGACTGATCTTGACTGACTGGATTGATCTGACTGACCTGACTGGATCTGGACTGATCTGGACTGGATCTGGACTGATCTGGACTGGATCTGACTGGATCTGGACTGACCTGGACTGGATCTGACCGATCTGGACTGACCTGACCGATCTGGACTTGACCTGACCGGATCTGACCGGACTGGACTGACTGACTGATCTGGACTGGACTGGACTGACCTGACTGACTGACCTGGACTGGATCTGGATCGATCTGGACTGGATCTGGACTGATCTGGACTGACCTGACTGGATCTGGACTGACCTGGACTGACTTGACCTGACTTGACTGGATCTGACCTGACCTGGATCGATCTGGACTGACCTGACCGACTTGGACTGGGCCGACTGACCTGGACTGACTGGACTGGATCTGGACTGGATCTGGACTGACCTGGACTGACCTGACCGATCTGGACTGGATCTGGACTGATCTGGACTGATCTGACCGGATCTGACTGACCTGACTGACCTGGACTGATCTGGACTGGACCTGGATCTGGACTGACTGGATCTGGACCGACCTGACTGGATCTGGACTGGATCTGGACTGGATCTGGACTGGACCTGGACTGGATCTTGGACTGGACTGGACTGGACTGACTGACTTGACTGGATCTGGACTGATCTGACCGATCTGGACTGACCTGGACTGGATCTGGACCGATCTGGACTGGATCTGGACTGACCTGGACTGACTCTGACTGGATCTGGACTGACCTGACTGGATCTGACCGACCTGGACTGGATCTGGACTGGACCTGGACTGGATCTGACCGACTGACTGACTGACTGGACTGGACTGACCTGGACTGGATCGATCTGGACTGGATCTGGACTGGATCTGGACTGATCCTGGACTGACCTGGACCGACTGGATCTGGACTGACCTGGACTGGATCTGTGACTGGATCTGGACTGGATCTGACTGGATCTGGACTGACCTGACTGATCTGGACTGGATCTGGATCGATCTGGACTGACCTGGACTGACTCTTGGACTGATCGACTGGATCTGACTGACCTGACTGATCTGGACTGACCTGACTGGATCTGGACTGACCTGACTGATCTGGACTGGATCTGACTGGATCTGGACTGACCTGACTGGATCTGACTGGATCTGGACTGACCTGGACTGACTGGATCTGGACTGGATCTGGACTGGATCTGACTGACCTGACTGACTGGACTGACTGGACTGACTGGATCTGGACTGGATCTGGACTGGATCTGACTGACCTGGACTGGATTGACTGACTGGACCGACCTGGACTGACCTGACTGACTGGACTGACCTGGACTGGATCTGGACTTGGATCTGACTGGATCTGGACTGACTGACCTGACTGGATCTGGACTGGATCTGGACTGATCTGGACTGATCTGGACTGACCTGGACTGGATCTGGACTGACCTGGACTGGATCTGACTGATCTGGACTGACCTGACTGGACTGACTGATCTGGACTGATCTGGACCTGACTTGACCTGGACTGGATCTGGACTGACCTGGACTGACTTGACTGACCTGACCGACCTGGACTGGATCTGGACTGGATCTGACCGATCTGGACCGATCTGGACTGGACCTGGACTGACTTGGACTGATCTGGACTGGATTTGGACTGACCTGGACTGACCTGGACTGGATCCTGACTGGATCTGGACTGACCTGGACTGATCTGGACTGGATCTGACTGATCTGACTGACTGGACCTGACTGGACTGATCTGGACTGGATCGACTGGATCTTGGACTGGATCTGACTGGATCTGGACTGACCTGACTGACCTGGACTGACCTGACTGGATCTGGACTGACCTGGACTGGATCTGGACTGGATCTTGACTGGATCTGGACTGACCTGGACTGGACTTGACTGACTGACTGGATCTGACCGACCTGGACTGGATCTGACTGGACTTGACTGATCTGGACTGGATCTGGACTGATCTGGACTGGATCTGGACTGACCTGGACTGGATCTGGACTGGACCTTGACTGGACCTGGACTGGATCTGGACTGACCTGGACTGACCTGACTGACCTGGACTGACCTGACTGGATCTGGACTGGATCTGGACTGACCTGGACCTGACTGGATCTGGACTGGATCTGACCGGATCTGGACTGACCTGGACTGACCTGGACTGATCTGGACTGACCTGGACTGACTGATCTGACCGACCTGACTGGATCTGGACTGGATCTGGACTGACCTGGACTGACCTGGACTGGATCTGACTGACCTGACTGGATCTGGACTGACCTGACTGACCTGACTGGATCTGACTGATCTGACCGACTGGACTGACCTGGATCTGACTTGATCTGGACTGACCTGACCGACCTGACTGGACTGACCGATCTGGACTGACTCCTGGACTTGGACCGGATCTGGATTGGATCTGACTGACTTTGACCGATCTGGATCGGACTGGATTGGACCTGACTGGATCTGACCGATTTGGACTGGACTGGATCTGACTGACTCGACCTGATCTGACTTTGACTGACTGGACTTTGGATCGGACTGGATCTTGAACTGACCTGGACTGATCTGGACTGACCTGGACTGATCTTGACTGGATCTGGACTGGATCGGACCTGACCTGATTTGACTGATTTGGACTGACTTGACTGGATTTGGATTGATTTGGATTTGATTGATTTGATTGGATTGATTGGACTGGATTGATTGATTGGATTTGATTGATTTGGATTTGAATTGGATTTGGATTAGATTTGGATTGGATTTTGATGGGATTTGGGTTTGGATTGGATTGGTTTTGGATTTCGATTAGATTTGAATGGGATTTGGAATGATTTTGGAATGTTTCGAATTAGGGCTGGATAGGTATTGCATAACTTTTTTTTTTAATTGAAAAAGTTAGAATGAAGTTGGATTGTATTTGGTTCAAAAATCCAACGGTGTGATTTAAATGTAACACATTTTTGTTTTTAGGAATGGAAAAAAATAACCTCGTCTGGGTCACGACTCTCAGGATTGGCCATCCTAAGCTTTTTCTCTAGGCAAAATGGAGACCCTAAAGCTAGTATTCAATATTTTAATCGATTTTGAGCGCAGCAGGTATCATGACGATATAATTATATGAGTGTCATTTTTGAGCTGATTTACCATTACGTTATTGAAAATTATACTCCTAATGAAGATCCAATATCTAGCAATAGTGCGCTGCGGAGAAAATCCCGTCACTTCTTCTGCTGCTGTTCCTTACCGAACGATTATTATTTTTATGATTATTATTTATTTTCTCAGGACAAGGCTGGATTGGCCTGTGCGACGCATAAAAGTTTTCCCCATTTAGGTCGGTCCATGACTGTACGTCGCCAACCACGTAGTCTGTGGAGGGTCCGCAAATCGTCTTCCACCTGATAGATCCACCTGCTCGCTGCGCACTTCGCCTTCTTGTGTCTGGCGGATCGTTGTCCAGAACTATTTTCACCGGATTACTGTCTGACATTCTAGCTACGTACCCGACCCATCACAGTCGTCCGATTTTTGCTGTGTGAATGGATGGTTCAACCAACAGCTGATGCAATTCTTGGTTCATTCAGCTCCTCCAAGTGCCGTCTACGTTTCTAAACAGTCACGCAGAATTGGCACGTTTGAATACGTTTCGCAAGTTTTTTTTTTCATTGGATGTATCCATTGTGCTTGGCCTACAAAAATCCAAGTGTCCGTTGGTCTTCCAAGGGCTTCGTCCAGGTCTCGTGTCCGTAGAGGACTACCGGTCTAATGAGCGTTTTGTAGATAGTCAGTTACCCTACAGGACTACATAAGATATTACAGATCAGTACACTCAAAGTTAATTGCCTATATGCCGGGTATTAAACCACCCGGTGTGGAAATTATTTACTATGTCTGAAACCTGATTATGCATATGTACAACATGTGATAGATTTAGTTCGGAAAAGGTATTGGAGGGTAACCGCCCCTTCGGTGGGGTTTGATCCCACGACCCCAGTTCGCATGACAGGTGCTTTCCCTACTAAGCTACGAAGGACCTCCGTCGTCCACCGCAGCTTAGCGGGTACTGATGAAACCAAATTCCCAGCACCAGGTACAAGCCGATCTGGCATGTGTATAAAAATACTTATGAGAGAGTTAGTTCTGAAAATGTATTGCGAGAGATCGGCTGGTACCTGGTGCTGGGAATTTGGTTTCATCAGTACCCGCTAAGCTGCGGTGGACGACGGAGGTCCTTCGTAGCTTAGTAGGGAAAGCACCTGTCATGCGAACTGGGGTCGTGGGATCAAACCCCACCGAAGGGGCGGTTACCCTCAAATACATTTTCCGAACTAAATCTATCACATGTTGTACATATGCATAATCAAGTTTCAGACATATTACAGATGTTAAAACTCAAATGATTTCAATCTGACAAAAATAGGGTGTTTTTGTTTCATCATGGTACCTGTTCAGACCCAAAGAAATGAATACAGTTTTCACTAGTGCAAACTGCTTTTTTCACTATTACAACTTGTGCAAAATAGCGAAATGAGTAATAAAAACCCAGATTAACCACCTAGCGTTGGTGGTGCCTTTCTCGCATTTAGTTAAGACACCAACCTTATATGGGGTTTAAATGGTCCGATGTACTATTTTCTTCATAACTTTTAAACGCAGTGACCGATCGTTATAAAATAGTGATCAACAAGGCTTTGTCCCCTGTCGAATAAAACTTGTTGCGAGAAAATCGGTTAAGGATTACTATACGAAAAGTTGTCTAATGTTTTTTTTAGTTTTTGTGCACACACATACACACACATACATACACACGGACAGACAGACATGTGCTCAGCTTGTCGAGCTGAGTCGATTGGTATATAATACTATGGGTCTCAGAGGCTTCTATAAAAAGTTCGTTTTCGGAGTGAAATGATAGCCTTTCGGTACAACTTAGTTGTACGAGAAAGGCAAAAATCATTTGCCACTTGGTTGGCCACATTCAAATTTCCATGAAATATAACTCGCAATTTTGAACTGCCTAGTATTTGTGAGCGAATGTATATAATTAACAGAACGGGACACAAATACGTCAATACGTGATCAATTCTACTTATTTTGACCCTGGGCAGCCCCTGGGCATCAACCTGAACAGAAGCATTTACTATCTCTATACTAGAATATACTATCTATGAAAACTCACATAGCAGATTTCAAAAGCGAAAAACAGGAAAGACACGCAGAGCACACATAATTTCATCATGAAACAACTTTCGATTTCGACACTCGTTCGCTTACTAGAATCCGTTTACGAAGAACGAAAGTTGCCTTTCGCCGTCAGTCACATACACATGTCAGCCATCATGTTCTCTTCGAAAGGCGCAAGTCCCTGGTGTAGAATAGATTATTATTTGAGTAGAGCAAATCGAATTACCTGCTGGATGTAGTTCTTTGGGGTTTCTTTTCGACAGGAACGCAAGCCGATAGGATGAATAGAGCGTCATCGCCGAATTCAAGAAAAACTGGAACCTGAACAATCAATCGAAACTGTCCAAGCCAATTTGGGCAAATTGATTGAAGTATTTGGTCAGCGGTTCAGCAAAGATGGAAATCTATTTATTGTTTGGTTATGTTGGGAATGAAATGGGGCATCTGCATCTTTAGGTAATTGAGTTACGTATGTTAGAGAACATGAGTTTGATTCTTTTATGATGAAATAAAACGTTCCTGCTGATAGCATGTAGTCAAAGGGTGTGTTTAGCATATACATTATTAGAATGGAACCATCTAGCACATGATTCGTACTCGCTGTAAATCTATCTATAAGAAATACTGCTGAAAAAAATCGTTTATGAATGATTTATCCAGTCAACTTTCATTGTGAAGGAAATTAGATATTTACGTTCGAGAATGATGGATATGTAAGTTATCCTGTTGTATCAAATACAGGGAACTTGATTATTATTCTAATATCGAAATTTTCCAAACTAAAACTTCAAGTTCTATCCAAGGTATATCCAAGAAACCATCCCGCGTGCAGTACAGTGCAGTGTACACATTTATGCCTACCTCAACTGCCAACCAGTAAACTATGCAAAAGCGCACTTCAACGTTAACCATTCGAATCGCCCATAACTCACCCACTTCAGTGCAATAAATCCGCTTAGTTCTGCACGTCTTCAAAGCAGCAATAAATCCGCCCCGCCACCCTTTTCCGAAGCTCTAGTGAAGTGAACTTTCTACATATTTGGCGGAAAACTGCACCAACAGCAACGGTGAATACAGAGGAAAAAAACAGAAACAGAATGGAGAAATTTACTGATATTTATTGGTGCATTCCGAAGATGTACATTTCACTACCGTCAAGAACCGTGCACCAGTGGAAGCTCGCTCGTCGGTGGCATGATTCTGTGAGTAGTTTGCCATTCTTTTGCCATCTTATGTGATGTAATACAACAAGCTTTCTCCGTACCCGACCGTAGATACAATCAATCGTATTTATTCGATATTCTGGCGGGAAAACGACACAAGTTTAGCATGATGAGGGAAAAAACGATTCCAAATCGTGTTTTATTCGAGGAACGAACGCAAATCACGATGCTATATGTAGAGATATGCCAACCATTTCTGTCTGTGGTCTAATTCTCGTTATATGTAGGCCGGAAAGTTATTTCAGGGTATTTTTTTTATTCGAAAAAATAATTGCAAAAGAATGTTGTTTCTTAAGATTTTCAAGCCGAGCCGAGACAAAAAATGGAAACAACTGACGTTACCCCATGAAAATATTGGCCCCCGTATTTGGTTTCGTCAATCAATAGAAGTTTTCAACGATACTCATCATGAGGCAATCGACCAGGTGAAATCCTATCAACTATGTAGAGGGGTTTTGAGGTTATTAAATGTCATTCACTCACCACTACGTTTCCTTACGGCGAATTCAAAGCAGTGACGTAAACCACATCAGCCCAAGAACGAACGAACTTCTGAATATTTTGTATGTGAATAAGAAGGGAGAACTATACCCAAACTGCACTACATACTTCCTCTAAGCTTCTGCAAGCTTATGGCAATAAGTTTATAGCCGATATTGAACAGTTATAAAAACATTTATGAATATTAAATATAGAACTTTCGGTGAAATTTTCTATGTAAGAACTTGTATAGTTATGTATTGTGTAGTTTAAAAATTCCAATCCGATTTCTTTGACCGAACCGGAAATCGACCCAAATTATCGAGGGCAGCATGAGAACGAATACGCGAAGAGGATATGCGTTTTCCATGTCATGGAAATTCATGAGGAGATTTGTTGGTTGAAACACAACAAAACCTTGAAAGGGTGCATCGTCGCCCCTCGCCGACAGTTTTTGGCATCACGCTGCCGTTGATATTTTTGCATCAGTGCGCTGAGAAGCGGCAGCATAGTTCTAAACAAAATGCGCCAACGCATGATTGGGTGACAGCCAATTAGCGCAAGGATTTGTATGCTGAGGATAAAAGGCCGTTTCTTCAACTATAGCATCAATGTGCACTGTCAACATGAATGGCGACCTTACGATGAGAAAGAAGCGTTCTATGTACAGCTGGAGAAGACATATGATGGATTCCCACTGCGGGGCTTAAAAATCGTCATCAGTAACATAAACGATAAAACAGAAAGGAAAAAAATGTATAGACAGGTGATTGAACCGGATAGTCTGCAGACCATATCGAGTGCCAACGGCTAACAATGCATAAACTTTGCAGCCTTTCGTGGAATGGTAGTCCGGAGCAGTTTCTTCCCCCGCAAGAATATCCACACGGCCCCGCAAGAAGTGTATCCAAAGAGGAAGCGGAATCACGACCGTTCGCACTTACCGTAGTGCGAATATTGAATCCGACCACTACCTCGTTACAGTATGCCTGCGCTCAAAAAATCTAGAAGGTGTAAAACACGCGTCAAAGTCGAACGCCGCGGCTGAACATCGGACGGCTACAAGAAGGTAGACTAGCCCAACGCTACGAGCAGCAGTTGGAAGTGGCGCTCCCAACGGGAGGGCAATTAGGAAGCTTCTCTTGCCATTGATGGTAACGCAATCATTGCTCTAGCCCTTATGCGGCCAACAAAAAAAACACACGTGGATGGCCGACAGGGTACCCGTGTTCCCATAAATTGATATTCTCATAACTTCAACAATTTTCAACCGATTTGGATAATTTTGACAGTTTTGGAAACAGAAACTCATATACTTTTTGCCCATTGGTTTATAGCTTATGCCCATGGTTATACAAGAAATCTCTGAAGTAAGGCTTGAGAGTCTACACGCGTAACCAAAGGCCATTCAACCAGTTTCAAATATGCTACAAACTCTTTGTGCTTCTTAGAATTGAAGGTGTTCACAGTATATGCTTCGGGTAATGCAAAAATCCCTGAAATGAGGTCTTAGTCATTCGAGAAATCTCTGGAGTAAAGCCTAAAGATCTACTCGCGTAACCAAAGACCTATTTTGCAAATTCAAATACGGTACATGCTCTTTGTGGTACATAGCATAGAATGCGTTCACAGTATATGTTCCGAGTCATCCAAGAAATCTCTGGAGTAAGGCCTTAAGGTCCACAATCGTAACCATGGGTCTATGGACTTGTCTCAAAAGTGGTTCATGCTCTTTGCGCATCTTGAAATCAAATGTGATCACTACATATGTTCTGCGCTATCGAAGAAATCTCTCGGATAAGTCCTCTGGCGCCTTCATTGCATATGTTCATGGTCATCCAAGAAAACCCTGGAAAAGGCCTTCAGGTCTTCACGCGTAGCCAGAGATCTTTTAGATTGTTTCAAAACTGGTACATGCCCTTTGTGGTACATAGAATAGAACGCCTTTATTGCATATGTTCATGGTCATCCAAGAAAACCCTGGAAAAGGCCTTAAGATCTACACGCGTAACCAAAGATCTTTCAGATTTTTTCAAAAGTGGTGCATGCCCTTTGTGGTACATAGAAAAGAGCGCTTTCATTGCATATGTTGATGGTCATCCAAGAAAATCCTGGAAAAGGCCTTAAGATCTACACGCGTAACCAGAGATCTTTAAGATTTTTTCAAAAGTGTTACATGCCCTTTGTAGTACATAGAATAGATTGCGTCCATTGCATAGGTTCATGGTCATCCAAGAAAACCCTGGAATAGGCCTTTAAATCTGCATGGGTACCCAGAAATCTTTTGGCTTGTTTCAAAAGTGGTACATGCCCTTTGTGGTACATAGAATAGAATACGTCCATTGCATATGTTTATGGTCTTCCAAGAAAATGCTAGAATAGGTCTCAGGATCTTCACATGTAACCAGATACCTTTCGGATTGTTTCAAAAGTGGCATATGCCCTTTGTGGTACATAGAATATACCGCTTTCATTGCATACGTTCATGGGTATCCAAGAAAACACTTGAACAATCCTCAAGAACTTCACGCGTAACCAGAGTTCTTTCGGCCTATTTGAATAGTTATACATGCCTTTTATGGTACGTAGAATAGAATGCACCCATTTCAAATGTTCATGGTCATCCAAGAAAACCCTGAAGTAAGGCATTAAGGTCACTCCTGACGGAATCCAAGTTCCAAAGTGCTCGCGTTTTCAGGGGCACACCACTCGATTCAGAAGCGGCGCACAACTGTCATTTTTTGTTGATTTAGCTTTGCTGCGTCACAGCATGCGTGAAATAATTAAAATGACAGTTTTGCGTTGCTTCCGTTTCGAGTGGTGTGCCCCCGAAAACGCGAGCACTTTGAAACTTGGATTCCTTCAGGAGGGTTCTATGGAGTTCATAGACTACCTGGAGTCCTCGACAACAACAAGAACTACTTGGAATACACACATATACCAGGAAGGGACTTGTTTATTTTTCGATAACTGCCTCCATTACGGAGATTGATCCGAAGATCTTGACTGTATAGAGTTTGTAGACTACCTGGAACTCACGACAACAACAATAACTACATGAAATACAAACATATGCCAAGAAGGGGTCACAAAACATGTTTATTATTCAATAACTGCCTCCATTACGGAGGTTGATCCACCGACCTTGAATCTATGAAGTTCGTAGACTACCTAGAACCCACGACAACAACCAGAACTACTTGGAATACAAACATATGCCAGGAACGGGTCACACAACTTGTTTATTCTTCGATAACTGCCTCCATTACGGAGATTGATTCGAAGACCTTGACTGTGTGGAGTTCGTAGACTACCTTGAACTCACGACAACAACAGGAACTACTTGGAATACAACATATACCAGGAAGGGGTCATGCAACTTGTTTATTCTCCGATAACTGCCTCCATCACGGAGATTGATCCGAAGAACTTGACTGTATGGAGTTCGTAGACTACCTTGAACTCACGACAACAACAAGAACTTCATGAAAAACAGATATATATCAAGAAGGGGTCACACAACTTGTTTATTCTTCATTAACTGCCTTCATTACGAAGATTGATCCATAGACCTTGAATTTATGGAGTTTGTAGACTTCCTGGAACCAATGACAACAACAAGAAATACTTGGAATACAAACAAATACCAAGAAGGGGTCACACAACTTGTTTATTCTTCAATAACTGCCTCCGTTACTGAGGTTGATCCACAGATCTTGACTCTATGTAGTTCGTAGACTACCTGGAGCCCACGACAACAACAAGAACTACTTAGAATACAAACATATACCAAGAAGGGGTCACGCAACTTGTTTATTCTTCGTTAACTGCCTCCATTACGGAGATTGATTCGAAGACCTTGACTGTATGGAGTTCGTAGACTACCTGGAATCAATGACAGCAACAAGAACTACTTGGAATGCAAACATGTTTTAAAAAAAGGTCATTGGATGACCCGGAACATATACTGTGAAAGCATTATATGCTAAGCACCATAAAGAGCATGTACCGTTTTTGAATTTACACGATAGACCTTTGGTTACGTTAGCAGACCATAAGATCTTATTCCAGGGATTTTTTGGATGACTTAGGCCTTACTCCAGGGGTTTTTGGAGACCCAGAATATATACTGTGAACACCGACTATTCTAAGAAGCGCAATGAGCATGTGATATATTTGAAACTGGTTGATAGTCCTTCGGTTACGTGTGTAGACTCTTAAGTCTTACTTCAAAGATTTCTTGTATAACCATGGACAAAAGCTGTGAACCTTGACAATAGGCAAAAAGTATATGAGTTTCTGTTTCCAAAACTGTCAAAATTATCTAAATCGATTGAAAATTGTTAAAGTTATGAAAATATCAATTTATGGGAACACGGGTACCCTGTCGGCCATCCACGTGGTAAAAAAAATCAGATGACCCTCCCCACGTCCCTCCTCACTGTATCAACGTGATTTTCTCACAGATGCTACATTTTATGGAGTTCTTAGATGTCACCGAGTTTCAGCTTTCAGCTATAAAAATTCATTGAAATATCACCACTTGAATTTGAAAAAGGAACACGGGTACCCCGTCGGCCGCATAAGGGCTAGGCACTATATCCCCGGATCAGAGAGACGACTGGTATGATGGTATTATGGATCAAAACTTGATTTTCCAGAGTAAAAATCGTAATCAATAAGATCTAAACCGTGAAGAGATAAAGCAACTGTAGCGCGCTAATGGCACACAAAAGGTTTGTAGGAAATTGAATCGTTCACGTAAGGGCAACATACCCCGACCTGATATGTGTAAGGACATTCACGGACGAGCGTGAGGTGGTCTACGGCAGCACTACGAACAGCACCTGAATGGCGATGTAGCAGACAACGATAGCTTTATGGTGACGAACCTGGGACCCGCGCGCAGGAAATGCATCAACTTTCTAGTTTCCAGTTTTCAACAGGTTACATTTAGCCCAATTAAAAAGATGTTAAAAGATGAAATACAATATATATAGGTATATATATATATATATATATATATATATATATATATATATATATATATATATATATATATATATATATATATATATATATATATATATTAGGGTGGCTCAAAAAACACTTTTTCAATTTTTTTTATGGGCCGCCCTCTTATTCGATTCTATTTGATGCCCTGATGCTTTGAACAAAATTTCAGCCAAATCGGTCAACGTTTGGGGGGTGCTAAATTCGTTGGAAGTTTATATGCAAAAATGTATGCAGAAACATCCCAAAACAGTGATTTGCAGTTGGACGGCACAATCTACGATCAAGAGCCATGATACTCATTCAGTTCTTGTAGAATTAAATACAGAATATTATGCTGAAAACCGCGAGAAGATTAGAGTTCATTACGCAAAGATATAAGCATTTTACTGGAGTGTTGTAGGGGTGAATTTATTTCTTTTCAAAGGTAAAAGAAACGAAATTTGCTCAAACCCCACTTCAAAGAAATGCTAATAACTTAGCCTGGCAAACTCTAATCTTCTCGCGGTTTTCTGCATGACATTCTGTATTAAATTCTTCAAGATCTGAATGAGTATTATGGTTCTTCAACGTAAGTTGTGCCGTCCAACTGCAGTTTACTGTTTGTGGATGTTTCTGCATACATTTTTGCATATAAACTTCCAACGAGTTTAGCACCGCCCAAACGTTGACCGATTTGGCTGAAATTTTGTCCAGAGCATCAGGGCATCAAATAGAACCGAATAAGAGGGCGGCCCATCAAAAAAATTGAAAAAAGTTTTTTCCATACTAATTTGAGCCACCCTAATATATATATATAAATACAATATATATAGGTAATATATAACAATAGGTATAAACATTTAAGCAAAGCACTATCATTTATAACCATGTTCAGTGCGACGTGAAAATCGAAAAGCAATTTGGCTGAAAACGCGTTGTAAATATGGTGTTCCCCTAGTTTCATGTGTCCAATGGTTTACATTACTCAACAGCTCTTACATGTATGAAGGCAAACTCAAGCATTTAACGAGTTTAGTACTTTCCATTTAATTCCACTACGTTTTGTTATCTTTGCAGATACGTATTTCGACCTCAACTGTGTGGCCGTCTTCAGTGTCTCGTACTTGACACGACGTTAAGTCAAGTTAGCACTACCGGTCTAGTAAGCGTTTTCTTCATAGTCGAACTCTATTCGATCGGAGCGTGTTGCGGAGTCCAAAGTACGTACGATTTCCTGCCCTGATGCGTCTCCGAATTTCTCTGCTAGTATCGTTATCGGAGTTAACCAGTGAGCCCAAGTACACGAATTCTTCAACCACCTCGATTTCGTCACCACCAATACAAACTCGTGGTTGGTGGCTTGCGTTGTCCTCTCCTGACCCTCTTCCTATTATGTACTTCGTCTTCGACGTGTTGATGACTAGTCCAATCCGTTTAGTTTCGCTTTGCAGTCTAAGGTAGGCTTCCACAATCCTCTCAAAGTTACGTGCCATAATATCAATGTCGTCGGCGAAACCAAATAACTGGACGGACTTCGTGAAAATCGTACCACTCGTGTCAATCCCTGTCCTTCGTATTACTCCCTCCAATGCGATGTTGAATAGCAGACACAAAAGACCATCACCTTGTCGTAACCCTCTGCGCGTTTCGAAGAGACTAGAGAATGCCCCTGAAACTCGAACTACGCACATCACCCGATCCATCGTCGCCTTGATCAACCGTATCAGTTTATCCGGAAATCCGTTTCCGTGCATTAGTTGCCATGGCTGGTCCCGATCAATTGTATCATATGCGGCTTTGAAGTCGATAAATCGATAATGTGTGGGCACGTTGTATTCACGGCATTTCAGGAATTCCTGACGTACGGCGAACACCTGGTCCGTGGTAGAGCATTCACCCATAAATCCCGTCTGGAATTACCCCACGAACTCTTCTGCGATTGGTGTTAGTCGGCGGCATAACATTTCGAAGAGTAATTGTGACAGCGCGGTAGTTGTTACAATCCAGCTTATCACCCTTTTTGTAGATGGAATACACGACACCTTCCATCCACTCCTGCGGCAAAAAATCATCCTCCCAGTGCAGCGATCTAGCCAGTGCCTCACCACCGTACCGTGTTTAAACAGCTGTCCTGGAAGTTGGTCAATTCCAGGGGCTTTGTTGTTTATCAGTCGACCGATCTCATCCTGGATTTCCTGAAGATTCGGAGCCGGAAGTCTTATGTCCTGCACTCTAGCTTTAAGGTTCATTTCCATACCGCCACCGTTGTCTGCCACATCGCCATTCAGGAGCCCCTCGTAGTGCTGCCGACACCTTTGGATCAAATCACGCTCGTTCGTAACAAGGTTCCCGTTTATGTCCTTATACATATCGGGCTGTGACACGTGGCCCTTACGCGAACGGTTTAACTTCTCATTTCGTGCCTTATTAGCGCAGTACAGTTGCTCCGTCTCTTCACGGTCTCGATCTTCATGCTGGCGGTTTTTCCTCCGGAAATCAAGTATTGTCTGTGCGGCGCCCGTTTGTATCGTGCCTCGTTCTCCCTCGTGCGGTGTTGCAGCAATCTCGCCTATGCTGCAATCTTCTCTTCCACTAACTCTCGGGTACTTTTTCAAAACGGCGTATGTCGCAAATTGTAAACAAACCCGTTTTTAACAGCATATGGCATCAAATTCATCTAAAAATGTGTATATCTTCAAAGCTTCATGAAAATGTGTTTTTAAAAATGTAAATCATTTTTTTGCAAAACGGTGTAACATCATTGTTGAAAATATTGCACATACACCGCTTAGCAGAAAATGTACTTTAAAAAGTTTTTTCGAATAACTAAATAGTTTAAAACTTGCGTCTGCTTGTACTTTTTCATCACTGATTTCAAAATTAAGCATGTTGCTTGAATATTTTGATTTTAGTTAAGAAAAACATTTTACGTTGTTTTTCTGCAGCAAATGTTGTTACGTCGTGTTGTAAGTGTTGCAATTTTTTTGTCGCATGTGCGTGAAACGTTTCAACTTGACGCAACATTTCGACGTATCAACAATGCAGCGTACGGAGCAGCGTAACATTTCGACGAAAGTAGCATTACCTCGGTCATGCTGACGTATCAAAACGACGTGTGTGATTTATCTGTTGCAAAACGTTGTAACATATATTTTTATCAAAATAACTGAAATGTTCACACGCAGTGCAGATTTCAGGGTCAGTGACGATGAACCTTTTCATAACGTATCGTTGAGGTGTATTCAATTGCAATAAAAATGATTAGTTTCTAAATAGGAATAAAAATAAAATCTGAAAACTTCCAACCTCATTTTCTCAGCTTGATCAAAATGTTACATACGCCGATTTGAAAAAGTTCCAGAGAACTGCTCACATTCAACGTCATACCAGTTGTTTCTTTGTTCCGTGTATAGTGCAGCGGTTGCGGTGCTTCCAATGGCGGATCGAATATCTCTCCAGCCATCTTCAAGAGACGCTGCGCCTAGCTGCTCTTCCTTTGGGAGTGCCACTTCCAGCTGCTGCGCGTAGTATTGGGCTAGTCTACCGTCTTGTAGCCGCCCAATGTTTAGCCGCGGCGGACGACTCCTACGCGTGATGTACACCGTGGAAAGTTTTGAGCGCAGACATACTGCAACGAGGTAGTGGTCGGTAGTGGGGATGTAATTCATCGTAGATTATCGCAACCTGCGAAGTTTAGCGACTTGCAGTTTCATGTTTCAAGCTTCCAATTGCGATCCTTCATTTGTCGCCTAGGTCGTTGCCGATTGTTTCGAGTCGTATTATCTTCTATGTCGTTCGTTAAGGTTGTTTTTAAAGGCGGCTCATTGGGCCTGCGCAAACCTTCTGTCCCGTCGGAGGGCCGTCGTGTCAGGTCTGTGTAGCGTCCCACCTAACACCAGTACGTATCTCCTTTCGACAGCTCTTTCGTATGACAGTTTGAGCGGCAGACGCCCAAGTAGCACATTTCTATCGAATCTAGTTATAACAACTTGATTGTGACCAAATTCGGTCGAATATCAGTTACGAAGGCCCTCCTTAGCCCTCCTTAGCCGTGCGGTAAGACGCACGGCTACAAAGCAAGACCATGCTGGGCTGAGTTCGATTCCCGGTGCCGGTCTAGGCAATTTTCGGATTGGAAGTTGTCTCGACATTCCTGGGCATAAAAGTATCATCGTGTTAACCTCATGATATACGAATGCAAAAATGGTAACCTGGCTTAGAAACCTCGCAGTTAATAACTATGGAAGTGCTTAATGAACATTAAGCTGCGAGGCGGCTCTGTCACAATGTGGGGATGTAATGCCAATAAGAAGAAGAAGAAGATCAGTTACGGAAACAGACCTGAAACATATGTGCTGGTAGGGCTGTCGCTTTGGCTGGAATGTTTACATCCACTCTATTTTCGCGTAAAAATCTGCATGAGTGAGCAATCTTTGCTCGTGAGAATGAGTTAGCATTACGGTCCCTCAAAAATAGCAACTCCAATCGAATATCCTTCAGATATGTTTAGTTGAATGAAATTTGTAGCTAAAGCTATGTCCATTTAGAATCCGGAATCATTTATTGTATTGCAGCGGCACGAAAAGTGACCGCTGCAAGAATTCTTTTACAGCGGTTTGTCTACCTAGGCGCACACTTGCTGTGGTATAAATTTCACGATGTTTCGTGCAGCGAGTCAAAAATTATACCAGATGGAAGCCGAAAGGAGAGAAAAAATCTGCACACCCACGTTGATAATCCTGCTCATCGACGATGGAACCTACGTCAAAATGGATTTCGGACAGCTTCCTTGCCAAAAATTCTACATGGCGACGGCACGAGGAGTAGTTCCTGCGAAGTTTAAGTTTGTGTTTTGGACAAACTTGCAAAAAAACAGATGATTTTGGCAAGAGATATGCAACTTTGGAGTAAAGACCTAAGTTTTTGTGACGAATAAGACGATGGACTCGAAGCTGTACAAGGAGGAATGTCTAAAAAACCGCGGTCTACCTTTCATAAAGCCCATAAAGGTCCCGTGAAGTTTTGGCCAGATTTGGCGAGTTGCCACTACAGCCGGGAAGTCATCCAGTGGTACCGCGATAATAACAAAAATTTCATCGATAAAAACATAAATCCACGCAACTGCCCACAGCTCCGGCCCATCGAGACATTTTGGGCAGTAATGAAGCGGAAGCTTAAGAAAAGTGTAAAAACAGCTCGGGACGTGACTCAGACGACCAAAATGTGGAACAAATGTGCCAAGGAAGTTGACTCCGGAGGTGTGCAACTTTTGATGAGAGGAATAAAGAAGAAGGTGCGAGTTTTTACTAGAAACAATAAGAAATGATTTGTAACAATATTTTTTCCTTAAAGTATAGTAAATTACCTTTGTTTTGATGTATTAACCTTATTTGTACGTCATTACGTTACCGATATACAGATGATTTTATTATTCCGGATTCTAAATGGACATAGCTTTATTACAGCATGTGGCTGAATGTCCTTGGCGAAAATCGAATTGCTCATTACCAAAAAATAACATTCTCATTAATATGAGTCATCTTTCTATTCAAACGACTTGCTTGTTGAAGAAAGCGAACTGATTATACGTTAACTAGAAGGCCCAGCTCGATGTTTGTCCAGCTTCAAGACAATATCGGCTTAATCTATGTCCTTCTTCAGTGCTATCTTTGTTTACGATTTTTAATGATATGTGTACGTGCCATGAATTCAAGGAGCAGTAACCCTACATAGATTTATATCCAATTAAGGATCTGCGGTACTGTTTGAGCATATCACGTGAGCTACCATATTGAGTAAAATGCGTGTCCGCATTGTAACGAAACCCACAACAAGCAGGTGCGTACTAATTATTGGATCCAATCTATTTTCCTATGACGATTGAACCAACTGAATAAGATGCTGAAGGTCGCGTCTGAATCTATTTGAAAAGCTGTTCGATATAAACTCTCTAATAAATAAATACTAGTGAAAAGCAGTGATTATCTTAAAACAGCTTTGACTCAAAACTGCAGGGATTTAAAAAAAAAGTTGTGGACAATTTCCAGAAGGAACGTAAAATCAAAAAGAAGATCACGGCATAAAGCTTTAACGCACGCTCGGTTGAGCACAAGAAGGAGGGTTCCGAACTCATTAGTACCGTTATTGTGGCAGACTGCTACCATCTATTGGCGACGGAACGAACAATATTACCATAATTATGGACTTCCCTAGTTTTCCAGTTAGTTGCTAGGTAAATAATACGAATCACAGTTGTTAAGGGTGGGTCTGATTGGGAACCCATCACCATCATCGTCTCGTCAACAAACCCGGCCGGTAGGGATCGACCGAGCATTCCACGCACGGGTACACAAAAACACACTATAAAATTAAATTTTAATTATACGAGCTTAATAATTCGCGCCGATCCGATACACGAGCTAGCGGCTCTGAACTGTGGTACGTTTTGTTCGGACGCGTTCCAAGCGTTATGGTCCCCCTTAGTCGGAGCATTTTCCCGCTCGGCCACACGGCGCAGCCAAACAGGGGGGACAAACGATGCGGTAGATTTGGACGCCGGTTGGGGTCGATGATGCTCACAAGCCCGGAAACAGGATGAATATTTATAGTTTTGCCAACGATGAGCTGCGACTGACGACGCCCGGCCCGATGCACATCCAAGCTGGTCGGCGTGGAGTGGACGCACTTGATTCCGGAAGCTGGAAGCCGTGAGGACAAATGATAACGAATGGAAAACACGAGATCGGCTGGCACCAGCGTGGAGGCCGGGAAATGGAATTAGAGAGGAAAATGAGCTTAATTTAATGGATCCGGTAGCGTTTCCGGAAAGCTTTCGAGTTCTGGCGAAAAGTTTTTGTTGTTTGTTTGTTTGTTTAATGAGATAGCTTATAGTTATTTTCATAATGCCAGACTACTATTGCAATGACATGGGTAAATCACGTTCATAAAAACAGATAATTACTCCATTAAGTTGAAAACCAGAATGGTCAACTACCGAACCTAGATTTTTAACACAATCCGTGCATTAAACTTAATTTTACAATATGATAGTAATTGTGCGATAAATCTTAGTTCGCTAATCGACCATTCAAATATGCAAATTAATGGAGTATAAGATGCTTCAAATACACTGAGGGAAATAAAGCACCACCGTATTTTTAACTGATATTTCCGGAAATTATGAACAGATGATTCTAATTGCAGTTTAGAATGTAAGCACGGTGTCAGGCCATTTGGCCGAATGCCGTCTGGCCGAATGCCGTCTGGCCAAATGCCGTTTGGCCGAACGCCATTTGGCCGAATGCCGTTTGGCCGAACGGGTTGTTTGGCCGAATGCCGTTTGGCCGAATAGTTAAAAAAAATTGCCACAAATTACGAGTAGCGAAGATTGAGAAATGAAACGTGAGTAATGAGAAGTAAGAAGTGAGAAGTGAAATGTGAAAAGTGGGAAGAGAAAAGTGAACAGAGAACTTCTTCCTTCTTCTCCTTCTTCCTTCTTCTTTCTTCTCCTTCTTCCTCCTTCTTCCTCCTTTTCCCTTCTCTCTTCTCCTTCTTCCTTCTTCTTTCTTCCGTCTTTCTTTTTCCTTCTTTATTTTTTCTTTTTCCCTCCTTTTACTTTCTTCCTTCTTCATTCTCCTTTCCTTCTTCTTTCTACTTCCTTCTTTCTACTTCCTTCTTCTTTCTACTTCCTTCTTTCTACTTCCTTCTTCCTTCCCCCTTCTCCCTTTTTTCTTCTTCCTTCTTCATTATTTCTATTCCTTCTCTCTTCTTCTTTCTTCCTTCTTCCTTCTTCTTTGTTCCTTGTTCCTTCTTCCTTCTTCCATTTTCCTTCTTCCTTCTACCTTCTTCCTTCTTTTTTCTTCCTTCTTCTTTCTTCCTTCTTCCTTCTTTTTTCTTCCTTCTTCCTTCTTCCTTCTTCCTTATTCATTCTTCCTACTTCCCTTTTCCTTCTTCCTTCTTCCATCTTCCTTCTTCCTTCTTCCATCTTCCTTCTTCCATGTTCCATCTTCCTTCTTCCTCCTTCCTTCTTCCTTCTTCCTTATTTCTTCTTTCTTCTTCCTTCTTCTTTCTTCTTTCTTCCTTCTTCCTTCTTCCTTCTTCCTTCTTCCTTCTTCCTTCTTCCTTCTTCCTTTTTCCTTCTTCCTTCTTCCTTCTTCTTTCTTCATTCTTCTTACTTCCTTCTTCCATCTTCCATCTTCCTTCTTCCTCCTTCCTTCTTTCTTCTTCCTTCTTCCTTCTTTCTTCTTCCTTCTTCCTTCTTTCTTCTTCCATCTTCCTTCTTCCTTCTTCCTTCTCCCTTCTTCCTTCTTCCTTCTACCTTCTTCCTTCTACCTTCTTCCTTCTTGCTTCTTCCTTCTTCCCTCTTCTTTCTTCTTTCTTCTTCCTTCTTCTTTTATCCTTCTTCCGTATTCCTTCTTCCTTCTTCCTTCTTTCTTCTTCCTTCTTCCTTCTTCCTTCTTCCTTCTTCCTTCTTCCTTCTTTTTTCTTCCTTCTTCCTTCTTCCATCTTCCTTCTTCCTTCTTCCTTCTTCCTTCTATCTTCTTCCTTCTTCCTTCTTCCTTCTTTCTTCTTCCTTCTTCCTTCTTCCTTCTTCTGTCTTCTTTTATCCTTCTTCCTTCTTCCGTCTTCCATTTTCCTTCTTTCTTCTTCATTCTTCCTTCTTCCTTCTATCTTCTTCCTTCTTCCTTCTTCCTTCTTCCTTCTTGCTTCTTCCTTCTTCCCTCTTCTTGCTTCCTTCTTCTTTCTTCATTCTTCCTACTTCCTTCTTCCTTCTTCCTTCATCCTTCTTCCTTCTTCCTTCTCTCTTCTTCCTTTTTCCTTCTTCCTTCTTCCGTCTTCTATCTTCCTTCTTCCTTCTTTCTTCTTTTTTCCTACTTCTTTTGTTTTTCTTTTTTCCTTCTTCATTCTTTCTTCTTCTATGGTTCTTTCTTCTTTCTCTTTCCTTCTTCTTCATTTATTCTTCATTCGGAGAATTTCAACTATTCGGCCAAACGGCATTCGGCCAGATGGCGTTCGGCCAAATGACCCTTTCGGCCAAACGACATTCGGCCAAACGGCATTCGGCCAAATGACCCTAAACCGTTCCGAGCAGCGTGACGATCAATACAAAAATTCTACAGGTTTAATACGAAAAGTGTGACTGTGACTGTGGGTGTGGGGGCTTACTTACTTCTATTTGAACTTTGTAAAAAAACAGTCCAGTGCTTCTTATTGCACATGAGCACAAGCGTCCCCAAGGAAATTCGAAAACATTTCTCGAGCAAATACGGCAGAAATTTCTTAAGAAATTTCAAACAAATTTCCCTAAAAATTATTCTTAATTCTTAAGAAATTTCAAACAAATTTCCCTAAAAATATTGAAAGAATTTCAAAAATATAAAAAAGGCTACTCAAACAAATAAGCACGGATAATATTTGCCCACCCTGTACTTGACAAATGTTCGACCAAATTTTTCAAGAAATGGTTGGCTTTTAGTATGACACCTATAGGTAATTAATTTGATAAAAGCGTGTTTTAAAATCGTTTATAGTGAATAGTGCAACATGTACTCCGGATTCTTGTTACATGAAGTTGTCTTTAGTAAACAAAATAATAATTATGTTAAAAAATAACGTAAAAATTGTATTGATTTATTTGCCACATGCTTTCATAATTTTGTCATCACATAGAGCGATACCCCATGGGTTACAAACACAAATATTGTCACATTCATCTTTGAATACAACTTTTGGATTGCATTTCATCTCCGGGTGTAGATTTGATCGTACATCTGAAAATAATTCAATGATGTAATGATCACACGAATTACTGTCTACTATAAACTACTTACATGAACAAGTTAATCCAAAGTAACTGCACAGTAGCATTAGACAAACGTAAATATGATATCTCCTCATTGGAATTCGTCGAAAAATAACGATTCAAAACTGAAGACCTTCACTGGCTGAAAGTGTATAATAATTTGAGTGTTAGTTTCTGTTCAAGCTTAACATCGAACGAATATGAAATAATCGCCATTGATAAATTGATTAATGGCGAACCTAATCAAAAGGTACAATTTTCTGCAGTACTCACGTTGAAGGCTTTCATTTCATACGAAATATTCACAATCCAATTCATCGTCTTGCATTGTACACAAGCAACGCAGCGGCTCGTCCGGTGAACCGCAGATTTCTTCCTCCAAGAACTGAGGATCCGGTAAAGGTACGGCTTTTGCTGGAAAACATAAATTGATTGAATTGACATGGGATTGAAATACATGGGATTGTATGAGAATGACAACCTAACTGAAGGAAAATGCAAACTACGACTGCAACGATTCTGAGCAAATGAACTAATTTCATGGTGGCGTAAAATATGCCTATGTCTATTATCACTGAGATGCTTTGTTTGAGTGCAGTCACATCGATGTAACCGTCCTTACTAATTGTCGATAGTTTCAACTTGTTTAGACAATTATCACTAATAAGGGCCAACTTACGAGCTGTTTTTAAATTTTTCAGCAGTTTATTTACTGATGACGTGTTGGCTTTACCCATGTTAACTAAACTGTTATTGTAATAACTGTGCTGCAGTTATGCATCATGATAAGGTGGAAAATTAATTGGTCAAGTTGATAAGACTCCAGTGCGAGTGCGAGTTGGCCCGGCTTACACGTGAACTCATTGGATAACTATATTAATCCAATAGTGCAAACGATATCGTTTAAGAATAAAATGCAGTGAGAAAACAAAAATAACTGCAAATGAAGCTTTTTATATAAATTACGGGAAAATTACAGATTTAGCCCGTTTCATTGTCTCATTGCCAGGGAGACTAAACATTTTAGAACTTAGTTAGTTAGTTTGTAAACCTCTCTGCTGAAATAATAAAATAAACAAAAATTAAACTAATATAGAGAATCAAAGTTCGTTTCATTTATTTAGTCTACATCTGAACAGATAATACTGAATCAACAATTTGACGCCACAATACACGGTTCGAGGCCGCATCTCTCCATCCTCGAATACGCCCCACGCTCGCCAAGTCGTTTTGCACGTGGTCTGCCCATCTCGCTCGCTGCGCTCCACTTCCACGTCGTCTCGTACCTGCCGGATCGGAAGCGAACACCATCTTTGCAGGGTTGCTGTCCGGCATTCTTGCAACATGCCCTGCCCATCGTTTCCGTCCGGCTTTAGCTACCTTCTGGATACTGGGTTCGCCGTAGAGCTGGGCGAGCTCGTGGTTCATTCTTCGCCGCCACACACCGTCTTCTGCACACCGCCAAAGATGGTCCTAAGCACCCGCCTCTCGAATACTCCGAGTGCTTGCAAATCCTCCTCGAGCTTTGTCCATGTTTCATGTCCGTAGAGGACAACCGCTATTATTAGCGTCTTGTACATCACACATTTGGTGCGGTGGCGAATCTTTTTGACCGCAGTCGCTTCTGGAGCCCGTAGTAGGCCCGACTTCCACAGATGATGCGCCTTCGTATTTCACGACTAACATTGTTGTCAGCCGTTAGCAAGGATCCGAGGTAGACGAATTCCTCGACCACCTCGAAGGTATCCCCGTCTATCCCCCAGGCGGGCCCTGTCGCGCTCGGTTCCGCCCACAAGCATATACTTTGTCTTTGACGTATTCACCACCAGTCCAACTTTTGTTGCTTCGCGTTTCAGGCGGGTGTACAGTTCTGCCACCTTTGCAAATGTTCGGCCGACAATGTCCATGTCATCCGCGAAACAAACAAATTGACTGGATCTGTTGAAAATCGTACCCCGGCTGTTACACCCGGCTCTCCGCATGACACCTTCTAGCGCAATGTTGAACAACAGGCACGAAAGTCCATCACCTTGTCTTAGTCCACGGCGCGATTCGAACGAACCGGAGTGTTCGCCCGAAATCTTCACACAGTTTTGCACACCATCCACCGTTGCTTTGATCAGTCTGGTAAGCTTCCCAGGGTCTATACTGTCGTATGCCGCCTTGAAATCAACGAACAGATGATGCGTTGGGACCTGGTATTCACGGCATTTTTGAAGGATTTACCGTACAGTAAAGATCTGGTCCGTTGTCGAGCGGCCGTCAACGAAGCCGGCTTGATACCTTCCCACGAACTCCTTCACTAATGGTGACAGACGACGGAAGATGATCTGGGATATCACTTTGTAGGCGGCATTAAGGATGGTGATCGCTCGAAAGTTCTCACACTCCAGCTTGTCGCCTTTCTTGTAGATTGGGCATATAACCCCTTCCTTCCACTCCTCCGGTAGCTGTTCAGTTTCCCAGATTCTGACTATCAATTTGTGCAGGCATGTGGCTAGCTTTTCCGGGCCCATCTTGATGAGCTCAGCTCCGATACCATCCTTACCAGCTGCTTTATTGGTCTTTAGCTGTTGGGTGGCATCCTTAACTTCCCTCAAGGTGGGGGCTGGTTGGCTTCCATCGTCCGCTGAACTGACGTAGTCATCTCCTCCGCTGCCTTGACTTTCACTGCCTGTACTCTCAGCGCCATTCAAATGTTCCTCGTAGAGCTGTTTGACCGTCAAGATGCTCCCATCCTTATCCCGGCACATTTCGGCTCGCGGCACGAAGCCTTTGCAGGATGCGTTTAGCTTCTGGTAGAATTTGCGTGTTTCTTGAGAACGGCACAGCTGTTCCATCTCCTCGCACTCCGCTTCTTCCAGACGGCGTTTCTTCTCATGAAAAAGCTGGGTCTGCTGTCTCCGCTTCCGTCTATAACGTTCCACGTTCTGCCGGGTACCTTGCTGCAGCGCGACCACCCGCGCTGCGTCCTTCTCCTCCAGAATCTGTCTGCACTCTTCATCGAACCAATCGTTCCGTCGACTTCGTCACACATACCCGACGTTGTTCTCCGCTGCGTTGTTAATGGCTGCTTTAACTGTATACCAGCAGTCCTCAAGAGGGGCCCCATCGAGCTCACCCTCTTCCGGCAACGCTGCCTCGAGATGCTGCGCGTATGCAGTGGCGACATCAGTTTGCTTCAGTCGCTCTAGGTCGTACCGCGGCGGTCGTCGGTACCGAACATTGTTGATGACGGATAGTTTTTGGCGCAGTTTAACCATCACCAGATAGTGGTCAGAGTCGATGTTAGCGCCACGATATGTCCTGACGTCGATAATGTCGGAGAAGTGCTGTCCATCAATCAGAACGTGGTCGAATTGTTATTCTGTCTGCAGTGGTGATCTCCAGGTGTACCGATACGGGAGGCTGTGTTGGAAATAGGTGTTGCGAATGGCCATATTCTTGGAGGCGGCGAAATCAATTAGTCGTAGGCCGTTTTCGTTCGTCAGCCGGTGAGCGCTGAACTTCCCAATAGTCGGTCTAAACTCCTCCTCTTGGCCAACCTGAGCGTTCAAATCTCCTATGATGATTTTGACGTCGTGGCTTGGGCAGCTGTCGTACTCACGTTCCAGCTGCGCGTAGAATGCGTCCTTATCATCATCAGTGCTTCCGGAGTGTGGGCTAAGGACGTTGATTATGCTGACGTAGAAGAACCGGCCTTTGATCCTCAACCTGCACATTCTTTCATTGATCGGCCACCACCCGATCACGCGCCTTTGCATATCGTCCATCACTATGTAAGCTGTTCCCAACTCGTGTGTGTTGCCGCAGCTCTGGTAGATGGTATGATTACCTCTAAACGTTCGCACCATTGATCCCTTCCAACAAACCTCCTGCAGCGCTACGATGCCGAATCCACGGTCCTTGAGCACATCGGCGAGTATGCGTGTGCTCCCGATGAAGTTGAGAGATTTGCAGTTCCACGAACCGAGTTTCCAATCGCTAGTCCCTTTTCGTTGCGGTGGTCTTCGCCGATGGTTCCGTCCGTACTCTCTTGTTGATTGTTCGTTGCTTATGTTTTTTAAAGGCTGGCTTGCAGGGCCTGACACCAAACCCCCTAAATTTCCGGAGGATCATTTCTCCTTATTCCGGTGGACCATGGTGCACAGAACGCGAGAACGCGCGCAGGACATAATTCTACCGGCTCCGGATCTCCAGGAAATCCAGGAGGAGATTGGCCGGCTCAAGAACAACAAAGCCCCTGGGGTTGACCAACTACCAGGAGAGCTATTTAAACACGGTGGTGAGGCACTGGCTAGAGCGCTGCACTGGGTCATTACCAAGATTTGGGAGGAGGAAGTTTTGCCGCAGGAGTGGATGGAAGGTGTCGTGTGTCCCATCTACAAAAAGGGCGATAAGCTGGATTGTAGCAACTACCGCGCAATCACATTGCTGAACGCCGCCTACAAGGTACTCTCCCAAATTTTATGCCGTCGACTAGCACCAACTGCAAGGGAGTTCGTGGGCAGTACCAGGCGGGTTTTATGGGCGAACGCTCCACCACGGACCAGGTGTTTGCCATTCGCCAAGTACTGCAGAAATGCCGCGAATACAACGTGCCCACACATCATCTATTCATCGACTTCAAAGCCGCATATGATACAATCGATCGGGACCAGCTATGGCAGCTAATGCACGAACACGGTTTTCCGGATAAACTGACACGGTTGATCAAAGCGACGATGGATCGGGTGATGTGCGTAGTTCGAGTTTCAGGGGCATTCTCGAGTCCCTTCGAAACCCGCAGAGGGTTACGGCAAGGTGATGGTCTTTCGTGGTTGCTATTCAACATCGCTTTGGAAGGTGTAATACGAAGAGCAGGGATTAACACGAGTGGTACAATTTTCAATAAGTCCGTCCAGCTATTTGGTTTCGCCGACGACATAGACATTATGGCACGTAACTTTGAGAAGATGGAGGAAGCCTACATCAGACTGAAGAGGGAAGCTAAGCGGATCGGACTAGTCATCAACACGTCGAAGACGAAGTACATGATAGGAAGAGGTTCAAGAGAAGACAATGTGAGCCACCCACCGCGAGTTTGCATCGGTGGTGACGAAATCGAGGTGGTAGAAGAATTTGTGTACTTGGGCTCACTGGTGACTGCCGAAAATGACACCAGCAGAGAAATTCGGAGACGCATAGTGGCTGGAAATCGTACGTACTTTGGACTCCGCAAGACGCTTCGATCGAATAGAGTTCGCCGCCGTACCAAACTGACAATCTACAAAACGCTAATTAGACCGGTAGTCCTCTACGGACACGAGACCTGGACGATGCTCGTGGAGGACCAACGCGCACTTGGAGTTTTCGAAAGGAAAGTGCTGCATACCATCTATGGTGGGGTGCAGATGGCGGACGGTACGTGGAGGAGGCGAATGAACCACGAATTGCATCAGCTGTTGGGAGAACCATCCATCGTTCACACCACGAAAATCGGACGACTGCGATGGGCCGGGCACGTAGCCAGAATGTCGGACAGTAACCCGGTGAAAATAGTTCTCGACAACGATCCGACGGGCACAAGAAGGCGAGGTGCGCAGCGGGCAAGGTGGATCGATCAGGTGGAAGATGACTTGCGGACCCTCCGTAGACTGCGTGGTTGGCGACGTGTAGCCATGGACCGAGCCGAATGGAGAAGACTCTTATATACCGCACAGGCCACTTCGGCCTTAGTCTGAATAAATAATAATAAAATGGTGCACAGTTTCACTTAGAGTCCCTCGCTGGCACTCGGACGATGATCAGCCGCCTCTAACATGGAGAACAGACTCTGTTGTGAGCCGATCCTGACATGGAGAACAGACGCTCAATATGATTTGCACCTCCGAAGAGGAGCAAACCCCCCCTTCCCTGGCAGCATACGACCATAGTTCCCACCAGGGTTGATTACCCGATCTTCCCTAAGGTCGTATCCCGGCCAGCATCACGGGGAGGTAGGGATAGGAGTAGCTGGGTAAGAGGCTAAGGACCGCGAGATGGGGTCTATTTTATTCCTTTAGGTACGCGAAGTACCAATGGTACGCTTTACCCAGCATTCGCCGTGCCTTAAGCTCCCTTATTTAGAGCAATTTTACTTACCAGGATTAGGGCGTCCCTCAAACAATATTTATGATTTGCTCATTTCTTTTTTTATTTTTCACGAATGTCACCTTCTGGGGCTTTTTCAAAACGCGTGTTTTGCGATAATAACATCGTCTGTATCTTCTTCCGTTGTCGAGTTATATCAATTTACTTGAAAAACCATGACTTCAGTAAAATTGGTAAAACTCGAGATAAAAAAATTACATATCTTAAATTTTTTGACATAATAAAGAATATTAATTGCTCTTTCAAATGCCATGTAAATATATTTTTTTGGTCTGCCCCAACCGCCCTAATCAACTTATGAAAAAATGTAATTTTGACATAAAAACGATTATAACTTTTGATCGAAAAAATATATCGAGCATATTTACCCGGGCAGATGCCATAAACAGAATATCAAAACATGATATGGATTTGATTGATATAGCTTGAGCTTGATGACCGCACAATTCGTAGTTGCTACTCCGTGATTGATCAGAACAATAAAAATTGCACAGGGAACCAATAGTTGAGGGCTTGAGGCTTGGGACTAGCTATCCAACCTCAATGTGCACAGATTGAGAGTTCAAGACATTATAGGATCAATAACGGTGCCGGCCACGTCCTTACGGTCATCTGGGAAAGGAAGGATTATTGGTATGACAGCTGTTGCTACTAGAGACCGAGAACACCTCTGCATCTCCACAGTTGTCACAGGAGGGATTCTCATAAGTGGGACGGGGTAATAATTGCATGGCTCTGGATTCACCTTGGTAAGTGATGCGATCCATGCAACCTTGATGAAATAAATCAGATATTTAATCCTTTCAACCGGTATCTGGATACAAATACACGCCGTCACCATAAATGACGAACTGTTCAATTGTTTTTAAATGCAAAATGTATCAAAAATAAGTAGAGTTTGGTTCATTGTAAGTATTATTACAGACAAACAGACGTAACTCTTCATATAAAATGTTCGAAAAATTATCGTTATTCACTTATCAGAAAACACTACTGCCATCTGTTATCAGAATCGCGAGAAACACAGTCGACCAGGATTATTTCACATTTGACGTTCGCTCCTAATGCATACTTTTACATAAATCATCATCATCATCGTCATCAACACAGAAAACATTCAGCAGCATATACACTAATCACATGTCAATGCGATTGAACACTAGCGCCTCTCCTGGCACAATCGCGTAGCACAGCTGTATTTCAAATCAACCGTTGAACACGTCAACGATGTTGAAATGAGAAGTGTTTCGTCTGTTTGTCTGTGGTTTTCTTTACTGGAGGTTTTGATACTTGTTTAGAAAATTTGTTCTAAAAAGTGTGCATCGATTCTTATTGTGGCGAACTGTCAGTTTTAAATTGATTATATACAGAAATTATTATAACAGACAGTGGCGCCGGGAGTGGGTGGGACAAGTAGGACATGTCCTACGCATGAATTTTTCTGCGTGGGACAGTCAAAGCATTGTCCTACCCATGATTATAGTAAGAACATATGAAGTTATTCGATGGTAAGAAATTTTGTTTTAGCAGAAGGTTTTTTTAAAGTTTAAAAGAGTCCAAACAATAATCATAGATGTTTTTGGGATCCTAAAGAAAAAGACTGATTGTTCTTTAGGACTTCAGGCACTTTATAATCCATAAAGCGCTCAAAGATGTCTAAACTTTACTTCTTAGAATATATAAATATTTATTTAAAAGTTATGATAAAGCACGATTATAATAAGCCCACGGAAAAACTTTTCTTCAAACCTTAATAGATCTATTGAAATTTGAGAAGCCAGAAACATACCGAAGTCCGCTCTAAATCTGATCCGTAAGGGATTCTGAGCTCCCAAAACAGATTCTTGTATTTCTTATTTTCTTGATTTTCTATAATAGGAAATGCTAGCAGTAAGCAATAATTTATTAAAACCATTGAGTATGTTTTCAAATTTCTGTGACCCCTGACTTCTTTTTGAAGCTTGAAAGGAGATTCGATAATCGATAATAGACAAACAATATAAGTGATGGGATTCGGCTTTACAGTCTCAAAATTGTTCAAACAATAATGTTTTAACTGCCCGACGTTTCGGCTGTGTTTGGCAGCCTTCTTCTGGGGGAAATTAGTTTTACTAAGCCCAGAAGAAGGCTGCCAAACACAGCCGAAACGTCGGGCAGTTAAAACATTATTGTTTGAACAATTTTGAGACTGTAAAGCCGAATCCCATCACTTATATTTAACAGTCGAGACATCATAGAACAAACAATATTTGTCCTAAAAATCGAGGAAATTTTCTCAAATTATATAAATATTCTGGACGTAAGAATTTTTCAAGTCCTGATTATTTTTAAAATTGATTAAATGGCAAAAATAACTTTCCCATAGCGAAATGGATTTCATATCAACATGGAACAGTTATGCTTGAGTGGTAGTATTAAGTGTAGTTAGAATGTGCATTGTGCATCGACTTCTCATTACCAGAAATGTTGCCCAATTCGTAGACAAGCTCAGTGGTCTAGTGGATATCATTTCTGCCTACAAGCAGGAGGTCTTGGGTTCGATCATAGCCTTTACCTTTTCCTATTCTGTATGTCTTAGTTCTTTTTGTGTTTCACGTTTTACCAAAACTATTCCTACCGTTATACCACACTAACTGTTCCATAACCTCCCGTGGCACCGATAAGAGGACATAGCTCCTTTCTAAGTATAGATGTCCCAAATAAAATCATTATTTGTGTAAACGGATGGAAGTGATGCTACTTCCATACAATAGTCTACCCAAGTAACATTTTTAATTTAATAACGATCTCCAAAACCATAATTTGCTTTGCATGACCTTCACAAAAACAAGCATAAAATCAAAATGCTACTGGAGTAGGTTTGTAACACCTGCGAATTTATACGCTACCGCTAATACCAGACTGTAGCCCAAATCGGTATATTCCATATGTCCTACCCACGACTCGGAACGTGGATGCGCCTCTGATAACAGACAAACAGACGTAACAGGTGAAACATTTTTCTTCAAAATCCATCAAACAATTACTCTACTACCCTTTCGTGTTCATATGCTGCTCAGTGCTCATAGTAAAGTTTAATACAACAATGTCAAAAGAAAGCGATAGTGCAAAATATCATTGAAATAATGGAATGAATTCAAAATGAGAAATTCTTCACAGTTGCGTATGTTTGCCTTTGTTATTGTCATTCGCTTTATCACGAAATGTTACGTGGAATTGACACTAGTTTAATGTAGTCTATGATTTCAAACTAAGAAAAAAAACGGTCAGAAAAAGATAATAAATAAAGACCGAACTCTACACCACCCTTATATTCGGACATGTCCGTACTCACCTTACCCTCATGTGAAAAGGAAATGTTGATGTTGAACTCAGGAACTGCGGAAATAATGTTAATAAATGTGCACATAAAACACTTTTTTGGTAGGCTTTTGAATAACCGATACGATATGCCACAATTTTCTAATATCTACTGTTGATTATTTAGAATGAATAAGGTACCAGTCAAAACGATTAATGCATGAGATGGCGTTTTTTCAATGGTAGTAAAATCGAAATTTCATCACTATTAGACTACTAATTAGTGCAAACTAAATGCAGCAGATAATCTTTTCACCTCATACTTCATTCCTAATCACTACTTTCTTCTAAAACACCACCATTTTCTATAAATTTGCGAAATACTTGATTTTCCCATACATTTAATCGATTTCCAACTACCATTCTTCCAAAAATTTGAATTGAAAAATGTGAAAATCTCAGAACATAGAGTAGCAGGCTTAACACCACAGATAGAAACGCCGGTATCGCCACTTAGTGACAAGTACCGTAAACATGGTGCACGGAAGGTTGTTGTCTACACTTTTTACTGCTGCTGCACCCTGGAAGTAATGAAAAATCAGTTTAGTAAATGAGTATGTGTATTCGCGTAGCCCATACTTCGAAATCAACGTTTGCTATTCGTTCAACCAATAGAATCCCTCTATAACTCGCTAATGAAATGGTCAAACTTAACAAAGTTCAATAGTAGTCAACCGCGTACTTTTTCTCGTATAATGCAACTTCTCATTCAAAAGAAAAGTCTAGTTTTTTAAATGCAAATATCCTCCGAATTTTTAACTTTAACCACAGAGAACAGACGTTGAAGCTGCACTCGCCATGTTGTGATAACTTTTTACTGTTCATTTTGAATAACTTTGGAATGTCGACGTTATCCCGTGCATAATCAGCGCTAGCGTCATCAAAAAATGCCACTGTGCGCTAGTGTTGTTATGCATGCAAGAGCATATCAGCGCCATCGTGTTGTCAAAATGAGATTGTGAGTTGCAATGTCGACGTCGTTGGCGTTGAGGTTCGGTGTGTTTGTTTACACATGTTTTGCAAGAAATTTTGTTCGAGCCTCCATGTCTGTTCTCTGTGCTTTAACTTTTAACTTCAACGTCCTTGCCAAACGCTCCTCTTCGGCAGGTTTAGTCATCAACGTCAACAAAACCAAATCGTTGAAAGTAAAGTTACCGTACAACATGGATTTATTAAGAAACGGTCGACTACTACGAATCTTATGAGTTATGTGTCTATGCTTATCGATAGTACAGAAAAGCGACAACAAATCGATTCTGTGTATGTGGACTTTTCTAAGGCTTTCGATCGACTGGAGAAACTCAGAAGAATCGGCTTCCCTGACTGATTATAGCCACTTTGAGCGCTTCATACCTCGACAACCGTTATGCATATGTGAAACTCGGGACAGTTAGGTCGGTTCCTTTCCGTATTACGTCCGGAGTGCCACAAGGAAGCCACCTTGGGCTCCTACGTTTTGTGCTTTTTGTGAACGATTTATGCAGCGAATTAAAATCTTCAAAATTAATGTATGCCGACGACTTGAAAATGTTTCGAGCTGTAACGTCGCTGGTGGATTGTTGCGCGTTGTGAGCCGATGTTGATAAGCTTTCGGACTGGTGTGACAGAAATGGAATGACGGCGAATGTAAACAAATGTAACATTATCACGTTCACACGTCTGCGCTCTCCAATAATTTTCGAATAGGTACACTATGCACGACCTAACTTTGAATCGAGTCTCCACGGTGCCCCGGTAGACCGTTATTATAAAATAAAAATGTCCATCAAAACCAAGTACAGGGCTCGTTTCCTGTGGTAGTTCTGCACCTCTGGACCAATTTTTAAAAAAATCCCTAGGAGGAAACTCGAGAAATCTTGATTTGAAGTTTTTAATTCAGAAATTTCAAAAGAATCTATATTTTAATTCAATAATATCCCCAAAATACGTTCAAAGCTGTCCAGAAAGTGGTCCAAGTTGTTTTCAACCAGTTTGCATTTGTTGCTTTTATTACAATTATAAATGTTTACAACTGATTAAGCTCACCAAACTGACTTAGGTATGTTTTTTGTATGGCTTGAAGCCGTCTATCTTCAAGAATGCTACCTCTCGTTCAGAACCATTCATGAATTCACGTGCAGGCTGCAGATTCTTCATTGAATGCAATTCAGATTAAAGTTTGTATTTTTTGATTGTATTCACAAATGTATTCGAGCATCAGAAGTAAAGATTGGAGTATGGAAAAAATTGATGAAAAAACCAACAGCTTAAAGATTTGTTTAAAGTAGTGTACACGCAAAAAAAAGCGTTCATGAATTCGTGAACTAACAAGTTCACGGTGTATTTTTTCGTGAACAACAGCCACGGATTCGAGAACACAGTCACGTTTTCTAGAAAACGTGACTGGTGTTCCCGAATCCATGGAATAAATCACGATGTATTTTTGCTGGTTCACCAATTCAGGAATGCCTTTTTTGCGTGTAGTTGTTTAGCATTATATAACAGGTTAGATCTTCGTCAGATGGCGTAACAATTGAATTGATGGAGCTTTATCATACTCTGAGATTTCCCCGCAAATGGATCATCAGACTGGTAATGACTCCAAAGATGGCGGTAAGGAAAAGCTACGATTTTCAAGAGTGAGCTCGGCATATAGAATGAGATCTCGAGAACCAAGGAAAACATCAGGAAAAATGCACAAGAGAAAGAAAACAGTTTTACAAGCTTTGTGCATATTCTTTAGGGTTTTCGGTTACGACGAAGAAATATTCAATTTTTGAACTTCTAAAAACACTTTAATAAAGAAACAAAATGAACCTTTGGTTATTTCCGTCACTACACACCTAGTTCGGAATTGTTTATACGATTTTAAAGTTGCTCGAGAAGCGCCATGTTGAGTAAATTTATGGGTGAACCAAGTACAGATGAGGCATCAACAAATTGCATAGAGTTCACAGAATCCTGATCTTTCGGATTACGTCATTACTTAAACTGCTTAAACATTAACAATTTTCTAATTAATATTTAAATCAGCAGGTTCTGAATAATTTCAAAAAAGTGTACGCAAGATACAACTCTTTGAAACTCGAGCATGGTTTTGAGGAAGCAAATGATGAATCATGTTCCAGAGTTCTGTAGAGAGGTACCGGAATAGGTTGTGGCTTACATATCAAACATGCTTTTTTTAGTCCGTTGATTAGAACTTTGACGAGATTGGGCAGCAAAGATCGATTAATAAGTGCTGTGATTAGGGTGGTCTAACCGGTAGTACCGAAACCGGTAATACCGGTATTACCGGCCAATTTTGGGTACCGAAAATACCGGTATTAGAGACGGAAAATACCGGTATTTTCGGTATTTAAAATTTAGCTGTCAGTATAAAAATGTGACTTTTTCTTCAATGACCATAGTTAATATCGTCCCGAATTTTTCCGCCATATATGAAATTGTGAAAACGGTACGAGCCGTGGTAGTTCTTTTCCGTAGACCAACTGTGAGAAACGATTTTCTGCAAAAATATGTCCGTTCTGAATTCGGAAAAGAATTTGAATTAATGGCTGATGCCAAGGCACGCTGAAATAATTCAAGCCCTCGAACCTTTCAAGCTGTTGTGGAACTACTGCTCTGTGAGTTCTGCACTCTATATGAAGCCGACGTGGCGTTCCAATTTACGTTGGAACTATTATCAAATCAAGCTACAGAAATTTCCACAACTATTTCGATGCTTTTAAGGAATGAATCCAAGAGAGACGGTCAAATACGCCGATCTTTTTGCTTTTTTGAATAATTCTGCCGTGAAGCAATTAATAAGAAACGATTTTGGCATTTTCTTCAAGGCATCCAGAGCTACTATGATTAAGCAAGCGTATGGGATCTTTAAGCGTCTAATCATTCCTTATGCGATCGTTGAAACTGAGACAACGACCATACCTGACGATCGGTACGAAGAAGATGCCTCTTTGAATATTTTTTCTGGTTTATCGGTTAAAGAACAACTTGTGAAGAGACTGTAGCAAAGCAAAACACTTGCGTTGCTGGAGGCAAAGACATTGACGCCAGGATCCTTGCATACAATCCGTAAGGAATTCTCCTACTATGAATCGGAAGGGATTAAGGGCAAGTATTTGACACTGATTTTCGACGGTCTTGGAACCATTCGTCCTACTTCAGTTGAACCAGAGAGGGCATTCTCAGTAGTTGGTAACATTGCTAACAAAATCCAATGTGGATTGGGAGATAAGTCACTCAGTATGTAATATTCAATTAAGTTTTGATTTGCCTAGTTCAACAAGCAATGATTTTAACATTTGAAGTTTATCAACAAATATTGTTTTTCATCCAGAAGTCCAAATCAAAAGTTTTTCTTTCCCTACCTGAAATTTTCACAAAAACCGGTATTCTACCGGTATTACCGGTATTGACTCCATCAAATACCGAAAACCGGTATTTGACAAAAATGGCTAATACCGACCACCCTAGCTGTGATCGAGTATAACAGCTTCTAACTACTATTATTCTACACGAACTCTGGTCTTATTTCTCTCCATTATAAACATAAACACTAAATTCAAATTAATTTTTTACCTTTCATTCTATTAAACATTGAAAGCAACACTTATACTAAACTCGAGCAAGTTAGCCATACAAAAACATACTTAAGTCAGTTAGGTAAGATAAGTCAGTTGTAAATATTTAAAGTTCTAATAACGGCAACGCGTGCTTAGGGTCATCTTTGGCGTTGTGCAAGAGAATAGTGTGTGGTGGTGAAGGATGAAACAAGAGCTCGCCCAGCTCTACGGCGAACCCAGTACCCAGAAGAAAGCTAAAGCTAGAAGGGTACGGTGGGCAGGGCATATTTCAAGAATGCCGGACAGCAACCCTATAAAGTTGGTGGTTACTTCCGACTGGCAGGTTCAAGAAGAATTAAAGGACATCTATCTAGGTGGATTAATCAGGGTTTTTGGTGATATTTTTGGATTCTTATATGGATTCTTTTGAAATTTATTAACTAAAAACTTCAAATCAAGATTTCTCGAGATTCCTCCTAGGGATTTTTTTAAAAAATGGTCCAGAGGTGCAGAATTACCACAGGAATCGAGCCCTGTACTAGGTTTTGATGGACATTTTTATTTTATAATAACGGTCTACCGGGGCACCGTGGTCTCGCTCGTCAAAGATCTAGGTGGACAGTAAACTTCGTTTCAGTGAGCACATATCAGCCACAACAGCTATAGCTTTTGCCATATTGGGACTTATGAAGCGCAACACCCGAGATTTCAGCGATATTTACTGCCTCAGGACGTTGTATACATCGCTGGTTTGGCGTAGTCGTATGGGCACCGTATCACGCAACGCAAATAGCAAGAATCGAACATGTTCAGAAAGCTTTCATCAGATTTGCGCTACGAAGGCTTCCCTAACGTAATAGACGTGAGCTGCCTCCATATGAGCACCGCTGTGAACTCGGTGTGAGTCTTCCTACATTGAGGAGCAGGAGAATGCTTCTTCAGAGGTTCTTCGTATTCGACCTTCTGCAGAACAACATCGACTGTCCTGATATCTTGGCGAAACTCCGTTTTAATGCCCCCAAAAGAACAGTAAGAAGAGCAGACTTTTTCCGACGCCCTGCACACCGTACATTGTATGGGCAAAAAAATCCGTTTGACGTTTGTTGTGAATGTTTTAATGTCATCAGTCATTTGTATGATTTTAATTTAAGTAAACCGATGTTCAAGTCGCGTATTAGTTCTTATGCTTTTTAGTCTGTAAGATGAATAACATAGTCGAAGACTGTAAATAAATACATATGAATATAAACACGGCGACACCTTCCAGTTTCACAGTAGCCGGCGATCAGTGGATAATGTTAAAAGCTTCCAATATCTTGGTAGCAAAATGGCGTCAGACGACGGTATCAAGATCGACATAGGCGCACGGATCAAGAAAGCAAAGGTTGCCTTTGCGAGTTTAAAAAATATCTGAAAAATCAGGCAAATAAGTGAACGCACTAAAATCCGAATTTTCAACTCTAACGTGAAATCTGTGAAATCGGGCTTAAGAACGTTAGGCATAATGTACCTTAGGCATACCGGACGTTGTGCATAATTTAAATCTCCATTCTTTAGTTAGGTTTTTCGAGATTATACCCAGGAAACAAATTCCCCAAGATAGCATTTTCCAGGAAATAATATTCTGCGAAAATGACTAAAAATAATGTTTCGCCGCAAAC
Source organism: Armigeres subalbatus (assembly GCF_024139115.2). Classification (NCBI taxonomy): domain Eukaryota; kingdom Metazoa; phylum Arthropoda; class Insecta; order Diptera; family Culicidae; genus Armigeres; species Armigeres subalbatus. The sequence goes on from NC_085139.1 coordinate 121,926,655, forward strand.
AACATTTTCCTGAAAATAACATTTTCCCGAAATTATTATATTCTCGAAAAAAATATTTTTCATCAGATTTTTTTTATATTTTTTTTTGAAAATTACATGTCTCCTTCATTAGTCGTGCGGTTACATGTACGGCTACAAAGCAAGACCATGCTGAAGGTTGCTGGGTTCGATTACCATTCGTTTGCAAATATCATTGAATAATGATCAAACGTTGAAAATTGACATCTCTTAGTTTAAGAGATGTATGCCATGTTAACATAGCTTGCGTTAAAAATTCAATTTTGGTTCACAAATTTCAGCTACGATTGGTTATAATGTTTCCGTGACAATAACCGTGAGAGAGGATAATGCCAAACCTTCACAATTTTATTTATTTGAGAAGGAAATCTGCAACTTATCTGGTTACGATAGAATATGCATGGCCTGTAGATCCACTGGATGTTTTTCTTCACAAGCTTTCCGTGATACGTTGGTTACTGGTTTACTGCTATTATTTATGGGTTCGAATAAAGCTCCCTCCCTTCATCATTTAACTTCTACGATTAGGTTGTAAGAGTTGTACCTTTGTTCCTTTTTTCCCACAGTTAGTTTTTTGATGTGAAGTGTTGAACCCTCCAAAAAAGTTTACTATAGCTGAATTGCCCAAAAATAAACTCACAAGACGAATGGGAAAAAGTTACACTTGGCGACATTACCCCCAAAGAGGGCCTATAGAGTGGATTTGCTTCCAGCAATGAAGAGTGGAGGCTCTATGTTGCGTTGGTTTATACCGCGCAACTTTTCACTCGTTTGCCTTTCTCGTACCAGAAATGTACGTAAAGGCTTTGAAATCACTTCATAAACGATAACGGAGACATAGTGTTATATTTCAATCCTCTCAGTTCAATGAACTGAGAAAATTCATTTGATTGGCTTATTATATTAGTTACCGAACTCAGGGTAAGGTATGTGTGTATGTATGTATGTGTATTTTTTGTATTTATCCTTAACCAATTTACTAACTACAAATTTCTTTGACAACAAATCTTGTCCCATTGTTTGCTATTTAAAATGGGCCTATTTCAATTATGATTATTTAAGGTCATGATACTACTTTTTCTAATGCTCAAAAGGATCCATTACCTCAAGGTGTATTAATCAGGGTTTCAAAACATTTTTCTTTTTTTCTGACAGTTTCTGTTCAATTTATTTATAGCTTACTTATGGGTGATGACATAAAACCATTGCTTGAAAAAATAAAGATGGCTAATTATTTTGTACGACTTATAGGATAGATCAGTGATCCCCACAATTTTTGGCGTTTTTGCAATAATTTGTTTCTCACGCAATAAAAATAAGCTTTTATCATGCAAGTTAGTGCTTGGAAGAAAGCTTACAAGTATATTTAGCAGCTAAGGGTATTAAATCGCATATTGGTGTTAAAATTACCCACTTTTTTTTTACTTTGACTTACTTATCTAACGTCTTTATGCCGAATAAGTACATGCCTAATGGGATACTCCCGAAAATATTGGTACATCCGTCAGACGTTTGGTTGCTAAAATATTGAAAAATTTCAACATTCTCAATTCCTGCTACCAGGGATTGAATCCTAAAGAGAAAGAGCAAGTCTCAACTTTTTTCGAAAGCTGCCATGATAGAGGACTGATTCGGGATGTTAGGGTTTCTCACCCCATTCCCGGCCTAACATGCGCACGACTGCATTATTTAATTGATATTTATGACTAGGGGCAACTTTTCTGAATTTTGTGGGCCGTGTAATATTGCGATGGGGTTCACCTCTGCTTCAAAAATGGTTATTCTTGCTAAACACCGCTTGAAAAAGCTTTTGTTTGATTTAAATTAACATGGTGCAGCACTCATTTCAGTCATAGGCGATTGCTTATCCGGCATACCCCAAATCTCCTCGGCATACGCAATATTTTACTCAATCTCTCAACATCTTACTCTCATTCTCTCTCTCGGGACGGTAGAAAATGCGACGTAAACAAAAATATGCACGTTCCACGACAACAAGATGCCAGATGGTATTATTCATAATCATTTTTATTTGGTTGAGAAGATATATTTACTCATCCAAATTTCTTCCAAACACTTAAAAACAATATCTTTCCCACATTTTGAAATCGAGAGAATTATAAATAACATGATAGCGTCAACGTATTAGACAGTTTTCCTATTAACTATGGAGGATTATCTTCATACTAAAATAAGACTTATGGCCTTTTGGCAGCACTGTACAGCTAGAAGTTCTTGGGCCGAGGTGATTTTTTGTTCGGTTTGAGGATACATTTTTAAATGTATTCCAATATGTTTATATAAAATCTAGTGATACGAACAATTACAAAAGATTGAAGTGCGTGAGATTAGCATTACTGTCTCGTGATAAACAGCCTGAAGCAATGGTTGTATCGAGCACTGTGACGATTTTCAGGTAGGTGTTTATTTGATGATACCGTTTTGTAAAAGTGGAAAGAATCACTTTCGGCTCAAGTGTGTTGCAACGAAGAGCAAAATATTTGAAATCTACATTTTTATTTTCTATAATTGGATGGATTAGGAGTGAAATAAATGGTTGAAAAATATTGAGTATTGTGCGAGATAAATAGGAGACTTTTTTAAAATGATCAATCATAAACCTACGGCTACTAAACAGTATAAATCATTAGCTTTCTGTGCAGTGAGCCGGGAATGGGGTCCATAGGCCCAAGTAGTGATTTACCCTATACCTCATGATAAATTTCTTTTAGAAAGCTCCAAACGTGGGGAGCACTGGCTCTGATGATGCATTTCAACTTGTTTTACACAGCTGTGTAGTAACCAACACGAAAGGAGCGAAAACAAAGCGAAAATCACCATTTTTCTGTGGGGGCTACCTATCCGATTCTGTTTTTTGCACTTGTATACAAGTTTGATAAATTTGTTATCATGGCTTGTTATGATATGATTCGGAACAGTTTTTGCCTCTCTTTTATCGTTGTTCGTTATCTATTGAGAGCGATTTCTACAAACACTGGCTACTGTAGAGTAAAGCATGTGCGCTGCTTTTACTTTCAACAATATGACCTTTTTAAAATTTGTGCTTTAGCGGTAAAACATCATTTGGGTTATCTATGAGATGGCAAAGCAACAATTTCAGACAAATCGAAATCATTCCCGCACCAGCTAACACAGCATCACTTCTGAAAAACATTACAAATTAATCATAATTAGCATCGGAGCTCATTTCCAGATTTTCACTCCGCTTATCCACAAACTGATTAAATAGATGGGAAAAACAACCCCAAGCAATGCAATTACTGAGTAAGTCATTAAAATATGTACATTTTGTTTCATGGAGAGGAATATTGACGGCTCAGCGAAGCACGTTTTCAACGTCATTTTCGCTTTCCGGCATTGCAGGACAGAGCATAATGTCATCCCGAAAGATTGGTCTCGTTCATGTCAGTAAATTGCTGATAATCATAAAAATTTATCCTTTTGGATTTTTTTTCCACTATTCATACTGAAAATGACGAAAACGCGAAGCTTATCCCTTTCCCATCGGAATTTGGTTCGCGCACAAATTCTGGCGGAAACGGGTTAAAATACAATCAATGTCGTGTATGCAGAAAAATTGACAAAATGATGGAAATTTGCTGAATAAAAGAGGTGAAAAAAGCAGATAACGAGCAATAGCCGGAATAGCTGATCCAGTGATTTCATGTTCTATTATTCGCCAGACTTTTTTTTTGTGAAATATAAAATATATTATGCCATCATCGTTGAGCAAGCTGGTATGAGTGAAGTTGATTGAATGGTGGCGCTGAAAAACTTTTTATGCCAATGGTTAAAGGCGAACCACACTCAATTAGTTAATTCAGTAATTTGGAAAAGATACGGGAAGGAGCTGATTTAAAATATAATTGAGAATAAAAATAAATTTGATATATTTAATATAAGACGATATGTGCTTTTATTTTCAACCAAATGAATGTAATTATCTAGATAAATTTATTATTCAAAACCAAATCTATACAGATTAGTTTTACTTTATAGCTTATTTATAAAATAACATTCAATTTTTTACAAACTTTTATGAACGAACCACTCAAAACAACAAGGTGCATTAATCTTCATTCAAATTAGCCATGTGAAACGAGATGCGGGGATGTGTATTGCAATCAGTACTGAGATTTTCATTTTCATTGAGAGAGGTCACGCGATATTTACACTTTATTCTCTCCCGTTTTCATAGAAAACATAAACAATGAAAGGAATTCTGCCAAATTTTCACGGATTTTTATTTCATGAAAGCGCATCAAACTAGTGTAAACAAGCTGTTTCTTCTTTGATAATGTTACTTCTAACTCAAAAATCAAAAACAATTCAATCAGTGTATCGATTAGTCATTGTTGTTTGCATAAATCTATTAAAACTATTTAGAAATATGGGTTTCAAAACATAACATTCCCATCATGACTGCTTGTAATGTGACAGGTGACCGGGAGACGGCTACATTTTCATTTGGTCTCTTGAAAATGAAAATGCAACTATTTTCGCTTTCACATGACAGTCACGAAAACTAGCAGTACTGATTGCAATACTGTTTTCAATTCAAATCAAAAGTGCTACATCGTCTAAATCGTCGATTTTTTATTTATGCACATCCCATTCTTGAATTCGAAGAAATTCAATGACGCCCAATGGCGAGGTGTATGTACCACCACAAAGCACTCCAATGTTAAATGATCAAAAAGCGTGAAATTGAATTTCGATACTAGCAGAGCAGCAGAACGTGCCTTGCGTTGCTCGGATTTGGAAAATTTTCTATTCAAATGTTATTTTTTGTAGCGCCGCACTGTAGATCAGTTAATGTCTTGATTTCTTCGCAACGAAAACGGATTTCCGGATAAACTGATACGGTTGATCAAGGCGACGATGGATCGAGTGATGTGCGTAGTTCGAGTTTCAGGGGCATTCTCGACTCCCTTCGAAACGCGTAGAGGGTTACGGCAAGGTGATGGTCTTTCGTGTCTGTTATTCAACATCGCTTTGGAGGGAGTAATACGAAGGGCAGGTCCGTCCAGTTATTTGGTTTCGCCGACGACATTGATATTATGGCACGTAACTTTGAGAGGATGGAGGAGCCTACATCAGACTGAAAAGCGAAGCTAAACGGATTGGACTAGTCATCAACACGTCGAAGACGAAGTACATGATAGGAAGAGGCTCAAGAGAGGTCAATGTAAGCCACCCACCACGAGTTTCTATCGGTGGTGACGAAATCGAGGTGGTTGAAGAATTCGTGTACTTGGGCTCACTGGTGACCGCCGATAACGATACCAGCAGAGAAATTCGGAGGCGCATAGTGGCTGGAAATTGTACGTACTTTGGACTCCGTAAGACGCTCCGATCGAATAGAGTTCGCCGCCGTACCAAACTGACTATCTACAAAACGCTTATAAGACCGGTAGTTCTCTACGGACACGAGACCTGGACGATGCTCGTGGAGGACCAACGCGCACTGGGAGTTTTTGAAAGGAAAGTGTTGCGTACCATCTATGGTGGGGTGCCGATGGCGGACGGTACGTGGAGGAGGCGAATGAACCACGAGTAGCATCAGCTGTTGGGAGAACCATCCATCGTTCACACTGCGAAAATCGAACGACTGCGGTGGGCCGGGCACGTAGCCAGAATGTCGGACAGTAATCCGGTGAAAATGGTTCTCGACAACGATCCGACGGGAACAAGAAGGCGAGGTGCACAGCGGGCAAGGTGGATCGATCAGGTGGAGGACGATTTACGGACCCTCCGCAGACTGCGTGGTTGGCGAAGTGCAGCCATGGACCGAGCTGAATGGAGAAGACTTTTATGTGCAGCACAGGCCGCCCTTAGTCTGATAATAAATAATAAATAAATAAAATAAATTCTTCACAACCCAACAGCCTTTTCGCATTTTCGTAGTTTATCAACTATCCCATGGATAATATTTATCCTTCTCTATATAAACACTGCCGATCCCCAGACAAATTGATTAGTGCGAAAATCTTGCAAATCGTTCGTGAGTTCCGTTCGTGAGATGAAATGCCTCAAAGTAAATGTAAACTCTTTTTGCCTTTCTCGTATACTAAGTATAAGTAAAGGCTATATGATCACTCTTAAACCAAACTTATGATAGAAGGCTCGGAGACCCAAAGTGTTATATACCAATCGACTCAGCTCAACGAATTGAGGTGATGTCTGTTTGTGTGTATGTACGTATGTGTGTGTGTGTTTTTTTTTTCTTCCTAAACAATGGAGGGGGAATCTGCTCAACAGACATCTTGGGTTGACCAGGAAGTGCGGGGTTAGGGATCACCGAGGGAGGCAGGACTACATCCCCGACCCGCTAAACCGTTTCCATTGCCGCCAAGCCCATTGTCCCTTCGGTACAACCAGAAAGTAATGCTTCAAAGGGGGGGGCCAGTGCACAACGCACCCTCGAGGTTAGCTGCGTGTCCTTGCAGCACCGAACATCGTAACTCGCTTTTTTAGAACACACGAACAACACGTGTTCCGCCGTTTCCTCTAAACCTGCGCACACCAAACACTCGGGCGAGGCCGAGCAAGCCAGCTGCGTTACCTGCACTTTGATTTTGCAACACGCTTAAACGCCGGGCACATCGAACCCCCCATGGGGTGCTTGCTGTTCACAGCTTTGCTGGAACAAATCATACAATTGGGAGGGTTCGTGCAGCATTGTGCCTTATGTCCCTCCAATCCGCAGCGTCGGCAGAGATTGCTTCTGTCAGGGCCTTTGCAGTCCCATTGCTTGTGCCCCGGTTCCAGGCACATGAAGCAAACTTTGGGTTGCTCGTATATGCGCACAGGGCATACCGACCATCCCACCTTGACGCTCCCTAACTTGATTACCTTGGAGGCGTCCGCTACAGATAGCCGAACCAATGCTACCTGCGTCCCTGCCGGACCTTTCCGTAGCCGAACGGCTGCGGTGGGCGTCTCCACTTCACACTGTCGCCGCAGTGCCGTGACGAGCTCTTCGACTTCAGTGATCTCGTCCAGGTCTTTAACCCTTAGATTCACCCCCGTCGTGAGTGCCCTCACCTTGACCGTCTCGCCTAGGAATTCCTCCCCCAACTTCTTGTAGGCGGCGCCCTTTTGCGCGACGCCCCGCTTCAGCTCGAGTATCATCTCGCCCATCCGGGTACGTCTTATTCGACGTACGTTGGCGCCGAGTTCACCGAGCTTGACGTCACTCCTCATCGCCTGCAAAACATCCGAGTACTTAGCCTCGTCCGCCGTGATGACTAGGGCATCGCCCCTGGAGCGATTGGCGCCTACCCTAGACTTCTTGCTACCCTCATTCGCCTGGGCCTTCTTTTCGGCCCTTGACGTATTCGGTTTCCTCTTGGTCTTCACCAGGGTCCAGGAGGCGTCATCCCCCTCTATTTCCCTGGTCTGGTGCGGCTGAGAACTTTCAGCCTGCCGTAACCCCTTACCACCGTCTTTCCAGAGTGGACGGACCTTTCCAGGTCCTTCCTCCCCCGGTTTTGGAGGTACCTGACCGGGGTTCAGCTTCCCAGCCCCACTACCCTTGTTCGTGGTAGTAACCCTCCGCGTTTTGGAACGGCCCCCAGGGAGCTCATCCCCTGGAGACTGTCTCCCCCGTTTTTGTGTCTGCTCCGTTGGAGCAGTCACCCCCGACGTACCCGCAAATACTTGAGCCTCAGTCTGGGTAGACTTTGGCACCACCGTCTTCGCTGGGACGCCCTCGGTCGATTCGACCTTGCCCGATTCCGCGAATCCTTGAGCCTCAGTCTGGGTAGACCTCGACTCCACCGATTTCACGGGTTTACCCTTGGCCGTCCCGACCGCCCTCTCCAGCTTGGCGTCTAGCATCGACTTTCGAAGTTTCTGCAAGCTCCTCTTGAGGTCCTTGCTGATATTATGCTTCGATGACGCAAAGTCGATGATGGCGTCCAGCTGTTCCGTCGCCACCTCGAAGGCCGAAAGCCCATCGCGTTTGCGGTTCATCGCCTCCACAAGCCATGGGCCGTCAATAACCCCTACCGGCGTTTTTCTAGCCGAGAGGAAGGTTGAGTGACCCACGCTGGCGCTGCGCACTGAGCTGCCGACTATTGCCTCTGGCCTCCTAGGCGGAGACCTGAACAACCCACCTCTTGCGAAGGGGTTGTCGCCTACACTACTACCACTAATTGAAGAATTGACTTGGTTTTCCATTTTGGTCCCACGAGTTGCTCGGGAAAAGAGGTCCACCACGCCAGAGCCCAGCATGACGCGGTAAGGGACAATTACTGTGGAGGGTGCCCAGGTACCCCACAGGCTCCGTTAAAGGCCTAGCTTATTATTTCACCCCCTGGCCATGCATCCCCTCGGCACGGGTCGCTTGACGCCTTGGGATTAGGGGTTAGGGACGATGGTCCCGGTCTAACTCGTAGTGGCCATGGGGAGGGGTCGTCAAGCCCTTGGACAAAGTCCCTGCTGCCCCGCGTGTGTGTGTGTGTGTGTGTGTGTGTATGTGTACAAAATTTTGTAGACACACTTTTTGGAACTTTGCATTGGCCGAATTACTCGCAACAAGTTCCATTCGACTGAGAATCCTGAGTTCCTATCTCGCGCTTCCATTGGTCGACCGATGACAGAAGACCGCCAGCTCAGGGTTGCGTACTCAGCTGGTAGTGCAGCCTGGGCACTGTTGTCCGTCTGACATCAGCTAGAGTGAGAAGGTACGCCTCGAGAGTCTGTTCACCAGGAGTGCGGCTCAAACAGCGTCTGCCTGGTACCCAGCGACTGATTAACAAAAAGCTGTATCGCATCAACTGTACCCACTAGCGCGATGTAGGAAACGCAACCATGGTCAGGTAGCTTACTGAAGCCTTTCAAATACCACGAAAAATGGATATAGAAGAAAAAAAGAACGTTATTTTGGCAACCGACCCGACAACGAAATAAAGACTATGATTGGAAACTCGTTACCAGGAATGTCCGAACCTAATTGAAAGTTGGAGTGAACGTGGCCGCTATTCAAGAAGTCCGATGACCTTGATCCAGAGAACAAGAATTCAAAGCCGTGGACCCCACGGCTAACACTGCATTCAAATATAACATCTATAACAGCGGCAGCGAAAAAGCAGAGCATGGAGTTGGTTTCATAGCGATCAGCAAGCAGATGAATCGAGTGTTGAGGTTCTTCTTCTTCTTATTGGCATTACATCCCCACACTGGGACAGAGCCGCCTCGCAGCTTAGTGTTCATTAAGCACTTCCACAGTTATTAACTGCGAGGTTTCTAAGCCAGGTTACCATTTTCGCATTCGTATATCATGAGGCTAGAACGATGATACTTTTTATGCCCAGGGAGGTCGAGACAATTTCCAATCCGAAAATTGCCTAGACCGGCACCGGGAATCGAACCCAGCCACCCTCAGCATGGTCTTGCTTTGTAGCCGCGCGTCTTACCGCACGGCTAAGGAGGGCCCCAGTGTTGGGGTGGAAACCTATTATTACAATTACAGCCTTATCAACGTTTACGCACCGACAAACGATAAATCCGACGCGTGAAGGACACGTTTTATGAATGTCATGATAAAGCCTATGGAGAGTGCCCAAAGCATGACGTGAAAATTATTATCGGAGACGCTAACGCTCAGATCAGTAGAGAGGACTTTTTCCATCTCATAATCGGTTGGGAGAACCTTCACTCCACTACCAATGACAACGGCCTACGACTAGTAAATTTCGCTGCTGCTAGAGAAATGACTATCAGTAGCACCTAGTTTACACGAAAGAATATCCGAAAGCACACCTGGAGACACCCAAATGGTAAAACTTGCAACCAGATAGACCATGTCCTGGTGGATGGGCGCCATTTCTCGGATGTTATCGATGTGCGGACTTTCGGAGGTCCGAACATCGACTCTGACCACTACCTTGTCGTCAGTAAAATTCGATCACAGTTGTCAACTGCATCGAATGATAGCTCACAGCGAACGATGCGTTACAATATCCAGCGATTGTCGGCGGAAGGAGTATCGGCTGGGTACCGCCAGAAGCTTGACGAACGGATAAATGCAAGGAGGGAGTCGATCCATGGAGCGGTGAGCACAACAGCACGATAAGTGGTAGGCACTGCACAGAGTCGACCCATGACGGGTTGATTCGATGCGGAGTGTCAGAGAGTGACAGATGAGAAGAACGTTGCCAGACAGAAGCCGGATGCTGGTGTCGGGTATCCTGAATTTGCTGTCAGATTGTAACGTTGTCTGTATCTTGTTAGGGTCTGTAGGTAATATTCTTTGATTAACACAAATAAACTTAAAACATTAAAATAAATAACTAAGTTGTAGCACAATAAAATATTATTTCATGAACCATTCCTAATTAAGTTAAATAACATTTTTATAAGTTCTCTGATTATGTAAAGATGGCATATGAATTTGAAAATAATAAACTGTGGACACGTATAAATTTAAGTGTGTTAGTATTAATACTGACATTTTTTTGATTTTTGTTGGACATTTACTGCAATGTCCATTCTTCTCGCTGATTTCTAAAATCCGTCGGCTAGAGTACAGAGATTAGTCACCGTGGTTCCTAGCCTTTTCGTTTTTTTAATTCAAGGTGTGTAATTGTAAAGATTAAAACTAAAGTAGGGGAAACCGCCAAATGTTGAACGGCTAAAATTCTTGTCTATTGTTGAACGCCCATCAGAAATGCACGTGCGTTCAACAATAGGCGAAGAAATTAGCCGTTCAACATTTGGCGAATTACCCTATAATAGTAAATTAAAATTAAACGTGCCTAAAATAATTCTTTATTAATTTAACTAGAGAAGTGAAGTGATTTAATACTATATCTTTTTGTGCTTTTCATATTTATTTAGTTCCGGTTTTTATATATACCACAAGTGGCGAAAACTCTGCTCTTGTGAGCTTTCCTTCTTTATAAAAGGTAATAATGCTTTTTAAATTCATTTGAGAATATTATTTAATTCTTTTAACGTTGGACAATAGCGTCCAACAGGCGCTTTTTTGTTTGGACCTAGAATCCGTGGATCTAGACATTCGCCATCTTGATTCGGCTCCCGCCCGCGTGGCGCGTTTTCTGTGGCGACAGCTTGTTCCGGCCCGCCAGTTTCTGGCAGACAAACGAGGTAGAGAAGACATCCTCCGGCCTACCTGCGTGCGGTTTACGTACGATCGGGCAGCGTACTGGAGTTGCCGACGTCCTCCCCCGCAACTATAGATCGGCCGTTTTGACGTAGGATTACGTCTTTCCGGAACATTGGGGGGTCATTCTGCAGTTTCAAATTTGAGACCGTCACGAAAAGTGGTCAGGAAGTATGGGCTAATAACTCAGCCGTCTTTCAACCGATTTTAAAGATTTTGGTGTTAATCGATCGACGAACTCTTTAAGATTTTGCTCAGCTATCGAAAAAATGCATTCAAAGTGCTGAACTATTGAAAAATTGAATTTTACTAGGCACTGAAAATCGGTAAACCAACCAATCGCGATGTGCATCGCAAGCACAGACATCAAAATCGTGCAACCTACGGGCTCGACTCCAATCCTCAGTTCAACTAAATTTTCTCGGAGAGCGGGCACAACGATGACGCCCGTAGGAGCAGTCTCAGCAGAAAGTGGAACATCGAGAGGCCATCGCTAAAAGCAACAATCTTCGGACTATCGTTTAGTTACTGTTAGTGGCGCATTTTGGAAAGAAAACCGGTTCTTCTCAGGACCAAAATTTTATGAGAAGATAGAGTTGATTGCAAAAATGGCAGCGATTACGGTCCCGGATACCAGTGACGTCACTGAAAATGTTTTCTTAATAGTGACTATTTAGCAGAAAAGTGAAATTTTACGCAAGATACGGACTATCGTTTGTTTGCTATGATTGATTAGAAAGGCGCATTGTGGATCAAAATCAATTCTTGGCAAATGTACTATTGAGAGGTAGAGCCAAAATATTTTCTTCAAAGTGCACATCATAACCGCTTGGCGACGGTAGAAAGTTGGAATCTGCTATCTATTAAAAGTGCGGGAATTAAACAATGATGACGTCTCACATCATTGAGTTGCGTCAAATGAGATTTTCCCAAGATTCTGATTTCGGCGTACTTGCTGTTTATTATTGGAAAGGCGCGTCATTGGAAACAAAATCATCTTTTTACACGGGAGAAGGTTGACCAGAGACAAAAATATGAAAAACATGCAAATCATAATCGCTTGGTGACGGGCAAAGTTCTTTGGCTGTAGCAGCCGATGCGCTCCTTGCATGGAGACGTTCCAAAACAATGTATTAGGATGGATGACTTCTATCGTGTTCCAGCGGCAAATTCTAAATTGGCTGACAGTGGCATCAGTAGTGGAAATTCATTACAAAATTTTGATTTCCGGCGTGCACGGTACGAAAATTCCTCTCCTCTTTGAGTGAGACTGTGGCCCTGAAAAGGGCCGTTTTAAGTGAAGCTACTTCCTCGTTCATTCATTAGGAGCTGACTTACTTGGTGACGACTTTGGAACCCTCCGAAACGGCGGGCCAGCTCGACACGCACGAAGATACTCGACGCCCTTCTTCTCAGCCTTTTCACCGTCGGTGATTTCTGGTCGGCGCTGCGATGTAATTGTCCTGCCGAATTTCCGAGAAGTAGTAGTAGTAGTTTATTACTACTGATGAGACGCCCTTGATGATGTTTCTTCTCAGCCTTTTCACCGCCGGTGATTTCTGGTCGGCGCTGCGATGTAATTGTCCTGCCGATTTTCCGAGTAATAAATTGTCCTGCCGATTTTCCGTGAAAATCACACTTCGGCTGGTCAGAATACGTTTGCATGGAGTTCGAGGCCCCGCCCCTTTGAGCGCTGTATCATTGGCATCGGCTTGCTTGCTCCGCCTTTCTTTCGTTCGATGCCAATGCATTCGTACATAAGAAGGGCCTCTTCTTCTTCTTCTTCTTCTTCTTCTTTTACTTCTTCAAAGTGCAAATTATAATCGCTTGGCATCGGCTTGTTTGCTCCGCCTTTCGTTCGTTCGATGCCAGTGCTTTCGAACATAACCAGCGACTCTTCTTCTTCTTCTTCTTCTTTTACTTCTTAAAAGTGCAAATTACAATCGCTTCGCGTCGGCAGCAGCGCAAGCGCTCTTCGGAGGGGGATGCTGCGAAAATTGATTCGCATGATGGCGTATATCGCGTTTTAGCGGTAACTTATCGAGCGGCTGACATTGGGGTCGGTAGCAATGAAATGAATTTTTTTCTAGATTCTGCTTCGGTTTTGTTGCTGCTTGTGATTGGGAAGGTGCATTATTGAAAACAAATGGGTTCTTTTCAGAATCATAATTTCACACGAGAGAAGATTGAGCCGAGACAAATGTTTTTCAAAGTACAAATCATAAGCTTTGTTGCTGCTTGTGATTGGATAGGCGTATTGTGGAAAACAAATTGGTTCTTATAATAACTATCATATTACATGGGAGTATTTTGAGCTGAGACGAATTTTCTGCAAAGTGCAATTCATAATTGCTTGAGAGCAACAAAAAAACGCCGTATTTAAATAAATATGAAAATTGCTAACATTTGAGTAAATTTTCAATCGAATATCATCTCTAATCCCAGCACCTACTAAACAGGGGTATCCTTGAAATAAACATTTTCTCACCAGGTTCAACTTGGCATTCAATATGCATGCATTCTCTAGCACAGACATCACTTTTCAATAGCTAACGTGATGCAATTTTCATATTTTTTCGATATACAGTTAGTGTCTCGTATCACATCGGTGAAGTGAGAAACATTAGTTGTGCTTATAAGAAGTTTATTCGATACTAGTGAATACAGTGCGATGTCGCAATACTTGGCAGCGAAGTATAAACGCGATTCCAGGAAGCGTGAAAGGGATCAACAATCGGACGCACCTTCAAAGCTTCCAAGGACAGACGCTGATCGGGCACGGAGTTATCGGGCCAAGTTGAAAGCGGCCAAGGGTAGTACGTCGTCGGCTACCGGTTGGGACGCTGGCGAAGGGCCCTCAACTCGAGGTAGGAAGTTATTATTAGCAGCAAATGTGTAAATACATATCAATAATGTGAACTAATCTTCAAATTCTATGATGACAGTATAGAAATTTTGCATTTTATCATTTTATATAGCAGATTTATCTATAAATGTGAAATTATCAACGACTATTTTCTATTTCACCTCTATTTCTCTTTGCTTGTCGTCTATTGTATTACATTGTTATTACACATAATTTATATATTATTTTCAATAAATGTAGCATTGACAACATGGTTAGTACTTTTTACGGCTGAAGTTCTTCAAGTACTTCGAAATATATACTGCAAATGTTTACTTATTAGCTTATTTAGCCTGAATTGTTTGTTGGGTTTTTATAAATCGCTAAACGATAAATGGAACAATATAATTCCAATCTCAAAAGCCCAAAAGTTCTTAGATATTCAATTTGTTAATATAGTTCCGAATTCATTCACTTGGTAGGTTACATTAGCCTGCCAGTAGAGTTGAAATCACACAATCTGTAAGATTTGGTCCTTTGATTTGGTGTTAAATTAAATTTGCAAATCGATTGTGTTTGTATTATGCATCCATGTATTAATGGATAAGATTTGAACCGAATTTCTATTTTGTCTTGAGTTTGAATTTCGATATATTTTTCGGACATATTATTTAATTGTTCTGAATTTGAGTATGATTCGGATTAAATTTGAATTAAATAGTTGGAGCTTCTCAAATATTATTTTTATTTAATGAATTATTGGGTCGTATTAAATCTACGGTGTCTTTTACTTGTTTATTATTTGATTCAATTGAATGTTGAATTTTGTATTTGGAACAATAACATATTAGATTCCAGCGAATCGCAAAATTTTAACAAATAGATTTTTATGACATAAAGTTAAGATTTACTTAAACTTTTGGATAGTGTGTTTTGTACAAATATATCCTAAACACATGCTACTTGAATTTTATATTACTATGCTATTGTTGTTTATAGTACGCTTGGCAATAATTTTTCATGTTTTTAAATGTCTTATTGTACTTGGTACAGTCATTTTAAATGCGAATGCATCTGTCAATTATGTATATCTGTCTGTCAATAAGGATTAATCTTCCCGTGTTACAATTTCTTCGAGTAGAATTCAACTTAATCCGTGCTGATACGGTCGTAAACTCTGATCATGAAGATTCCGACGCCGGTGTTGTGATGCAGTCCGCAAGAGCAGATGTCGATGATGAGCGTGGTGACTTTGAAGAAAACGTGTCTGCTGTCGCTGATGATGGCGAACATATTTCTTCGCTTTTAACACAAGACAAACCCAATTTCGATCGGGCTGATCGGGAGTTCCAGAAACGTTTCGTGGAAAACGATTTCGGTTGCGCTTGTGATGTGTGTGCTAGAATCTGGTTCAGGAATGATTTGAAACCAATCTCCGACTCAAATGCTGCCGTGTTACTGGCGACAAATGCTACATGTCGAACAAGCCTGAACCGCGGATCAATTCCCACATTGTCGCAATCGAATGGCTTTACATATCCCAAGTTTCCGTCCAATTTGCCTCCGCTAGACCCACTCACCACAAGACTGGTGTCTCCCAGGATCAATTTCATGCAGTTTCGTCGTTTGCGGCATACTGCAGGTTTGTGGAAAAGTTATTTTAACTTAAAAATGTATTACATCAAATAAATATATGATTTTCCTAACCTACTTTCATTAACATGCAACAGGTAGTTTGGCAATAATCGGCCAAATTATCAACATTCCAGTCGACGTGGCCCAGATGGTAGGCGAACTTCCCCGCCAACTGGATGACGACTATGCTATCAACGTGTGCATCAAGAAACACTTCATACACAAATCAAGTTACTTGTCCGGCTACGTGAAGAAAGGTACCGTTAAAGCATGGCTGAACTATCTGGTTACTACACCGCTCTACAGGCGGAATGGAATTGTTTTCAATGAAGAAAACTTGGCTGCGATCGGACAAACAGAGCAGACGGATATTTCGGAGGAACGTAGGGCAGTAGACCTTGAAGTCGTCGACGAGATGAACGAGGTAGAAATGATGATTGGACAACAACATACGCTCATGTGGAATGAAGACAAGTGTCTGGAACTTGCACCGGCACAAAATCAGAAACCGCTTTCCATTATCTACGATGAGTTTGCTGAGGAGCTGTCTTTCCCTGATATTTATCTTGGTCATCCGAGATGCTTCAACCGTGAAGTCCATGTGACAGCGTTCATGATGGCTACTAGCGAGGTGCGACGTCGGGATCGGCGGGGCGCGAGACCGGAGCATATTTTGTATATGGCCATGAAAATCATGCGGCTGCGGGTATCGGAAGGATTGAACAATACCTTTAAATGCATGGGCACGGCCAACATAACAAGGGCGCAGTTGCAAGATCGGGAATTTTTGGAAAGCTGTATTGAGCGTAACCTCTCTTTTCTGAAATCTATTCCGAACTCCGTTCAATATTGGCAGCAAAGAAAACGGGATGTTTTCGCCATGATCCGGCAGCTGGGGAAACCCACGATGTTTTTGACGATGAGTGCAAATGAAATTAGATGGCCTCACCTACTAAGCATTCTGCGGAAGCTTTCCGGTGGCTCTAACATTGCGGAAATGGACGATATTGTGCAACAGTTGTCTGCACTCCAGCGTGCTACACTTGTAAGCGAAGATCCTGTCACGTGCTGTGCATATTTTCACAAGTTGGTAAACATCTTTCTGCGCCTTCTGTCATCGACCAGGTTGAGCCCGTTCGGCAAATACCACGTTATAGATTATTTTAAGAGGATCGAGTTCCAGCATCGTGGCAGCCCGCTTGCACATATTCTGCTCTGGCTGGCGAACGATCCCCGCGAGGATGTTTCCGAAAGAATGCCCGCTACTGTTGAGTTGATCGATTTTCTGTCCTCCATCAGATCGGAAGATCTGCCTGAGACCTATGGCAATCAGGTGGGTTTACATTTCGCATAGTTTCTAGCAAGTAATCACTCACAATGTCAAACCCTTTTAGGTTCATAAGCACACGTTTACGTGTTTCAAGCGAAACGATAAACGTTGCCGGTTTAATATTCCGTACTGGCCAATGGATCAAACCAGAATTCTGATCCCCATTACAGCCGGGGATGGCCGACTTCAACAGCTAAACAGAAAGGCAGCGAAAATGCGAGAAGCTCTTGAAACGAAGGTCTACGATAGCCTTGACGCGTTTCTCGTTGATAGCAGTTGCACGTACGATTACTACTTGGACGTGATTCGCTCTTCCATTCGCCGACCAACAGTTCTGCTGAAACGTTCCATGACGCAGCTTTGGACCAATCCATTCAATCCTTGGATCGCTGAGAAGCTCAAATCCAATATGGATTTGCAGTTTGTGCTGGAGGAGTTTTCATGTGCTGCTTATGTTGTGGAATACGTAAACAAGACCAACAGAGGCATAAGTAGTTTACATCGTGACCTCATAAAGCTCCAGGAAGAGCATCCAGACCAGGACTACAATGGATTGTTGAAGAAGGTCAGCATAAAAATGTTAAATTCCGTGGAAATGTCTGCCCAGGAGGCTGCTTGGTATTTGCTTCGGCAACCGATGTCAGAAGCCAGCCGCAAGGTACCATTCATCAAATGATATAGTTTTCACAATTTAGAATTCAATTTCGTTTTAGGTTGAGTTTATTGCGACAATGTGGCCACAAGAGCGAATAAAATCCAAGAAGCGGAACAAACAGATGGACGAAGAGGATCTCGACGACAATTCCACCGATGTGTGGACGCTAAACATCATTCAACGGTATGAACTGCGCCGAGGAATGGATGATATCTGCTTGGCGGATTTCACAGCATATTATTCGGAAGAAAGATCCACGAAGCATTCATATAGACTCCGTTTAGTTCCCCGTGTATTGCGTTGGTGCTCGTACAGTATGGCGGAAATGGTCGACTATAAGCGTGAGATGGTTCTCCTCTTCCTACCGTTCAGGAATGAAGTCTGCGATGTACTTGATCGGAACAAGTTCCTGAAGTTGTATGAAGACAACGAGGCCGCCATTTTGGCAAAGCACAAGGAGTATGACTGCGAAATGAACTTGGATCAGGTTGTGGAGGAATACATCCGCATATGCAGCGAAGACGATGAGCAGCAGGTGATTGCCGACCAGAAGCGCGATGAGTTCGTCCGCACGATCGTCATGGAGCCGAATGATGACGATATTCACAACTTGCCAACAGGACCCTTGGCAGCTGTCGTCAAACAGCGATCAAATGTCTTGTCAAAGCAAGAATATTGTGAAATGGTGCGTGCCACGAATGCAGAGCAGCGGGATTTGATCGTGCAAGTAATCCACAGCTTGCATTCCTCTGAAGAAAACTGCAAACCAGTGCAAATATTCTTCACTGGCCCGGCGGGCTGTGGCAAAACGTTCACTTTGCGCATTCTAATGAAGACAGTGAACCGGTACAGCCAAGCTCATAATAAGCAGCACAACGCTTATGTAGCATGCGCATCCACTGGAAAAGCAGCGGTTGCAATAGGTGGAACAACAGTGCATTCCGCATTCCGGATTTGCATGTCGCGTAGGCAAAGCTCAAAGCTGAGTTTCGAGGCATTACAACTGTACCGGAACGCCTTCGCCAACGTGAAGCTCATCATTATCGACGAAACAAGCATGCTCGGTGCTGATGTCCTCAACACAGTACATGTCCGGCTTCAAGAAATTACGGGGAACTACGACGATCCGTTCGGTGGAATGCCGATCGTATTTTGCGGCGATCTTCGTCAATTGCCACCGGTCAATGCACGGGCGGTGTTTAAACCGAGCATAAACTCCATGCATGGCGCCGTTTTATGGCAATCTCTCGACTTCTACCCATTGGTTCAAGTTATGCGACAAACCAACGAGCAGTTCTCCAGCATTCTCACAAAAATTGGCAACGGGTAGCGGATGTCGTCTGAGGAAATCGAGCTTATTGAAAGCAGGTTCCGTACGGAGGAGTGGTGTCGGCAGCATGTCCCTCGAGGGATCCGGTTATTCCATCGGAACGCTGATGTCGAACGGTATAACTCTGTGGCGTTGATGGATCGAGAGGCTGTCGAATGTACTGCAGATGACCTATACTCTGGTTATAAGGACAATTCCCAGCTGGCCAGTGCTCGCACAAAGGTGCATAAGATGAGTGTAGTAGAGACTGGTGGCTTACCGTATCTGTTGCGTCTTGTTATTGGTACACCTTATATGCTGACCACCAACGTGGATGTCGAAGATGGCATCGTGAACGGAGCGATCGGAGAGCTCATGCATGTTGAGTACAATGAAGGAAACTCGCAGCAACAGGCAATCACGAGGCTTTGGATGGCATTCGAAAATGAGTCCATTGGGAAAATGTTGAGAGTGAAGGCCAGACCGCTGGTGTATTCGAGACCTGGGGTGCTACAAACAGGCTGGACTCCAATCGTCAAACGATCGGCGAACGTAACCCTTAACGGTGGTGTTAAGTGTAAAAGAGTTCAGTTTCCCGTTGTAAGTGCGTGTGCCCTCACAGTCCATAAGTCCCAGGGAGGCACATTCTCGGAAGTCGTATATAATTACGATAAGGGTCAGGAACAGCAGCTAGTTTACATTGGTCTTTCCAGGGTTACATCAATCGACGGATTGTATCTGACGAATGCCAGTAACTCATTCCGGTTCCACCACGGAAAGGGTTCTATGACCCCTAGAATGAACGACCTTCGGACGGAACTTGAACGTTTGAGTAACCATCGTATGCGCACCATTACAGACGATATCATGGAAGCTATAACCGCAAACAGGTTGGCTTGTACGTTGATGAGCATCAATGTACAAAGTTTGAATGCACACTCGTCGGACATTGCAACAGATCGGGTGCTTACCGCCGTTGATTTGCTTGCAATGAGCGAAACTTGGCTTGACAACGGCACAACCACAAACATCAATGGATACCTTTGTGTTTGTCAAGAGAAGCGTGACGGAACAAGAGCGGGAGGAGTGGCAATATTTGAACGTGCTGGTTCGTCAACTATGGCCGTTTCTCACGCCATTACGAAGCTCAATGAAAGCTATGACCCAGCATTGAGTGTAGCAGACGAATATGGGGACTGCTGTGCTGCAGAGGTTTCGATCATGGAAACCCGCACGTTACTGTTTGCGGTATATATTTCACCAGGTATAATCAAATAGTATAGTTGTGTTTGTCTTTAAGTATGTTGCATTAAATTTTGTATATTTACTAGGTACCACCCTGAAGCAAAAGAAATATTTCTTAGTGCGCAACCTCATAAAGTACACCCATGTTGCCATGCCCGTGGTAGTGTCGGGAGACTTTAATATTGATGTGACGAAAGAGGAGAACAGAGATTTCATCTGGTTCATGAAGCAGTTTCTCTATCTGGATTGTGCTTCGGATCCAACTATAGCGACTACTCTGGGTGGCACATGTCTCGATCTAACGTTCATCCGGAACGTAAGTGTGGAATGCAGGAGATACTGCACGTACTTCTCCTACCACCGGCCTATTTTGTCGATTCTTGCGGTGTCCCGAGGTAAAACTAATGATTTAGAATTAAACATAGTTCTCTTCATCAGTTATGTTATTTTATTCTAGAACCGATGCCATCCCAGTGAAGTGAATTAACGTCACTGATCGTCGTTGTTCCGCTAGTTCATCTGCCGAAACGTTCGATTTCAACCTGAATGACCAATCATTGACATCAGCCGGACAGTCCGTAGCAAAAATAGATAATTGATCCTGAAAATGAAACTTGAGTATTTGGTAACTAAATTTATATTTAGATCATAATGTATTTAATATGAAACATTCTTTCCGTTTTGTTCTTTTCTTTGTTTTCTACAGATTCAGCCCAACAGTGGATTTATACATCCTTTAACATTCATCGGGACCACGGCGTACATCACTTCAAAAGGCTTCAAGCCAACATAAACAAACGGCCCTTTTCAGGGCCACCAAATATTCATGGAGGAAGATGTTGTTAAGGCTGTTGTTTACCGATCTTATGTTTCTTTAATACTCTGCTTATAGTTATAAACCGAAATGAGTTTATAGTAACAATCGGGTTTTGCCCATTTATTTCCAGGATATGCGACATGCCGAGGATATTCCAACCCAGATTGAATATACAGCCCCATCTTCAAAAATCAGCAGCAAGTAACATATTCAGAGTTTCAAAATAAAATCTTCTACACTTACGTAATCCTACGTCCAATTGGCGGTCGTGTCTCGGATACAACCTTCTACTTTTTTTTTCGAGCACGCCCTAACGACGCTGGTGCCCAAAATCTTGGTGCCCCCCCGGAGATAGGCCTAGTCCCGCCTCTGCGACGGCAGATCATCGCATGAATCTGCGAACCTCCGGTGAACCAGCAGTCGTCGTTTGCTAAAACCCTACGCAGGTATGTCACTCATGGCCATGAACACACAACACACAACACACACACTGACACTGGGGGCAGCAGGGACTTTGTCCAAGGGCTTGACGACCCCTCCCCATGGCCACTGCGAGTTAGACCGGGACCATCGTCCCTAACCCCTAATCCCAAGGCGTCAAGCGACCCGTGCCGAGGGGATGCATGGCCAGGGGGGTGAAATAATAAGCTAGGCCTTTAACGGAGCCTGTGGGGTACCTGGGCACCCTCCACAGTAATTGTCCCTTACCGCGTCATGCTGGGCTCTGGCGTGGTGGACCTCTTTTCCCGAGCAACTCGTGGGACCAAAATGGAAAACCAAGTCAATTCTTCAATTAGTGGTAGTAGTGTAGGCGACAACCCCTTCGCAAGAGGTGGGTTGTTCAGGTCTCCGCCTAGGAGGCCAGAGGCAATAGTCGGCAGCTCAGTGCGCAGCGCCAGCGTGGGCCACTCAACCTTCCTCTCGGCTATAAAAACGCCGGTAGGGGTTATTGACGGCCCATGGCTTGTGCAGGCGATGAACCGCAAACGCGATGGGCTTTCGGCCTTCGAGGTGGCGACGGAACATCTGGACGCCATCATCGACTTTGCGTCATCGAAGCATAATATCAGCAAGGACCTCAAGAGGAGCTTGCAGAAACTTCGAAAGTCGATGCTGGACGCCAAGCTGGAGAGGGCGGTCGGGACGGCCAAGTGTAAACCCGTGAAATCGGTGGAGTCGAGGTCTACCCAGACTGAGGCCCAAGGATTCGCGGACTCGGGCAAGGTCGAATCGACCGAAGGCGTGCCAGCGAAGACGGTGGTGCCAAAGTCTACCCAGACTGAGGCTCAAGTATTTGCGGGTACGTCGGGGGTGACTGCTCCAACGGAGCAGACACAAAAACGGGGAGACAGTCTCCAGGGGATGAGCTCCCTGGGGGCCGCTCCAAAACGCGGAGGGTTACTACCCCGAACAAGGGTAGTGGGGCTGGGAAGCTGAACCCCGGTCAGGTACCTCCAAAACCGGGGGAGGAAGGACCTGGAAAGGTCCGTCCACTCAGGAAAGACGGTGATAAGGGGTTACGGCAGGCTGAAAGTTCTCAGCCGCACCAGACCAGGGAAATAGAGGGGGGTGACGCCTCCTGGACCCTGGTCAAGAACAAGAGGAAACCGAAGACGTCAAGGGCCGAAAAGAAGGCCCAGGCGAATTAGGGTAGCAAGAAGTCTAGGGTAGGCGCCAATCGCTCCAGGGGCGATGCCCTAGTCATCACGGCGGACGAGGCTAAGTACTCGGATGTTTTGAAGGCGATGAGGAGTGACGTCAAGCTCGGTGAACTCGGCGCCGACGTACGTCGAATAAGACGTACCCGGATGGGCGAGATGATACTCGAGCTGAAGCGGGGCGTCTCGCAAATGGGCGCCGCCTACAAGAAGTTGGCGGAGGAGGTCCTAGGCGAGACGGTCAAGGTGAGGGCACTCACGACGGAGGTGAATCTAAGGGTTAAAGACCTGGACGAGATCACTGAAGTCGAAGAGCTCGTCACGACACTGCGGCGACAGTGTGAAGTGGAGACGACCACCGCAGCCGTTCGGCTACGGAAAGGTCCGGCAGGGACGCAGGTAGCATTGGTTCGGCTATCTGCAGCGGACGCCTCCAAGGTAGTCAAGTTAGGGAGCGTCAAGGTGGGATGGTCGGTATGCCCTGTGCGCATATACGAGCAACCCGAAGTTTGCTTCAAGTGCCTGGAACCGGGGCACAAGCAATGGGACTGCAAAGGCCCTGACAGAAACAATCTCTGCCGACGCTGCGGATTGGAGGGACATAAGGCACAATGCTGCACGAACCCTCCCAATTGTTTGATATGTTCCAGCAAAGCTGTGAACAGCAAGCACCCCATGGGGGGTTCGATGTGCCCGGCGTTTAAGCGTGCTGCAAAATCAAAGTGCAGGTAACGCAGCTGGCTTGCTCGGCCTCGCCCGAGGGTTTGGTGTGCGCAGGTTCAGAGGAAACGGCTGAACACGTGTTGTTCGTGTGCTCACGTTTTCGCGCAATGCGTGACCACATGCTTGCCACATGTGGTCTGGACACTACCCCGGACAACCTAGTTCGGAGGATGTGTAAAGATGAAGTTGGCTGGAACGCCGTTTTATCGGATATCGCCCAAATCGTCTCGGAGCTACACAGAAGGTGGCGCGTGGACTCAAGGATGGCTAGTTCAGGCGCAAATAAGAGGTGGTCCAAGGGATCGGAGTCGGCTTTATGGGTCATACCGGTGGTCATGCTCTGTGGTCGAACTCGATCCTTTTATCGAACAAGTGGCCGCGCGAAGAACAACATGGTATCGTCGCTTTCACAGCGTCGGTCAACCGGGCGGGTTCCGAGCCCGAGGACGGAAAGGAGTCCTCGTCAAGGCTGGGGCAGGCGTAGGCCTCGCGTCGGCAAGTCCCTCTGTGTGCTGGCGAATTGGCCCTATCGCAGAAAGGTCAATTTGGGGTGCACGCGGCATCATCATTCTTGATACCAGTCGTGCAGAGGGAAGCAGGCGCGAAGTCGACCCTTCCCACCTTCCGAGGACATAGTGCGTGGTAAGGCCACCTGGAAAGCCGGCAACGCGCTGGCACGATACCATGGTGTTCTTCTAGAAAAGCGAGTTACGATGTTCGGTGCTGCAAGGACACGCAGCTAACCTCGAGGGTGCGTTGTGCACTGGCCCCCCTTTGAAGCATTATTTTCTGGTTGTACCGAAGGGACTATGGGCTTGGCGGCAATGGAAACGGTTTAGCGGGTCTGGAATGTAGTCCTGCCTCCCTCGGTGATCCCTAACCCCGCACTTCCTGGTCAACCAAGGATGTCTGTTGAGCAGATTCCCCCTCCATTGTTTAGGAAGAAAAAAAAAACACACACACTGACACACAACTATGTTTAACGAAAAAAGAGACATAATATAATTAAAATGAATTTAAGCTAAACTTACCTTTCTACATTCATTTATGCTACCTGAGCCCTGTGGTATATTAGTTCGCCCGGGTTACGTTTTCTTTCCGTTCCACTTCGTTTTTCTGAGCACGTGCGAATTGATTCACTCTTTCATTTTCGTCCGCTTCAGTTGGATTTCATTCAAAATCATAGCCATCGTTACAATTCCTCTCCAACCGTTCAGAACTCCCCGAGAATTAAACTCATGCCAAATTAGCTTAGTCGGGCAACGTAACATCACACGACCAGTGGTCCTCCAATCGTTGGGGTTGGCGCATGAGCCGCTGTGTTTCATAAAAATTCAAGGAGGTCCTTTTGAAACGGTTATAGTGGCGCCCAACGACGCTGGTGCCCAACATCTTGGTACCCCCCGGAGATAGGCCTAGTCCCGCCTCTGCGACGGCAGATCATCGCATGAATCTGCGAACCTCCGGTGAACCAGCAGTCGTCGTTTGCTAAAACCCTGCGCAGGTATGTCACTCATGGCCATGAACACACAACACACAAAACACAACACACACACACTGACACTCAACTATGTTTAACGAAAAAAGAGACATAATATAATTTAAATGAATTTAAGCTAAACTTACCTTTCTACATTCATTTATGCTACTTGAGCATAACCACAGGCGGTATATTAGTTCGCCCGGGTTACGTTTTCTTTCCGTTCCACTTCGTTTTTCTGAGCACGTGCGAATTGATTCACTCTTTCGTGTTCGTCCGCTTCAGTTGGATTTCATTCAAAATCATAGCCATCATTACAATTCCTCTCCAACCATTCAGAACTCCCCGAGAATTAAACTCATGATAAATTAGCTTAGTCGGGCAACGTAACATCACACGACCAGTGGTCCCCCAATCGTTGGGGGTGGCGCATAAGCCGCTGTGTTTCATAAAAATTCAAGGAGGTCCTTTTGAAACGGTTATAAGATAAAACCGAAGTGGCTTCCAGGTGGAAGCAACACTTCGAGACTTTGTTGAATAGTGGAAGTGACGGTGCATGGGTAAACGGAATTAATATTAGCGACGATGGACAAGCTGTGGAGTCGCCTACACTAGATGAGGTTAGAAAAGCTATTAAAGAGCTGAAGAACAATAAGGCTGCGGGGAAGGACCAGCTCCCGGCTGTACTTCTCAAACACGGCAGTGAGCAGCTTTATGAAGTTCTGCACCATAATATGTCGAAAATATGAGAAGACGAGGAATGCTATCTGGTTGGACGGCCTCATTTGCCCTCTCTTTAAGAAAGGGCACAGACTATTTATTTCAAGTGTGTGGAATGCGTCAATTACCGAGGAATAATCCTCTTTAATTCGGCGTACAAAATTATGTCCCGTATTCTGTTCAACAGATTGAGACCGGTTGAAGAGTCCTTCGTCGGCGAATACCAGGCAGGTTTTCGTGAGGGCCGATCAACGAAGGATAAAATGTCTACCCTGAGATAAATCCTTGATAAATTCCGGGAGTACAACTTGCAGACACACCATCTGTTTATTGACTTCAAGGCGGTGTACGATTCAGTGAAACGAAATGGCAAATTAAACTAGAACATGGTTCCGGCGAAACTGATTCGGCTGATTCGTATAACGTTGGACGGATCGAAATCAAGTGTAAGGGTTGCGGTTGAAATATCGACATTATTTGTTACGTTAGTTGGATTGAAGCAGGGTGATACACTCTCGAATCTACTGTTCAATGTAGTGCAGGGGGGAGTTGGTGTGCAAAGAAGCGGTACCATTATCACAAGATCGCACATGCGCCTGGGCTTTGCGGAGGATATCGATATTATCGGGATTGATCGCCGCGCCGCCGTTGAAGAGGCTTTTGTGCCTTTTAAGAGGAAGTCAGCAAGGATTGAACTCACGATCAATACCAGCAAAACGAAATACATGGTCGCTGGCATTCAACGTGGGTTCATTAGTGGTGGTGGTAGTGAAGGTGCTGGATGGTGCCGCGAGGTGACAAGGCGTATTGCAGCTGAAAATAGGACTTATTACGGACTTCGTAACCAGCTTAAGTCCCGTAGTCTGCACACGAAAACAAAATTCGCGCGGTACACCACTCTGATTCTTCCGGTGGCTTTATACGGCAATGAAACATGGACGGTAAAGGAGGCTGATCGGAGAGCTTTCGGAGTGTTTGAGCGTAAGGTGCTGCGAACAATACTCGGCGGTAAATAGGAGAACGGTATACGGCGACGTCGCATCAGTCACGAGTTGTACCAGTTGCATAAAAGGCTAGATATTGTTAAACTTATAAAACACGACAGACTACGGTGGGCTGGACGCGTTGTTCGTATGCCGGAAGAACGTCAAGCGAAGATAATATTCAATAGAGAACCCGGAAGAGGCATTAGGCTTCGTGGAAGGCCGCGTACACGATGGCTTTTTGCAGTTAAAGAGGACCCGAGGACGCTCAACGTTCAATCATCGAGTCCAGTGGAGAAGGATATTCCATTCGGGGTAAGTTCTTCGAAGAGCTGCAGCCCATCAGGTATCAAGTAAGTATCATGTTTCTTTGAAAGTCCTCATTCAAATTTCTATTCAAAGTTGAGGTAATTCTTGATTCCATTTATTTGTAATATTGATTAACTAAACCTTTAGTACTGGTTCCGGCCTAGCTCATTGACTAGCTCGTGACAAAGAAGTGGTAGGGAACTGTAGTAATTAAAGATGCACTAAAAACCATCACATTTCCGTAACACTCTGCGTGTTTCCAAAGGACTCGAGAATGCCCTTGAAACTCGAACTACACACATTACCCCATCCATTCGACGAAACGACTGAGGTTATCCGGAAATCAGTGTTAAAAAAATGACAGAAACACCGTCTTCGACCAGAGGTCGTACTGACTGAACACTTAACACTTATATGGCAAAAGGCAACGGACAGGACACATAACACCCAGTAGTATCGGTGCGAAAATCGAACCGGTGCGAGAATCAAACCCACACTCCCTAGCACATGCATCTAGAGGAATGACGTTCTAACCGCACGGCCACGAAGCCCACATTCGTGTTCGTGCATTAGCTGGTGTCAAACTAACGTAACGCGACTAAATGTGATTTTTTTTAAAAAAATACAGCTTTGAAATCCTACCATCATGTTTGCTTTTTTGAGGGGTATGTAATTCTTATGCTCCCTTCTGTCCGGGTTATCTGTTTTGCTCCGGTTTTCCCTAAATCAGAGTTTTTTTAGAGTTGTACATATCAAAAACACAACTCTGCAAAATTGTAAAGAATAGACTTTATATGGTTTCGGAACCCACAGATTCTGGATTCATACAAAATCATCTATTTTCCTCTTGAGGATTACAAAATTGCTGCATCAATTGGGAGTCGCCATAAATCCCAAATAAAAAGATCTTCAGCAGTGCACTTTTATGGCCATCGTTATTTGAATCGTTTTTTCCCTTTTCTATAAACAACAAAATATACACTTGAAGAGATTCAAATCCCACCGATTTATCACAGATTGAAAGTTGCGTGCACCGGCTGGCCCTTACTGTCACACCGAATCGAAATAAAAATCACGCTCGCAGTGCCATCATTCCCAGTAGAAGCCCGAAAAGTGGTCATAATGAGAAACGATTCAAACCAGTCGGTCGCCGACTCAAGTACTGTTTCCGCGCGCGCCACGCCACATTGAAAATTTATTCGCCACTTAAAGTTGAATTTTTCATTTTATATTAAAACATATTGACTGAGTCAAGTTATAGCCGAAAAATGGCAAACAGCATGGCAATCGGCCGGCACCTTCAACGGGTCGAGGCCTATCGCCGTTGCGTATAAGCCCGCGCGAAATGAAGTGAGGGGGAAACACTTTGGCGCCTTAATTTATGCTCGAATAAATGACGAAACATCAACAGAGCATGCCGTTCGTGTTGAATGATGGCGATCCGATGGGCCCGCAGCGGGTGCGACTCGGGAGCGGAAATTCTGTGAGAAATGAATAAATAAAAGCTCACTCTTTCTCCCGTAGGGGATAAACGTGTAAAACGGACCAATACCCAACAAGCATTGGAGGCTGATAAAGAGCTTATTTCGCCATAATTTGGCTTGTTCAGCTAAAAAACTAGCTTATTCAATTTAAATTGTTTGTTGGGTAGTGAAGATTGTGCCAGAAATAAATATTTTTTCAAAGGATCCGTAAGTACAGATGTGTATTCGCTTTCTTGCTTAGACATTCTTCTTCTTATTCTTTTTCATTGACCCTACATTCCAACTGGAACTTGGCCTGCTTTTCAACTTAGGAATCTATTAGCATTTCCTCCATTATTAATTGAAAGCTTTTCAATGGCTTCCATCACATAAATAGAAAATGTGAGGAAAATCCTGTGTGGCAAATAAATCGGATACACTACGCCCAGGGAGTCGAGAATGTTTCTCACCCGAAAACATCTAGACCGGAACAAAAATTGAACTCGCCATTCTCGGATTAGCAGTCCTACGTCTTTGCTCACAAGGTTAACTGGACCCTTGATAAAATTAATATATTTCGACAGAAAAATTGTTTCCAGTGACATAATTTTGCAGCACGGTTACAATCAGATATTCGTTACAAGTTAAAGAAAAATGCACTTGTTTCTATTTATTTGTGTATTTTTATCTGCCGCCCGACAGGAATAATGACATATTCCTAGTTTGCTTTGTTGCCTGTTTTTGTCAATTGGGTCCTAGAATGAGTTATCCTAAACTCGTCATATCTTTTTCCAACTAAGAAGTCATAAGAAACATTGTTTAATTAGAAAATTTAAAAATAAATAGGCGCACTTACAAAACACCGCAGGGCACTTCACTATAATTTTTGAAAATTAATATATGGGCCTGACGTTTTGGACTGATGGTTCTTATTTCATACTGAAATGTTGCATTTTCAGCAAAAGGGATTGCCAATCCAAAACATGCCCTTAAATGATCCAAACACAAAAATACGTCGGTTCATGTATTATTACCTGATGGACTACCGTTTGCAACCATAAACGAGGTAGGACTTTACGACCCAATTTCCATAAATAATCAAACTCCATGTTGTCACCAAATAATCTCGAGTAATGCGCTTCGAATCACTCTCCCTCAGAATTTTATTCTGTTGGTTCACTTATGATATGCGCTATATGTGAAAGTGAATGATTTATTATTAACAGCCCGATAGGCAGGCAACCAGTCGACAGTGAGTGGGCACCATCAAGCACACCTCACCACCGTTGTTGCGTTATGCATTTTATTGGAAGTGTGCGTGCGTGATATAATGTTTTCATGATGCATTTTTACCACAACAGAATTCCTAGTTTATAGCGGGAGGTGTGATAAAATTTTGATTGGAAAGTTTCGATGGTGCTATGGATTCGCAGGGGCGGTGCACAAGTTGACTCTTATCTCTGCACTTTTGACAAGTTTATCGAGATAGTTGAAGGTGTAATTGCTGATAATAATTACCGACCAACAAGGAGCAAATGTGAGGAGAATGATTTTATGTAGATTATGAACTGCCAATAATTTGAACTGAAGCTTGGATATGAGAAACGGCGACAGAAAATGTGACACCGCAAGCATTGCAGCCAATCTTCTTGGTTATAGAACAACACATGAACGGGTATTCCTTCCTTTTCATGTGTTGTTTTATAACCTACGAACACGGGTATCCTAAACCGGAGGAACATTACCCAAGAACGACGATTATGAAGGTCAACAATACGCCAGGCATATGCGTATCGACACTTTGGCCAAACAGCTATTTAGGTAGGTATTGAAGCTGCTAAGTCCCGCCAATGTAGGCGATAAATCATTTAGATAGAAGAATCACATAGAACAAATAGAACAGACATTGAAGCTTATGGTAGCGAATTGTGAAAAATAATGTAACGGCCAAATTAAATTAGTATGCAATATCACCTATAGAGGCGCTTATATTGTGTTTCAATTATGACAGACGTGACGTTTCAACCCAGTGTATGTGACTAAACATATATCAACCGTCGTTCGAAGCGGATCACAAAAGCGAAAGTTGAAAGCCAAGCATCAAGTGTAGTGAAGCATCTAAACCGCGTGTGCGAAAAATTTTCATAACCTTAAATTTCTATTGATTTTTTTAAATACTCGTTTAATTAATAATTTTCATCTGTAAATATTAGTAAATAGTTTATGAGAGTAAGATTTCGTTCAATAAGTAGTGAATAGAAATTAAAAAGAAAAACCGATATTTTTTGATAAGCTAGGTTAAACAAAAAGAGTGGTGGACCCCAAGCACATGCTTGGTTGACACCAAACATGGCTTCCGCACCAACAGACAACCTATAACTTCCCCCTGACAAAGGTAAGGATTCGATGGATACAAATCTACCCCACACTGATGAAGAAGAATCTTTTGAAGGATTCCTCGAACATGAGCAACAAACACAAACACAAAAAGAAAACCAACAAAGGAAAAGACGAGAAACCAACACACATAAAGAAAAACAAGTCAAACAACTCAAAAAATCTCAAACACAACACTACACAAGATCACAAACACAAATCCAAACAAAAGACACTGAACAAACAAACACCAACAAAAGCCATACAAACGACAAGAAAACAAACAATCTGAAAAATACAAACCAAAGCGAACAAACAATGTTGATCAAAAACACACAACACGATGTCTTATTTATCGAACCTATCTCAATCAAAGAAGGGGAGAACCTACTCGAGCCGATGGAGGTGGGTAAATTCTTACACGAGCTAGGATTAGACCAACTCACCGAATTGAAACGAGCAGGGCAATACAGATACAAACTTATTTACAAACGACCAAAAGACGCAGAAAAGATACTAAACTCGACACAAACACTAAAAAAACAACTACAAAGTTTTCATTCCAAGAATGTTACTTGAAACAACAGGCATACTGAAAAACGTACCCGTCTCACTCACAGAAAAAGAAATCTATCAGAACACGATCTCAGAAAAAAACAATCACAAGAAGCGAAAGAATAAAACGACGAAAAGACCCCCGAGACACACAATCTAGTTTAATTGACACAAGGTCAATTAAAATCACTTTTGAAGGACCAGAACTACCAAGAACAGTTTCAATTTATGGGGTTTGTGAAAAACCCGGAATCTACATTTACCCAGTTAGGATCTGTACCTCTTATTGGAGACTAGCACAGCAAATAAATTTGACTTTTACTGGTAATGTAATCAATAAAACTAATGTGAATACAGATCATGTAATCGTTTTTTCAATGTAATTATGCGTTGAAAATCATGCACATAAACGGAGCATGAATCAAACCGTATTGATACATCACCTTACCATTATAACTACACTCTATTGAAAACAATACTTTATCCACCCAGAAAATTAATTTATAAACCATTAAGTTTACATGAAATTATGTGAACCGGAACAAAAGATGGCCACGCTTGCGACGATCTCGGTAGAATGTAAACAAACCAACAGTTCCATCAAGGCAGCTGCAAATGCAGCGGGAAACCATCGTTTTCGACCACCGTCATACTAAAGCGAAGATTTTCCATTGCGACTACAAAGCAGCATCCGTGATGCTGCATTTCATTGGTGTACTTTATCAGGCGTTTTCTTAAATCGATGGAAAACTTCAACTTTTTGCACTTCATCCATCAAATATTTTCCTTTGACGATGCGCTTACTCAGATCATGTAAATTTACATTACCTAGCCAGAACCCGATCACGACGGGTTCGGTACTGTATGTTAGAATCGCCATAACTCAGAACATGTTACTCTTTGAGCAACATTGGTTTCAAGAAGTGAAAACGGTAGAGTGGTATCAGAACGGACTATCACTCTGCGGGCCTGAGTTCGATTCTCATGTTGACCTTTTTTATTTATACAGCATAAAATAGATTATGTAAATTTAAAACAACACATAAATTGGAAATGATAAGTGATGTAAAAATAAAATGAAATGTAAATTTCTATCGTTTATCATGCTCCAATTATGTGCATGCTATTTGATGTAAATGTACATGATTCGTTCGAACTGTGTAGGGCACAAGCAAATGGCTTGTAAAAGCAAAAAAACATGTATCACCTGCGGCAAATACATAACAGACGAACACACACATTGCGATGAAAACCAAAAGAAAAACTGTAGAAACTGTGGAGGAAATCACCTCCCTACACACAAAGAATGTCCCGAACGTCTTAGAATGGAACACATAAACGTAACAATGACCATAAACAACATGACCTTCCAGGAAGCCGAACAGTTTTATCCGAAACCAAGCATAAAAACTTCCAACAATTTTGCCTTGCTAGAGTCTGCCGTTGAATTCCCACAATTGGAACAACCAAGTACGACGAACGCAACATTCAGACGAGTTTCAGAAGAGCACACCAAACCTTGACTACAGAACTTTGATACAAAACATTGCAAAAAAAAGACCATCAAGAAAACCCAAAAAAACAGAGAACAGAAATACACAGAAACACATTCCCGACAATAGAAAACTACCCTGAACAGGTTCAAGTGATAAAAAACAACCCACACAAAGTTACAGAAACAGAAAAAATACAAACTGAACAAGAAAATTTAACCAGACAGCTACAACAAATTCTAGAAAAGATTACAGACAAAACTAGTGACAATAAAAAAAAATCAGACATTCTTCTGATCGAAATAGCTTTTATAATACAAAATATAATGACATTTACCAAATCTCACCATAATAAGTGAAACCATTTTTGTTAGACACATTCATGGACTATAGCTTCCAAGGTGATTTAAACATATCTCAAATAAACATTCACAGCATACGACCACTACACAAAAGAGAAACAATAAAAACATACTTAAAATTAAAAAACATACATATACTCTTACTCCAAGAGACTTGGCTAAAGCCAGATGAGAAATTTAAATTTCTCAACAATAATTATGTAAACAACTGTAGACCAGATGGCTACGGAGGTACAGGTATTTTAATACATCCTACTCTAATATACGAAGGAATCATATTGAACGACATAGATTTAGAACTAACTGCAGTAAAAATTAAAAACATAAAACAAACAATCATATTTATATCACTATACATACCACCTGACACTCCAATAACAGAAATTAAAGAACCACTAGAAAAACTTTTCCAATATATGACGCACAGTACAATACCAATATTCTTAGGAGGAGATTTCAACGCCCATCACCCAATATGGGACAACGTATCAAATAAAACGGATAGGAGATGTGAACTCATCTGTGAGTTATTCGAAAATAACGATATAACATTCCTAAACACAGGAGAAACAACTAGATGGGAAGATATTATTTCCATATCTTCGGCAATAGATCTAACGATCACAACACCGGACATAGCACCATTAATTAATTGGGAAACAAGTACAGAAGATGTAGGATCAGATCACAAATTAAAAGAATGTAGAATTACACTTTTCAACAAATTCATAAATAGTTCAAAAAGAACAATAGTTAAAATAAAAAAAATGCAATAGAAAACCTTAACCAAATAGACCCAAAAACACTAAACAACATTGAAGATCTTAACAAAGAAATAAACCAAGCAGCTTGAGCTTGAGCTTGATTGACTGCTCGTAGTTGCTACTCCATTATGACCAGATCAGCTGTTCTTGCACAGGGAACCTTCAGATGTTTGCTTGGGACTAGCACTTTTCTTCAATGTACAAGTACTGGTAATCTCATTTGGTAGGTCACATTGACGCCTGCCACGTCAGAATGCAAGTCAATGTAGGAAGGGGAGAAAGTGATGATGCAATCACTCGCCCACTGCAAGCCGAATATACCTCTGCACTTGCCACGAGTTCATGCGGAATTTGTAGGAATTTCTGGGTTAGGTTGGAGAGGCAGAGGTCCGTCTTGGTTAACGAGCTGCCGATGTGATAGATAGGAGAAGGTAACTGATGGATTTTCTAATTGGATGTAGGAAACGAGCTCTATAGTTCATTTCCAATTCTAGCAGATTACTGATAGAATACTCAAGTTGAAGGTATAGGAATAGTAATGGAAACGGTATGGAAGTCCATTTCCAGTTCTAGCGATTGCTAGAACATGATAAATAAAGAGAAAGATACAAAGTAGGAGAATGGAACGGACCTGGGATTGAACCCACGACCTCCTGCGTATGAGGCAGAAGCAGTAGCCTTATGACTACCAAGCCCGCTTTGAAACAAGAGAGATCACGCACTGAACTGGTTAATTTTATTACCGGCCGCGCAATGCAGAACAGAATAATTCGGCCGACCGCGCGATCGTTCTGCTTTCCGAAACAAGAGAGATCACGCACTGAACTGATTCCTTAACAAAGAAATAAACCAAGCATTACAAAAAGAAACATACACAATACACCCTAACAGTAAAAAACAAATTAAACCATACTGGGATCACAACATTAGCAAATAAACATGAATTCAAAAAAGCAGAACGAAATTTTAAAAAGGCACTTAAAAGCCAGGTTATTGAATATAGGAAGAAAATGTTAGACGGGATAAACGAACAGACGAAACTAAATGAAATGTGGAAAATAGTTAGATGCGTTAGTGGAAACTTCAAGCACAAAGACAATTCAGAAATAATAAGCAACAAAGACCTAGCTACTAAATTCATGGAACTAAACTTTAAAGAAGAAGTAGATACTAATCAAATTACGTTTACAAACTATGACGTAGAAGAAGAAACATATCTAGCACCCTTAAGCATCAAACACATGATAACCGCTGTGAAAGAACGGAATGACTCATCCGCTCCAGGACAAAACAAACTATCATACTACTTCTTAAAACAGATTAATCTCAATTTACTTACAAAAATACTGGAGCTAACAAACCAAGTGTGGTTGGATGAAAAAATACCAGAAGAGTGGTTAATAATAAAAATAATACCAATTCTGAAGCAAGGGAAAGATAAACTTAAAGAAAAATCATACAGACCAATAGCATTAATTAATATAAATTTAAAAATTATTAATAATGAAGTTAAAAAAAGACTAAACATATTTACAGAGCAACACGAACTAATGCCTAAATTATCATATGGCTTTAGAGAAGGGTATTCCGCAATAAACTGTATTAACCATATCAATACATTAATCACAGAAGCTAGAAGACAAAAGGAAACAGCTGCAACTATTTTCTTACACCTAACAAAAGCATTCGATTCGGTGGACATAAATATACTATTAGAACAATTAAACAGGCTAAGAATCCCGAGAAAAATAACTAACTGGTTAAATCTATACCTAAGAAACAGAAAAATAATCATAGAGACTTCACAAGGAGAAGTAGAGAAAAACACCAATCAAGGATTACCACAGGGTTGTCCACTTTCGCCCATATTATTCAATCTTCACGCTCGAACGCTTCATGACATAACTACAGACAAAACAGTATTCATTCAATATGCAGATGATTTTTCAATAACCATTATAGGTGAAACATTGGAAGAAGTAGAGTTAAAGTCTAATATCATTTTGGAAAAAATTGAAGAAAAACTTTTAACATTGAAAATCAATGTTAATCCCGATAAATCTGCAGTAGTACTATACAACTGTAAATTCAACGACAAAGTTAATATAAAAATAGGTGACAAACG
The DNA here is from genome assembly GCF_024139115.2 of Armigeres subalbatus. NCBI lineage: Eukaryota > Metazoa > Arthropoda > Insecta > Diptera > Culicidae > Armigeres > Armigeres subalbatus. The sequence goes on from NC_085139.1 coordinate 121,962,672, forward strand.
AATAGAACAGAAAGAACAATATAAATGCTTAGGCTATATCCTAGATAATAAGCTTTCCCATAAAATACACATAAACTTTGGAAACAATAAAATTTAAAAAAAGATTAAACATAATTAAAATGATCTGCAAAAAATGAAGGTGCGCACCCAAAAACCCAGAAATAGACGAACTACCAAAAAACTACACATTTTTAGAATACATAACATTTCAAAATAATTATCTGATTGCATTAACTCACAATCGTACACTAACATACAATAGAAATAATAAAATAGAGAACACAATACAGATAGAAATACCGGGAATAAAAACTAATAACATAAACAGCGAAACAATTAAAAAATTAACAATAAGTCATCTAAACGAAAAATATAGTCAATGCGAAAAAAATTACACGGATGGTATAGGGATATGGTATGAATAAAATAACGAAGAATTGAAAAGTAGAGTCAAAACAATTCTATGACTACCACGAATGTCGAAATGATAGCTATCAATACGGCCATTGATACAATTAACACAAAAGAACACCAAAAATTTGTTATATGCTCAGATTCAAAATCAGCCTTGATAAACATAAAAAACAGGAATAAAAAAGATAATTTTATTACATACGACATATTACATACGACATTTAACAAAACAAGAAACACTAGACGACTGGATAGAAGAATACACAACAATATCGACACAAAAAGGCATTAAACATTACAACTTACTACCAAAACCAACATTTAAACCGTGGTTCGATAAATTTGAATTAGACACAACAAAAATTGTAACGATAGGAAGACTTAGAACATACCATACTCTAACAAAAGAAAAACTATATATGTGGAATCTTGCTCAAGATGATAAATGTGACGAGTGTGGGGTAAAGGAGGATTCAGAACACATCCTTCTACACTGTGAAAAATACGTACAATCTAGAACAAAATACAAAATACTAACACAACACAGAAACATCGACAGTTTACTTAATCAAGCTAAAATTAAAGAATATCGAGAAATATCAAAATTTTTAAAAGAAAATTATCACAAGCTTTGAAACTAACATCTTGGAGAACGATTTTTGCCTTTCTCGTACAACAAAGTTGTACCAGAAGGCTATAATTTCAATCCAAAAGCTAAATTTTGATAGAAGGCTCGGAGACCCATAGTGTTATATACCAATCGACTCAGCTCGAAAAACTGAGCACATGTCTGACTGTGTGTGTGTGTGTGTGTGTGTGTGTAGCCCCGGGAATTTTTTATTGTTAAACACGTTTCATATAGAAGGACTTGACCGATTCGAGTGCAATTAGTTTCATTCGACGGAGAAACTTTCCTAGTTGGACACTATTGTTTTTTTTTGCTAATATCTGCTGCTAATTACTCTCATAGTTGAGTTATTTTTAAGCAGCGTGATATAATCGCATCAAAGCTATTAACCGCCTAAATGTAGGCAATTTACGTTGCATTTACCATACTAATTCGAATTCAACACATCGAGAAAGGCATAATCACCACTGGGGGATAAATTTGGGTTTTACTTTTATAAACGCTTAACTTAACTTAATCACCGATCAAAAAAGGATCGGTGCCATTTATTAATAACTCGAGGAAAAACAAAATCATTTGAAATCGCGATCGAATTAACAAATGGGCAATGGCTATGCCCTAAACATATATGCTTCACGACTTGACAACCCTTGGCAGTATAGACTGGAAACGTCAGTCTCGCCACCCCGCAAAGAAGAAGAAGAAGACTAAACATATCCATAAAACAAATGGGTCGCAAATGCGAATTCTTTCGGTGTAGGTACTAATCATCAGGGAATTTCGATCGGAAAATCTTTCTACAGCAAATCTGTAGAACAAATCTGAAGATTTGTGAGTATATTGAACTATTGCTTTATATAATATCAAAGTCACATTCTCGCGAATTTAGATGCCGTTTGTGGGTGGAGAGAAAATTAATAGAAAAGTCTGCTCTCATCTTTTCTTGCCGGAAAGTTACCGTAATGAACATAGGAAAGACAGAGGGAGAGTGGGGTCCTTAAAAAGAATTTCCAAACAAAATCCATTAGCAAAATATATCAAAAAATTTCGAAGATGAAACGGATATAGAGATGAAACATGAATTTCGGGGGAGGCACGTTGACTATATTGCATGGTTGAACACGACATCACAAACAGTAGCAGCGACGGAACAAATCCAATCAGACGATGTGTTTCGAGAGTCTGCAATACCTCTCGGATCGTTGGAACAAGCAACCCTGAGTCGTGTTATCATTCGCCTCCAGCTAATGAATTTCAACTTGAAACTGGGTCAGCACCTATCAAAGTTTTATTGAATGTTGAACGAAAGAAAAACGAGACGTTCAAATTAGACAACAAAAACCTAAGACCTAAAATGCGTGTTAGTAGTCAGCAAGCAAACTAGCATGCGACCACATTGAACTCTAACATCAAGCTAAGAGCTTGGCATACAAGTTCAAAAGAATCCACACGGAAGAAATAAATTACCCAATAGTGAGTTTAATTCACCCAACCTCGAACATCCGTACGGGAAGCCAAAATTGAGTAAATAGAGTCGAAGTAGATTGCCTTTACTCCCATGTTAAAAATGTACTCAACGGAAAATTTATTTACCCAAATGGAGGGGCCCTCCTTTATACAAGTCTTGAGCACATCAGTGACATATTTTCTTCGATGGACATAAATTGAAGAAAAAGTTACAACAAAAACAAATGTGTCGAAAAAATTCGGCCAATCAACCCCAATGCGCCTCAAAACGTTTTCACAAAACCAACTCAGTCAATCTGCCCCGGCCTCCCCTATGTCGATTAAAGCGGAGCTAACTTATATCGCCAAAACTGATATGTTCTATGGATTCCCAGATTATGGTGGAAACAAGAGGATTGAGAAAAATCGGACCACCAAACTAGCTACGGAGGAAGTATGCGTAATAGTCTCGAGTCTGTATCGTAATTTCAAATTTTTCAATTTTTTCCGAAATTATCTGTAATGCGTTCCAAACACTAACTACTCATGTTTATTTAGCCCATCGGATATCTTTTGGCGCATAACTGTTCCGTAAGAAAGTAAGTCACAAATGAACTTCATCATCCAGACAGTTCGCGCTGTGCGTAACTGTGGTCTATATCAGGTTGTGATTATCATGGACCAATAGAGTGATTCAAATTTTGACGTTTTCGCCCCCTGATGCTTAAACGATTGCATTTGCCATTTTAAAAATCCTCCTAAATTTTTAGCACATTTGGATGTATTTGGATAAAATTGATTCGCAGAAACTCAGGACAACACAGCGGCAACTTCCGTACATCAAAGGTTTCATTGCAAATATCATTGCAATGCATTGCACTCAAATGGTTGTGGGCGAAAATGAGAACAGAGTTTGGATGTTGTAAGCAGTACACTTCATAATTACTCTTCAAAGTGCGTGAACATGTAGCGAAATGAAATTTGTTTCATACATAATTGAACAAAAAAACATTTTGTATTTTTGCCAAAATACATATTTTTGGACGAGGATTCAGAATATACAGCAGTATATAGTATATAGCGGTGATGATGCCTTTCTCGTGCATCGTACAATGTATTGAAAAAAATCACATAAGAAAGGTAAAAAAGCACTTTAGGAAAATAGATCGCATTTTTTCTATCGTTTTGCATGTTTTTGCATTAATTACCATTACCAATTTTGAAAAAAAATGGATCTTGAAATTTTTTTCCGAAATGCAATGTCCGATCGGGCCTATTTTCAATAGCAATTTTCAATACAATGGGACCGCAATCCCTGTCAAATGCAACTTGTTGCGAGCAATTCGGACAATGATAAGTTCCAAAAAGTGTGTCTACAAAATTTGTACACATACACACATGCGCACACATACACACATACATACAGGGCTGCGAAATAGTGAGTTGACATCTGGGAAGGAGCGACCTACACAGCTCTGGTCCTCACAAGTTCCAATCTCACGCTTCCACGGGTCTTCCGATGACAATCGACCGCCAGCTAAGGGTTTTGTACTTAGTTGGTAGTGCAGCCTGGGCACTGTTCCCTGACCGTCCCTTACCCCTAATCCCAAGGCGTTAAGCGACCCGTGCCGAGGGGATGCATGGCCAGGGGAATGAAATAATGAGCTAGGCCTTTAACGGAGCCTGTGGAGTATCTGGGCACCCTCCACAATAATTGTCCCTTACCGCGTCATGCTGGGCTCTGGCGTGGTGGACTTCTTTTCCCGAGCAACTCGTGGGGCCAAAATGGAAAACCAAGTCAATTCTTCAATTGATGGTAATAGTGTAGGCGACAACCCCTTCGCAAGAGGTCGGGTGTTCAGGTCTCCGCCAAAGAGGTCGGAGGAAATAGTCGGTAACTCAGTGCGCAGCGCCAGCGTAGGTCACTTAATCTTTTCCTCGGCTATGCCGGTAGAAGTTATGGACGGCCCATGGCTTGTGGGGGCGATGAACCGCAAACGCGATGGGCTTTCGACCTTCGAGGTGGCGACGGAACAGCTGGACGCCATCATCGATTTTGCTTCATCGAAGCATAATATCAGTAAGGACCTCAAGAGGAACTTGCTGAAACTTCGAAAGTCGATGTTGGACGCCAAGCTGGAGAGGGCGGTCGGGACGGCCAAGTGTAAACCCGTGAAATCTGTGAAGTGGAGGTCTACCCAGACGGAGGACCAAGGATTCGCGGACTCGGGCAAGGTGGAATCGACCGAGGGCGTGCCAGCGAAGACGGTGGTGCCAAAGTCCACCCTGATTGAGGCTCAAGTATTCGCAGGCACGTCGGGGGTGACTGCTCCAACGGGGGAGACAGAAAAGACACAAAAACGGGGGAGACAGTCTCCAGAGAATGAGCTCCCTGGAGGCCGCTCCAAAACGCGGAGGGTTACTACCCCGAACAAGGGTAGTGGGGCTGGGAAGCTCCAAAACCGGAGGAGGAAGGACCTGGAAAGGTCCGTCCACCCAGGAAAGACGGTGGTAAGGGGTTACGGTAGGATGAGAGCTCTCAGCCGCCCCAGACCATGGAAATAGAGGAGGATGACGCCTCCTGGACCCTGGTCAAGAACAAGAGGAAACCGAAGACATCAAGGGCAGAAAAGAAGGCCCAGGCGAATGAGGGTAGCAAGAAGTCTAGGGTAGGCGCCAATCGCTCCAGGGGCGATGCCCTAGTCATCAAGACGGACGAGGCTAGGTACTCGGACGTCTTGAAGGCGATGAGGAGTGACGTCAAGCTCGGTGAACTCAGCGCCGACGTACGTCGAATAAGACGTAACCGGATGGGCGAGATGATCCTTGAGCTGAAGCGGGGCGTCTCGCAAAAAGACGCCGCCTACAAGAAGTTGGCGGAGGAAGTCCTAGGCGAGGCGGTCAAGGTGCGGGCACTCACGACGGAGATGAATCTAAGGGTTAAAGACCTGGACGGGATGACCGAGGTCAAAGAGCTCGTCACGGCACTGCGGCGACAGTGTGAAGTGGAGACACCCATCGCAGCCGTTCGGCTACGGAAAGGTCCGGCAGGGACGCAGGTAGCATTGGTTCGGCTATCTGCAGCGGACGCCTCCAAGGTAGTCAAGTTAGGGAGCATCGAGGTGGGATGGTCGGTGTGCCCTGTGGGCATATACGAGCAACTCGAAGTTTGCTTCAAGTGCCTGGAACCGGGACACAAGCAATGGGACTGCAAAGGCCATGACAGAAGCAATCTCTGCCGACGCTGCGGATTGGAGGGATGTTGCACGAACCCTCCCAATTGTTTGATTTGTTCCAGCAAAGCTGTGAATAGCAAGCACCCCATGGGGGGTTCGAAGTACCCGGCGTTTAAGCGTGCTGCAAAATCAAAGTGCAGGTAACGCAGCTGGCTTGCTCGGCCTCGCCAGAGTGTTTGGTGTGCGCAGGTTTAGAGGAAACGGCGGAGCACGTGTTGTTCGTGTGCCCACGTTTTCGCGCAATGCGTGATCACATGCTTGCCACATGTGGTCTGGACAGTACCCCGGACAACCTAGTTCGGAGGATGTGTAAAGATGAAGTTGGCTGGAACGCCGTTTTATCGGCTATCGTCCAAATCGTCTCGGAGCTACACAGAAGGTGGCGCGTGGACTCAAGGATGACTAGTTCAGGCGCAAATAAGAGGTGGTCCAAGGGATCGGAGTCGGCTTGATGGGTCATACCGGTGGTCATGCCCTGTGGTCGAACTCGATCCTTTTATCAAACAAGTGGCCGCGCGAAGAACTACATGGTATCGTCGCTTTCGCGGCGTCGGTCAACCAGGCGGGTTCCGAGCCCAAGGGAGGAAAGGGGTCCTCGTCAAGGCTGGGGCAGGCGCAAGCGTAGGCACCGCGTCGGCAAGTCCCTCTGTGTGTTGGCGAATAGACCCTATCGCAGAGAGGTCAATTTTGGGTGCACGCGGCATCATCATTCTTGATACCAGTGCTGCAGAGGGAAGCAGGCGCGAAGTCGACACTTTCCACCTTCCGATGACATAGGGCGTGGTAAGGCCACCTGGAAAGCCGGCAATGCGCTGGCACGATACCATGGTGTTCTTCTAAAAAAGCGAGTCACGATGTTCGATGCTGCAAGGACATGCAACTAACCTCGAGGGTGCGTTGTGCACTGGCCCCCCTTTGAAGCATTACTTTCTGGTTGTATCGAAGGGACGATGGGCTTGGCGGCAAAGGAAACGGTTTAGCGAGTCGGGGATGTAGTCCTGCCTTCCTTGTTTGCTGTTGGAGGTGGTCCCTAACCCCGCACTTCCTGGACAACCCAGGATGTCTGTTGAGCAGATTCCCCCTCCATTGCTTAAAAAAAACACACATACATACATACACACACATATACACATACATACACACAAACAGACATCACCTTGGTTCGTCGAGCAGAGTCGATCGGTATAGAAAACTCCGGGCCTTCTATCAAAAGTTCGTTTTTGGAGTTATCCTATAGCCTTTCGGTACAACTTTGTTGTACGAGAAAGGCAAAAAACCATTTTGGCCAAAAATGTTACATATGCAGTTTCTCAAACAAACGGTTCAAATATATTTTAATTCAAAATGCAAATAATAAAGTTATGACTATGATAATGACAGAAAATGATTCATCGCCCAGTAAGCTTAAGAATTTTCCGCATTTAAATCTATTTAACTTATATTTATTTAGTTTCTTTTATACTGTAAAATGCAAATTCCGCATTCCACACGAGAATGATAAAAAGTCACTATCGAATGGAAAACTTAATTTTTAAGAAACCGAGAATCGCACTTTTCGTGTTGGATACTGCGCCAAATAAATTGAAAAACTTTCCTTCACTGGACCATGCAAATTTCACTCCGCTATTTGCTTCCCGTTATTCTGGCCACCACCACCGAAGAAAAGCTCGAAAGGCAACCAGGGAAACTTGCATCGTCAAACAAGCGGAAGCCTTTAACATGTTTCCTTTGCTCGGTAAAAGCTATCACTATTTTTCGTTGTTGGTCGCCGCACCGGACAGCTGCAGAAACTAAATGAATAAATTTTAGTTTTAATCTCCTGACCGACAGTTTCAGCTTTCCCATGGAAACTTTTCGACTTCCTAGCGATACGGAGAGTTGCTGCCCTTTGCTGGAGCTTTTAAAATAGTCCGCAAAAAATACGAAACATCTTGTTGCGTAGAAGATCCACTCTTCGACCAACTGTTTGGTGAAGGATGCATGGAGTGGCATGGACAGAGGGTAAGAAAAATAGTCTGCTACATTTCACACTACGTGTCAAGTGAGTGTTCCGAAAACCATCCGTATCCGTATTCCACTACGTTATCCAGCCAGCCTTTGGAACGAACCGCAAAGTTGGCATTTGGAGTGATATGGACGCCGACGGATGGTGATGGCAAATGAGTTCAGCAGAGCGCAGTGTTAAATGTGCATGAAGTCAACATGTTTTTTCATTCACTGAGATGCAAATGAGTCTATATCAAAGGGAAATTGTGAAAATAAAGCAGATCAGAATTTTTGAAATTCCTTTGAAACTTTTTTTTTTAATCTTTAACCTCTACTCTGATCGAAAGTGCATGACAAAATAATAACTAGAAAAGGTATTTATAAACAATTTATTGTATCTCTGAGATCTCTCTTATGAAATTGACTCTTGAATCGATTGAATAGTTGTTGGAAAATAAAAAATAAAAATATATGTAAAACAAAAATATAGAATAACTGTCATGAAAAACAATTATAAGAGCAGATGTCGTCTTTTCTAGAAAACGTCACGGTTTTTTGTACGCGGATCGCTTTCTGCTCGATTTTTAATCCGGATTTCGGGGTTTATGCGGTTTTGTTAGGCGTGTTTGGGGTATAAGCGGTATCCTCCGCGTTAAAACCGACTCCAGTGTGTTACAATATTTATGTATAAATATTTACTATTGAAAAAATGCTACCGGAAAATCATTTATTTATTTATTTTCACAGACTAAGGCCGGAGTGGCCTGTGCAGTGTATAAAAGTCTTCACCATTCAACTCGGTCCAATGCTGCACGTCGCCAACCCCACAGTCTTCGGAGGGTCCTCAAATCGTCTTCCACCTGATCGATCCACCTTGCTCGATGCGCATCTCGCCTTCTTGTTCCCGTCGTATCGTTGTTGAGAATCATTTTTACCGGATTACCGGATTACTATTACTGTCGTCCACCATCTGCACCTCACCATAGATGGTGCGCAGCACTTTTCTTTCGAAAACTCCAAGAGCGCGGTGGTCCTCCACGAGCATCGTCCAGGTCTCGCGTTCGTAGAGGACTAATGAGCGTTTTGTAGATAGTCAGTTTGGTACGGCGGCGGAGTCCAAAGTACATAAATCGGTAAATCAAGCAAATTAATGCAACTTAAAGGGTTTTTAGCTGGTGCAGTTTATTTCTGATAACTTACACGCGCGTTTTCTTCCGAAATCATGGCGACGGCTTTTCATTTACGTCTATTGGTGCAAGCAGAAGCTACTCTGAATCTTCCTCGCTACTGCAATGGATGCGTGCTGTGAAACTTCGGCTTGTTTCTGTTGATTCCTACACGCAAAAAAATATTGCAGTCGAAACTACCATTCCGAGGGTTATTTTGAGAATTTGCACCGACGATTTTCAGCGGATAACAAACTCGTTTGATTTTACCATGCGCCCAGTAAAAATAAACTGTGGCCCATGCGGAATGTTGTCACATGAACTGAAACAGTGGTGGATTTCTCTGAAACCATGGTATAATTATTAATTATTAAAAACAGAGCGTAGTCTACAAAATAGTATTTTTACCACGGAATTTTTTTTCTGTGTAGGTGTCGGCACATAGTGTATCGGCAGGTATGTCCGGCATGGTATTGCGCTTCGGCACACCTCTCTGAAGCCGCAATTGCTTCAATTTTTACTAGCGACATCGTGAATTCTCAAGTAAGCACATATGATTACAGATGAGTTTTGGCAAAATAATGTTTCTATCTTTGTTTTTTGTGCTTGTGCCGGGAATTGACCCTGACGGGAATACCAATTGTAACCCTAGCTGTTTCTTTCTGATTTAATTTAACGTTTTAACCATTTTCGTTTCTAGAAACAGCAGTTTGGCATGATCCCTGCCAACATCACAACACAATCTCATAGCAAGCCTATCCCACCAACAAACGTCGTATCTACATATTTGTGCATAAGCGCACATGCGTTTCCGGCAAACCACGCTAATTAGGCACTTGTGCGACTGAAAGCAATAAATGAGAGGAGGGGTTCTATAGAAATCTTTATGTAGTCCCCGGGTTGAACGAAATATGCATAGCATTGTTTTTCGGGATTTTGTCTGAATATCATAGCTAAAAGGAGACAGGAAAACATTTTTTTTCTAATTACAGGTTGACAAACATTTTCGCCTTTCTCGTACAATAAAGACTACAACATTTCACTCCGAAAACGAACTTTTTATAGGAGGTTTGGAGACCATATTATATCCAGTTTGAAGGCCCAGCAAATGATTGTTTGTCCATGTGTATCTTCTCCTTCAAAGGCTCTGCGTTGCAATTAAAATTTGCCTGCTTTTCAACTTATTTTTTTATTAGCATTTCCACAGTGATTAATTGAAAGCTTTTCATACTCACCATTGCATGAGTATGTACCTTGTGTGGCAAGTACAATGGAGACACTATGCCCGAGGATCCGAGAATGTTTCCTATCCGAAAATATCGTAGACCAGAATGAGAATCGAACTCGTCGTCTCCGGATTGGAAATCCTAGGCATTTGCTCGCAAGACTAACTGGAAGTCCCATAGTCTCATAGTACCTAATGCTCAACCGGTTTTCTTGTTAATAATCATTGAATTTGAGCAATATTGATCATGGCGTTAAGAGGTTATGGAGAAAATGTTATGTCGAAACAAAACTGGAAAAATGTTGTGCTACAAGTTCACTATACAATCCTCTAAAATTCAGCTTTTGTAATGAGTTTTTGGCGAATGAGTCAAGTATTGACTAAATGGTTGGAACAATCCCTGAAGATAAATTTATGTCTTGCCTTTCTCGCACACATAGTAGTTAAGGCTCCAGACTCCATCACAATGTTTTGAAAATTAATGACTGTATCACTTGTTTGTAATAGTGATGCAATTGGTACGGAAAAGTGCAGCAGCGATAAATAAAATGTTGTTTACAACTGGGGTGGGTGGAAATGGGGTGGTAAAAATATGCTGATGATGATGATGCATAATGTTGCCAGCCAGGCATTGAAAGCGTGAGTGAAGCGGACGAGCATCAATCATAGCATCCTACGCCAGTGAGCGAACAGCCTTGCTCAGATTGATACCAAACAACGATTATGAGCGATCGTTGCTGCGTCAACAACGAGCAACAGAGTTCGCCAAACCAAACTTGGTATAGTATCTAGGGAAGCTACGACTGAAGCATTTGTGTTAGGCTTGCTCTACTAGAATAAAACTAAAACATCAAGACACATCAGGTGTTCTGCTTTATTCACTCTGCTTTCAAGTTGCTGGGATGGAGGAGAGGAAGTATCAAGGCCTCCCATGCAGTGTATCAGAGTTCCATTCTCATAGCGGACTTAATTTTTCTAGTGTCTGAAAAGATTTTTCTAACAGCGTGTGGTAACAACACTCATTGTTAGGTTACCAAATGATTTGCCTCGCTCAGTTGTCTCGCATTAGTGAGCGATGAAGATCTTTGAACTTTGAATCAACAAACGCCAAATTTCAACGATCTAGAAAGCATCAGTGATTAGGCAGTAGAGCATCAAGTTGGCATGAATTTAGTCGATTTTTACTCATGATCTGAGTTTTTTCAATGCCTGTGCCAGACTTGACGAATTGTTTATTTTATATCAAAAGACATGTTCATGGTGCATCAAATATATGGGTATTTATTGGTTTAAATTTTTTATACACCACTTGGAATGTATAATAGAAGCTTACGTAACATGTTTAAATATTTATTTTTGGTTTTATTGTTCAATCCGACAAACAGCAATAATTTTTTCCAAGAAATAAATCTGGCAACGACAAAGAGATGATTATTTACTTGTGTATGCACATCTTTGTTTGTGTGTTGGCTGGCGTATACGTTGTATTGTTCGGATTGAATGAAGTTGCATCGCGTAGATTTTGTACTCACCATTTCATTTATTGTGCTAGTGAATTTGAGTCTCCCGCATTTTATTGCATTCACAATACGGTCGTCAAATTTGTCTCTCACTTCGATTTTTGGAAAGCAGTTTTCAATAGTTTTTGGGCGTGAAGTGAATTAATTGTGAGTCAAGGTTGAAGAAAAATGTGAAACTCAGTTAGTGAATATGTTTTAGGAGTGATAAAATCAAAAATACAATGGGAAAAGATCAAGTGAAAAATCAAGTGAGCGTGTATGTGTTTGATCCGAACGTTCGAACGTTAGTATGTGTTCGATGAACATACGAATATCGGTCTAGGAAAAACGCAGTTTTCAGCGTTTTTCCAGCAATTCCTCAGTATTTGCTAGTTTTGAAAAGTGAAAAATTTATATGGAAATGCCATGAGGCTATGAGACCAGAACATTTGACAAGAGGCTCACATACCCATAATGTTGAATATATGACTTGGAAATTTCTATCGCACATAATCGCCGTTATGTCTGTATTTGTATAAAAACCACTGAGAATTCCTGTCGATTAGTGGGGAATGAACCGGAAAAATTAGATAGGGGGAAAGACGGCTTTGGCAGGTTTTGTTCTATTATTAGCAGGGGGGTTTTTGTCGACCAAATTTTATGAAATTTGGTCACAATATTCTTTGATATGCAAAGAATATTTAGGCCAAATTTGAGCCTAGTCAGTCATAAAAAACCCCCTGCCAATAATAGAACAAAACCTGCCAAAGCCGTCATTCCCCCTAGTTGAATTTCATTGATAGACCGTTCCAATAATAATAAATACACTAAGAAAAAGTCAGCAACTGAAGCGTTTGGTTTGATATTTCATGATTTGTTGTTTCGATTTTTGCCTTTCTCGTACAACAAAGTTGTACCGAAAGGCTATAGGATCACTCAAAAAAATGAACTTTTGATAAAAGTGTGTATGTGTATGTATGTCTGTATGTATGTTTTTTTGCTTCCAAAGTAATGGTGGGGAAACCTGCTCAACAGACATCCTGGGTTGTCCAGGAAGTGCGGGGTTGGGAGCCACCTCCAACAGCAAACGAGGGAGGCATGACTACATCCCCGACCCGCTAAGCCGTTTCCATTGCCGCCAAGCCCATGTTCCCTTCGGTACAACCAGAAAGTAATGCTTCAAAGGGGGGCCAGTGCATAACGCACCCTCGAGGTTAGCTGCGTGTCCTTGCAGCATCGAACATCGTGACTCGCTTTTTTAGAAGAACACCATGGTATTGTGCCAGCGCATTGCCGGCTTTCCAGGTGGCCTTACCACGCCCTATGTCCTCGGAAGGTGGGCAGGGTCGACTTCGCGCCTGCTTCCCTCTGCACGACTGGTATCAAGAATGATGATGCCGCGTGCACCCTAAATTGACCTCGGAACCCGCCCGGTTAACCGACGCCGCGAAAGCGACGATACCATGTTGTTCTTCACGCGGCCACTTGTTCGATAAAAGGATCGAGTTCGACCACAGGGCACCGGTATGACCCATGAAGCCGACACCGAACCCTTGGACCACCTCCTATTTGCGCCTGAACTAGCCATTCCTTGAGTCCACGCGCCACCTTCTGTGTAGCTCCGAGACGATTTGGACGATAGCCGATAAAACGGCGTCCCAGCCAACTTCATCTTTACACATCCTCCGGACTAGGTTGCCCGGGGTAGTGTCCAGACCACATGTGGCAAGCATGTGGTCACGCATTGTGCGAAAACGCGGGCACACGAACAACACGTATTCCGCCCTTTCCTCTAAACCTGCGCACACCGGACACTCGGGCGAGGCCGAGTGTCCGAACCGGTGTAGGTACTGTCTGAAACAACCATGGCCTGTAAGGCCCGCATGTATGTATGTGTGTATGTCTGTATGTGTGTGTATGTGTACAAAATTTGTAGACACACTTTTTGAAACTTAGCATAACCCGATTTACTCGCAACAAGTTGCATTCGACGGGGAATGAGGTCCCATTGTTTGCTATTTAAAATTGGCTTGATCGGTATATGAGGCTATATGTTATCAGAAAACAGTAGATCACTTGAAAAAAATCGAATTATTCAATAAACAAAGTGTATTTATAAAAATCGGAACGATCTAAAACCGTGAGGAACAGGTTTTTTGATCCTGTTTGATCATTCAAGATACAAGTTCTTTCGATTATTTCATAATGAATGATTGTCTTATGTATTCTCGGCTCCCTGGGCATAATGTATCCATTATACTTGCCACACAAGATACATACTCATGCAATGGCGGGCATAGAAAAGCTTCCAATGGATAACTGAGGAAATTGCAATAGAATACTGACTTGAAAAACAGGCCAGTTCCAGCTGGATTGTAGATCTATTGAAGAATAATAAAGAGTTATGTACACTTACTTGAGCTTACCAAAATATAACAATGAACCACGCTTCAAATACAAAACCATTTGAGTCAGACACCCACAAATGCCAAAATAAAAACTTTTGTTTCAGCAGCAGCACTTGCCTTTCAACTCATCATGAGTTGAGTTTCTCCTCGGCAAAAAAAATGTTCAAGAATCATTTGCAATATTTCCTTTTTCTTTCAACAGCACCTCCTAAGTGAAATCATGTTAGTGCAAATTGTGCACACATAGACCACACGTCGTTTCTCACAGCTTTCCTGCTTCCTTATTGGTTCGATACAGGAAAGTTTCGTGCTGTGAGACTATCCTTAGAAAATATGCAAAAGTTTGTCCCAGAACGTTGGTGTGCTTTAGCCATTAGAGTTGACGCTATCACAAGTGCATCAGCAGCACAGAAATGGAGAAGGAAAAGTTTTGTTTCTAAGCTGTCCCATTTTTTCGATCACTTCGTCTCTATGTTCAACTTTGTGCTGTATCATGAGGACCATATTTTCCTTCACTGCGAACAGAAAATGTGCCAAAAGCAACTATTGAATTCGGAGAAAAAATCTCTCACTTACCATCACTGTATGCATTCACGAAATTTGACAAATTGTGAGAAATTTTTTGCAAAATGTTACAAAACTAAATAGATTCGAGTTGAATATTCTTTTCTTTCTTTTTATTGGCATTACATCCCCACACTGGGACAGAGCCGCCTCGCGGCTTAGTGTTCATTAAGCACTTCCACAGTTATTAATAACTGCGAGGTTTCTACGCCAGGTTACCATTTTTGCATTCGTATATCATGAGGCTAACACGATGATACTTTTATGCCCAGGGAAGTCGACAATTTCCAATCCGAAAATTGCCTAGACCGACACCGGGAATCGAACCCAGCCACCCTCAGCATGGTCTTGCTTTGTAGCCGCGCGTCTTACCGCACGGCCACAGACAAACAGACGTGACAGTGAGGAAAATCTTATCGACCATGAGCTTAACGGTTGTTTTAAATTAAAACGGCTTGCGAGTTTCACATCCAGGGGCGCGCGCATCGTATACCTTTGTATTTGACATTTCACACTAGCGCCTTCTGTTGACATTGTCGTACTAAAGTTTGTTTCGTACAACATGCACGTTAGATGATGGTAAAATAACTGGGCAATGGATTTTGAAACAAATTGCTCTAGCTGTCACGTCTGTTTGTCTGTGGCATGGCTAAGGAGGGCCCAGTTGAATGTACTTTACCATAAATTTCTTTTAAAAGGCACCTATTGTGAGGGGCAATGTCATATTATGTCGGTGGGTGCTCCTTGTCCTTGTCATTTGACGTGACTACGTCTGTGTTTTTTATATTGAAGTACACTTTCCAGTGTAAAATATTTTTTTTGATCAGTGTAATATTTGCCTGATTATGAATCGACTGTACGTTTTAATAATTATATTTATTGAACTGCTATTCAGTCTTACAATTATTACAACGAGTTTATTATTTACCCGACGTTTCGACACGGGAATTGTGCCTTTTTCAAGGAGAAAATATTTTTGTTGTTTGTCGTCGTATGTTTGGTCTAACTTGCACCGTCTGTTTGTCTCATGATCCGTACATAAAGCACAGTTATCAATTTTATTTTATTTTTCTAGCTATTTTGTTGATTATTAGTTTTTAAACAGTTTTGTCGTACGATGAACGGTTTTCGAGTTGCTTTTTTCTTAAATTAATTTCCTCGAAAACACATACGACCTTTACATAAATTACTTGAGGGTCGATTTTTTTTTAATTAGTTATAAATAGTCTATCTGCAATACAGAAAATATAAGACAAGTTTCAATCGAATCAACTATCATCAAATTTGGTCGATGTGTCATTCTGCGTGGAATCCGTCTCTTGTCAAATAAATGCATTGAGAAGAAATAACTTACATACAGACGCCACTTTGCCTTAATTTGCCAATTGAGTTGTTTAGTATATAATTATATTGTCGGGCCATCTATGAATAGTTCGATCTAGAAGTACAGTCAAAAGTAGAAATGCAATACGAATTTAAATAAAATATTTCTGCTTTGTCCCGATCTTCAAAGGTAAGTAATAAAAAAACAGGAAAATTGCTCTCATTATGACAAAACTGTTCACCTTCGAGAGTTGAACGCTTCGTCATAACGAAGAGCGTCCGAGCGGCACTAACTGCAAAGAAAGTAAAGATAGCATCATACATACCCTTTGGAATGGTAAAATCCCACAGGCGTTTGCTGGACGAGGGCTTTTATTTTATTATAAGATAAGCGCTGATAAATCAGACAAAGTAATTCATAGACGTTATCAATAGCCCTAACACTAGCAAATATACACACATTTTTTAGATTGAAATTCGTTTACCATTAATAATGAAATTCAAATAAAAAGCTCTGACACCGCCTGTGACGATAGCACCGTGCTGTGGGATTCGCTGTACCAACCGGAAACCGGAAGTAGGTTGAAAACTATGAAACTAGCATTAAAATCTTTTTGCACAACTATGCACCACACAGTAGAAAGTTTTGAAAACGGCACCCTCCCATTCCTTTTCCACACCGAAAGTTGAGAAAATTGGACCTGGAATGAGCGCATGCAAAGCAAATAGTTAGCAGTAGTGGCTGTTGACCATCTCGTTCGGCTCGGGTATTTCGGGAAATTCTCTGCCACCATCATCGGAATGGTTTAACACTGTTTCCGGATTACTGCAGAGACAGAAAATAAGTTGCTACCAAATTTAGTCCGGTAATTGTGTGATAACTAGTCAAGAGACAATACAACCGAGAAAATTGTGAGAATTGTCGTCGAAAGAATTTTTCAGTTGCTGTGGTTTGAGTACCAACAATAATAACAACAAACGGCACATTGCGATTGCTTTGTAAAAGGCATGGGTTACCAATCTACGATTCGCTAATCTCCATTTCAGTTGCGGCGGCTATAAGAGACCTTATCAAAAGCAGCAATAAAGTGATTGAATGCCTATATGACTTACACCATTCGTTTTATTTGATAATGTTTGCCTATCTCTAACAACTAGTTGAAGCGGAAGGATATTTTGTAATAGATCTATGGCTCCGAGACTCATAGTTTATTTTGGCACCGCTCGATAAAGACTCAGGATAATGCACGCAAACTATCTACCGATTTGCACGGCATTGTACATTTGCTTCATCTAAATATTTACCCTGAAACTAATATTCAAAGGTTTGAGACACCCTGCATAGCACTCAACGGTTACCAACAAGGGATGGATTATTGCGGTTGGTTTTGTTCAACCGGACAAGAGAAATTACTTTCTCCACCGGCGTACGCGAGTAGGGAAGCATTAAGAATCGGAATCTGCTGGAGCCATAAATTGCTCCCACAAGCAGTCAACAGCGGCAACGGAAAGGACACTGCGGTATTCTGGGACTGTCATCGCAGAAACAAATGCATGCGAAGCAAATTCTTCACTGTTCGGGATCGTTTGCGGTGCGGTGCATGAATACCTCTAGCTCTTAGAGCACCAGCAGAGCGAAATGGCACGAAAAATCCCAGTCACGAAGTCACGCCAGTACTGTCCTTTGGTTTTAGCGGAGTGACACATTCTTGCAGAGTTCACCCACATTTTATGGAGTAACACTCGAGGATTCGCGCCAGAATATATTTATACAGAGTTCTCCAATCAGCGAAGAGGTTGGGAAATAGACACGTGCTACTTTATGCGGAATAAGTAAATATGAACGACGCAGCACAGGATAGACAACAGCAAAACAGCAAGAACGTGATATTTTAAAACATATTTCACCATTTTACTAAAATTGGTTAGTTTCCGGAATCTTGTTTAATTTTAGTGTTTAGTCTTTCTACCCACTAATAGAACCTAAAAGGAACCTAACTGAGAAGAGCTTTATTTAAAAACTTTTAATAATTCGCCATTGACAGGGAATTTCCTACACGAAGTGTTTGGTAGTATTACAACTTTGCAACTGACAAGCATAAATGGATCTCATCTACCCGATGATCCTTTTCTAATCGGAGAAAACGTTAAGAAAATGGACTAATATCAGAAGGATTATGAAAGGCAAAGTTAATCGCGCGGCATACCCACAGCTGGTCGATGTTGGTCATGGGTCTGAATATGTATTACTAAAATGTACAGCCCCAGGTGCATCTCATCTTTTCTCCTGCATCTTATAAAAAAATCCACTTGAGTACCCACATATAACAAAACTTGTTTTATATTCTAATTACAAAATTACTGCTCAGAAAGCCAACCAAATAAACTCTCCTCAGATATTATATCATCGCATCGGAAAGGCACCCAGTTCCGGTACGTATAAGTAGTGCCATAAAAGCTCAAAGCATAATTTCCATATGTCATCTGCAGCGCCACACGTAGAGGAACACATACAAACGACTGGAAAACCCTCATCAAAGTCAAGGTAAGATGTGAACTTTTATCATACACAAAGGTAAAAAATATTACTAAAGATCTGTTGTTTTTCCAACCAGTACTCAGAACAAGCTACTGATAGAACAGGAAAACCTCTGATTAATCCACCAGGCGTTGTTAGTGTCTTTTTCGTATGTTTCTTTTAAAATTTAAATGCATATGTGCTTAGCACTCCTAATCAGTTAGGCTGTAACTCCTTGAGCTAGCCAACCATCAAGATGCTATGATAGTCATGAAGGACTACAAGCAACGGAAAAAAAACTTGCAATGGTCGAGTCTTAAGATTAAATTAAATAATTAAATAATAAATGGCAAACAGAACGGTAAGTATCTCGATCTAGTAGGTATTCGTCAGTGATTCTGATCGAATCGAACTGTTTGAAGGCTTCAAATTGAAGCATTTTGAAAGTCGACCCTTACCACAAGCAGTTTGTTTTGATGCTCTATTACGAGTATAGATGCTCTATTACGAGTATAGAAAAAACTATTTTAAAAACAATAATATCTAACATAAATTCAACAAGAATCTCACATTGTTTTGGCGGTAATAAGAATTATTGTTGTTTCAACAATCCAGTATTATTGTTTTAACATAAGCTTTGAAAGCTATGGTTTCAGAAAGCTTTCATAAGTTTTCAACATTCTATATGATAACAAAAATAATATTATTGAATTTAAAAGAGATTTATTGTTGATTCAAAAAGAGAAGTATGTTTGTTCCAATCAACAAATTGGTTGTATGTATATAAATAGTGAAATGCATTATTGTTTTCAAGTCAAAATGTTTTTTTTTATTTTTTTCTTTATTATATTTGCTACATTTCATTAATTTTTTTATTCTTCCTCCCGTACAACGTTTTTTTTTAACTGGCTGGATTTATGTCGATATTTTTCTGAAACAGTATCATACATGATTATACTACTTATTTCTAATGGAAATTTATTGCATTTACCTGGTTACATCTCCGTGAAATTATTTGAGGGAAATTCCAATTTCCCTACTTATCGTATGCTTGATATGATGTCTCAGTGAATGGTTGCCGTTTTCCGTTGGGTACTTTTTTAACATGGGAGTAAAGGCAAACTACTTCGACCCTACTTACTCAATTTTGGCTTCCCGTACGGATGTTCGAGGTTGGGTGAATTAAACTCACTATTGGGTAGTTTATTTCTTCCGTGTATATTATGTCCGGTTCATTTTTGTCCCCTTGAAAAATAAACTTTTTTTTTGTTGATTTGATGCAAACTCGGTTTGTTTACTAAAATTAAGCCAAACAACCATTAATACCCTATATGATTTTTGTAATTAATTTTAATCGACACATTCAAATAAATACAAATATTTTATTGTATTGTATAAGTACTGTAAAAATGATAAATTTAACGTAGAATCAATAAAACTGGACTGGTTAATAACAACAAATCTGTAGGAATAATAGCAAATACATCAAAATTGTTATAATACAAAAACGGACATATTTCTGGTGTAGTAAAAGTTCAATTGAACCAGTGTGCTCTAGTACGTTATATCATTGGTTTGGTTGAAATGAAAAGCTTATAATTGAGCTTTTACATTCATCGGTTTGAAGCAAGAAGAAAAGAATGAGTGAGATCTCTTTCTCTCTCGAGAGAGAGTAATTGTATTGTCGAGTCGATATTGTCGACATAACGTGTGTTGACGACAGGGATGCCAGATTTGAAGACATGTCTTCAATTTGAAGACATTTGAATCTCTGTGAAGACATTTATTTCATGAAGACATTTTGAAGACTTTTGAAATATTTGAAGACTTCTTCTTCTTCTTCTTATTGGCATTACATCCCCACACTGGGACAGAGCCGCCTCGCAGCTTAGTGTTCATTAAGCACTTCCACAGTTATTAACTGCGAGGTTTCTAAGCCAGGTTACCATTTTTGCATTCGTATATCATGAGGCTAGCACGATGATACTTTTATGCCCAGGGAAGTCGAGACAATTTCCAATCCGAAAATTGTCTAGACCGGCACTGGGAATCGAACCCAGCCACCCTCAGCATGGTCTTGCTTTGTAGCCGCGCGTCTTACCGCACGGCTAAGGAGGGCCCCTTAGACTGAAGACTTACCTTCTTATTTAAAGATACTTGAAGACAATCAATAAGCTAGCGAATAAATAATATAATTTGATGACTAACTTATAAATTTTGTGACTTCTATATGAAGATCATATACATATATTTCAAAAGTTATATACAATAGACTAATGCCTCGGGCTTAAAATTTCAAACGACAACTGCAACACATTTTAGTTTAAAAACTCAAAGGTGCAGCCCAATCGGGTTGTACGCAAAGGTGACGTTGAACTACGTAGCTGTATGAAATATACAGGTTTTCGACTTTTCTGTTCGATGAGACCAAAGCAAGCGTGTTTCAAGCCCAGGGTGAATCTGTTTTCGCTGTTTATCCTGCTCTTCTGAGATTGAGTGAGATTTTAGACTAACATTTAAAAAGGATGATAATAATATTTTTTTCAAAAAAAAAAAAGGATGAATAACACTCTCAAGCGATCACATATCCAAATTATCAATTAATAAAAACTCGCTAGAGAGTAAGAATCGTTCGATAATTGTATCTTGATTCGAAGCATTATTGGCGAATGCTACTTTTGAACTTTTTTCCCTACATAACACCAAAACACAATGCCAAACATTCGATTGAGCTTCATTGTTTACAATGAATTGGTATTAGATTAGTTTGGTTTACATTAAAATAATAATTTTGTATTGCAAGATTCGAAAAGTTATCGTCGATAACAACTCGCCTACTTTTCACACCTGCGATTGACTGATTCACCGAAACCAATTCCTAAACTGTTAGCAAGTTTCAGTACTAAATATTATCATACGTATATATTGTAATACACTGGAGTCATTTTTTATGCAAATGATATGGGCCACGTGAATTAAAACAAAGTTAAACCCAGCGTAAATTCCAAAGTATGTCTGAATGAACCGCAGAAATCCCGAAATTCGAGTGAAAAAAATCGCATAAAAAGCGATTCGTGTAAAAAACAACCGCGTAAAAAACTACTTCAGTGTACATCGGGAATGAAGCGTTGACTCTTCCTTGATCGAATGGTCCAAGAAAATTGAAAATCCATCGAGAAATGGCTGAGATATTAACGATCAAAGTCTATCATATTTTCGTGACGTTTTTCGATTTTTAGCAATTTTAAAGTGTACCCCAATATAGAAAAGACAGACGTAGTTCTACGTCAAAAATTCCCGATGCAGCATTCGTTCAAATTTTCCTTGGTAGCGGTGGCGTTTTCGACGTGTCTGCTAAAAAGGTATTTCGACCATTGTATCAGAACGCAATGAGCGATCTAATTTATTTCAAACGTCAAAAAATTACAGAATTTTACTATAAGTTGTTGGGCTAAAACATTTTTTTTTAATTTATTTATAATTTATCTGATCTTTTCGGTATTCCCAGAACACCCGTCGAGAAAGAGAATAAATTTTGAAGAACTCGATGAATTTTCCGTGGATTTTAGAAAAAACAATTCAATGAATATTCGTTTTATGAAATTAATTCGTGTAAAATAAGGAGAATTGGGTCCCAAAGCCCTACCTCGTTTATTTTTCTTTAGTTTCCATGAAAATTCTTACGAATGTCGACAAGAAATTGAAATTGTTCTGGAGTTAAATGGATATTTCTCAGAATGGCCACGGTAAATTATTTCTAATTTGTTCAGGAGAACATTCTGAAAAAAAAATCAGAGGAATTTCCTAAAAAAATCCGGCAGAGTTATTATTAATTATTATCTTCATTAGTGAGGTTTTCGGCCCTGAGCCGGTTCACCTCGTACATCCGCCAGTTTTTATTAAAGACTCAGTAGAAAGTTCAGGGTAAACTCGTTAAAGTTCCTTGTTGAATTCTTCCTTGAATTCCTTTGATATTTTTTCAATAAATATTTTTGGGCACTCTTCCAGTATTTTAACGTGTTTTAACTGAGAATCCCTCTAAGAATTTCTCCAGTAAACACATCTCTGGAATTCTTTCTGAAATTTCCCATGAAATTCCTCCAGAAATTCGTCCAGCAATTCCTTCAGAAATTTTTCAGAAAATTTCTCCAGAGTTTCCTTTGGAAGTACCTCTAGCAGCTCCTCCACAAGTTCGCCAGAAATTTCTCCGTTAGACCCTCCAAGAATTCCGTCGGAAATTCCTGCAGTCGTTCCTTCAGAAATTCCTTAGTTTGTTTCTTTCACGACTTCCTTCAGCAGATCTTTCAGGAATTGCTCTCGAAGCTCCTGCAGGCATTTGTTCGGAAATTCCTCTAAGAATCCTTTCGGAAGTTTCTCCAGGAATTCCTCTTGATGATGCTCCGAAAATGTTGTCGAAAGATTTTCCAATAATACAGCGTGAACTATACTCTGGAATTTATCTGTTATTCCCTCCAGTAATTCTTTCGAAAATTCCTGCCCAATATTCCTGAGCAATACCTCAGGAAGTTCCTCCAAAAAGTTATCCAGAAGTTCCTCCGGAAGTTTTATTAGACATTTCTTCAGAAATGTGAAATGTGAAAGGTTTAGTAATTGCTTAGGAAAATCCTTCAGGAAGTTTTCAGGAAAATCCTTCAGGAAGTTTTCAGGAAAATCCTTCTTCTTAGTTCCATTAGCATTTCATCCGGAAGTTCTTTCAGAAATTTATCTGAAAGTTCCTTCAGAAAATCCTTTGGATGTTCCAACAGCAATTCCTCCGGAAATTCCTTCAGGGATTCCTTCAGAAAGTCTCCGAAAAATCCATCAGGAATTTATCCTGAAGTTTGTCCAGAAATTCTTCTGGAAATTTCTCTAGAAAATCTTATGGAAGTTTCTTCAGGTATTTCACGGTGAATTTTTCCGAATCCCTACAGGCAATTCTTCAAAAATAAATTCAGAAGAATTCCACAAGGAAATTCAGTTAGAAAAATCCGTTGGAATTATATTTAAAGACTCACTATAAAATCCAAGGGAAAGTCATTTCCCTTACTCATGAAGATTTAAAAGAATATTTTCTTGAATTCTAAAAATTTGAGTGTTAAAAAGTAACCGATACATAAAACAAGGGGACGATTGCCATTACAAAGCTATTGAATTTTGAATTTTTTTCACTGCTAATCATAATTTTGATATTGAAGACATTTGAAGACATTTTTACTCGGCTGTGAAGACATTTGAAAATATCCCCTGGCATCCCTGGTTGACGAACGAAGAAGTGACGAGAGCTCAGTTTTGAAACAGAAGTTGTGAGTAGCAGTTCAGCTTATAAAAATTTAGCGTGAAACAAAAATGGAGGCCTCCGACAATGGCGTGGTGCAGGATTCGGACAACGCTCTCACAAAGAAGTAAGTTGAGGAAAATTTTACAATTGATGGTAATTAAAGAAAGATTGATGCAATAAAAAACAAAAATTTGTCTAGTAAGTGTTGAGCTTAAAACAGCGTATAAAAAAAAAAAAGCCTTTTTGACTGCATTTTTTACAATTAACAAAAAAAAAAAAGAATAGTCAGCCATTTTGGAAGTAATGAAACAACGTGTAATGGCAAAGGTCAAATCTTGAAAGTCTTCGGTTAACTTGATTACTCATTTATATAATAAATTGCATAGATAGAAGCTTAAGCTAGAGCAAAGTGAAAAACGGCAATATTCGAAGTCAGAGAAATATCAACCACATGGCAAAAAAAAAAGTAAAAGTAGAATTTCGGGTCGGCCATTTTGAAAGTAGTGATGCAATGTGTAGAAATATTTTTGTTGAGCTATATCGATTAGTCGGCCATTTTGAAAAATAATTGAAATATTGGAAACTCAGCTATGAAAGCGGAGCTGTTCTTGATTTGAGAAATGGACAGAAGACTTCACAACAATATTTCCACCTTGACTTGGTATTCAAATAAAGCTGAAACCGAATTAAAAAAAAGTACAGATTGGGGTTTTCAAATTTGAGGGCAGTGCAGCTTCTCCTATACCGATAGCAACTCAGCCTGGTAAGCTGACTTGCGAAACGGACAGAAGACTTCACAACAATATTTCCATCTTGACTTGGTACTTACGCTGAAACTGAATAAAAAAAAAGTACAGATTGGGGTTTTCAAATTTGAGGGCAGTGCAGCTTCTCCTATACCGATAGCAACTCAGCCTGGTAAGCTGATTTGCGAAACGGACAGAAGACTTCACAACAATATTTCCATCTTGACTTGGTACTCAGACAACGCTGAAACTGAATTAAAAAAAGTACAGATTGGGGTTTTCAAATTTGAGGGCAGTGCAGCTTCTCCTATACCGAAAGCAACTCAGCCTGGTAAGCTGATTTGCGAAACGGACAGAAGACTTCACATCAATATTTCCATCTTGACTTGGTACTTAGACAACGCTAAAACTGAATTAAAAAAGTACAGATTGGGGTTTTCAAATTTGAGGGCAGTGCAGCTTCTCCTATACCGATTGCAACTCAGCCTGGTAAGCTGATTTGCGAAACGGACAGAAGACTTCACAACAATATTTCCATCTTGACTTGGTACTCAGACAACGCTAAAACTGAATTAAAAAAGTACAGATTGGGTTTTTCAAATTTGAGGGCAGTGCAGCTTCTCCTATACCGATTGCAACTCAGCCTGGTAAGCTGATTTGCGAAACGGACAGAAGACTTCACAACAATATTTCCATCTTGACTTGGTACTTAGACAACGCTAAAACTGAATTAAAAAAGTACAGATTGGGGTTTTCAAATTTGAGGGCAGTGCAGCTTCTCCTATACCGAAAGCAACTCAGCCTGGTAAGCTGATTTGCGAAACGGACAGAAGACTTCACAACAATATTTCCATCTTGACTTGGTACTTAGACAACGCTGAAACTGAATTAAAAAAAAGTACAGATTGGGGTTTTCAAATTTGAGGGCAGTGCAGCTTCTCCTATACCGAAAGCAACTCAGCCTGGTAAGCTGATTTGCGAAACGGACAGAAGACTTCACAACAATATTTCCATCTTGACTTGGTACTTAGACAACGCTAAAACTGAATTAAAAAAAGTACAGATTGGGGTTTTCAAATTTGAGGGCAATGCAGCTTCTCCTATACCGATTGCAACTCAGCCTGGTAAGCTGATTTGCGAAACGGACAGAAGACTTCACAACAATATTTCCATCTTGACTTGGTACTCAGACAACGCTAAAACTGAATTAAAAAAGTACAGATTGGGTTTTTCAAATTTGAGGGCAGTGCAGCTTCTCCTATACCGAAAGCAACTCAGCCTGGTAAGCTGATTTGCGAAACGGACAGAAGACTTCACAACAATATTTCCATCTTGACTTGGTACTTAGACAACGCTGAAACTGAATTAAAAAAGTACAGATTGGGGTTTTCAAATTTGAGGGCAGTGCAGCTTCTCCTATACCGAAAGCAACTCAGCCTGGTAAGCTGATTTGCGAAACGGACAGAAGACTTCACAACAATATTTCCATCTTGACTTGGTACTTAGACAACGCTAAAACTGAATTAAAAAAGTACAGATTGGGGTTTTCAAATTTGAGGGCAGTGCAGCTTCTCCTATACCGAAAGCAACTCAGCCTGGTAAGCTGATTTGCGAAACGGACAGAAGACTTCACAACAATATTTCCATCTTGACTTGGTACTTAGACAACGCTAAAACTGAATTAAAAAAAGTACAGACTGGGGTTTTCAAATTTGAGGGCAGTGCAGCTTCTCCTATACCGATAGCAACTCAGCCTGGTAAGCTGATTTGCGAAACGGACAGAAGACTTCACAACAATATTTCCATCTTGACTTGGTACTTAGACAACGCTAAAACTGAATTAAAAAAGTACAGATTGGGGTTTTCAAATTTGAGGGCAGTGCAGCTTCTCCTATACCGAAAGCAACTCAGCCTGGTAAGCTGATTTGCGAAACGGACAGAAGACTTCACAACAATATTTCCATCTTGACTTGGTACTTAGACAACGCTAAAACTGAATTAAAAAAGTACAGATTGGGGTTTTCAAATTTGAGGGCAGTGCAGCTTCTCCTATACCGAAAGCAACTCAGCCTGGTAAGCTGATTTGCAGAAACGGACAGAAGACTTCACAACAATATTTCCATCTTGACTTGGTACTTAGACAACGCTAAAACTGAATTAAAAAGTACAGATTGGGGTTTTCAAATTTGAGGGCAGTGCAGCTTCTCCTATACCGAAAGCAACTCAGCCTGGTAAGCTGATTTGCGAAACGGACAGAAGACTTCACAACAATATTTCCATCTTGACTTGGTACTTAGACAACGCTAAAACTGAATTAAAAAAAATACAGACTGGGGTTTTCAAATTTGAGGGCAGTGCAGCTTCTCCTATACCGATAGCAACTCAGCCTGGTAAGCTGATTTGCGAAACGGACAGAAGACTTCACAACAATATTTCCATCTTGACTTGGTACTTAGACAACGCTAAAACTGAATTAAAAAAAAGTACAGACTGGGGTTTTCAAATTTGAGGGCAGTGCAGCTTCTCCTATACCGAAAGCAACTCAGCCTGGTAAGCTGATTTGCGAAACGGACAGAAGACTTCACAACAATATTTCCATCTTGACTTGGTACTTAGACAACGCTAAAACTGAATTAAAAAAGTACAGATTGGGGTTTTCAAATTTGAGGGCAGTGCAGCTTCTCCTATACCGAAAGCAACTCAGCCTGGTAAGCTGATTTGCGAAACGGACAGAAGACTTCACAACAATATTTCCATCTTGACTTGGTACTTAGACAACGCTAAAACTGAATTAAAAAAAGTACAGACTGGGGTTTTCAAATTTGAGGGCAGTGCAGCTTCTCCTATACCGATAGCAACTCAGCCTGGTAAGCTGATTTGCGAAACGGACAGAAGACTTCACAACAATATTTCCATCTTGACTTGGTACTTAGACAACGCTAAAACTGAATTAAAAAAGTACAGATTGGGGTTTTCAAATTTGAGGGCAGTGCAGCTTCTCCTATGCCGATAGCAACTCAGCCTGGTAAGCTGATTTGCGAAACGAACAGAAGACTAGTTGGTGGATCGCTAGATTCAAAAAAAAAAAACCAGCGCTCGAGCGCGCTGGTGTGCCTTGAAGAAGACACTTGGTCCGGGTGGACCCAAGGAATTAACTGACCATTGAGTGAGACGGTACAAGACGGTTAAGCAAGTAACCGAGACGATGGGTCGCGACATTCAAAAATCCAGCTCTCGAGCGAGCTGGTGTATCTTGTGGAAGATATTTGGTCTAGGTGGACCCCGATAATTAATTAAAAAGGACTCTCGAGCGAGTTGATGCTTTGTAGAAGATAGTCTATGCGGTGGTGCGCAAACAAATATAATCAGCTCTCGAGCGAGTTGGTGTATCTTGAGAAAGATAAATTACCCAGTCCGAGTGGACTCGAGAGCGCCCAGCTCTTGAAATAGTGTCAAGCAAAAAAAAAAATAAATAAAAATCAAAAAAAAAATAAATAGATTTGAGCGCGCGAATGAATTAGCTTGGGTAAGACATATGATCAAAGCAGATTGAAATAATAATAATAATAATAGTAATAAAAAAAAAACATTACCTTGTTGTGTTATCATTAGACTGTTGAGCCATAATATTCGCTAATCTGAGTCGGAATGTTGCTGATGTCGTACTTGATCTAGTGAATCATTATTGGAAGGTCTTGAGTAGATTATTTCTTCAAATCGGCTAATCCCAATTCGTAAGCGGTGCCAATTGATGGTTACGTCCTTCGTTCCAGGAGCACATGCTGTTAATCAAGTATCAAGCCGGGTTGGAATAATTAGTGTATCCAAATGATCCGTTAGATGATCGGCATTCAAACGAGTTAGTGCATCTTGAACAGAAGACAGTTCTGGCTGGTCACTAATATTATATTGATCCTTCTAAGTCGATGCGTGTTTAGCAATCCGAAGGACCACCGAGATAATAAATTATTCCGAAATAATGCATTGAGCAATTCAATGGTCTTGATTTTTGATTATTTTGCGAATTAGTTGATTGTGCTGTGTGATGAATAACTTATTCAAATGCATTGAATTTAGTTCACGAGAAAGCTTATTGTTTAAGACACTTGCTTAGCCTGGTGGCAATCAAAATACATACTCTTGAGAGGGTGCGCGTTCTCAGTAAGGTATCCGTATCAATCCGATAATCAATTTGGTCAGTATGAGCTTGTTAGTTAAGTTTTCGGCAAACGTCTGCGGCCAATCGTAGTAGTACTGTGATTATGTAGATGATTGAATGAATTGTTGTAATCTGGAATGGTGATTAAAACCGGGTTATAATAAAATAGTAAAATGATAATGGTTAAATGGTTACAAGGAAATTGTTAAACAAATCGTTATATCATATGAATACTAAATATATCAACTAAGATATTCGAAATTGACTAATAAAGTCAAATGGTTCTGTTCTTTTAGGAAAGCAACAAGATCTGCCACTAATTCAGCTTTGACAAAAGAACTGGAACAGGAGAGACAGCGTAATGCATCACTGCTCGCCAAATTGAAGAGAGTTAAATCTGACCACAGAAAATTTGAGCAATCAGTAAACGAAGGTAGCTTCGTTCGGCTTCATTCCACCATGAGAGACGATAGTTCGGGCAATGACCACAACTCCGTATTCATGTCATCCATGAGCAACCTATCACTGGCTTCCCTGAACGTACCAGAATGCAGATCCGCCGACGGAGAAGACGAAATCGACCGAAAATCTTTCGAACAGTGGAAGAATATGTTGGAGGCATCAATGCAGCTGGCAGGGGTTGCCGACGAAGTCACCAAGATGAACATATTCACTATTAAAGCAGGTCCGAAATTGTTGGATGTTCTAGAAGGGACAGTCACGCATCCGGAAACTCCCGATATTGTAACAAATCCGTACGCAAATGCGATTCAACGATTGAATGCATATTTCGGATCGCGTGACTACATATTTATGCAGCGTCAAAAACTAAGATCCCTAACTCAAAATGCAGGAGAAAAAGATGTAAAATACGTTAAGCGGGTCATCGCTATAGCAAAGCTATGTGACTTCAGCGATAATAATTTGCCGGAGCAAGTGGCGGACTCAATTCAATCGCACGCGTTGAACCAGAAAGTTCGCGAGGCTGCAAGAAAAATGCTTCGCAAGGGTGGTTCATTGGCTGACCTACTAGATAGAGTGCGCACTCTGGAAATGGATCAATTGAATGAGGACATTTTTGTCAAGAACAATAGTCAGGCAGCGCAGCTAACAGTAGCAGCTGTCACATCCGCTGGACAAAGAAATCAGCTTGGAAGGCAAGGCAGTTTTGGCAACCCAAGAAATCAATCAAACACACAGCATTACCAATATGGCAGCAACAACGGCTTCGGTACACGTAACGGACAGCGCAGTTTTTCTGGTAATTGGTTATCCGGAAGAGGAGGAAGAGGCATTGGCCGTCGAGATATCGTTAGAAATACTACATCACGTGTCCCATGTTGGAGATGTATGAGTAGGCGACACCAACCATCCGAATGCTTTGCTGTTGACCAGGCGTGCCGAAACTGTAATGTTAGAGGACATTTTGAACGGGCATGTCGTCAGCAGAAACCTTCGGTGTCATCATCCGAATCAATGAAACGTCGTTACAGTAACGATTCCAAGGAGTCATCGTCAAAGAAGATTGCTGCGGTTAAAGAAGAGGATGATATCCCTGTGAACGAAACAGTAAGTGGCCCATCTTCCGAATAAGCTTTTATAATCCATTCTCGCACAAGGTGGATATACTTCGCCATATTAAACTGATTTTCTTGATAATATGT
The DNA here is from genome assembly GCF_024139115.2 of Armigeres subalbatus. Classification (NCBI taxonomy): domain Eukaryota; kingdom Metazoa; phylum Arthropoda; class Insecta; order Diptera; family Culicidae; genus Armigeres; species Armigeres subalbatus. The sequence goes on from NC_085139.1 coordinate 121,992,932, forward strand.
TTTCTACCATACTTGAAATGAATTCAAAATAAATAATAATAAAAAAAATAAAAAGTTCGTTAATAAAGTTGTTCAAATTTCAGAAGCTTACTTGTTCAATCGAACCTGACACGCTAAGTAAAGAAAGCGTATCGCCAATAGTAAATGACTTAACTGAAACTGAGACATTCCAGATCGCTAAGCCCGGATCGGTCAATCGTACTACAGAATGTATCGATATTGGGGTTAGTTATTCTGCGACTTTTTATCAATCAATTATTTAATCAGTATTTTTTTCAGAATACTGGATCGATTGCAAACATTGGTGTAAACTCGCGTAATAATGGAATAATTGTAGCACAGGTAGCAGGCATTGAGATATCATTTTTGATTGATTCGGGAGCTGAAGTGAATACTGTCGGGAGCGATACTTTTGAATCTCTCATGCATGACAGTTCAGCTAAACCCAATATGTTTTGCATAAAAGCAGGTAGCGATAAACCGCTAAAGGCATATGCTATGACAGAAGAGATCCAGGTAGTAGCGTCATTTGTAGCAGAGTTAGTAATAAGTGATAACCGTCCTAAACTCTTGGAGAAGTTCTACGCTGTAAAAAATGCACGTGCATTACTCGGCAGAAGTACCGCATTGCGTTACAGCGTTCTGCAGCTTGGGCTTGACGTTCCAATTCGTTCAGAATCATATGCCTTATTTCCTGGTGAAATTCGCTCCCTGTCAGTAAAGAAAGAATTTCCCAAATTTAACGTGGCGCCCGTAATTATTAATTACGATGAGAGCATGCCGCCGTCCAGAAAGATCTACACAAATATCCCACCAGCATTTAGATTGGAAACAGAGCGTCGACTTGATGATCTTTTAGAGTCTGGTATCATCGAACGTGTCACAGACGGTATGGACAAATCCTACTGCTCTTCGCTCTTGGTGGTTCCGAAGGGCAAGAATGATATACGATTGGCAGTTGATCTTCGAAGTCCTAACAAGGCCATCATTCGTAGCCCGTTTCGAATATCAACCCTTGAATGCATTATGACTGATCTACCAAACTGCAAATGGTTCTCGACAATTGACCTAACTAGTGCGTTTTTTCACGTAGAACTCGATGTGAAATCGCGGCACCTGACAAATTTTTTTGCGGGTAATGGAATGTACCGGTTCAAAAGATTACCATTTGGCCTCACCAATTCACCAGATATATTCCAGGAAATTCTACAGACGATAGTATTAGCGGGTTGCAAAGGTGTTCGCAATTATCTGGATGATGTTCTTGTATTTGGCACAACTAAACAAGAACACGATGAAAACCTTAAAGCAGTACTAGAGAGACTCCATGAACATAATGTTTGTATAAATGAGAGCAAAAGTGTCTTCGGACAACAGACAGTAAAATTTCTTGGATTTGAAATGTCTGAAGAAGGTCTCAAGGTTGAAGAAGATAAATTAAGGGCGATAAGAGAATTTCGGCGCCCAGAAACTCAACAAGAGGTTAAGAGCTTCCTCGGTCTAATGAATTTTACTGAGCGGTTCATACTACATAGAGCAGAAAAAACGGAAGGATTGCGAGATCTAGCGAAGTCTGATTATTTCTACTGGAACGATGACCTTGAACAGGAGTTTTTATTTATGAAGAATGAGGCCTTGAACACCATATCGAAATTGGGATATTTCGATACTAAAGCAGATACCGAAATATACGTGGACGCTTCACCAATTGGATTGGGAGCGGTGCTTATACAGTTCGACGGGAATAGAGTACCAAGGATAATTTCGTGTGCATCGAAAGCCCTCACAGAAACTGAACGCAAATACCCACAAACACAGAAAGAGGCCCTCGCTATTGTTTGGGGTATTGAGCGTTTTGCATTCTATTTGACGGGGAAGCGATTCGTGGTTCGCACTGATTCAGAGGCCAACGAATTTATTTTCGGAGACGGGGCTAAGTCTAGCAAACGTTCTGTCTCTCGAGCTGAATCCTGGGCATTACGTCTACAAGTATATGATTTTACTGTGAAGAGAATCCCAGGGGTCCTAAATGCAGCAGACGCACTGTCGCGTCTAATTTCCAAGTCTCAAGTCGATGAGCCTTTTGACGAGGAGGACGAAAAACATCTGCTTTATTCGTTGGATGTCGGAGCCATGAATATTACTTGGCAGGACATTCAGCTCGAGTCTGAAAGTGATGCAGAGTTAGAAGACGTAAGAGTAGCGATTAAGACAGATATATGGCCAAAAGAATACGTTCGATACCAATCTCAATCGAAAGATCTTCGGGCATTAGGACCACTCGTCTTCAAGGAAGATAAGATAATACTTCCAACAATGTTGCGCACTAAGGCGATCCAGGAAGCTCACCAAGGGCATATCGGCTACCCAGCCATGAAAAGAATCCTTCGCGATTACTTTTTGGTGGCCGGGTATTGGCCCCGACGTCGAAAATTTCTAAAAAATTGCGAAACTTGCGCTATAATTTCAAGAAAAAATCCTCCTATTCCTCTTTCTAATCGTCAATTGCCAGAGGGCCCATGGGAGATCCTGCAGGTAGATTTCCTCACCGTGCACGGTTGTGGTTCTGGTGAATTTATGGTATTAGTAGACACATACTCACGGTTTATTTCCGTAGTAGAGATGAAATCTACAGACGCCAGGAACACGAACGATGCTTTGCAGAAAATTTTCTTTACCTGGGGGCTCCCATTGATTCTGCAGAGCGACAACGGGCCGCCTTTTCAAAGCGCTGAATTTGTCGAATTCTGGGAAGCGAAAGGAGTGAGAATTAGGAAGGCAATTCCGCTGTGCCCTCAGACTAATGGCGCTGTTGAACGCCAGAATCAAGGCATTACCAAGGCACTGATTGCAGCAAAACATGAAGGTGTAAATTGGCGGAATGCATTGCAACAATATGTACATTCTCACAATACAATGAAGCCTCATGCTAGACTAGATATAACACCTTTCGAGCTTTTAGTGGGGCGTAGGTACAGAGGAATATTTCCTGCCCTTTGGGATAATAAATCAGATGTGGTTGACAGACACGAAATACGAGATAAGGACAGAACAACAAAACTACAAAGTAAACTTTATGCTGATGATCGTAGAGGCGCGAGACCCTCGGATATTGCTGCAGGCGACATTGTATTGATGGCGGTTCCAAGAAAGAGCAAACTGGATGCGACTTTCTCCGCAGAACGCTACACAGTTCTTTTGAGAGACGGAGCAAGAGTAGTTGTTAGAAGCGAACGTGGTGTCCAATATACACGTAACGTTCAAGATCTCAAGCGAGCACCGACCTCAAACAACGAGAGCGACCATATAACCCTACCAGGATGTACTGAAGAGCCACAGGTCAGCAGCGGATTGACAGCAAGGGCAGATCCAGCCTTAGAACCAAACCAAGTGCGACCCCAACGTAATATCAAGAAACCAGAAAGATACAAAGATATGTTCATGTATCACATCTTCCAGTAATTCATTGGACTGTTGAAGTAAGTAACGCCTGTTTATTGGTCGATTTAATAAACTTACCATGTTATTGATGCACGACTAATATTATTTTTTTATCTCCAGATTTTGCTTGTCGGTCATCGTTAACTAAAGTGCACATAATACCGTTTTTTAGTGGCTTCCTCAGCGAGAGTGTTATATGGATAATCCCATAGTTTTAGTTATCATCCGTCTACCGTAAAAACTTGTTGTTTCCTATATTCAAAGAATAGAAAAGAAGTGTAAATATATACAACGTACTTGGTGTTAGATATCATTGAACTATACAACTATGAACAAACATATTTTTGCATAAGTTACGCTTATAATCTGCTTATTCCAGTCACTTATAATGGACGGCATTATGGTGAAATACGTATTTAGTTAAAAAAAAAAATACCTTTTTTGAGACCATTTCTTACCTAGATTATGAATCAAGAAGCCATACGATTCTATATTTTGTCGCATTTCACTCGATTTGATATTAAACTCGGTAATTTCTCTTCTGGTGGAATTAAATAAACACGGAATTTTCAAGTTCCAACGTCGCTCTTTTTGAAGTTGAACTACCGTTCCTCATCTAGCCGCCGGTATATCAAGCTACGCTGGACTTGTCGCTAGTTTTATCCAAGTTTACGGTGAAAATTTAATTACCATTGTAGATTTCCCGATGGTTTTGAAAATTTTGTCTTGAACTGCAGATTTCGCTTCGCAACCACATCTGAACGGGTTGGATACAATCGTACTTCACCTTACGTAAGCATCATTTTTCTCAGTAGTCTATAGACGAAAAACAAATTTTCTTTGTTATTCTACTGCTTTGTTGTATTATTTCATAGAAAAACTTACCTTACAGTATTTTTAATGATAAAACAACCATTATCAAACTGTATGAAAAAGGGCTAAATGGTATTTACAATTGCAAATCGGCGATGCAAACAGGCGAAAACGTCAAACAAATTGACAGCAAGGCTTGACAGGAGGGCGAAAATGATTTTGAGAAAACATTATGGCGTGTTTCTGAAGGGCGTAATTGTACACGGATAAAAAAAAAAGTGTCAACCAATATTTTTTACTACCCAGCTTCCAAAATTAAACAGGAACAAAATTGATTTTTATGTCGTGAGACTGAATACGCATAAACGCATTCTGTAAATACTAAAAACTACTTAAATAATAGTCAATAGTTGAACAGAAATTAAAATACTGGCGGCCAATATTGAAATTCATTTTTCTCCATTTGAGTAAATTGCGACATTGGCCCTCATGGAACAACTGTGTCGATATGTGACATGACAGCCCGACTGTCATTTTTGGTAACTCACTGCCAATGCAGCATCAAAGACATCAAGCGTCACGAATAGTTATCGAATTGGTGTTTAAGTGTATTGGATCACAGGCATAGAATTGGCTCTTACATTTCAATCCTTATACATGTGTGCACTGAGACAGGAAGGTACTTCAAATATTGTTTTATCTGAGCATTAAAACACTATCAAAAATCCACACATTTTTATTGGCAAATATCCATAAATTTAAATTATGATGTATATAAGCGCACACATAACCATTCTTAACGCAAACCACTATTAATATATTTATATTTTATAGTTATATAATAGAGGAGAAGGCAGATGTAGGAATAATAGCAAATACATCAAAATTGTTATAATACAAAAACGGACATATTTCTGGTGTAGTAAAAGTTCAAATGAACCAGTGTGCTCTAGTACGTTATATCATTGGTTTGGTTGAAATGAAAAGCTTATAATTGAGCTTTTACATTCATCGGTTTGAAGCAAGAAGAAAAGAATGAGTGAGATCTCTTTCTCTCTCGAGAGAGAGTAATTGTATTGTCGAGTCGATATTGTCGACATAACGTGTGTTGACGAACGAAGAAGTGACGAGAGCTCAGTTTTGAAACAGAAGTTGTGAGTAGCAGTTCAGCTTATAAAAATTTAGCGTGAAACAAAAATGGAGGCCTCCGACAAAATCTAACAAGCATGTTATTATTGAGCGTGTTTATTATCTCACTAACTAAAGCTAAATGGTCCGTTTACTGGCGCTAAACGTCAAAATTATATTCTTGCCACACAAGATACATTTTCATGCAATTGCTAGGCATTGGAAAGCTTACAATTGATATATCTAGACCAACATTTGAAAAGGGCGTAACAGCCAAAATTTATTTCTTCTTATTCCTCGTCTACATATAAAGCTATACATGTAGACGAAGAATCAGAAGGAATAAATTTTGGCTGTTACGCCCTTTTCAAATGTTGGTCTAGATATATAATAATAACAATGGAAATGCTAATAGAACAAAAGTTGAAAACAAGCCAAGTTCCAGTAGGAATATAGAGCAATTGAAAAATAAGAAGCATTACTGTAACATTCAGTAAAAGAAATTTAAGCATGTTGAATGTTTGTTAAAGGTTTTTGTAGTTTTCAAGGAAGCATAATAAATGTCGGATATTGTTCACGAAAACCCACTGAGGTTATTTTAAAATGTATACATTGAAGTCATGTGAGCTTTTTTTAAAAGCTCATTTCTAATAAGTATTGTTGAAACAATAATATTTTGCTATTGATGTTATGTTAGTAAATCTTGTTGAAACAATAAATTACATAGTATATTCAATAAAATGTGACGACATGAAAACAACAATCATATTTTTTGGTTCAATATTAACAGTTTTCTGTCCGTGTGTGGCTTTGATGCAATCAACGTTGGAACAGCTGCTTTGAATTGGGCTTAAAAGATTGAGAATATGTGGACCAAATTTGATTGAAATCTGTGGAGCAATTTAGAAGTAGTTAGCGATCATATGTATTAGAGTGGGGCATCATTGGTAATGGTTTTTCGAAACCAATAAGGGCAGTGACGGGAAATGTTTTTTTTTGTGTCTTTATTAAGGAGACTTTCAGCCCGAGGCTGGCTCGTCTCCGCCGACGGGAAATGTCATTTCGATGTCATAGGACTAATTTGCTAAAAACTTTTTTTACATATTGCCTTTCGCGTATACTAAAGCCTGTCCACGTTAAATTTCGGACACTGAGACAATGCCCAATTGATATTTGGCCATTTTATCTCTTTGGATAAGAATTAAAACCAGCTGCAAGAATAACCTAAAGCGGAGAGATTCGATTCTATAACATTCCCCAGAAAACCATTCCCCAGAAAACCGTTCCCCAGAAAACCACTTCCCAGAATGTACCATTCCCCAGAAAACCATTTCCCAGAATGAAACATTCCCCCGAAAACCATTCCCCAGAATGGACCATATCCCAGAATTGTTTTCATACCTTTAAAAAGATTCCTGTAATGAAGAAAAAGATTTTGGCAACTAAAAAACTGGAATAAAATGAACGGCTCGGAAAAAAAAACTACAAAGGAGTACAGTTCAATCTGATAAAATAGATTATGTTATACAAAGAGATTCCATTAGTCTTCAAACTTAAACTAATGAATATTAGCATATGGTCCATGGTTCGCCGTGCGGCGCAGCTTAGTCTTGCTGGTATGACATGACCGCTGGAAGGCTCTGCCACATCGAATTTTGAAATACTGCTTCTGATCCTGCTTATACAATGGAGCTTAGTTGACCTAAAAATGCTATGACAGTTTTCGAAACATTTTCACGCTTAAAATGTTCGACCGTGTACTTTTCTCATGGTCTTGGTTCACTTGATAAAGCACAATGCGCGCCGCAATACTTCCTGTTTCGACGGCATGTTTTAAGGATTCATTCACATACAGTAATATTTCGGTGAAAGCATTTTTATTGTAATAGAAAAGTATTGAAGTCATTCCAATGTTTTAGTTGCCACCCGTTATAAGCCTAAATCAGTCATTGAAAAAAATGACCTTATTATATTCAAATGTGTGCTTTTCTAGAAGCGTTCAATTATGATTCACCTTATTTCCGGCTAATGCTTCTAATAAACGGGCATTCCTATGTACATGGGACAGTTATGCGTGTAACGGCAGTATTTGTATTTTTTTTGAATTTGTTCAATGAAACTATAGATTTTTAAAAGTGCGGGTTAATTCATAAGGCATCATCCACTTGTTTGATATACTCTGTGCAAACGCGTGATTTGAAAAAAGGGGTGTTTCAAGCAAATGTGTGAGTCTAAAAAATGTATCACTCATTTGCCTTTTTCCGAGCAAATGCGCATTTTAAAAGAAGGAATCATTCGTTAACCTTATTTCGGGAAAATTCGTGCCTTTCAAGAAGGAATTATTCACTCATTTTTATATTCTTGTTCCTTATTATGGACAAACGCGTGTGAAGCACGAACATATTAAAGACGTTTTAAAAGAAGGAATCATTGACTTAATTGCCTTATTCCAGGCAAATGCGTGGGTTCCTATTTGATTCCTCAATCAAGGCATGCTTCAAAATAAGAATTTTTTTTCTGTTTTGGGGTCAGAATAGACGTGACCATATGCTAAGCTAAGCCAGAATAGACGTGACTATGCTATGCGACGTGACGCGACAGTGCAGTTTGACAGTTCATTGATAATAATTGTTATTCCTTTGCGTGAGTCGCGTCGCGTCGCATCGCACATCGCGGTTGGGGTGTGGCCAGATAGACGCGAAATGCAATTCGAAGCGAAGCGTCCATGCGATTTGACAGTTCCTTATTATTGATTGTTATTCATTTGCGTGCAATTTTCGCGCGACGTCGCGTAGGCGCGTCTACTCTGGCAGGAACCTTACTTTGGCGTGCACCTTATGGTCATTATACCAAAAGGCACATTGTATTTGAAACTATAGTTTCTAAAAATTACCTCAATGGCTATTGCACATCCAACTCATCAACACAAATGATTTTAATTATGGTGACTTATTATGAAATCATGTTTATCTATATATTATGTTTTCTGGGGAACGGTACATTCTGGGGAATGGTTTTCTGGGGAACGGTACATTCTGGGGATTGATTTTCTGGGGAATGGTACATTCTGGCGATTGGTTTTCTGGGGAATGGTACATTCTGGGAAATGGAATTCTGGGGTATGGTTTTCTGGGGAACGGTTTTCTGGGGAATAGTATAGAACCGAGAGATTCAACTGTCATGTAAATTGATCTCCTCAGTGGTTTGTAATTTTTTTTTAAATCGCTATAGATGATGGGTGTCCGAAATTTAACGTGGACAGGCTTTAAGTATACGTAAAGGCTATAGGATCACTCCAAAACCGAACCTTTGATAGAAGTCTCGAAGACCCATAGTGTTATATACCAATCGACTCAGCTCGACGAATTGAGGTGATGTCTGTATGTTTGTATTATGGTGGCTCAAATTAGTATGGGAAAAACTTTTTTCAATTTTTTGATGGGCCGCCTGAAATAGATCAGTTCTATTTGATGCCCTGATGCTCTGGACAAAATTTCAGCCAAATCAGACAACGTTTGGGCGGTGCTAAACTCGTTGGAAGTTTATATGCAAAAATATATGCAAAACATCCAAAAACAGTGAATTGCAGTTGGACGGCACAACTTACGATGAAGAACTATGATACTCATTCAGATCTGGAAGAATTTAATACAGAATGTTATGCAAAAACCGCGAGAAGATTAGAGTTTGCCTGGCTAAGTTATTAGCATACTTGCAACAGGTTGCGAAATCCTTTCTAATTTTTCGCTGTTGAAAATTGGTCCAATGCGTTCCGAAGTTATTTGAAAAAAAAAGGTTTTTTTTTTCATTTTCCCCTTGAAAATAAAAATTTAAAATCGATTTTTTTTTCGAAAACTGCTACAATGCATTCAAATGAACGCAAATAAATGTGAATTGATGGAAATAACTGAATCTATCTCCCTAAAGTAGTTATGTGCTTTTCTTGTTACTTTTATGTTTTTTTTTGTTTTATAATACACGAGAAAGGCACTATCACCGCTAGGTGGATTATTCTGGGTTGTTATATAAACATGTAGCCCTCAAAGGACCCTATAACTTTTTCTAATAGGTAATTTCTCAAAATCTGATATTGGCGGCTTGAGAGCCGAATTAGTGTCAAATGACTTTAATGTCATGACATTCCGTGACATTTTTTAAATTTCGCTCTCATGGCTTAGACTTTGTATTTAGAACAATGATCTGTTCAACAAAGTTCTAGGATCTTTCTAATGCTTGAAACGTTAATCAAGAAATCCGAATTTTTAATAACTTCTGAAAAAAGTTATTAGCAAATTAGTAATTGCAATCCCACGACATTTTTTGACATTTCCCGTCGCTGACACTCCCAAGGGTCCCAAACTGACCAAGGGTCCCAAACAACTTTGCAGAATCTGGGACCTATTGGTTGCATCCTCGCTTTCCGCAGCACGTTTTAAGTTTATATGCAGATTAGCATGGAAAAACGTATACATTTTCGCATTTTTGCTCCTAGCGACTCCAAATCGTTAATAACGTGAGTCACATGAGTCTACAGTATATATACTTTTAGAAACGATTCCGAATAAGTCCAAAAAGCTCCCTAGACCTATAGGATAATCTTGAAATAATCCTAAATCATTGTTCGGCTGGTAGTCCGGCAGTGCTGGCAGAAGGAATTGGTTTGAACAACCAATGTTTGATGCGTTATAGTTTTTTTTAAGAAGTTCCAGAAACGTAACTTTTTCAGCAAAGCTTTTTGGCATCCTTTAGATTACTCTATAACGTAATGTGCCACTTGGTTTATGATGAACTACCCATACTTATTTCCAAACAAACTTCAAACGCGATGCGGAAAGCGAGTACGCAACAAATAGGGTCCAGATTCTGCACATTTTTTGGGGTCCCTCAATGGTTCCGAAAAACTATTGATTCGTAAAAATGACCACTCTAATGTACACTGAGCGAAATGAAAATAGCAAAACCATTTTTTTAAATTATGAACGTATAACGGAATTTCAGCTCAAAATGTAAGCATATTCTGTTTTGCAAACTGTTTAGTCCATTACATTGATAATAATGCAGATCGTTTACATCGATCGGCGCCGACGTACATCGAATAAGACGTACCCGAACGGGCGAGATGATCCTCGAGCTGAAGCGGGCGGCGTTTAAGCGTGCTGCAAAATCACAGTGCAGATAACGCAGCTGGCTTGCTCGGCCTCGCTCGAGTGTCCGGTGTGCGCAGGTTTAGAGGAAACGGCGGAACACGTGTTGTTCGTTTGTCCGCGTTTTCGCGCAATGCGTGATCACATGCTTGCCACATGTGGTCTGGACACTACCCCGGACAACCTAGTTCGGAGGATGTGTAAAGATGAAGTTGGCTGGAACGCCGTTTTAACGGCTGTCGTCCAAAACATCTCGGAGCTACACAAAAGGTGGCGCATGGACTCAAGGATGGCTAGTTCAGGCGCAAATAAGAGGTGGTTCAAGGGTGGTACCGGTGGTCATGCCCTGTGGTCGAACTCGATCCTTTTATCGAACAAGCGGCCGCACGAAGAACTACATGGTATCGTCGCTTTCGCGGCGTCGGTCAACCGGGTGGGTTCCAAGCCCGAGGATGGAAAGGGGTCCTCGTCAAGGCTGGGGCACCGCGTCGGCAAGTCCCTCTGTGTGTTGGCGAATAGACCCTATCGCAGAGAGATCAATTGGGGGTGCACGCGGCATCATCATTCTTGATACTAGTCGTGCAGAGGGAAGCAGGCGCGAAGTCGACCCTTCCCACCTTCCGAGGACATAGGGCGTGGTAAGGCCACCTGGAAAGCCGGCAATGCGCTGGCACGATACCATGTTGTTCTTCTAAAAAAGCGAGTCACGATGTTCGATGCTGCAAGGACACGCAGCTAACCTCGAGGGTGCATTGTGCACTGGCTCCCCTTTGAAACATTACTTTCTGGTTGTACCGAAGGGACAATGGGCTTGGCGGCAATGGAAACGGTTTAGCGGGTCGGGGATGTAGTCCTGCCTTCCTCGTTTGCTGTTGGATATGGTCCCTAACCCCGCGCTTCCTGGACAACCCAGGATGTCTGTTGAGCAGATTCCCCTCCATTGCTTAGGAAGAAAAAAAACTACCTCGTTGCAGTATGCCTGCGCTCAAAACTCTCGACGGTGTACAACACGCGTCGAAGTCGGACGCCGCGGCTTAAAATTGGGTGGCTACAAGACGGTAGACTAGCCCAAGAGTACGCGCATCAGTTGGAAGTGGCACTCCCAACGGAAGACCAGCTAGGCGCAGCGTCTCTTGAAGATGGCTGGAGATATATTCGATCCGCCATTGGTAGCACCGCAACCGCTGCACTTGGCACGGTGCCCCCGGATCAGAGAAACGACTGGTATGACGGCGCATGTGAGCAGTTAGTAGAAGAGAAGAATACAGCATGGGCGAGATTGCTGCAACACCGCACGAGGGAGAACGAGGCACGATATAAACGGGCGCGAAACAGTCAAAACTCGATTTTCCGGAGGAAAAAGCGCCAGCAGGAAGATCGAGACCGTGAAGAGACGGAGCAACTGTACCACGCTAATAACGCACGAAAGTTCTATGAGAAGTTGAACCGTTCACGTAAGGGCCACGTGCCACAGCCTGATAGGTGTAAGGACATAAACGGGATCCTTCTTACGAACGAGCGTGAGGTGATCCAAAGGTGGCGGCAGCAATACGAAGAACATCTGAATGGCGATGTGGCAGACGAAAATGGTGGTATGGTGATGGACCAGGGTGAACGCGCGCAAGACATAATTTTACCGGCTCCGGATCTCCAGGAAATCCAGGCGGAGATTGGCCGGCTGAAGAGCAACAAAGCCCCTGGAGCTGCCCAGCTACCAGGAGAGCTATTTAAACACGGTGGCGAGGCACTGGCTAGAGCGCTGCACTGGGTCTGGGTCATCACCAAGATTTGGGAGGAGGAAGTTTTGCCGCAGAAGTGGATGGAAGGTGTCGTGTGTCCCATCTACAAAAAGAGCGATAAGCTGGATTGTAGCACCTACCGCGCAATCACATTGCTAAACGCCGCCTATAAGGTACTCTTCCAAATTTTATGCCGTCGACTAACACCAATTGCAAGGGAGTTCGTGGGGCAGTACCAGGCGGGTTTTATGGGCGAACACTCCACCACGGACCAGGTGTTCACCATTCGCCAAGTACTGCAGAAATGCCGCGAATACAACGTGCCCACACATCATCTATACATCGACTTCAAAGCCGCATATGATACAATCGATCGGGACCAGCTATGGCGGCTAATGCACGAACCCGAAACCCGCAGAGGGTTACGGCAAGGTGATGGTCTTTCGTGTCTGCTATTCAACATCGTTTTGGAAGGGTTAATACGAAGAGCAGGGATTATCACGAGTGGTACAATTTTCAATCCGTCCAGCTATTTGGCTTCGCCGACGACATAGATATTATGGCACGTAACTTTGAGAAGATGGAGGAAGCCTACATCAGACTGAAAAGGAAGGCCAAGCGGATCGGACTAGTCATCAACACGTCGAAGACGAAGTATATGATAGGAAGAGGTTCAAGAGAAGACAATGTGAGCCACCCACCGCGAGTTTGCGTCGGTGGTGACGAAATCGAGGTGGTAGAAGAATTTGTGTACTTGGGCTCACTGGTGACTGCCGAAAATGATACCAGCAGAGAAATTCGGAGGCGCATAGTGGCTGGAAATCGTACGTACTTTGGACTCCGCAAGACGCTCCGATCGAATAGAGTTCGCCGCCGTACCAAACTGACAATCTACAAAACGCTCATTAGACCGATAGTCCTCTACGAACACGATGCTCGTGGATGACCAACGCGCACTTGGAGTTTGCAAAAGGAAAGTGCTGCGTACCATCTATGGTGGGGTGCAGGTGGCGGACGGTACGTGGAGGAGGCGAATGAACCACGAGTTGCATGAGCTTCTGGGAGAACCATCCATCGTTCACACCACGAAAATCGGACGACTGCGGTGGGCCGGGCACGTAGCCAGAATGTCGAACAGTAACCCGGTGAAAATGGTTCTCGATAACGATCCGACGGGCACAAGAAGGCGAGGTGCGCAATGGGCAAGGTGGATCGATCAGGTGGAAGATCACTTACGGACCCTCCGTAGACTGCGTGGTAGGCGACGTGTAGCCATGGACCGAGCCGAATGGAGAAGAATCTTATATACCGCACAGGCCACTTCGGCCTTAGTCTGAATAAATAATAATAAATATTACATTTAAGCTGAAAATATTATGGGAAAAGATGCGAATAAAAGCAGCACCACTTTAGGAAAAATATAAAATACAACTAAAAGTCTGATTGCGCCATTTTTTGATAAAGAACAGTGCAATGGGACAGGTTTCCCCGTCTAATGAACTTATTGCGAGTAAATCGGCCAATTTTTTTCGAGTTTTTCGAGTGATCCTATAGTCTTTACGTACACTTAGTGTACGAGAAAGGCAAAACGTATGACTTCTCGCATCTGGATTCAGGTTTAATCGTTGTTCTGTACCATTTTTTTTGCGCTGGAATAAAAGTTTTCGGCACGATCTTGATAAGCTGGGAAACTTGTAGAGCAACTAAATAAATATGGCAATACAAGCACGAAATTTTAATTACATTGGGAGACCCGAATCAAGAAGATTTGTGTTTCAACGCTGCTGCATATTTTCCCTCATCCCGCATGTTATACCCCGAATTCTCGCTAAGTTTCACACAGATACAACTGGACCGGAAAATATCGCGCATAAAAGTGGGGACGGGTAACGTGACCTATTATGGGGGAGTTAAACATCGTACTGGTAGAGTGGGTTACAACTTGTTACGAGCAAGGAAATTTGCAAAGTTTAAAAAAGTGCGTCATACACCCAAACATGCATTCATTTCAAAGCCTTTCGGCACAGCTTGTCCTTATGGTGTTAGCTTACAGTTTATTGAACAATTGGGAACTAGTACCTAGTTCGTTAGCAGATTATCTTCTCTATATATAAAAATGAGTTTATAAGGGCAATATAAATAACGAACGCATGGACCGATTAGCATGATTTATGCACGGATGGATACGTCTTCAGTACGGCTGTGTTTATAAGTAGAAAAAAATGGGAAAATATACTGAAAAAGTCGGAAAATTGTGAAATGTTGATGTGCTGAGTAGGCATTCAACAACACGAATGCAATAAAAACAAATTTGGGTGTGATGCAGTAATAAGCTTAAAAATTGTCAATAATTAAATTATTCCAGACGTAGGTACTGCCTACATTGCCACAATAAAAAAGTTCCAACGTTTGCTGGAACTGCTAGTATCAAATAAAATCTTAATTTTATTTCCTGTTTTGTTTTAATTATTCTGTCGAGTTCTGAGTATTTTGTTCTGATTGATCAAGAATAATTATCAAATAGGTAGTGCGTGTTGCACTTTGATTTGATTCACAGAGTAGGTAGTTAATTCAGGAACTAGGAGTAAGGGAGAACATCCCAATATGCACTCCATAGGCTTTTCGATGTTTTCACCAATAAAATTCAGAATTTCAAACCACTTCAACGTACAGATGCAAAATTTACAAAACTAGCTACAAATCACAACGATCTTCTACTTAAAACATCAAGGTTTATATGACTTATATAAAATAGTGTAAAATGACTCAATTGCATGAGAAATAAATGGTGAACGCATGGTTGTATGTTTATCTCAGCGGAAAGATCTAACGGGTGAAATGAAAAAAATCTCAAATCGCAAAGTTTCAGTGGAAAAAAGAGCAAATCAATAATGATAAATAATATTGAATTGTTATAGTAATATTTGTTCTGAAAGGTGGTATAAACTATTTTACGAGTGAATTGCCAGTGTTACGAGTGATGGACCAGTTTGCCCCATGGGTGCATTTTGCACCATTCTTCCCTACTTGCTAGTCTTGTTACGGCATAAACTTCGACTTCCTTGGGCATAAAGGTATCATCGTGCTAGCCTCATGATATACGAATGCAAAAATGGTAACCTGGCTTAGAAACCTCGCAGTTAATAACTGTGTAAGTGCTTAATGAACACTAAGCTGCGAGGCGGCTCTGTCCCAGTGTGGGGATGTAATGCCAATAAGAAGAAGAAGAAGAAGAAGAAGAAGAAGAAGAAGAAGAAGAAGGCAAGTAATGAAATACCTAAAACATAATAATTCCTCAAAATTTATACCCGCATTAAGGGCGATTGCTATCGAAATAAATGACAATTTGCCACTAATTCATTGTTTGCAAATATCTTGCTTCAGCATGTTTCTTTCCTGAATGAAATATTTGCTTTTTCAACAAAATTTAAATCAGACACAAGAAATATTCCTTGCTCAAATGTGTTGTTCTTAAATTCCGTCCGAACCATATTATGCACACGCCTGCTGGTGTCACGTAAAGCATGTTGGGTTGAACAATGTGAACCGACTGCTAAGCAGAGCATTTGAACAGAAACACTAGCTAAAACTGGAAAACGAAATCGTTTTTTCATTAACAAAGGTAATTAGAGAGCAATTGATAAAACTAAACTATTAAGTTAGTAATTATTGGTTAAAAGTAAAGAGCTTACATGTACATGTTGTTTGAGTTACATGTTTTGTTTTGGACTAATTGAACTAATTTGGTAGAATAATGTGTATTTTATAATACTTTTTATTTTATTCATGAAAATTATTTATATTCATGATTTTGATCTTTTTTAATTAGCGAAACTTGAGAAAGAAATCTTATACTTTGCTATGAAAGGCATTGTTACTAACTTTCATTGGACAGCGAGACTCCCGAAAAATGAATCGATAGAATGCATTGGAGATAAATTTAAACTCACGCTTTTCTGCACCGATTACTTAGTGAAGGCCTAAACTTCGTATATTTTCTTTCGTTTTTTCCACATTTTCAGACTGTAAACCACAATATTTTAACAATAGTTCCAACAAATAATAAAAAAGCCTGTTTTTTCTCCGCTTCGAACACCCTTGCGTGCACTGACCACATCTGCGGCTTCCAGTTTATGCTGCTGTAGCGACTTGTTATCTCTAGTATGCGTTCTCCTGCAAGGAAAGTAGACGAAAAAAATACCCAAGAGCATAGTATCATAAGTAGGTTTATTAGGCGGCACTGGTGGCACATTTGTAGATCTGGACCAGTAGTGTGTGTTTATGAGCATAAAATATGGAAGGAAAAGGGCACAGGCGACAACTCCGGTTTAGGTGGTTATTATTGTTTGGAACGGGACAGCACGTTCTGGTCCCGACAACCATAAAGTCGGATGAAATGTAATAATTAAAATTGCGAAAGCTGGGGTTTCTTTCCCTATGTCAGAATCATCAGGCAAATTTGGACATTATTAACAATAATCAACTCTATTTATGGACGACGGAAACTTTTGAATTAGATTCATTCGAATTTTTTAAAAGTTCAAAGGCGGTTTCAATAGTGATTGCGAATACACTGAGTGAAATAAAAATAGCACTTCCAATGTTTTGTACTATTACATTTTCTGAAATTGTGTATAGTTGATGGTAATTTTAGTTAAGAATGTAAGCACATTCATTTTTTCAACTTTACATTCATCAACATTACATTACATTATTATTAATGCGGACCATTTACATTTAAGCTGCAAAAATCATGAAAAAAGGTGCAAAATAAAAAAAATGTTTTTCATCAATGCATAGTTGTGGATCATACACTAATTGCGTAAGCACTTATGGGGGGAGGGGCGGTCTGCTCATTTCATGCGTTTCATATAAATAAAAAAGTATTTGTATGGGAAAAATCTTACATGGGGGAGGGGAGTTTGAAAAACCCTGAAAAAATACTTACGTTATTAGCACAGACAAACAGACGTAACAGCTAGAACAACTTTTTGATAAATTCATCACCCAATTGCTTCACCACCATCTCGCGTGCACGTTGCACGAAATGTTACTCAGTACGACATCGTCAACAGAAGGCGCTAGTGTGAGATGTCAAATATAAAGGAAAATGATGAGCACGCCTCTGGGTGTGAAACTCGCAAGCAGTTGACTTTAAAACGACCGTTGAGTTGATGGACGATGGGAATTTCATTAGTGTTACGTCTGTTTGTCTGTGTTATCAGTGTACGGCCCCTTGGTAATATTTTAGCAAAAACATTCTTAAAACATCATAGGGAACATTCACGTAATGCTTAGAGGGGGGAGAAGGGGCTGTCTGAAGTGTGACGGCCCATACAAAATTTTCAGATGCTCCATACAAAAAGTTTGGCCCCTATGCCAATCTCCTCCAGAAGTTCCTCCAGGAATTCCTCCGGAAGTTCCTCCAACAATTCTTGCAAAAAATCCTCCAGGAATTCCGATGGTGTCCAGAAATTCCACTAGCAACTCCGCAAATTCCGAGAATTCCTTCAGAAATTGTAATCTGGAAATTACTTGGAGAATGCGAGCGCAAGGTAACTTGCTTGTGATTCTGCTGGGAAAGCATCGCGCAGAATCGCATCGATTCGCGCAAACGCCAAAAAATGATTTCGCTCCAAAAAACGTCAAAACGCAATCGAAGCATATTTTATGTTAACGCATGAATTTTCTATCCATTGTTTTAAGCAAAGAAAGTTAATTCAATGCATTAAAAGAATAAGAACACGTGGAAATCATGCAATGATGCAAATCGCGAGTAGTTGAATCATGAACAATTCTCTGGGCCATGAGTCGGGTTGCGTTTGACTCACGCTTGATTTGAATCGTGGATGAAATTTGAGAATTTGAGTTTTTCCCGACACTGCGAACAATATATAAAATCCCTATGAATTGCTTTCGAAATGTACAAGAAACTAATCTAAACCCTTCTCCAACCTTTTTTTCAGAAATTCCTTCAAGAATTCTACCAGAAATTCTTTTTTAAGCCCAGAAATAACGCAGACATTCCTTCCGGTATTTCTTCCATAATTTCTCCTTAATTAAACCTTCTTTAAATTTCTTCAAAACCTTTTCTGGAAATTCCTCCAAAAATCCACCCGGAAACTCCCCTGAAAATTATTTAACTTTCCTAGTGCATTAAAAAAGTGACACATTGTGCATTACCGTGTCAAAAATGACCCCAACTTGAATTCGCTTCCAAAAGTTCATTTTCGAACCGATTCTCAAACTTGTGGAACCAAATTAACGGTATGGATTCCGCGGATTTCGCTACGGACAGATTTGGCCATTCTGGTTCCCAGGAATCAATTTGGAAGGAACGTAGATTCTTAGGCCATTTATGGCGTGATTTCTTGCCTTTCGAAGGGTGATTTTGAAAACGCTCATTAATTTGCGAAGCAATAATCCCAATAGAATGTAGCCATTGTCCATTTTCATGGATCAACACAATTCCTGGTTATTTCACGGTCCGGTGTCCCTCCGGAAGACCCGGAACGTTCGTAAGAAGTGGTCAATTCATGAAACTTATCGTAGAAAAGCGCGGTTTTTTTTTTCAAAGTTTCCCATTTTCAAACGCCGAGTAACACATGATTATGGTGACCCATTTTGATAGACCTGGATGGCCACCGGAGGTCCTCCAGAAGATTCGGAACGTCCGTAAAAGTGGTCAATTTACGAAACTCATCACAGAAGAGCGCGTTTATTTTTTCTTAAGCTTTTTATTATCGTATTTTGAGTAACAAATGATTGTGGTGACCCATTTTGGTGGATCTGGGTTATCAAACGCTGAGTAACAAATTATTGTGGTGACTCATTGTAATGAACTTGAGTGTCCACTAGTTCTTCATTATCGTACTCTGAATAAAAAAAAATATCCGTTAAAGTGGTCAATTTCTGAACAATCACTGAGGTCCTCTAGAAGATCCGGAGCATCCACAAGTTGTCAATTCATAAAATTCATCCCAGAAAAGAGATTTTAAAAAAATTCTCTGAGCAAGACACGAACGAATGTCGTGACCCGTTCCCATTTACAAAAGTGACTATCGGAGGTCCTCCGGAAGATCCGGAACATCGGTTAAAGCGGTTAATTGCTGTAACACACACTGGAAGAGCCTTTTTTAAATTTACTTATCGTACTCACCAGTCACCAATCACCAATGCAGCTCCGTCAAGCTGAAGTCAATTCATAAAAAAATCAAGATGACACTATTTTTTTGAAAGGACCATCACATTAACCCAGAAAATATTTTCAAATATGGCACAATTTGCTTCCATGAGTCGATATTCAGTCATTCATTCATTTATTCAGTTTACATCTAAACAGATAACACTGAATCAACAATTTGAAGCCACAATACACGGTTCGAGGCCGCATCTCTCCATCCTCTAATGCGCCCCACGCTCGCCAAGTCGTTTTGCACCTTTTCTGCCCAACTTGCTCGCTGTGCTCCACGCCGTCTCGTACCTGCCGGATCGGAAGCAAACACCATCTTTGCAGGGTTCCTGTCCGGGATTCTTGCAACATGTCCTGCCCATCGTACCCTTCCGGATTTAGCTACCTTCTGGATACTGGGTTCACCGTAGAGCTGGGCGAGCTCGTGGTTCATTTTTTGCCGCCACACACCGTCTTTTTGTACACCGCCAATGATGGTCCTAAGCACCCGTCTCTCGAATACTCCGAGTACATGCAAGTCCTCCTCGAGCATTGTCCATGTTTCGTGCCCGTAGAGGACTACCGGTCTTATCAGCGTCTTATACATAACACGTTTGGTGCGGTGGCGAATCTTTTTTGACCGCAGTTTCTTCTGGAGCCCGTAGTAGGCCCGACTTCCACAGATGATGTGCCTTCGTATTTCACGACTAACATTGTTATCAGTCGTTAGCAAGGATCCAAGGTAGACGAATTCCTCGACCACCTCGAAGGTATCCCTGTCTATCGGTTCCGCCCACAAGCATGTACTTTGTCTTCGAAGCATTCACCACCAGTCCAACTTTTGTTGCTTCACGTTTCAGGCAGGTGTACAGTTCTGCCACCTTTGCAAATGTTCGGCCGACAATGTCCATGTCATCCGCGAAACAAATAAATTGACTGGATCTGTTGAAAATCGTACCCCGGCTGTTACACCCGCATGACACCTTCTAGCGCAATGTTGAACAACAGGCACGAAAGTCCATCACCTTGTCTTAGTGTCGGCGCGATTCGAACGAACCGGAGTGTTCGCCCGAAATCTTCACACAGTTTCGCCCACCATCCACCGTTGCTTTGATCAGTCTGGCAAGCTTCCCAGGGAAGCTGTTCTCGTCCATAATTTTCCATAGCTCTACGCGGTATATACTGTCGTATGCCGCCTTGATTACAGTAAAATTGCAATAATGTTGAAAAATACTACAGCGGAAATAAATAAAATAAAAATATAAAACTGGATTCGATTTATGGATCTTGTGATTGATAGCTCTACCACAGCACCATTCAACACTTCGAAGGGACTGCACGTTGACGCACTATAAAAACCATACGATTATGAAGTTTTGTACTCGGGTTTCCTGTTACTTGATTGCACCATCACAGGAAAAAATTGTGAATTGTCAAAACGTTGAACGATGCTATATGTATTAAACATGAAGACACACTCAACTTATCTGCAACTTAATTTAAACATACAATCAAATTTTGAAAGACGCATTGAAGTACATGGTAAAAAATATGCAACTTAATGATTTTGCTTCGTGTTTGCAACATGAAGTGCAGTACTCTTTGGTTGTTTGTTTCCAAATGTCAAACACGTACTGGATTGCAATTTGAATGAAACATTGATCACAATGCGAACGTTTTTGACATCTTGATGCAACTTTTTCGTGCTTTGATGTTTTTCCAATGCCTTTAATGAAACTGAATAGAAACAAGGTGCTTTTAGGAAGATGTTGCGTGTGCTACTTGGGTAGCTTTTCCGAGCCCATCTTGCTGAGCTCAGCTCCGATACCATCCTTACCAGCTGCTTTATTGGTCTTTAGCTGTTGGATGGCATTCTTAACTTCCCTCAAGGCGGGAGCTGGTTGGCTTCCTCTTCCGCTGCCTTGACTTTCACTGCCTGTACTCTCAGCGCCATTCAAATGTTCCTCGTAGTGCTGCTTCCACCTTTCGATCACCACACGTTTGGGGCGTCTGTAAAGAAAGCTGTCGTCCGTAAAGATGCTCCCATCCTTATCCCTGCACATTTCGGCTCGCAGCACGAAGCCTTTGCGGGATGCGTTGAGCTTCTGATAGAACTTTCGTGTTTCTTGAGAACGGCACAGCTGCTCCATCGCCTGGCACTCCGCTTCTTCCAGGCGGCGTTTCTTCTCCTGAAAAAGGCGGGTTTGCTGTCTCCGCTTCCGTCTATAACGTTCCACGTTCTGCCGGGTACCGTGCTGCAACGCGACCGCCCGCGCTGCGTCCTTCTCCTCCAGAATCTGTCTGCACTCTTCGTCGAACCAATCGTTCCGTCGACTTCGACGCATATACCCGACGTTGTTCTCCGCTGCGTCGTTAATGACTGCTTTGACTGTATTCCAGCAGTCCTCAAGAGGGGCCCCATCGAGCTCACCCTCTTTCGGCAACGCTGCCTCGAGATGCTGCGCGTATGCAGTGGCGACATCAGGTTGCTTCAGTCGCTCTAGGTCGTACCGCGGCGGTCGTCGGTACCGAACATTGTTGATGACGGATAGTTTTGGGCGCAGTTTAACCATCACCAGATAGTTGTCAGAGTCGATGTTATCGCCACGATATGTCCTGACGTCGATAATGTCGGAGAAGTGCCGTCCATCAATCAGAACGTGATCAATTTGTGATTCTGTCTGCAGTATTGATCTCCAGGTGTACCTATACGGGAGGCTGTGTTGGAAGTAGGTGCTGCGAATGGCCATATTATTGGAGGCGGCGAAATCAATTAGTCGTAGGCCGTTTTCGTTCGTCAACCGGTTCGCGCTGAGCTTCCCTCTAGTCGGTCTACTTCTCCTCTTGGCCAACCTGAGCGTTCAAATCTCCTATGATGGTTTTGACGTCGTGGCTTGGGCAGCTGTCGTACTCACGTTCCAGCTGCGCGTAGAATGCGTCATTATTATCATCAGTGCTTCCGGAGTGTGGACTATGGACGTTGATTATGCTGAAGTTGAAGAACCGGCCTTTGATCCTCAACCTGCGCATTCTTTCATTGATCGGCCATCTCCCGATCACACGCCTTTGCCCATCACTATGAAATCTGTTCCCAGCTCGTGTGTGTTGCCGCAGCTCTGGTAGATTAATCGCTTCCAACAAACCGCCTCCTTTCAAGAGGCTTGGAAGCTTCCTTTCAAGAGGTTTGGAAGCCTCCTTTAAAGAAGTTTGGAAGCCCCCTTTAAAAAAGTTTGGAAGCCTCCATTAAAGAGGTTCAGAAGTCTTCTTTCGTGATGCTCGGAAGCCTTCTTTAGAGGCTCGGAAGCCTCCTTTCAAGAGGCTCGGAAGCCTCCTTTCAAGAGGCTCGGAAGCCTCCTTTCAAGAGGCTCGGAAGCCTCCTTTCAAGAGGCTCGGAAGCCTCCTTTCAAGAGGCGCGGAAGCCTCCTTTCAAGAGGCTCGGAAGCCTCCTTTCAAGAGGCTCGGAAGCCTCCTTTCAAGAGGCTCGGAAGCCTCCTTTCAAGAGGCTCGGAAGCCTCCTTTCAAGAGGCTCGGAAGCCTCCTTTCAAGAGGCTCGGAAGCCTCCTTTCAAGAGGCTCGGAAGCCTCCTTTCAAGAGGCTCGGAAGCCTCCTTTCAAGAGGCTCGGAAGCCTCCTTTAAAGAGGTTCGGAATCCTCCTTTAAAGAGGTTTGGAAGCCTCCTTTAAAGAAGTTTGGCAGCCTCCTTTAAAGAGGTTCAGAAGCCTTCTTTCGAGAGGCTCGGAAGCCTCCTTCCAAGAGGCTCGGAAGCCTCCTTTCAGCGCTACGATTCCGAATCCACGGTCCTTGAGCACATCGGCGAGTATGCGTGTGCTCCCGATGAAGTTGAGAGATTTGCAGTTCCACGAACCGAATTTCCAATCGCTAGTCCCTTTTCGTCGCAGTGGTCTTCGTCGATGGTTCCGGTCCATACTCTCTTGTTGATTGTTCGTTGCTTATGTTTTTTTAAAGGCTGGCTTGCAGGGCCTGACACCAAGCCCCCTAAATTTCCGGAGAACCATTCCTCCTTATTCCCGGTGGACCATGGTGCACTTAGAGTCCCTCGCTGGCACTCGGACGATGATGATCAGCCGCCCCTAACATGGAGTACAGACGCTGTTTTGAGCCGATCCTGACATGGAGAACAGACGCTCAGTCGCTCAGACGCACATTTCTATGATGAGTTTCATGAATTGACCACTTTACCGGATCTTCCAGAAGACCTCCGGTAGCCACCCAGGTCCATCAAAATGGGTCACCATAATCATTTGTTACTCAGCGTTCGAAAATGGAAAACTTTGAAAAAACCGCCCTTTTCTATGATAAGTTTGACGAATTGATCACTTTTTACGGACGTTCCGGGTCTTCCGAGAAATAACCAGAAATCGTGTTGATCCATGGAAATGGACAATGGCTTCATTCTTTTGGGATTATTGCTACGCAAATTTATGAGCATTTCCATTGAAAGGCAAGAAAGCGCGCCTAAAATTGGCCTATGTTCTTTCAAAATCGATTCCTGGGACTAGAGGTCGCTGAAAGCTGGTTATCACCCAAAAATTTTCGTTTCCAAAAGTTAGGAAATGTCAGACAATTTCAAAACCCTATCTCATTTGGTTACAAAGCTACAACGTTTGTAAATCATCCCTGGGCCAAAATAGACCCCAATGGCCCAATGCACTAGGAATCCTATGTAATTTGGGGTGCATTTCCCAAAGGACTTTCTGAAGGAATTCTCAAAAAAAATCATGAAAGGGTTAAATAAGCGAAGGGGTTCTTGGATTGAATGTCTAAAAAATTATTGATTGAATTATTTTAAAAAATGCAGGTGAATTTTCGGATGGACTTTCAGTAGATATTCTTAGGACGCAATCGTAAATACGACCAAATTTATATTTGATAAGTAGGTACAAATTAATCCCTTTTCAAATCAAATATCAAACATACCACATAGCTACATTGTTACATGATTGAATGTTGAAATATTGAAATGAAAACTGTGCTTAAGGGTCGCTTCGCTATAACGAAAAGGTGGCAAAGAATTAACAACGATATAAAAGCTGGTACAATTAATCGTTTATTTGCATCTTCTGTCTAGCAGCTGATTAATAAATAGATGATGTATACGCCACATTTTTGCAATATGGCATATGGCGAACACCTGGCCGGCAGAAGTGCGTTCGTCCATGAATTTCACATAGTACTGCCCCACGAACCTTCATTCATTTGGTAGGATCTGGAACACGGTTGAGAATATGAATCAAAATAAAAAAGGCTATTTGTTTGCATTAGTGCATTCGTGGTAGGAAGTAGAATCTAGAGTAAAGTGTGTAACGAAATTTCAATCATTTTTAGTAAAATACAACTCAACTAACACAAAAAATAAGCTAAACTCCAACAAGAACAAACGATTCGAGCCCCGACCTTTACTACTCAGTCGCTTACCAGCCAAATTGATTGACTATTCTTACCATCATTAGTATCCCACAGTGTTATACTGCCGTTACACGCATGACTGTCCCACTTACATAGGAATTCTAGCAAACATGAGAGAAATATGCGTATGACGGCAGTATATAGATCCATGAACTAAAAAGCAAGTCATTAAGATTAGACTAGTGTTGGGTAACAGAGAACGAGACCTGAAACCGGGGTGCTACCCAGATAGATCTTCGTTTTACATGATATTTAAAGACGAATAATTAATTTAAAAAAAAAACTTGGAGGGCATTTTTTGTTCGGCCTGCTACAGAGTATCCCACGCATGAACCGGGTTCGCGGGCTCAATAAGTTTGCTTTGGAACAACTTAGCTTATGAGCACGAGAATGCGTTTAGAACATCGCATGCAGGCTATGTGCCAGTTGAGATTTAATATCAGGAAGAAGCACATTGAAAGGCACTTGTTGCAAAGACTCCATAAATATTTAAAAAAAAAAATGCACGTTGATTGTAGCAGTCAAGAAGCTCATTATGGTATGACATCACAATGTTAATTTCGTTATATATTCATTCAACGGAAACATATATCAATGAGCGCTATCTGCCAGAGTCATAAAACGAAAAGCAGTGCCGTGTTGCCAATCTAACGAAAACATCTGCTATTACTGGTGGAATATTTGCACGCAACGTATTGGCGATTGGAATATATTATACAGGGGTATCTTGTTATTAACAACTTGACAAGATATTGACAAAAAAAATGCAATTATGGTTTTCTATTTTGAAAATTACAAAAAAGTAAAGAAAAACAACTAAATCTAATATATATAATAAGCTATTCAGAAAATGAATGACATGTGTTGCTCAGATAAAATACATTTGCTCAAAGACTCTGGTTCAAGTTCACACTTGACTTTTTTTTTGCAATAAATTATTTTATGTTCAAGTTTCAGGAAAAATAATACAAAACCCCCGTTAGTAATTGAAATACAATGTGGTTAGATTTCAATTACCATTATAAATTTAAAAGCCTACTTTGAATTGTAAAACAAGTGAACTTTAGTCGATCGATTATAGATCATACGTGAAAGGCGTTTGGATGATGCAACCTAAAGCCCTAAACACAATGTATCCGGTTCACCGACAATGCGGCACGATTAATCGCAAAACAAAAAGATCAATTCAAGGCTATCACAATCATTGATATGGCACCCATTTCAAGCTAATTGTACCATAGTGCGGATAATACCATCCTGTCTTTATATGTTTTTTGCACGATATTGGACAGTTATTCTACTTAATTGCCAGATTGCTCTCACCACTATGCTCAATTGAGTGTGTTTCGAGCTCATCTTCTAGTTCAGAGAAATCTAAAATATATTGTATAGTATTCCACGCTTACAGTCAATGAATTGAGTATAGGTTTGAGTTTATGAATAACAATGAAATTATTAAAAACTCAATACAAAGCTACACAATCTTTATGAATAAGCCACGAAAGCCAACCGGTTTGATAGCATTGAGTCACGGTGTCAGCAGCCAGTTGCTTCGTTTTGCGAGTCTCGATTGTCGCATGGGTCTGGCGATAGCGCGAGAAATGCAATGACTTTATTAGCAGCGTACCGCACACTGCCAGTCACGTTGAAATCTTATTTGCGTGATGGATGTTTGATGTGCAGGTCCAGACTTGAGTGCTCGGTGCAATTGCATTTTTCATTGTGTATCCATAGATGGGTTGGACAATTATTCTGTCACCTTTAGACAGTGAAGTTCGGTTGTGTCGTCCACTTAGTGAGCGATGTTGGAAATAAGCGGTTAGTGAATGATAAGCGCATAACTCGTTACAATGGAGCTGATAAGGCTACGGAATATGATAAATATTAATTTAATTCAGTGTCTTCTAACATCCATTCGGATCAGTCAGCAGCTTAGAGTACGCGGTTCGTTATAAATAGAAGTGCACACAAAAGAGAGATGGCCACACAAGACAACGATGCAGCTTTTGACAGGATTATGGAATCGGTTGGAGACGATGGACCGTTCCAAAAGCGATACAATTTAATATTCAATGTTATTGGAGTGATGTTCTTTGCCATGACGGTAGTGAATGTTCTGCTGATATTGACCGTACCGGAGCACAACTGCTCGGTTCCGGGAAAGGACCAGTACAATATCAGTGGCATCGAACGATGGAGAAATCTGACTCTGCCGAGGTATCCAAGGGGCACACATCGAAGATATTAATAAACAAATAATTGGAAGATTTGTTTTCCAGAGAGCTGAACAGCCGAGGCGAGTTGGGCTACAGTTCGTGCACAATGTACAATATTTCAAAGTACCCGATAGGGACGAACCCTAACGAGTGGGCGTTTGATGTAAATGATACGATACCGTGCATCTACGGATACGAATACGATCGGCAATACTTTGATTTGATACCAATAACGGAACAAAATTGGGTTTGTGACAAGGAGCTGTATGCAACAAATATTTTTGCTTTCATTCGATTTGCGGAAGTTAGTGGAACGTTTATACTAGGACAGCTGGGAGATCGGTATGTATATCTAATTTGCATTTTATGCACAATACCAATAGAACTTGGTTCAAGTTTATGTGAAGAGCGAGTCAAAATCACAGCGCCGGTTGCACATGTGTTATACAGATACTATCATAGGCGCAACTAGAGTCCTAGCCTAGAGGGAACCATGGCCCATTTAAAAAGGCATGTTTTTCTTAGTCGATAGTGGGTCAAGTCTTGGTCCGGTCTAGGATGTTTTCGGATGGAAAACATTCTCGACTCCCTGAGCATAGTGCATCCATTGTACTTGCCACAGAAGATACATACTCATGCAATGGCGGGTATATAAAAGCTTTCACTTCATAACTGAGGAAATGCCAATATAATACTAGATTGAAAAGCAGACCAAGTTCCAGCTGGAATGTGAAGCAATGGAAGAAAAAGAAGAAGAAGAAGAATAAGAAGTGATCACTTCATATATAATTTGCCAAATATTGTTTATTCTAAGACTTTCATTTGCCTTATTTTATTTTATTTTTGATATTTTTTTTGTGGAGTAGAAAAAATAGCCTTTATTATTCGGCTTGATTTCTCAATTATGGTATGCGCATCAACTTTTCTGTTTTATCTACAAACAAAAATTATAGATAAATGTATAGTCTAGATAGAGAGTTCTTTTTCGCGTTTTCTTCATATAAATCGAATCTGTTTCGTTGTATTTGTGAGATTTCTCAAGCATTTTCATAAAATTAGTTTTGCAGTTTATGAAGCCCTTTTAATCTAGAATAAGCTTTACAAAATATCGTCATACTCATTACAAGTTTTCATGATTTTCATAATATTTATTAGAGTATTCAAGCATAACATTGAATAATATTTGGGATACTTGACTCTTGAAGAAAAATGTTTGATAGCATAAAGCGTAAAAAAACTCATAAAATTCCAAGGCAAGGTTATTTTGGTTTACGATAGGATCTTCAGTACGTTTAAAGTGCCATCAAGTGAGATTAAGATGTATTTTTTTATCACTTTGTAATTAATAATGTTATTCAGTAGATAGATAGGGGAACTGCTCCTGGATTTCATCTCATGACTCCGATTTTCATCCCATCAAAAACAAAGCAATGGAAAGGTATTTATTTCTCATTTTTGTGATTTTTTTCAGCAGTGAGCACGCATGTTGACAAAAAGAAGCGACGAAATTGGTGTCGTATTTCTTTGTTTCGAGTTGAGATGAATATATGTTCAGTGAGATGGAGATCGGGAAAGTTCCGCTATGTGTGACAAGCCCCAGCTTCAAACAAATTTGATCAATTGTTAGACTCGTTTTGACAAGGTTTTCGAAGTCATTATTGTTTAAAGTTTCATTAACCGGTTTGAAAAATTAAAAACACAAGTTCTTGGTCTCCTATGAAATCCCTGGTCTCCTATGAAATCCCTGAAGTATGGCCCTTAGATCTACAAGCGTAACCAAAGATCTATCGACCTGTTTCAAATGGGGGTTTCGCGATTTCAGGCATAAGGACGTTAGACATGCATACGGTAGGCATAAAGAAATTTACTATTTTAGAATACTCTCCACATTTTCTGGAAAAGCCACAAGTGAGTCTGGAGGAGCCAGAGCACTATGGGGAAAGTGGTGGCCAAAAATCGAAAAATTGATTTGCTTTGAATGACTTGTTTCATTCATTTATTTAGTTTACATCTAAACAGATAACACTGCATCAACAATTTGATGCCACAATACACGGTTCGAGGCCGCATCTCTCCACCTTCGAATGCACCCCACGCTCGCCAAGTCGTTTTGCACCTGGTCTGTCCACCTAGCTCGCTGCGCTCCACGCCGTCTCGTACTTGCCGGATCGAAAGCGAACACCATCTTTGCAGGGTTGCTGTCCGGCATTCTTGCAACATGCCCTGCCTTCTGAATACTGGGTTCGCCGTAGAGCTGGGCGAGCTCGAGGTTCATTCTTCGCCGCCATACAGCGTCTTCTTGCACACCGCCAAAGATGGTCCTAAGCACCCGTCTCTCGAATACTCCGAGTGCTTGCAAGTCCTCCTTGAGCATTGTCCATGTTTCATGTCCGTAGAGGACAACCGGTCTTTTTTTTCTCACGAGTAGTTGACGAGTGCGGTTGTGTTTCCAACTTCCTCCGCACTTATTTAATTTTATTTTTTTATCGCCAGTCGTGCAGTAGCGCGGCGTAGTAACCATATTTTACTTTTAACTTAATCCACTTTAACTGAACCGCGTTCGTAACTTTTAAGTAATTGTGTCATGTAGAATCTTTAACTATGTCGTGCGGTGTATTTCGTGCAACATTAACGACGACCGCTTTTTGTGGAAGTGTGAATTTTGTGAGAAGAAATATCATGCAGCCTGCATCGGTGTGCAACGACATCGCGAACATATAATCACCGCATTTATGGTGCCCATGTGCGCCAACTGCCAAGACATCTTACGGAAAGAAGCCGATGTGAGAAAGTTACTTTATCAACAAGAACAACTGGTGGATGCTATTCACAGAGCTGGTAGCGACCGTTGACGCTCAAAATAGTGACTTTAGTGACCAAAGCTGACGAAAAAAGGGATCAAATAGTGCTCAAAATCACTTGCAAATTCGATGAAACGAAATCAATCGCTTTTGGGTCGAAGAAGAATCTTTTTTCTCGTAATTTATGGCGGAAAACATCTTTCACTTTCTCTTAGAACGAACTCAGAAGATAAACGAAAATCGTGCACGCTTCTCAATGACTAAATAAAATTGTATTGTCCTCTCGTTTAATCCCATTTTACTTAATATCAGTCAAAAGCAGGACTACTCAAAACTATGAGTAGTATTGCGAGCAAATCAATTTTGTACGCCACTTGAAGTGAGCGAAACATGGTTATCACTCATAAGACCTGTTTATCTTTCCCGAAAAAAGATTTTTCTGCGAAAATCTGCTTAAATGAGCATTTTCTTCTCGTGAGAATGAGTGAAAATTGTAATCACTGGATTAGCTGAACACCTACTTATAAAAGATGCAGAGAACTCTACGACATGTCATAGATGCCACGGAATTTTAAGGAATTTTTAGTGCGTAAGGAGCAATAGCACGGATTGTTTTGGTAGAAAACGAAACAAAAATTTTGAAGATTCAGGTACAACGAGCCTTGGATTGAACGCTCGACCCCTGCTAATAATGCAGGACCATGCTCTCTGAACTTTTTAATATTTTTCCTCCAAAATACGCAGATTTTCCGACTTGCTGTGCGTATTCATGAACGATTTTTGCTATGGAATTTGCCATCGCTTACAATCTTGAAAATTGCAGAGACTTGATCCCCTTTCTATGATATCTACTCAATAAATATTTTTGTAGAACAAACCCATCATTACATCTGTCAAATCTACTAAAAATAGCCGCTTGAGAACAATTTATATTTTCTTAAATTTTTTTCGCCAATTTTCTGTATGGGTGACTAATGAGGGATCAAGTCTCCTCATATTGAGGCAACAACTCAAAATCCAAATATCCTGAAATTGTGGTGGAATGTTGGCATTTTTATCAGTACAGATCATTTTGCATATTTATGGCTTTGTGCTGTGAAAAAATTATAGCATTTGGTCATTATTGGGAGATGTTGTTCAAATTTTGCATGGCAACTAAAAAAAATCCAGGAACAAACCATAGTAAATAATAGAGTAAATAAGGTTGTCATTAAAAAAAATAACTCGTCACATAACGATCATTTGTCTAGAGGATCTATTACAAAAATATGCTTCAACAATACTACTTTAGTTCTCGGTAAAACAGGCGAGGATCAAGTCTCTCAGAGGGTGAAGTCTTCCAAGGAATCAAGTCTCCCCACCTTCTCCTACTTATAAATTTTGAGTATAAAAAAATCAAAACCGGCAAGTCTTTTGCTTGCATAACTATATACCAATTTTAAATATTATGCCAATAAGAGCAGCGAATAAAATAGCTGGCGAAGTTTCAGAGCGATCATTTTTCCAAGATCCGTAATTTCATTTCCGCCATGAACAAAGCATCATCCGACGGATACATAAAGCTTTATTAAAAAAATCTTAGTCAATAGTTCCAAAATAGTTGAAAATAGTGACTATTTGCGAGAAAAAGTGACTTTAGTGACTTGAGGTCGAAAAAAGAGACTTTTTAGTGACTTGCCCGAAAAAAGTGATCAAGTCACTAAAAAGTGACCCGCTACCAGGCCTGTATTCATGCGCAAACGAACACCAACCACCGCATCGCTACTGATCTTAAAAAGTTTAGCTTAGTGGCAGAATTATTCAACAACATAGAGCACCAGCTGATCGACGTAAAAGACACGCTTAATCCACTTTAACTGAACCGCGTTCGTAACTTTTAAGTAATTGTGTCATGTAGAATCTTTAACTATGTCGTGCGGTGTATTTCGTGCAACATTAACGACGACCGCTTTTTGTGGAAGTGTGAATTTTGTGAGAAGAAATATCATGCAGCCTGCATCGGTGTGCAACGACATCGCGAACATATAATCACCGCATTTATGGTGCCCATGTGCGCCAACTGCCAAGACATCTTACGGAAAGAAGCCGATGTGAGAAAGTTACTTTATCAACAAGAACAACTGGTGGATGCTATTCACAGAGCTGGTAGCGACCGTTGACGCTCAAAATAGTGACTTTAGTGACCAAAGCTGACGAAAAAAGGGACCAAATAGTTACTTGAGTTTCAGTTGCAAATTCGATGAAACCAAAAAAATCGCTTTTGAGTCGAAGAAGAATCTTTTTTTCGTAATTTGTGGCGGAAAACATCTTTCACTTTCTCTTAAAACGAACTCAGAAGATAAACGAAAATCGTGCACGCTTCTCAATGACTAAATAAAATTGTATTGTCCTCTCGTTTAATCCCACGGATATTTTACTCAATATCAGTCAAAAGCAGGACTACTCAAAACTATGAGTAGTATTGCGAGCAAATCAATTTTGTACGCCACTTGAAGTGAGCGAAACATGGTCATCACTCATAAGACATGTTTATCTTTCCCGAAAAAAGATATTTCTGCGAAAATCTGCTTAAATGAGCATTTTCTTCTCGTGAGAATGAGTGAAAATTGTAATCACTGGATTAGCTGAACACCTACTTATAAAAGATGCAGAGAACTCTACGACATGTCATAGATGCCACGGAATTTTAAGGAATTTTTAATGCGTAAGGAGCAATAGCACGGATTGTTTTGGTAGAAAACGAAACAAAAATTTTGAAGATTCAGGTACAACGAGCCTTGGATTGAACGCTCGACCCCTGCTAATAATGCAGGACCATGCTCTCTGAACTTTTTAATATTTTTCCTCCAAAATACGCAGATTTTCCGACTTGCTGTGCGTATTCATGAACGATTTTTGCTATGGAATTTGCCATCGCTTACAATCTTGAAAATTGCAGAGACTTGATCCCCTTTCTATGATATCTACTCAATAAATATTTTTGTAGAACAAACCCATCATTACATCTGTCAAATCTACTAAAAATAGCCGCTTGAGAACAATTTATATTTTCTTAAATTGTTTTCGCCAATGTTTGTATGAATGACTAATGAGGGATCAAGTCTCCTCATATTGAGGCAACAACTCAAAATCCAAATATCCAGAAATTGTGGTGGAATGTTAGCATTTTCGTCAGTACAGATCATTTAGCATATTTATGGCTTTGTGCTGTGAAAAAATGATAGCAGTTGATCATTATTGGGAGATGTTGTTCAAATTTTGATTGGCAACTTAAAAAAATCTTTAGGAGGGACAAAACACAGCACATAATAGAGTAAATAAGGTCAATAAAAAAAATAACTCGTCACATAACGATCATTTGTCTAGAGGATCTATTACAACAATATGCTTCAATAATACTACTTTAGTTCTCGGTAAAACAGGCGAGGATCAAGTCTCTCATGAGGTGAAGTCTTCCAATGAATTAAGTCTCCCCACCTTCTCCTACTTATAAATTTTGAGTATAAAAAAATCAAAATCGGCAGGTCTTTTGCTTGTATAACTATATACCAATTTTAAATATTATGCCAATAAGAGCAGCGAGTAAAATAGCTGGCGAAGTTTCAGAACGATCATTTTTCCAAGATCCGTAATTTCGTTTCCGCCATGAACAAAGCATCATCCGACAAATACATAAAGCTTTAATAAAAAAATCTTAGTCAATAGTTCCAAAATAGTTGAAAATAGTGACTATTTGCGAGAAAAAGTGACTTTAGTGACTTGAGGTCGAAAAAAGAGACTTTTTAGTGACTTGCCCGAAAAAAGTGATCAAGTCACTAAAAAGTGACCCGCTACCAGGCCTGTATTCATGCGCAAACGAACACCAACCACCGCATCGCTACTGATCTTAAAAAGTTTAGCTTAGTGGCAGAATTATTCAACAACATAGAGCACCAGCTGATCGACGTAAAAGACACGCTGGTAGGAATAACCAAAAACAATGCGAACATATGCAGTGTAATTGACCAGCTCATGAAGTCGAATGACTCACAGGCTCAAATTATTATGACCGGCATCAGAGAATCGCATTTAACTCTGTCGGGTCAAATTACAAAATTATTGGACAAACGGCTATCGAGTATAGCAAATAATATTACAGCTTTTTCAAATTTGGCCGAAACATCATCATCACCTCCATCTAACTCGAAGCTTTTGGAAATTCTCGAGGAAGTGAAATGTGTTGTCACAACTGTGTCTGACATTAAACAGAATTACGTCAAAGATACTCATACACCACATCTGATGACCCTAGAGGAGGAATTAACCGTGAATCAGACTGTAAAAAACAACTTGGACCTTTTGGTAAAAAATGACCAATCATTATCTGTTTGGCGATTTTTTGTAAACAAATATTGCTGGAGGCCGGACTGGTCTACGTATGATGCCAAACAACGAACCCGTAGACTTCAGGAAAAGGCTGCAGCAAAGGCTAGACGAAACCGAAAACGAAGAAAACAACAATTTCATCCTTCAAAAAATAGCATAAATCAAACAAAAAATTAAAATGGAAAAACTGTTCACGGACGCGTTCATGATTCGGACAAACAACTGTTAGCTAATGCAAAGGAATAATTTCCTCCATCAACCATCGACCATCCAATAGCAGGCCTCTCGATCCCCAAATTCATCAACTTCAGGAAGGGCGAGACTATAAATCCATACCGGCAAAACAAACAAATTTTAAATGACAACAACCTCGAACAGCTACCAATGGAAATTGCTGATGCAACCACAACAACGACAAATTCAGCGTCAGCATGGTCAATTGACCCAATCCGTCCACCTATAGTTAGCATGACTCAACAATCAGCTGACGGAGACGGACGTTTCCTGAAGGCTACGGGACCCGAAAATAATGTATATCGTGCGTCTTTATCTGGCATATTTGTATGACAAGCAGTCATCATTTTGCCATGAAGGAATGACACCCATCAGCATCAAAATCAACCTGGCATCACAAGGGCTTCCAACCACAGATGAGGAACTTCGGAAAATCTTCTTCGATGTGCATGCGGAGTATGGCGTTTCTAAGAAGGCGACAATTGATGATCTGGAATCTTACCGTCGTCATCTTAGTAACCTGAGAATCCAACATCTGCAACACAACAAATTTCACAATCCAAATTTTCACTAATGACTCATTCAACTCATTTCGACGAGAAAGAGGTAAATATTTCCACAACCGACGTACTTCCAAAAACTTCTTCACCAAAACAGAATGCGAATGAAATTTTGATATATTGTCAAAATTTCAATCGCATGAAAAGCCCAGCCAAAATTAAGGAAATTCATAATAACATTTTAAGCTCGTCCTTTTCGGTTATTTTGGCAACTGAAACAAGCTGGGATGAAAGCGTGAGGAATGAAGAACTTTTTGGAAGTAGCTTTAATGTATTCAGGGATGACCGCGATTTCTCAGAATCTAACAAAAAGTCTGGCGGTGGAGTTCTAATTGCAATCTCCACAAAATTCAGAAATAATAACTACCAAAAAATACAAGAACTTTGAACACGTCTGGATGAAATCTAATATTGCAGGAGAGACCCATGTTTTTTCTTCTGTGTATTTTCCACCGGACCATGCGCAAACAATTTTTTATGAAAGCTTTTTAAAAACTGCGGAAGAAATATTATCGCAACTTCCACCTGAAGTTCAAGTACATATTTATGGAGACTTTAATCAACTTTATTCCGGATTCAGAGAATGAGCAAATCCTACTTCCAGTTGTTGGGGAAAATGAAACACTACTGTTTATATTTGATAGAATTGCAAGCTTAGGGCTTAACCAAATCAATTATATTAAGAATCAACCGACCTGGACCTTCTATTAACGAACATACAGGAAGATTTTTGTGTGTCAGAATATTGAATCCCTTATGGAAAAACGAAACATTCCACACAGCTATTGAATACTCTCTGTTTGTTCATGATTATCAAAAACCCAGCGACTGTGAATTCGAAGAAGTCCTTGATTACCATAAAGCAAACTATGACAACATAAGACATAAGCTAAGTAGATTAAACTGGAAGCAAATTTTATAGAATGAAGGGAATATTGAATCTTCCGTTGATGTCTTTTATAACATCATTTTTAATATTATTACCGAAGAGGTTCCAATAAGGAAAAAAAAGGCGGAACGGAAATTCGAAATATCCAATTTGGTATAATAGACAGATAAAAAATTTAAGGAATCGCAAACAAAAATTACATAAAAATTACAAACTAGACAATTCGAATGAAAATTTGGAAACATATTTAGACAGCTCCGATCAATTAAAACTAGCAATTGATGTAACATTTAAATTGAAATCAATTTTTTTTTTATCTTTCGTTTATTTGGAAGGCTCATTTGTCGTGAAGCGTTACGGAGCCGAAATCAAGTTTAACAATACATTTCTTGATTCTTATACATAGTGTTAGTTTTGGGGAACCGAAAGACTCGCGGTTTAGTCGAGGTTAGGGAATACATAATACAGTAGGAAAGGAAAGGATTTTAGGGTGCTTAAGTAATTACTATGCTGATGTTCACAAAGTTGACATTCCTCGCATTTTTACATCTGGAACGGGACAAACAAACTTTTTTTGGGAGACAACGACGAGAGGAAGACATACGGAAGGGATTAACGACAGACATGGAAATGTACAACAAGAGGAAGACATTCGATATGGGGTACGTCAGACAAGGGAATGGGCAGACAATGATTACAGTTTTACATCAGCAACTTTCAAAAATTGGTGGACTAGGGACATGTACTCGAGATCAAGGCCCGACAACGCTTCCCTAATAGGCTTTGGTTGTTTTCCTCGGACCCGGAGATGTTCAGTTAGCGCAGATCTGGGGCCACGATGCTCCTCGCACGCCCACA
This sequence comes from Armigeres subalbatus, assembly GCF_024139115.2. NCBI lineage: Eukaryota > Metazoa > Arthropoda > Insecta > Diptera > Culicidae > Armigeres > Armigeres subalbatus. The sequence goes on from NC_085139.1 coordinate 122,029,717, forward strand.
CGACATGATCGATGTCCTGATAATCCTCGCCGCAAACACAGAGATTTCCTTCCGAGAGCCCCACTCTGAAAAGATGTGCATTTAGAGTGTAGTGATTGGACATTAGACGACACATGGTTCGAATGAAGTCTCGTCCCATATTCAATTTTTTGAACCATGGACGCTTCGACACCTGCGGGCGAATTGAATACAGCCATCTACCCAACTCCCCATTTGTCCATTTCTGTTGCCAGCTGTTCAAGGTTTCCTGACGAACTAATGTGAAAAATTCATCGAAGGTGATTTTCCGATCGTAAATATCACCTTCCATAGCGCCCACCTTAGCCAAAGAGTCCGCTTTCTCATTTCCCGGGATCGAGCAATGAGAAGGGACCCAAGCCATGGTGATTGTGTAAGACCGTTGTGATAAGGCACTCAAAGCTTTCCGTATCCCATTTAGAAGATACGCTGAGTGCTTAACCGGTTTCATTGACCGAACAGCCTCCAAGGAACTTAGACTGTCGGTGAAGATGAAAAAGTGGTCAGGAGGTAGGGATGCGATTTGCTCGAGTGAATAGTGTATAGCTGCTAGCTCAGCAGTATACACGGAACAAGGCTCTTTGAGCTTAAAGTAGGCGCTATGAAAACGTTGAAAACACCGAAACCAGTGGAGTCATCAATTTTTGACCCGTCTGTAAAAAAGCTTCTCTCCTCACTGGCGTGCCCGTATTTGCTTGCAAATAATGGAGGTATGACCTCCGCACACAGAAAGTCTGGTATTCCATGAACCTCCTGCTTCATGGACAGATCAAAAGTAACAGAGGAACTGTAAGAGTTTAAGAAGTTAGCACGATTGGTATCTACCGAAGAAGGGCTTACCTCCAGCGTTATGTACCAGTGGTAAATACTCATGAATCGAGATTGAGGGTTTTGTTCGAGCAGCTTCTCGAAGTTATCAATGACCAATGGATTGAGAACCTCACAGCGGATGAGGAACCGGAGCGATAATTCCGCGAAACGATCTGTTAGTGGCAGTACTCCCGCAAGTACTTCCAAGCTCATTGTATGTGTCGAATTCATACATCCTAACGCGATACGGAGACAGCGGTACTGAATCCTTTGAAGCTTCAGCATGTGTGTTTTAGCCGCGGACTGGAAGCAGAAACTACCGTATTCGAGGACCGACAAAATGGTTGTTCTATACAACGTCATAAGATCTTCGGGATGCGCTCCCCACCATGTTCCGGTTATTGATCGCATGAAGTTGATCCGTTTCTGGCATTTTTGTGTCAGATACACAATGTGCTTCCCGAAGGTACATTTCGAGTCGAGGTATTTAGAAGATATGCTATGAGTGATTGTCTTACCCATCAGTTGGAGCGGGAACTTTGCCGGCTTATGTTTTTTTGAAAAGACAACCATCTCAGTTTTCTCCGGAGAGAATTCGATACCCAGCTTCGTAGCCCAAGTAGACAAATTGTCCAAAGTATCTTGCAATGGTCCTTGCAGATCAACCGATGTTGGCCCCGAAACGGATACAACACAATCATCTGCAATTTGGCATGAGACATTCATCAATGTCTCTGACGTAAAAATTGTAAAGAAGGGGGCTCAAACATGAGCCCTGGGGGAGACCCATGTAGCTAATTCGTGAAGTTGCCGAGTCACCATGAGAAAAACTCATACGCTTCTCTGACAACAAATTGTACAAATAGTTGTTCAAAATTGGTGAAAGTCCACACTCGTGGAGTTTGTCAGATAAGACATCGACGCAAACTGAATCAAAAGCCCCTTTAATGTCCAAAAACACTGAGCCCATTTGCTCTTTTTTAGCGAAAGTAAGCTAAATTTCTGAAGAAAGCAACGCAAGACAGTCGTTCGTTCCCTTGCCCCTGCGGAAACCAAATTGTGTATCTGACAACAAACTATTCGATTCAACCCATTTGTCTAGCCGGAAGAGAATCATCTTCTCCAACAGCTTCCGAAGACATGACAGCATCGCGATGGGGCGATACGAATTACAATCCGACGCGGGTTTTCCGGGCTTCTGGATGGCTATCACCCTCACTTCCAATCATCCGGAACAATGTTGCACTCCAGTAACTGATTGAACAAGTTCAATAAGCGCCTCTTCGCGACGTCTGGGAGGTTTTTGAGCAAATTGAACCTGATTCTATCCATCCCTGGAGCGGAATTGTTACATGAAAGGAGAGCAAGTGAGAATTCAATCATCGAAAAGGGACGATCCATATCATCCCTGTCAGCAAAAGCATCACGTAGCTCTTGCCTCACCGGTACCGAATCCGGACAAACTTTCTTTGCGAAGTCAAGTATCCACCGCGACGAAAATTGAAAGCTTTTCTATGTCCGTCATTGCATGAGTATGTATCTTGTGTGGCAAGTACAATGGATACACTATGCCCAGGGTTTCGAGAAAGTTTCCAACTCGAAAACATCCTAGACCGGAACGAGAATCGAACTCGCCATCTCCGGATTGATAATCCTACACCTTTGCTCGCAAGTCTGCTGGAGACTCCAAAGTAAGTAAGTGGAGTAAATTAGACTGTACAATTTTGGTACATATTTATCACATTTAAGAGCATTTTTCTGCCCCTATTCACATAAGCGTCCCATGTCAGTTTTCTTCAACTTGAGAAATATGCCGTTGAATTTTTCAAACTCGTTTTACAAGGAGACATTAAAAAAAATCTAATAAATCGATAAAACCAGCAATTGTACAGTACAACTCGCAACTATACAAACTACTATTTGGCTATTACTTCTAAGCCCATAGTCCTATTTGATCAATTTTCAATAGCAAACAATGGAGCAGGATATTCCCGGTCGAATGAAACCTTCTTCTTATTGGCATTACATCCCTCACTGGGATATTGCCACCTCACAGCTTACTGTTCATTCACCGCTTCCATAAAAACTTGCACACAGACCTCACCTTTTCCGTAATAAAATTTAACAACAATCCTCTTCCTTTCTTGTCTTTCAAGGATAGGTCGGCTTCCCGTATACCTGATCAGCATAGCAGCGGCTGCCATCGGGAGGACCTTCGCAGTATTTGCGGCGCCACACTACTGGCTTTTCACCGGTTTGGCGTTCCTGGGAAGCTGTGCCTCCAACACAGGTTTCCAGTCGCCACTAATCGTGGCGATGGAAATTTCCAAAGCTGAAAACCGCGCCGCACTGTCGATGTGGCAACTGTTTGGCTGGACAACTGGAGTCTGCGTACCTCCGCTGATCCTGTGGTGGAACCGGGACTGGATTTGGTTCATGTTGATAACATCAGTACCTTGTTTCCTGTTCTTTTGTATGCCAATGTACAACATAGAGTCACCACGATGGCTTGCAAGCCAAGGACGTTACCGAGATTGTATTCGACAGTTGAAGAAAATAGCCAAGGTAAATGGAACCAGATTCCAACTGACGGAAGACTCACTAAAAGAGAAGGTACCAGTAAAAGAGATAGAGAAGACATTCGGAATTGCTTCGTTGTTCAGTGGCTGGCACATGACGAAACTAACATCCTTGCTGTTGATTTGCTGGATTTGTAACAGTATTCCAACGTTTACGCTATTCTTATTAAGTTTGCAAATGGGAGGAAACCCATTCTTGAACTTATTTTGGCAAGGAGCCGTTGAGTTACCCGCGTATTTTTGTGGTCAGTTATTGTGCGATCGGATAGGACGCAGACTTACTAACAGTATAGCTTTCATTGGATCTATCGTATTCTGTATTCCAGTCATCTTGATAATCCACCACAGCGGAAACGAACTATACGTAACAGTATTTGCAGTCGTTATTAAGTTTTTCGTCTGCTTGAATTACTTTGCATTGTATCTGCAATCGTTTGAAGTGTATCCAACGTCACTGAGGCAAACTGGAACTTCATTCGGTATCATAATATCCAATATATTTGGTGCTCTCGGTCCATACATAGTGTATTCTGGCACAAATTATGATATCCGACTGCCATTTGTGGCTATGGGCCTTATAGGGCTGATAGGATTTGTTATTTCGATTTATCTACCGGAGACGCTCTACCAAAAGCTTCCTGATACTATGGAAGAAGGACGACGATTTGGTAAAGACCAAGCTTTTTGGAGCCTGCCGAAGAAGCCCAAGAAGCTATATACGGAAGAAGGAACTAAGCTTCGCCCGTATGAATCAATAGCATATGAATCTCAAACCGAATAGTATGACGGAATGATACATGTGATTTAGATATAATTCAAGGTACCAAAAATAAATGGCAAAGTATTGAATAAATATGTATATCATAGAAAAATCATCAACTGTAAAACTGTTATTATCTCTTTTTTAAACTACATGTCCGATAGCCGCATACTTAAAAAATGTTATTCCGTGTATAGTAGAAAATCGAAAATTGGTTTTCAATAAAATGAAATATCTGCAGTTATCAGACGTCGCAACTCATTTCTGATTAGTGCGCATGATAGTACACCCATGCGTGCATGATGCGCGCTACTAATGAAATATTTCAAATTGTCGCGACTCGCGTCGCAGCGCGAGTGCTCAATCGCGCGGTCCGGTTTGGTGGCGGCCCGACAATATTGTGAAGCATTCTGCAACATCAGATATCGTAAAAAAAAATGTCCACGAAATGGAATCCAATTTATGTTTTTCAATATTCAATATATTTTTATCTTGATAATGCTAAGTACCAAAAAGTGTGTCTCACATTTTTGTACACACACATACAGACATCACCTCAATTAGTCGAACTGAGTCGATTGGTATATAACACTATGGGTCTCCGAGCCTTTTATCAAAAGTTCGGTTTTGAAGTGATCCTATAGCCTTTACGTATACACCCGATTCTTTTTTTACACGGATTATTTTCAGACGGATTTTTTTCACGGCTTTTTTTACACGGATTCTTGAAATAACACGGATTTTTATTGCACGGTTTCTCGAAATAGCACGGATTTTTTTTACACGGATTCTCGAAATAACACGGATTTTTTTTACACGGATTTATTTTTACACGGAACGCATCCCCCATATTAACGAAGACCCGGTGACTTTTTTTACACGGATATTTTTTGCACGGCTTTTTTTACACGGTTTCTCGAAATAGCACGGATTTTTTTTTGCACGGATTCTCGAAATAACACGGATTATTTTTACACGGTTTCTCGAAATAACACGGATTATTTTTACACGGATTTTTTTCACACGGCACGCATCCCCCGTGTAAAAAAAGAATCGGGTGTACTTTGTATACAAGAAAGGCAAAAATGGATTATTATTTATTATCGATGTTTCATGTACCTCTGATTTTTTTTTCACAGAAAGTTAGGCAAGGTCATTACAAATGAGCCACGGGGTGTTTCAAAATATTTCTGCGGCGATTTTTTGAAAAAAGTAATTTTGGTAATTAACCCTCAAAATTGAAAATATACACATTTGTATCATTTCGTTTTAGAAAACCAATTTTCAAACGGATCAAAATTGTTGGAAAATCATTTATTTCTGTATTTTAAGCATTTTAGAAGTAATTTTTGTGTATTTTATTTTTGTTTTTACATGAATCACAATCACAATCCTTTCAATGCTGTGTCCATTTTTTTTCAGCATTCGTACTAGATAGCCAGCTCATTGTCAGTCTGCCATATTTTGAAGGATTCATAATATTTTCCTCTTGATACACTCATAGTCTCATAGTTTCTGTGGTACACATCATATTTTGCTTGAAAACCATAAAAGCTTCTCATAATTTCCATGCCTATGTCCGAAAATGGCTACCGAATGAACTAAAGTTTTATATAGAGCGGATTTCATTTCTGTATGGATGTTACGGAAGCTAAGCTGCTGCTACACGCTCGACAGTCTTATATTTGATTCGTTCCATATCTGCGGGGGTTATTCATGCTTTTATGGACAGTAAACTGGTTAACTACGTCTTAGAAGGTCATTTTCGCAGCAGCAATACTGCCGTGAATCGCATATTTGTCCCATATGAATATGAAACCCAGCAAAGATGGGACATATGCGATTTATGGCAGAATACGTCTTTTAACTTTACGGGAAACATCCCAAGTAATAATTATGACTTTATAATGTTCTTAAAGATAGCGGTTTCCCACTCAAGTGTGCTATGGCATTATAAGTACAACAATATTACTAGGGATCATTGTCCCACTTCACAAGCATCCAAAGGCAAACAATTTCCTCAACACCTCCAATCACATCTCCTACATATCCACTCATACTATTTCTTTCCGTAACAATCTACTTCGTATTGGTAGAGTGAATGGTTATGTTTATTCTTACCGCTTCAATCTTCAGTAAGACAGAGTAAGACAGAAGAATACACCATTCCTCTGTAATCGTTTCCAATGAGCTCGATTTCGTCAGCAAAACCCAGGAGCATATGCGTTAGCTCTGCTAAGACGATATTCGCTTTGACGCAGCCGCAATGTTGCCATCTAGCGGCGACGGACGTGTGCGTGAAATCACTGTTTTTCCACATGGTGAAGTATAGGACGTATATTTTAAAATGCTTTTAAAATGTTATTAACAGTGATATGTTGAAAACTTTTAAATACGTAGGGTTAGAATTTTGAAAAATTACATGTTAGGCTCCTCATCTACACATGATTTTTAATCAAAATAATTCAACTTTCGTGTTACCTATATGAAAGTAAATTAAATTTCTAACCCAAAAAAGTGAACAATTTTAGGCTAAAACGTGTTTTACCGCTTTAATAATCATTTTTAAATTGACGTCCTATATCCCTTGCTGGGTGAAATAAAAAAGCATCAGCCGGCGCCCATTTTGTTTTCTCGCTTTTGTCAGGGCCAATTCATGGTTGCGTGTAGAGACAGAGATAAGTTTTATGTTGCTCTTGCTAAGGTAATGCTTGAAGGGCTGCGTTTGAAGTTGTTGAAAAAATATTTACCTTCCAAATTCTTGGAGAGGCCGATTATGACGTTTCCTGTGAAGCGTTTCTACTCAGGGTTGTTACGGAGATCCTGAAATATTTTCCGCGCCAAATCCGCGCCGACTAAAATCAAATCCGCGCGATCCAGAGCTAAATTCTAAGCAAATACACGTTAAATATCAATTTTTGTATAAAAATTTATTGAACGTCTTTTCTACAAGTTCGTTTTTTTGTAACATATGTTTGTATCAAAATGCTAATAAAACCGCGGTAAGTATTACAACCCTTCTAAATGGCCTTATTCACCACTAGAAGTACTGAATCTAAGGGAACAAGAACTAATCAGTCAAAACTATTTGAATAAGCACCGCTTTTTCGGATTTGCTTTTTGTTCCGTAGGTTAGTCAGTTTTTTGCTGATAGAACTTTATAGAATTCGGCACAAGATACGTTGATATACAAATGACATATACAAATGACAGGCCAGATTTGATCATATGTAATTGATTGAAGATAAACTTAGCAAATATTAGAAAATCTGCCTAACCCGCAATTTAATTATGCAACTTTCTTGTAGTTATTGATCACAAGACAAACCTGCTGAGAAATTAAGGCATTAGACAATGAAGCTCCGTTTTTTAAACAAAACTTCTGTAAAACAAATATTTGAATTGGTATCAATAAACAAATAATACATCTTCTGAAAAAGTTGCTCAAGCTCCGTTGATTTTTAAGTCGGAATAAGCGTAAATTCCTTCGGAATTTACAGGGGAATATTTTCAGAAATTTCAGAAGAAATTTCTTTGGAAATACGGCAGAATAATTTGAGTAAACTCCAACAGAAATTAAGTCCGTTATGAGTCCTTCAATTCTTGTAACAAGCTTTTCTGAAAGTTCATGTAGAAATTTCTTTGGCCATTCTTACTGGAATTGCATCCAAAAACTTCGAGAACTTTATTTATAGAAATTAATCATGCGTGCGATTCATCCCAGAAATTTTTACGGGTCATCCTCCGGAAAATCTCGCGGAAATTTTCAGGGAAATGTTTGCAGAAATCTAACTGCCCTTGGATCTGCTGAAGTGTCTGAGGTCGCTCCAAAATTTTCTGTGGAAATTCTTCCGAGAACATCTGAAGGAATTCCTCCGAGTATTCTTACTAAAATTCTCCTGGGAAATTATTCTGCAATTCATTTGGGAATTTTGTCGTGAGTCCAAGTAAATTCTCCAAAAATAACCTGCGGAAAAACTTCAGAGCTTACTTGCAGAAATCCCCTACGGAAATCGCTTTAGAAATTCTTGCAGAAATTGATTAGTGACTTCCTGCGGAAAAACTCCCGGTGCAATTTTTGAGCATTTATTACAGAAATTTCTGTGATCATCGCTTTTGTAAATTCAAGGCGGCATTCTTTTGAAAAAAAATCCTGCAAAAACTTTTGAAGAATGATATAATATATCATGCTGAGTGGTTCATCGTAAAAGAAATAACCAATCAGAAACTGACAAATATCTTGGAATTACAAAGAAATTGACAAGATGAAAATGGGTGTTTATGTCCTTCAATAGACATGGTTTGTGTGCGTCGTGTTTTAGAATGGATTAAAAATGACAACAAGTGACGTAGCTCTCATCATAACATTTATTTAAAGAATGCTTGAGAGTGTAATGCATGCCATTAATTAATTTCATTTATTAAATTTCCGCCTAAAACTAAATCCGCGCGAAACCCTAAAATCGTTATGGAAATCCGCGCCAAATCCGCGAAAACCGCGAAATCCGCGTAGTCGTAACAACCCTGATACTACGTATAAGGTTACTTTCGGCTTACTTAATCAGTTCTAGGACCAAGTTTGGCTTTCGAATTTTACGTGTGGAAGGTGTAATGTACAACACTCAGTGAGAGGCCAGAAAAAAGCGAGTGGTGCATACGCATGAGTTACGAGCTATATACTTACTTGATACTTGATACTTGATGGGCTACAGCTCTTCGTTGAACCTACGCCAAATGAAGTATCCTTCTCCACTGGACTCGATCCTGGGCCAATCGCTTCCAGTCGCCCTGAACATTGAGCGCCCTCAGGTCCTCTTCAACTGCAAAAGCCATCGTGTACGCGGCCTTCCACGAAGCCTGCGGCCTCTTCCGAGTTCTCTACTAAATATTATCTTCGCTTGACGTTCTTCCGGCATACGAACAACGTGACCAGCCCACCGTAGTCTGCCGTGTTGTATAAGCTTAATAATATCCAGCCCTTTATACACCTGGTACAATTCGTGATTCATGCGACGCCGCCAGATGCCGTTCTCCTGTTTACCGCCGAGTATTGTCCGCAGCACCTTACGCTCAAACACTCCGAGAGCTCTCCGATCAGCCTCCTTTAACGTCCATGTCTCATGGCCGTATAAAGCCACCGGAAGAATCAGAATAGTATACAGCGCGAGTTTTGTTTTCGTTTGCAGACTACGGGACTTAAGCTGGTTACGAAGTCCGTAATAAGCCCTATTTGCAGCTGCAATACGCCTTTTCACCTCGCGGGTAACATCATTATCGCACGTCACTAATGTTCCAAGATACACAAAATCTTCTACCACTTCAAATTTTTCACCATCCAGCACTATTTCGCTACCACCACCACTAATGAACCCACGTTGATTGCCAGCGACCATGTACTTCGTTTTGCTGGTATTGATCGTGAGTCCAATCCTCGCTGTCTCCCTCTTAAAAGGCGCAAAAGCCTCTTCCACGGCACGGCGATCAATTCCGATAATATCGATATCGTCCGCAAATCCCAGGAGCATATGCGATTTTGTGATAATGGTACCGCTTCTTTGCACACCAGCTCTCCTAATCGCTCCCTCGAGCACTATATTGAACAGTAGATTCGAGAGTGCATCACCCTGCTTTAATCCATCTAAGGTAACAAATGACGTCGATATTTCATCCGCAACCCTTACACTTGATTTCGATCCGTCCAACGTTATACGAATCAGCCGTATCAGTTTCGCCGGAAAACCATGTTCAAGCATAATTTGCCATAATTCGTTCCGTCTCACTGAATCGTACGCCGCCTTGAAATCAATAAACAGATGATGTGTCTGCAAGTTGTACTCCCGGAATTTATCAAGGATTTGTCTCAGGGTAAACATTTGATCCGTCGTTGATCGGCCCTCACGAAAACCTGCTTGGTATTCGCCGACGAAGGACTCTTCAAGCGGTCTCAATCTGTTGAACAGAATACGGGACATAATTTTGTACGCCGAATTAAGGAGGGTTATTCCTCTGTAATTGGCGCACTCCAGTCTGTGCCCTTTCTTAAAGAGAGGGCAAATGAGGCCGTCCAACCAGCTAGCAGGCATTTCCTCGTCTTCCCATATTTTCGACATAATATGGTGCAGAACTTCATAAAGCTGCTCACTGCCATGTTTGAGAAGTTCAGTCGGGAGCTGGTCCTTCCCAGCAGTCTTATTGTTTTCAGCTCTTTGACAGCTTTTTAACCTCATTTAGTGTAGGTGACTCCACAGCTTGTCCATCGTCGCTAATATTTATTCTGTTCACCGATGCACCGTCACTTCCTCCATTCAACAAAGTCTCGAAGTGTTGCTTCCACCTGGCAGCCACTTCAGTTTTATCTGTCAGCAAATTCCCTTGTTGGTCGTTGCACATGACGGGAGATGGCGCTGTCTTTCTCCGCACGCCATTGACAGACTCATAAAACCTCCGCATATCGTTCTGCTCCATTTTTCCTGCGCCTCACTAATAACTTGTTCTTCGTACTCTTTTTTCTTCCTGCGGTGGGTTCGTTTTTCGGCTGCTCTTGCTTCCTTGTACCGATCTCTATTCGATCGGGTACCTGACACCAACATCCGGCTTCTGGCAACGTTCTTCTCGTCTGTCACTCTCTGACACTCCACATCGAACCAACCCGTACTGGGTCGCCTCTGTGTAGTGCCTACCACTTCTCGTGCTGTTGTGCTCACCGCTCCATGGATCGACTCTCATAGATCGTTGATGTTGTCGCTAACGTTGATTGCACTTATCCGTTCGTCGAGCTTCTGGCGGTACTCAGCCGATACTCCTTCCGCCGACAATCGCTGGATATTGTAACGCATCGTTCGCTGTGATCTTTCGTTCGATACAGTTGATAACCGTGATCGAATTTTACTGACAACGAGGTAGTGATCAGAGTCAATGTTCGGACCTCTGAATGTCCGCACATCGATAACATCATGGTCTATCTGGTTGCAAGTTTCACCATTTGGGTGTCTCCAGGTGTGCTTTCGGATGTTCTTTCGTGCAAAGTAGGTGCTACTGATGGCCATCCCTCTGGCAGCAGCAAAATTTACTAGCCGTAGGCCGTTGTCATTGGTAGCGGAGTGAAGGCTCTCCCTATCGATTATGGGACGGAAAAAGTCCTCTCTACCGACTATACGAGCTATATATATATATGTTTAAAAAAAATGTCATAAGGTACCCCGGCAAGTGGGACCTAAAAAAACGCTAGTTCAGCAAAATTGTTAACGCATACTTAGAAAACAGGGTATCTAAGAACATTAACCACGGATACAACATTAAATGCTTCCATTGTTGAAGTGCAGAGGTGTTGGAAGCCATTTATTCAATTACAAAAATTTTGGTAGTGCTAGAAATAAATTTACCCCTTCAAACGGGGCAAGTGGGACCTATTCTGTTTTCTACTGTCGAACGAAACTATTTTGAGGAATGTAGATATACTGTTCATATTATTTCTGAGTATAAGTATTTTCAGATCAAGGGTAGAGATTGGTTGCATGTCGGACTTTATTTTTTACAAGAAGAAAGGGATTAATGTTAGCAGATATGAAAACAAGACAACAGCCGATTTACTGTTTATTTGGCTGTTGTCTTGTTTAACATTAGCTTACTTTTGTACCAAATGTTTTAGGTGGCAAGGATAAGCAAATCTTTATTCACTTTTCGTATAAATAAATATTTCTCAGCTTAAAACACAAATTATCACATAAATCAGTACTTCAGAAGAAACGTTTTTATTCAGGCGATGCGCAGTATTTTTAATTAGTAACAGAACAAAATTGTCAAATTATGTGTTATGCACTTTGTTTATCTGAGAATCTGATGCGAAGTTTGAAAATTACAAAACACAAGTCAAGTCCTGTTGACCTATTGTAGAATAAATAGATTATTTGCATTGTAAACGGAAGAATATCGCATCATTGTTATAGCCATTGCTCTTCTTCATGCGGGAGATAATTTACAGAATGCAAAACACACATTTGGTAATTAACTGTACAATACTTTTTAACATCGAAATCAAACTGCAACTGATTCAGATCCATATGATATATGAATGTTGAAGTTATTTCTCACTAGACAACCATCTAAAAACAGTTAAAATAGCTTTTCGGAAATGTCCCACTTGTCCCAATTCAAGGGCAAATGAAAATTGCAGATTTTGGCTTAAATTAAAAATTTCAAATCGTTTTCGATGTCACACAATTATTTAGGGTCTGTCTCAATTGGATAATTAAACTCAAATTAAACTTAAAAGTGACAGTTCAATAATTATCGAATAACCCTGCTGGATGAGCAGGATTACTTTTGACAGATATCGAATCATTATTGATCGATGTCTTATTGGAATTGCTGGGTAGCACGCAGCCATTCTTATGGCCGGCTGAATTTCAAATTTTCGAACTGTCAGTTTTAAGTAAAATTAAATTTGATTCGGGAAATGAGACAGAGCCTTAAGTGCTCAAAACATTCACTTTCTACATCAATGATAAATTAGGAAACGACTATTTAGCTTGAAATCCATTGAAATAAAACAAAAGTAATAGATTTTCTCGGTAGTTTAAAGTCATGATCAAGCAATAGTATTAGTATGGTGCCTTAAATGGGTTTGTTTCCAAATAATTTTGTGTCGGGTGAATTCGTTGATAGTTCTGCTTCATCTTCCTAGAACATTGTTACCATCAAAAACGTTCATCGATTTATCTGCAGTCATAGTACCCAGTAAGATTAACTGCCTACTGGCTGGTTGGTGGCCTTATATGCCCAATCAATAAGAAAGGGCACAGTATAGAGTGTGCCAATCACAGAGGCATCTCCCTTCTGAACCAGGCATACAAAATTCTGTCGCGTATGCTGTTTAACAGACTGACACCGCTTGAGAAGTTACTCGTCGGCGAATTCCAACAGCTCTGCGGTTTATGCCAGCAAGCGCAAGCTTCTGGCTAGCGTTGCTCTGTCCATACTGAGGTATGGGGGGGCAGCTTGGGGCACGGCCCTGCGTATTAACTGCTACAGAACGAAGTTAGAAAGTACGTATAGGCTCATGTGCCTAAGAGTTGCGAGCGCGTACCGTACCGTGTCGCACGATGCGCTTTGCGTCATCACCGGTATGATGCCTGTTGACATCGTTATCGGTGAAGACATAGAGTGCTTCGAAATGCGCGGCACGAGAGGCATCCGTAGGACTGTCAGGTTGGCCTCAATGGTCAAATGGCAGCGTGCGTGGGACAGTTCCACTAATGGTAGATGGACACATAGGTTGATACCGGAGATAGGTACGTGGATCAAGAGGCGCCATGGGGAAATCACTTTCCACCTGACCCAGGTCCTTACAGGCCATGGTTGCTTCAGAAAGTACCTACACCGGTTCGGACACTCGGCCTCGCCCGAGTGTCCGGTGTGCGCAGGTTTAGAGAAACGGCGGAACACGTGTTGTTCGTGTGCCCGCGTTTTCGCACAATGCGTGACCACATGCTTTTTTTTTTTTTTTTTTACAAGGGAGAATGCATTTACACACTAACCCAGTACACGTGCATTGTAGTTGCCAAACTACCACACGGAAGTGTACTGGAGTGTCGGACTCGACCATACCGGTAATACCGACTAAACTCCCTTGGGCTCCACCATCGTTTCCCCCAGGAACTACCTCGCAGTACTACTTCTGGGGGGACGGCAGTACTAAGCGTACTCACTCATTATCGCTCACACAGGCACTCGTCCCACGCGAGACTGACTTGGGTGCTCGCACCCCATTCACTCCATTTGAGTCTTACTTGGATGCTCTCCCGGACGCTCCGCTGCCATGCCTCGAGGTGTCAATAGCGGTAACTGCCTGGGCCTAGAGATATTGCGCTACGACACTCTGCCTCAGCACGAGCAGATCAATCACACCACTGCCGAAGCAGACCATACGCTACCCTGCCGAAGCAGGGACACTCCCCATGCACCACATGTGCACAACTGTAGGTGTGTGGGTACAACCCACTGCTACCCTGCCGCCGAAGCAGCTTCTCCAAAGACCATTCGCTCCATGTGACCCTTTTTCGGGTGCTCACTCTAACACTCCACTGCAATGCCTCGAGGTGTCGATGGGATACCTCGACTCCTGCCTCAGCATGTGCAGTCCATACTCAGACTTCTGCTGCGCTTTGAGGTGACAATAGCGGCGGAGACACGCTATGACACTCCTGCCTCAGCACAACCAGATCACTCACTCCCTGCCGAAGCAGCTCACGCGCTACCCTACCGAAGTAGGTACACTCCACAACTTATTCTAACACTCCACTGCCATGCCTCGAGGTGTCGATAGCGGTATGTGGGGACTAATCAACGATACTACGCTACGACACTCTTACCTTAGCATGTGCAGTCCATACTCAGACTTCTGCTGCGCTTCGAGGTGGCCATAGCGGCGGCGACTCGCTATGACACTCCTGCCTCAGCACAAACAGATCACTCACTCCCTGCCGAAGCAGCTCACGCACTACCCTACCGAAGTAGGGACACTCCACATGCCAGTTGGCACTCCCTCCCTGGGCTTGTGCTTTTGAAGCGGCACACAGTCGCTTTGATAGAGTCCGCTTACGGGCACTTGTGGTTTTTTGGGAGGGATTTTAGCAGAGCCCACTGCTAAATCCCACCACGCCCTAGGCAGTTCTCCCTGACTCGCAGACAGCTGGGGAGGGGTCGTCAAGCCCTTGGACATCATGCTGTTCCTGCTGTCCCTGCTGCCCCCTGACCACATGCTTGCCACATGTGGTCTGGACACTACCCCGGACAACCTAGTCCGGAGGATGTGTAAAGATGAAGTTGGCTGGAACGCCGTTTTATCGGCTATCGTCCAAATCGTCTTGGAGCTACACAGAAAGTGGCGCGTGGACTCGAGGAATGGCTAGTTCAGGCGCAAATAAGAGGTGGTCC
This sequence comes from Armigeres subalbatus, assembly GCF_024139115.2. Lineage (NCBI taxonomy): Eukaryota > Metazoa > Arthropoda > Insecta > Diptera > Culicidae > Armigeres > Armigeres subalbatus. Next base: position 122,044,819 of record NC_085139.1, read on the forward strand.
AAGGGTTCGGAGTCGGCTTCATGGGTCATACCGGTGCCCTGTGGTCGAACTCGATCCTTTTATCGAACAAGTGACCGCGTGAAGAACAACATGGTATCGCCGCTTTCGCGGCGTCGGTCAACCGGGCGGGTTCCGAGCCCGAGGACGGAAAGGTGTCCTCGTCAAGGCTGGGGCAGGCGTAGGCACCGCGTCGGCAAGTCCCTCTGTGTGCTGGCGAATAAGCCCTATCGCAGAGAGGTCAATTTGGGGTGCACGCGGCATCATCATTCTTGATACCAGTCGTGCAGAGGGAAGCAGGCGCGAAGTCGACTCTTCCCACCTTCCGAGGACATAGGGCGTGCCACCTGGAAAGCCGGCAATGCGCTGGCACGATACCATGGTGTTCTTCTAAAAAAGCGAGTCACGATGTTCGATGCTGCAAGGACACGCAGCTAACCTCGAGGGTGCGTTATGCACTGGCCCCCCTTTGAAGCATTACATACTTTCTGGTTGTACCGAAGGGACGATGGGCTTGGCGGCAATGGAAACGGTTTAGCGGGTCGGGGATGCAGTCCTGCCTCCCTCGTTTGCTGTTGGAGGTAGGTCCTAACCCCGCAATTCCTGGACAACCCAGGATGTCTGTTGAGCAGATTCCCCCTCCATTGCTTAGGAAGAAAAAAAAATACGATTCAGAGCCAATAAATAAGCTGTGGCAGAGAATGTCTGAACATGGCTTTCCGGCAAAACTGATTAGACTGAATTTTTAATTCAGAACTGGTTAATCGAACTAAAATCAGAATTTAATTACATTCTTGTGAAATGTTGTAACAGCGTTGCAAGCTTCTCTTCTACCTCAAAGTCCGGCGAATATTTACTTCAATATTTTAGGTTTATACTTATTATTAATAATCAAAGTATTTCCACGCTGAGTAATTCCAAAGAAAAGAAAAAGATGTAGGTTAATTGGAATTTTGTACATGCATGTTTTTTTTTCAATGTTGTACTCATTAATCCGAATTGATTGACAGTAACCCGGTGAAATAAATGAAACAAATACCTAATTGCTATGAAAACATCTATAATATACCGAGCTCCCCTCGAAAGAAAATTTGTGTTTCTATTTTGTCTGTGCTGTGATTATTCACATTGAATTATGTCGAAATGGGCACCACAAAATACCCAACCAAATCACAAGGCAAAGCAGCGTGTTACCACAAAGCCCGTCATCAGACATTTCTGGCTTCACGCCTCTCTTCTACCAGTTATTCCACATTGCTGGTGCAAGTAATTCGATATTCTCAATCGAGAACGAAGTCAACTTCAGTCAATTCGATCTTCCTGTTCAACACACAAATCTTTTTATATCCACAAATTAATCCAACATTCTGTTCAGTACAGCGTAAGACTCGAATCGTTCCACATCGCAAGGATGGATAAATGGATAGGAAAAGTGGCATTAGTGACCGGCGCTAGCGCGGGTATTGGGCAGAACACGGCCCTGGAGCTTGCTAATGCCGGAATGCTAGTAGTGGGTATAGCCAGACGAGTAGATCTGGTTGAAGCCCTTTGTGCTAAGGTGACCGGTCGCGGAAAGATTTACGCTCGCAAGTGTGACGTTGCTGATGAGGATGAAATCCTTCAAACTTTTGCCTGGATCCGGAAAGAGCTGGGTGGTGTCGACGTTCTGATTTCCAACGCTGGAGTTTTCCGATGCAATTTTGTTACACGTTAGTGCACAAATAAATGTCAGTGAGAAGAAGGTTGTTAATTAACATATAATTGTTCACTTGCAGAAAGTGACTCATCCGATTTCCGTGATACTTTTACCATCAATGTTGTTGCAACGTGTATCTGCATACGGGAAGCCGTGAAAGATATGAAAGAACGAGCAAGTCCAGGATACATTTTTATCATCAATAGCATTCTGGGAAAACGTATACCGGATGTGTCAGTACCAATGTTTGGTGCTTACCCAGCGTCAAAATTCGCTCTAACTGGTTTGGCAGAAGTTGTAAGAAAGGAGCTCATATACTTTCAATTGCCAGTGAGATTAACCGTGAGTTGTATACATTAGTAACGAAATAAAAAACAATTACCAAATCCCCGATATTTCAGAGTATCCATCCTGGAATGGTACAAACCGACATGATCAAAGTATTCGATTCAGCACTGGCGCAAAGGCTTCCCAAGCTGCAGGTTGGGGATATTACATCAAACATCGTTCATTGCTTGACGTCCCCATTGGATGTGCAAGTGAGTATTCAAACGTAACGATTATTCCTTGTCAATCAAGATTCAGAATGCAACGCATGATTAATAAAAGAAACCTGATACGATTAAAAAGTGACCGTGGAAACAGACAACCTACATTGCGGCCTATTAAAGACAAGACTAAAACTCAATGATGATTTACTTCTATAATGATATTTGATTAGGGTTCGTTTTGACGGCTTTTTATGGCATCACACGAACTAGCCCCATCGGCATTTTTTAATTTTACATTAAGATCAACACAATTCGATCCAATAAATTTTTAGATATTTTCTGATTTTTTTGGAACATCCACAGCATTCTCAATATTTTTGCACCAGAAAATTTTGATTCTGTGTCGGTGAGATAAAGGGAATGTGTGGGTGAGATATATTGCAAGTCCAAGTGGGACAACTCATGTCCAGAGAGTTCGGAAGTGCTTACACCCGACTTCAACAGGTGATGCGCCTTCGTATTTAACGACTAACATTATTTGGGCTTATTCTACGAGTGGATTGACGTGAGATTGCTCGAATGACGTGAGAAGAGTCGTATAGCCCCATTTGAATAACATGGTCACCTCACGTGAGAATTGCTAAAATCGACTCACCTCACGTCACTCGACTCGTAGAATAAGTCCAATTATCAGCCGTTAGCAATGATCCAAGGTAGACGAATTCATCGATTACCACGAAGGTATACCCGTTTATCGTAACACTGCTTCCCAGGCGGGCCCTGTTGTGCTTGATTCCACCCACAAGCATCTACTTAGTCTTCGATGTATTGCGAGAAGATTGAAAAATTCGAACCGGGTCCGACGGTCGACTGTCGGAAAGCTGTTCCGCAAACGTCAAATCACTTGCTGCACGGTAAAAATTTTTGGTTTATTTTTTCGGTGTGAATGTTGATTATTAAAATCAACGAGAATATGCAACTTTAAACGAGTGTTACATTCCACTATATTTTTTAAACAAGTTTTATGATACTTTGAAGGCATTTTGTCATATACTTATGTGATTTTGAAACATTTTAGATTTCTCGAATATTCTTGATATCAAGAAATATCAACACTTTTCGTACAGTGCATGCCATTTTGAAGTTTCCGACACTCAGTCTGCTTCTTCTTCTTCTTTGCTCCGCAAAATTAGAATTTTTCTCTTTTCTCGCAATATTCACCACCAGTCCAACTTTTGTTGCTTAACGTTTCAGGCGGATGTACAGTTCTGCCCCCTTTGCAAATGTTCAGCCGCCAATGTCCATGTCATCCGCGAAACAAATAAATTGACTGGATCTCATCTGTCATAAGCCGAGTTTAGTACTTTCCATTTTATTTTACCAACTGGGGGTCATATACTGACAGGGAAGGGGGGTGGGTTTGTTCCTCTACGGAGGAGCGACTGTTCTCCATGTTAGGTGCGGATTACAACAGCGTCTGTTCACAATGTTAGGGGCGGCTGATCATCGTCCGAGTGCCAGCGAAGGACTCTAAGTGACACTGTGCACCATGGGCCACCGGAAATAAGGAGGAATGGTCCACCGGAAATTTGGGGGGTTTGGAGTCAGGCCCTGCGAGGCAGACTTAAAAAACTCGTGCAACGAATAATCAACAAGAGAGTACGGACGGAAACAATCAGCGAAAACCACAGCGACGAAAAGGAATTAGCGATTGAAAACTCGGTTTGTTGAACTGCAAATCTCTCAACTTCATCGAGAGCACACGCATACTCGCCGTTGTGCTCAAGGACCGTGGATTCGGCATCGTAGCGCTGCAACGTCCCATCGTTGCTATGATTTTCGCCGTGTGGACACCAAGCGGAGGCAGTACAGACGAAACGCACCAGTCTCGAAACATTTCATTCATCGCTTCTATTTGCCACGATGACGTCACTATCAAGCTGATATCTTCGGCGTAGGCAACGAGCAGATCATCCTTACATATTTGCTCAAGCCTACACACCAGTGAATGAAGATAGAGCACGAATAAAGACCAGATCACTTAGAAATGGGGCACTTTAAAATGCGTGTATTTGTTTAACTTTCAGTTTGATTGAAAAACTTTCTAAGAATGAAACAAAAGTTATATTAATTTATTTCATATGAATGACTGAAACGAATCAAGCATCGTTGTTTCGAAGAAATTCTTGCAGTTTCCTGTCGATGCCGCTTGTCAGTCGGCGCACACCTTCTCCAGTCATGATTATGGTTAGCTAATTCCACCAATTCTTCATACGGTCAATGTCAGTGGTAACTGCTCCCTTCATCTTCAGTTTCTGGTTAATAATCACCCAAAATTATTCTGTTGTATGGAATTGAGGACAATTTTTCTGGATTCAGATTTTTTGGGATGAACTGGACTCCACTATTGTAGTACCTTTGTAGCACTTCCTTGCTACAAAGACAGCTGGTTAAATCTATCTAAAACGTAAATGGGCCATCATAGGACTTAATGAAGGGTAAAATCTGGCTTTTGACGAAGATGGATTTTGCAGGACCGTGCAGAATTATTTATCGATTCTCTTCCTGCATGGTGAATATTTTGAAACCACGTTAGTTTCAAACTGTGAAAAAAATAGACATAAATGAATGGTTTACTAATTATGAAACGCTGTGAAAAACTTGCATATCTGACCACTAGAAAATGAAGTGTCCCGTTTCTAAATGATCTAGGCTTTAGGTGCATGGACAGAGGATCGCATTGCCGCACAGACCGTGCGATCTCGAACGATCGAGAGAGGTGTCCATTGATGAGCAACCGGGATGAGGATCGCCTGGCTATGTTCGAGAGGAGAGATATGAGTTCCTCGTTGAACCCGAACGACCGCATGGTTTCGAAAAGGACGGGTGCCGCACCCGATCGAATTCGTTCTCCAGATCGAAGCTGATGAGTTTACCGGCGCGACGGTGATGACGGAGACTGGCGATCCGATCTTTCAAAGCGAGAGTAGCCTGGAAGATGTTTCGTTCTGCGTTTGAGCATTTCTGTCCGTTGCTTAGGACGCGGTGGGCCTGCATAATGCGGTCCATCCTGTTTTTCAGGATGCGGGAGAGCAATTTATAATAATTTATTCTGTCTCCCTCCACTCGTGTCCCAGTGGAGGGAGACAGAATCATAGCGTTAGCGCTTTGTGGTATGTGGTCTGTAAAACAACTGACGTGCGTGTATATCCTATCGAGGCGAGATCGCGCGTTTCGACAGACATACGTAAAGCCAGCATCACGTGGACATAGCTTCTCTTACACATCACGTAGGTGCAGCTGTTGTACAGCGATTTTAAGAGACGGACTGGTGTTCGGACTGGACGAATCGCACGCACGCAGCACTCAATTGAAATCGCCTGCTACGATGACGTTCTCGGTGTGGTGGCGGAGATAATAGGCAAGCGTGCCATTGAAGAACTCTTCTCTAGCAGCGCGCTGCGCAGAGCCGGAGGACGCGTAGACGTTGCTGATCGTTATGTCGTGCACTCGCAGCGCTATCAGGGCGGCTGTCCAGGCTCTTATCCATGTGAGTGACATGGATGTGGTTCACATTCGCGAAAACGACAAAGTCAGGCAAGGAAAGCTGTTCGTTCTCGACTTCCTGCCGAGACACGATATCGAGGTTTTGGCTGCTTATGAAGGGTTGGAGTGCGTACAGCTTTGTGGGGTTCGTGATCGTGCCGATGTTGATGGATGCGAGGTTGTATGACGTGAGAGCCATTTATGGAAGAAAGTCCACATCCTGCTCGTCGTCACCGTCGTGGCATCGCTGTTTCTTGTCGGGCGGGCGTCCTCGGCTACTTCTCGTCGATGTGGACGAATCGTCCTTATCGTTTCCGGCGGTTCGATCTTTCGATCGCATAGCGTTTGCTGGCTTTTTGAATATGTCAACCAAGACAGTTGGGTTTTTGAGCCAGACCGTTCGATCTGACTCGACGGCTGTGGCAGCTCGGGGAAAGCCTCCAGCGACGCTGGTGGTGGAGCGACAGAACGCTGACCTATTGGTTTGGCACTCGGAGGTTCGTTCGTGCAACGTTCACCTTTTTCGATTGTGTCGTAGCCCAGTTTGCTTCGCCATCCCCCTGGGACATTGGCGCCTCGCTGCTTAGCGTTCATTCAGCACTTTCACAGTTATAAACCGCGAGATTCCTAAGCCAAGTTACCATTTTTGCATTCGTATATCATAAGGCTATATATATATCGATGTTCTGTATCTCGATATCTCTCCCTATATCGATGGTTTCCACGGTCCCTTCAATCTACATACATTTGGATACTCTACATCTCGATAACCTCCCTATCTCGATATCTCGATGTATTCTGATCATATTTTGTTCTGGATTCACTCTCCTTATGTCGATATGTTCAAATTTTTAGGCTACTAGACCATCTGTGGACAATAACAAACATATCAACAAGATATGACACTTGTTTTGTTGTCGCTTTTCATAGCAACGAGCTTTTTTGGATCTAGCAGCCATTTGAATTTTCCTTCTATTCCTCGATCTCTCCCTATCTCGATGGTCCCTTCAATATCGAGATGTGGATAGGCGACTGTATTTTCTTTGTATACTTGATACAGCTTATGATTGATGCGTCTGCGCCACATACCATTTTCTAGTTTCCCTCCGAGTATTGTACACAACACTTTTCACTCGAAAACCCCAAAAGCTCTCCGGTCGGCCTCTTTTAACGTCCATGCTGCATGCCCATAACGGGCCACTGGTAGAATCAGAGTTTTGTGTAGAGCCGTCTGCATGCTTCGGGACCTAAGCTGGTTACGTAATCCGTAAAAGGTCCTATTCGCAGCAACAATACTTGTTTCACTTCACGGAAAACGTCATATGTCACAACCGTTCCAAGGTAAACAAATTTTTCAACAACTTCAAACACATCCCCATCAAACACTACCTCAGCACCAACACCACTAGGTCTTCCTCTATCTCTACCTGCCACCATGTACTTTGTCTTGGTAGACTTAATGGTTAATTGAAACAGATTTTACGACCGTAATTGTGGTGAATGATTTGTTTATCGGCTTTATCGGTCATTTTTACTCAAAGTATGAGGGAGTAGATAATCGAAAGATAATTGAAAATCATCAGATTGAAAGCCGTTCGCTAGGGCGCGAACAAGTATGAAGCGAAAGAGGGTGAAAGGGAGAAAGGAAGACCATCTATTGAACAGCACACAATCGAAGCGTGAATCTTCTTGCCTAACGCCCTGGTTGTGGACGGCTTGGTTAGTGGTATGGAAACCACCGTGCCAAGACAGGCAAAAATATCCAGCCAACGATCTCCCCATGTGCTATTCTGCCGAACCTGGAGGAATAAACCTGCCGGCTGCCGATCGATAGAACTAGATGTAAAACAGAACAGCACATGGGGAGATCGTTGCCTGGATCTTTTTGCCTGTCTTGGCACGGTGGTTTCCATACCACTAACCAAGCCGTCCACAACCAGGGCGTTAGGCAAAAAGATTCACGCTTCGATTGTGTGCTGTTCAATAGATGGTCTTCCTTTCTCCCTTTCACCCTCTTTCGCTTCATACTTGTTCGCGCCCTAGCGAACGGCTTTCAATCTGATGATTTCCTGTTGTGATATTAACATGATTAACATCACAACACTACTCCTTAAGACGATTATTGGGAAACTCCCATAGCTTGTCGATTTCGATCCAGTTTGATTCGTTGTAGAGCTTTTGTCAGTCCATCTGCCACCTGTTCGTCAGTGCTAACATAGTTGATATTTACTATCTTTCGATCCAGAGCATCACGAATATAATGGTGCCGAATGACGATGTGCTTTGTCCTTGGAGTGTACCCGCCATTTTTTGCAATACATATAGTGCTTTGATTATCGCAAAACAAATCTATTGACTGCTTTGGGCCGAACTGTGATAGGAGTCCTTGCCACCATGATGCTTCATGTACCGCTGCAGACAACGCCATATATTCTGCTTCGCAAGTAGATAATGCTACGGTTGACTGCCTTTTACAAGACCAAGATACCGCACCGCCTTGTAGCAGAAATATATATTCACTAGTTGATTTCCGGTCATCTGTGTCAGCGGCCCAATCTGCGTCAGAAAAACCAACGATCTTTTTGTTTCCTGATGCTGAATATTGAAGTTTCATTTTTGAAGTTCCTCTCAGATAGCGCATCAAGTGTTTCACTGCCTGCCAATGATAAGATACAGGATTTGTATTGTACCTGCTCAAGTGGTTTACAGCAAACAGGATATCAAGTCGTGTGCACTGGGCAAGGTACATTAGGCACCCAACTGCCTCTTGATACGGCACCGTTGCCATTTGTTTAGCTTCTTCCACATTCTTCGGTGACATTTCTTTGGTTAGCTTGATAGTAGTGTTCATTGGTGTTGTAGCGGCTTTTGAATCTTGCATGTTGAAACGGACTAAAATCGATTCAATATAGACTTCTTGATCTAGTGTTATACCATCTTCGGTTTGCGTAATCCGGATCCCCAAGCAACTTTTCGCTGGTCCAAGATCCTTCATGCGGAACATACTGCTCACCTTTACCTTTACTTCATTTTTTATGTCTTCGTCGTTGGAAAACAACATTAGATCGTCTACATAAATTGCAAACAGAATCTTGCCGTTGCAGATCTTGTAATACAAGCATGGATCGTAATTTGATGCCTTCAAGCCTAATTTCTTGAGTGCTGCATCTAGTTTTGCATTCCATACGCGGCTTAACTGCTTTAACCCATATAAAGCTTTCTTCAATCGGCATACTAACGGTCGCTTTCCAGGTTGCTCAAAACACGGAGGCTGCTCCATATATATTTCTTCTTCCAGATCACCTTGCAGAAAAGCGGTGACAGCATCCATTTGATCGACCAGAAGATTATGCTTCGCAGCGAGCGCGAATAAATACCGAAGCGAACTGTGACGAACCACTGGCGAGTAGGTTTCATCGTAGTCCACCCCCTTTCGCTGAGAGTAGCCTTTGATAACGAGTCTTGCCTTATAGCGATCGATGTTCCCGGCAGCATCAAGTTTTGTTTTGAAAACCCATTTACATTTTATAGCCTTCCTTCCTTCAGGGAGATTCGTCAGTGACCATGTATTGTTATCCAGTAACGCCTGGTATTCCTGTTGCATTGCTTTCTTCCAGCATTCGGAATCGTTCCGTGACAGTGCATCTTGATGAGTGTATGGATTATCAACTGTTGAACTTCTATCGTCAAACTTGGGTGCTGCGATTCCACTTAACTGACCCTGGCTCAAAAGTTCCATAAACGCTTGTGAACTGCAGGTCTCTTGTTGGAATGTTTCGGCAACATCGGGTTGGTCATTGCTCTGCGATTCCGTGGATGAACAATTATTTTGGCTGTGACAGTCAGTTTGATTCTGAGAAGGAATGCAACTTGGAAGACCTTTTGGTGGAACTATAAAATCGTTGTACTTGCCTGGGAGTTTGTGCTCCCGACCGCTGCGCCTCGACATCTGTGACCTAGGTGGATATGAGAAATGTCGCGGTGGGAGCACAGGGGTCATGTCTATTACAGTGTCATTAGCAATATCAGCACTATTCTCATCGAACGTGTCATCGGAAGTTTCATCATTGACGTCGGTAAAGAACTCGTCATCCTCGTCATCGCTTAATACTGCTTCATTTTGAATACATTCTTGCGGAGATAAAGAAATCGCTTTCTCGTGCTCTAGGAGAATAATCGTTTTCCGGTTTGAAGTTTCATGAATTGGGACAGCAGCATCAACGCCTTCGTTAAAGAAAATTTACTTCACGACTTATTACGATTTTCTTGGACTGCAGATTGTACAATCTATATCCCTTTGATTCTTCGTCGAAACCAGTCAAGATGCATTCTTCAGACTTGGCATCCCACTTTTTGCGCTTTTGCTTCGGAACGAAAACCATTGCATTTGTTCCGAAAATCCGAACATGAGACAGATTAGGCTTCCTACCCGTCCATGCTTCTTGAGGTGTAACATTGTGACCTTTAGTTGGAGAACGATTTAATAAGTACACTGCCGTGGCCACAGCTTCTGCCCAAAATGCTTTGGATACCTTTGCCATGTGCAACATGCACCTAGCACGTTCCACGATCGACCTGTTTGCACGTTCCGCCATACCATTTTGCCCAGGAGTATAAGCATTTGTCGTCTGATGAATGATTCCGTGTTGCTTCAAATAATTTTTGAAACCAGCATTGACGTATTCTTTTCCGTTGTCTGTTCTGAGTATCTTCATTTTTCTTCCAGATTGTCGTTCCGCCATAGCGTGGAAATCCCGAAAAGTTTGAATGACCTCAGCTTCCGACTTCGTTTTCAAAAAATAAGTCTACATTCTACGCGACTTGTCATCGATGAAAACAATGTAGTAGCGGCTTCCTCCTAGCGACTTGACCTCCATTGGCCCACAAATGTCAGAATGAACTAGATCAAGTGTCCCATCAGCACGAGAACCTTGCTTGCAGAAAGGATGTCGACTATGCTTGCCCATTGGGCATACCTTGCAGTCCGTCATATAACCTCCAACAATATTGACTCCGGTCACCAATCCATTGGCCAGGCTACGCACCCCATTAATATTGAGATGTCCCAAACGTTGATGCCAGACTTTCAAGCTTGCTGCTGATGAGCATACCATAGCTTGAACAGATCATGTTGATGACTACCAGTGGCTAATGATGTCGCCGTCTTGATTTATCACCTAGCATCCTTCATTGTTGAAGATGACAGAGTGGCCCTTTTTCACAATTTGGTTGACCGACAATAGATTCGCTGATAGATCCGGCAAGTACTGAACTTCGCGAACAGGAATTTTGTCGTCACTACACCTAGGCTGCAATAATATTGATCCAGTTGCTGCTATTTGCATAGTAACTCCGTTCGCTGCTACTACAGTACCACTTGAAGGCTTTGCGTTTGTCAACAGGTTACTGTTTCGCGTCATATGTACGCTAGCACTGGAGTCGAAAAACCATGCTTCATCTTCCATCGGCCCGAAAGTAGACAATACGGCACAGAATGCGTTCTCCTTTATCAAACTTCGGCAATCCTTAGCTATATGACCATACTTCGCACATTTTCGACACTTTGGTCCTTTAGGTGGATCCGGTTTCTTTATTTGCTTACCGGGGTTACCATATCTTTTATTCGTAGCGAACGCCGATTCACTTGACAAAATACGCACCTCTTGAAAAAAAATAATAATCAGGTAAACCAGCCAACAACAGGGTTCCAATCCATTCTTCGCTGATTGCAAAACCGATTCCGTTGAGTTGATGTGCAGTCGATATGATTTGATTTACGTAAACTTCCAGAGATTCATAAGATGACAGTCCAGTCTTGATCAATTTGTGAAGTAAAGCGACTCGCCTAGTCAAACCTGAATCTTCGAAAGCTTTCTCTAGTTTTACCCAGACTTCACACGCCGTCGATGCTTCTTTCACATGAATATAATTGATGGGATCAAGAAGTAGGATGATCTTCGCTCTTGCCTTACGATCCTTGTCCGCGTTTACGTCTTCGTAGGTTCCGTCGTCCTTCTTCTTCGGTTTCACAACGCACCAGAGATCCTCGAGCTTCAAAAAAGTTTGTACAGCGAACTTCCAGGTGGCCCAGTTATCTCTACCGGTTAAACGTTCGATTCCAGGAAGATTTGTACCGACTATGCTACTACCAGCAGATCCATTTTGATTCGAAGGCATCTTGAATATCATACGTTATTTTTCAATAATGGTTTGCGAATAGGCCCATAACCTATTAGAGCAGCGCAATAAAACGACTTGCTCGTATGGTGGTTGATAACAGAATGAATTGAATTTATTATTTGTTATCAACCACCATACGAGCAAGTCGTTTTATTGCGCTACTCTCTTTCGATTATCTACTCCCTCATACTTTGAGTAGAAATGACCGATAAAGCCGATAAACAAATCATTAATGGTTAAGCCTATCCTCGCCGTCTCCCTCTTCAGTGGGACAAAATCCTCCACTACTGCTCTGCGATCGATTCCAATGAGGTCGATGTCGGCCGCAAAGCCCAAGAGCATATGCGACCGTGTGATGATAGTGTCGTTCCTCTGCACGCCAGATCTCCTAATAGCGCCCTCGAGTGCAATGTTGAATAATAAATTCAAAAGTGCATCACCCTGCTTCAATTCGTCTAAGGTCATAAACGCGGTTGACACTTCGTCTGCAATCCGAATACTTGATTTCGAGCCACCCGGCGTTGCACGTATCAATCTAATCAGTTTTGCCGGAAAACCATGTTCGGACATTATCTGCCACAACTCATTTCTATTCACTGAATCGTACGCTGCTTTGAAATCAATTAACAGATGGTGAATCTGCAAGTTGTACTGCCGGAATTTATCAAGGATCATCCGCAGGCGAAACATCTGATCCATCGTTGATCGGCCCTCACGATAACTTGCCTGGTATTCGCCGACGAATAACTCCTTAAGCGGTCTCAGTCTGTCAAGGCAACTCCTGACGGAATCCAAGATTAAAAGTGCTCGCGTTTCCGGGGGCACACCACTCGATTCAGAGGCGGCGCACAACTGTCATTTTTGTTGATTTAGCTTTGCTGCATCGCAGAATACGTGAAATAATAAAAATAACAGTTGTGCGTTGCTTCCGTATCGAGTGGTGTGCCCCCGAAAACGCGAGCACTTTTAAACTTGGATTCCGTCAGGAGTGACCTTAAACAGGATACGCGACAGGATTTTGTACGCCGAGTTCAGAAGGGTGATCCCTCTGTAATTGGCACACTCTAGTCTGTGCCCTTTCTTAAAGATTGGGCATATGAGGCCATCCAACCAGCCGGTAGGCAGTTCTTCATCCTCCCATATTTGCTGGATAATGTGGTGGATTGATTGATGCAGCCGCTCACTTCCGTGTTTGGGAAGCTCGACCGAGATCTCGTCCTTCCCAGCAGCTTTACTGTTTTTCAGCTCGTTTAGAGCATTCTTAACCTCGTCCATCGTTGGTTGTTCCACAGCTTGACCGTTGCCGGCTATATGTCCATCCTGCTCCTTAATACACCTCCATTTTCACCGTTCAACAAATCTTCAAAGTGTTCCTTCCACCTGGCTACCGCCATAGTCTTGTCTGTCAGCAAATTCCCCTCTCGGTCATTGCACATGGCGGGCACTAACGCAGTCTTATGCCGCGTGCCATTGACAGTTGCGTAAAACCTCTGCATATCGTTTCTATCCATGTTCTCCTGCGTTTATGCTATCAGTGGTGGATTCGTTTCTCTTCTGCCCTTGCTACACTGTACCGCTTTCTGTTGGAACGGGTACGAGCCACTAGCATTCGACTCCTAGCAACATTTTTCTTATCCGTCACTCGCTGGCACTCCTCACCCCGTTTCAAGTACCCAAGTATGATTATTTGCTAACATTTTTGCTATATATTTGTGCATTTCACCAATTAATTTGATGTGTATGACAGACAGTACCTTTTTATATTCATGAATTTGGATAAAATCCACGGTACTAGGCAATGCGCGGAATTAGGGCAGGTCACGGTAATACACCTTCGTTTTTTAAAACTTCGTTTATGTAATATTCCTTTGTTTATTTTAACCCACAGCCACAATATAGATTTTGTTTTTCGTTTTTGTTTCAGATTGATGACATCACCGTGATGCCGACAATGGTTTCAAATCCTGAGTAAATTTTCCTCCAGCAATGCTTTAAAGTAAACAGAAAACATTCGTTAATTGTAACTAATAAACATTATATGCACCTACAGACAACAATTATCACATACCGAACAAGCTATCGCCAATAAAAAAAAAGTTCTGGCTTGATTCGATTATTTCGTGACCTCAATAAACAAAAATAAACGAGATCTTATTGAATTCTGACCATCCCACACAATCCGAAACATCATTAGAAGCCCAACAGCAGAACACGTGTCTCATCATCCAAGTAAAGCTTCAAATTGGCAGAATTGAATACAGTTACCAACATCATCCAGCATTGCAGCCGCATCCCAGTGCCGACGTTCGGAATGAATTAGCTAATTTAAATTGCTGTCGGTTGGTTTCTTTGATTTGGCAAAGTTACAGCATAACAGAATTTACTTTGTTTGATTGACTTGCTAATTTTTAATTGAGGTCAATTGGTTTGCCCTGAAGTAGGAATCGGTTGTCGTTACTTTCTGTGGACATTGGATTTGTGATGTATCACATACAATGATCTACATTGAGTCGATTATAAATAAAAGTATTGTAATGTTTCCAGACTATCTACAAGAACACATAAATTAATCATAAACTAATATTTTATAACTTACCTTAACTTCGAAGAATGTTCATATTTGTCACCGGTTGGTGCTGCAGCTGTTGCATTCGCTGCTGTTGTTGCACGTGCTGTTGATTCATCATGCCGAAGCCGCTGTTGCTGCTCGCAGCATCGAAAATATCCGAATTGGGTGTGCTGGCCGGAGGTTGCGGGCCGGGTGTTACCGTCGGAACAAGCGTAACTACCGTTGCCGGTATCGCTGTTTCGTTAGCAGCCGGCTGAGTCACCGTAACGGTGGGTGCTTGCTGCCGCTGAGGAACCCACTCCGGGTGGGACGCCTTCAGGTGGATACGCAGGTTGTTTTTGGTGGAGAACACCTTTTCACAGTACTTGCACTTTTCCGGTTTGTCCCCGGTATGGGTGGTGTAATGCGCTCTCAGCTGTTTCGCCGTTGCGAACTTGTGCTTGCACTGATCACACTCGTACTCTTTGAAATGGGCCTGCAGGTGCGAGATCATGTTGTTCACTTTGTCGGTGTTGTACCGGTCGCAGTGGTTGCATTTGAAGTGCATCGGATTGCGGCTCAGTACGGTGTAATGCTCAACCCAGGACTTGGCCGGCCGGTAATTGTCGTTCTTGGCGTGGACCTGTATGTAGGAAATGGCAAGAAATTGTAAAATTAAAAAAGGAAAGTACACAAGGCAGCACATTACTGAAAACCCAGCTAGGGCCACATGATTAACAGTTAATTGATTGATCAGCTTTCTTTTGTCAAACGTTCTGCATTGGAAAACCTTTGAACGGCTCGCATAGTGTTATAAGTGACACTATTACCGAGACTGGTATCATTCGAGACAGCAAAATTCTGTCAACTTACGAAAACATGTTTGTTACAATTTAATACATGTGCAGAAAAACAGAAACGAGGAACCCACCGATAAGCAATAATACACTTCGTTCTTGGTCGTTTGCCGTCGGGGAATACGGTTTCGCATCGGTGCAACTCAACCTCCTGTTATTTTAACTTTTTTAAAGCAATTTATCGTTGAGCACATCCTCATGAATCAGTTCGTTATCATTACAGCTCGCAAAAGAAAAATGTTTTTCACGACATGTTCCATATCGCGAGTGTATACAGAGAGATTATTTTATTTCCCGCAGGATTCGAATGCTGTCTACAGGTAAAAACTTGTGCCAAAAAAATAATTATTTATTGGCTCTTGCTTTCATTTAGTACACCCGACCCCTTAATAATGAAACCAATAAGACTCACCTTCAAGTGAAGAATAAGATTACAAGAAGTAGCAAACTTCTTCGAGCAAAGATTGCACTGGTAGCTGCGTTCCTGACTATGCTTTTTTAAATGCACATCGTATGATTCGAGACTTAGTAGAACCTGAAAACATTATCATTATGTAGAACCACACCAAATACACCATACTTTAGCAAAAAAAATCTACCCACCTTCTTACATATCACACACTCCATACCTCTGTTCTCATCGTGCAGCCGTTCATGATTCCTACGCTTATTCGGGTGGTTAAACACCATGTCACACTGACTGCACTTGAGCTTCGTCGTGTGATATTTCATGTGCGATTTCAGCGCCTGTTGCGAACCGCACGTTTTGCCGCAAATTTCACAATCGACCTGACATGGAGCTCCAAGCCCTAGATGGAACACCTGCGTATGATAGTACTTGCCGGCAGAATTGCTATACCGCCGATCGCAGTAATCGCACTTGACCGGTTGAGCATGCATCTTCATGTGGCTATTCAGACCTCGCACCCGAGTAATGACTACCGTTTCCATCACGCATTCCTTGCACGTGAAAGGGATTCGATCCACGTGAGTCGAAAAGTGCTCCAGCAATGCTTTCTTACAACCCAAGGATTCGCTATTGCAAATATAACACTTGTAGTCGTGCATCGTTGGCACTGGCCCCGTAGGTTCCGGGAACTTCCTTGGAGCACCGGGTCGTCGTTTCTGAACCGGTTTGTTGGGATCCTTTAACAACTTTGTTCCCTTTTTTCGACCTCTTTTCTTTTTCACCTTTGCCTCATCTTCAGAACCATCCAGTTCATCTTTTTTATATCGATTGATTTCGTCGCTAATTACGAAGGACTTATCTTTATCTTCATCGTCCACATCTTCATCGTCCTCTGTATCACTTTCTACCTTTGCCACCTTTTTCCGTCTCTTGTAAGTCCGCTTCTGTTTCGGTTCGCTGGCCAACTCTTTCTTCGTTCGACGGGACAACCGAGTTTTTCTCACCGGGACTTCATAATCACTACCACCATCGGAATGCATTGGACTTAGAGCAACTGGATCATCAGAATCGTTACCAGCTCCCTTCTTGTCCATCTCTACCCGGACCTCAAATGACAAGTCTGGATTATCCGTTGTACTGTCTTCCTTCTTGCATTCATCAATAATCAACGGTTTCTCTTCCTCGTCTTTAACAACATTATTTAAATCGGTATTGTCAACGGAAATTGAAAGAATTTTGAGAGGAAGATCATCATCATCGCTATCCATAAGTTCCTCTTTGACCTCACTGATTTCGACGCTGAAAATTATTTAAAAATGATAATATGTAGCATAATTTTATTATAACAATAGGAGCAATCAATAAGGATTGCATTATAAAATGTAATAAAACAAGTATATCAGAGAGGTCACAAATAGCATTTCAGAAAAAAATTAATTTAAGTACATTTTGTGCATCTATTTGCTTTTTATGAAATTTTGACCTTCTCTCTCCACTCTCTATGTCTGGAAAGATTCAAATTTACATTTTTTCAGTGGAGCGTTACATAAAATAACTTTCAATAACGGGCTAAGTTAAAAAATAAAGTTATTAAATGGAACATAAGTAAACAACTGGATTTGAAAGAACCACGATTGAGGGAAATCAAACTCACAAGTTATTCTCTTTGACATTTTCATCCAATCTATCATTCTCTCCCAGTTCCTCCTTCACCGGTCCTTCGTTCCTATCATCGTCATCGCTCTCTCCTCGATCGGCCACCAGATCAGCGCCCCCATCCACAGAATCACTGTCGTAATCCGTTCGCTTGGTGTACTTTCGCTTCCGCTTTTGCCCCAACTCGTCGAGCACATCCGGCAGTTCGGCACCCGAACCGGACAGCTTGTCACGCAACTTCCGATCGCTGTCGATGAACAGCGTAGCATGTTCACGCATCCGGATCAACTTGACCGCACAAGATTTGCAGATAGATTTCGGAAGTTTATCATCTTCTTTTATCTGCAAAAAATAATCACTCTTTTTATTGTACCTAATTAGATCGCAAAATGGCACTTACCTCAAGCTTGACCAGCTCCCGAATTATGAACACCAGATTATAGTTCCGGAAGATGGTAAAAATCGATCGCAGAATTGCTGTTGTTGAGAGACACATGCGACACATCCGAGCTTTCCTCGGTGCCATGATTCTTCAGCACTCGCGCGAAACGTAGATCGTGTTTAATTCACAGTTAAAAACGGGTTTCAAGGGACCCAGCTTGCATCCGGAAGATGCGAACGAAGACCAATCTTCCCGTGTGTACAAACAAACGCTCAGCTCAGCACGGACGTTTTGAAAAAGTCAAAAGTTCTAGCGTTACATTTGAAAAAGGTTGCAATCAAAATTCGAGGACGCACTTTTAATTAATACACTGTAATTCCAGGTTACTCATTTTAGGGCCGACATCAAAATTTTCCATTCATATTGCAACATTCACTCCTATTTAGACTTATTGCGCTATGTTCACACTAAATCGAACAACACAGTTTGAAAGTGTGACGGTTCCAAACTGTGACCAAAAGTGTGACGGTGTCAGGAGGATGAAACGCCTGTCATCCGCGGTACAATGGAACTCTATCCCAACATCGTTTTTGGTACTTCTGTTTTTGGTACCCGGTTTTTTGGTAGCATACCCGAATTCAGCGCTCATTATGGGTGATTGATTCAAACGCAGTTAGTGCTAATTATCGGCAATTAACTTCTCCTGGCGAAAACTTCCAATTACCCAAGTAACCGTAAGCATTAAGTCACAGCATGTTTATAGCCTTATATGTATTGGCATTAAAGCAGCTTCAAAGCTGAACATAGCATTCTTGAAACATACATGTTCTATATAAGCATTGCTAATGCATTGAAGTCTAGACAGAAGTGGCATTAGTATTAGCATCATATTTACCTATAATGCTCATTAAATGCTATTAAATGCCTTGAAGCACAGGACATTTCAAGTG
Source organism: Armigeres subalbatus (assembly GCF_024139115.2). Taxonomy (NCBI): domain Eukaryota; kingdom Metazoa; phylum Arthropoda; class Insecta; order Diptera; family Culicidae; genus Armigeres; species Armigeres subalbatus. Next base: position 122,063,531 of record NC_085139.1, read on the forward strand.
CATATCTGCTCTAAAACGGCATTAGGAATGCAAGCTATCAATCTATTTATAGACACCTAAACACAATTTTAGTCATCCGCAGTCGAAAAAAACTTGTCGTTAGCAAATCAAAGATAAGTTTTTGTTATTTATTAGTGAATTCTGGCAGGAATCTATGATTTTTACTATCAAAGAGATAAGTGCCAAAAACATAAGTGTTTCGACACACTTATACACCATTGGGTCTCCGAATTTTTTTTAAAAGATATTATGCTAGAGGATTGTGCATATGGAATTTACAAGCTCTTGGCGTACGAGTTAGGAAAAACATATTTATTCATGCCCGGAATTGATTACATAATGTATTTCGATCATAAATGGTATATAATAAATAATACTCCTCGTAATACTCGGAATAATACATACAAATTAAAATTACATATCTTTATTCATGTTCGTCGATAGCTTCCACCTGATAAGTTCCGCTTGACTTACTGTCTGATTGCACAGGATTCGAAGCAGCAACGATAACACAGGCTGAAACCCTGGAACAAATCTGTTTTCATCCTGCGGTGATTGTAATGGTCTTCTAATCGGTGTTTAACCTCGGTGTACAACTTTACAGATCTGGTGGCCCGTGTAGCCCACGCACAACCAGCGCTTGCGGATAGGCATCGATTCGACAGTGTAATCACAAACCTTCATCACTTCCTTGGAAAAGGTCAGCCACATCATTTTCCTGCCCTTTGCTGATCCTGCGACGCAATATAGTATCGTTTTGGGACCTGGGGATCTGCATCCTTTTCTTCCTGTTGGAAACTGTAAAACAATACCAGTATTAATAATTTGCATATTTATATTATGCATCTCGAGATAAAATAGAATACTTCGGCTTCCTGCTGGTTATTTCTCAGGTAATCGCAGCGGTCACTAAAAACAACAGAGTCAATGAAAATCTCACCCACCATATGCACTTGCCATGATAAACACTCTCCACGTACTCAGTGACTCCGGTTGCCTCTCACTAATACAATCGAACACTGCTGTCATTTCGCGAAAAGCACGTATGGTTTTATTTTGAGCGCGAAAATTCTGCCTTTCGGCGGCTATCTTGACGTTTACCTTCGCAGTCGAGCCTGGGAGTGTAAGATCGCCGCAGCAGTCTAGAAAAAGATAAGCGCGACAATAATGTATAAATGAACTTGATTATATTACTACCTTATTCTTGTTGCAACAAATAAAACAAAATATTCCACAACAAAAACATATCGACTGTCTCGTTTAAACAAACTAGCTTCCAGTTGCTCGGCATCTGTCGTATAGGACGCATGCGACTACAGATGTGCTCTGCCGGAATTATTAGTTTTTTATTTCAATTGTTTGCCGATAGCTTTGTTCTGCACCAGTGAATATCGCCGGGTCGTTTTCTTCTCTGCTTTACATGAGCAAACGCAACGTCATGAGTGAGGTGTTTATTAATACGGTTGAATTCCGTTTCGCAATCGATTCACCTCGGCCGTCGTGGTTAGAGATAGCCGAATTCGTGAAACAATTGGACTGTGATGTGTCGCATGTGGAAGCTGTCTATAAACTGACGGCCAACAGAAGCATTTGCATCAAGTTTATTTCCGAGGCAGTTATGTTAGAATCGCTTCGAAGAAATGCGGAACCGAGGAAGTTTAAATATGCCAATGGGAAAACTGTGGAGGTGTGCATGGTAAAAGCGGGTCGCAATTCTCGTTACACACATAACTCATTTCACCGTATTCGGTAAATTTTACCGAAATCTTAACAGCAGAACTGTTCGGTAATTTATTTTACAGATTTTTTGTAACTTTTTCCATTACTCAACTGTCAAAATCACCGAAAATCAGTTAAATTATTTACCGAACAGTTCTGCTGTTGAGATTTCGGTAAAATTTTACCGAATTCGGCGATTTATTTTAGGTGTGTACGTTCGGGTGTTTGACCTGCCACCGGAGATAACAGACAACGAACTGACAGTGGTTCTCAACCAGTTCGGAAAAGTTCATCGTACAATTAGAGAAAAGTTTCCTCCTCACCTGGGTTTGAACCATGTCTACACTGGTGGTTAGGGGTGTATATATGGAAATTGCGAAGGAAATCCCTCCGTCGATTGAAGTCAACTTCCGAAAAGTAAAAGTTTTCCATGACGGTTTGAGGAATACATGCTCTAAAGAGGCTGCACTCCTAACAAAGAGATGAAGTGTCAAAATTGGAACAGCGCATTTGCTGTCAAATCGGTTGTTCCAATCGAGCACAAGGTTGATAAAGGTAGGAGTATTGCGTCTCTTTGTTTTTAATCCAGGCTCGTTAACATGCTCGGAATCGGAAATTGCAGAAGAAGCGAAAACATCGGAAATTGTAGAAAAAGCGGAAATAGCGGAAGTAATGGAAGGGGAAATCATTGAAGTGGAGGAAGAAATTGTTGGAGACCATCAAGAGGAAGAAAGTCAGATGCAGGAAATAAGAGAGATGCCAGAAAAGCAGAGATCGGATATTGACGACGAGTATATCGAAAGAACGTTCGGAATTCCAAACTGTTCGCAGCTGGTCAATGACTTCAAGGTAGTCATGAAGGAAAAAACACGAAAGCTAGAGGCGAGCCAGCGTCGGGCACAATTTGCTTCTTCTGGATCCACCGAGCGAGCACCACCGAGAAAGAGCTCTCGAAAGACCGCTAGATGATGCTTTTTTATTGTTAAATTAACCACTTTGTGTTATTTAAATTGTTTTTGGCTCCGTTAAGTTTTGAGAAAACGCCTGAGCCTTAATAAACAAATTTATAAAAAAAAACAAACTAGCTTTCGTCACATCTAAATAAAACTTGGCAGTCGTTTGTCTTTCCAGAGATAGGCACACGTATTGCAGAAGAAAAGCACTTAACGTAATTTTGATGTATCTGTTGATGGCTAATTACAGTTTATTATGATTTTCTTCTTAAAGAAAATCTATCATGGATAATAAAAAATTATAAACAAGCAATATATTGTAAAATTATTGCATATGGTGCCGTTGTTCCAAAATGCTGTACAGCATTCGTTTTACAAAAACTCACAATTATATCAGTTCAATCAAAGGTAATTACCTATTTCCGGGGATTAAACCACCCGACTTGGACGTTAATTTACAATGTTATGAAAACTCATATGTGAATATGTACGTTATGTGGAAGATATTGATTTGGAAAATGTATTGGAGGTAACCACTTTTCCTTCGATGGGACTCGAATCCATGACCCTACAGTACGCTAGACTGGTGCTTTAACCAACTAAGCTACGAAGGACCTCCGTCGGCCTTCGCAACCTAGCGGCTACTGAACGAGCTCGAGATTCCCAAATTGGACGCATAGTCAAATCACTCGCAATCCATTTCTCAAGCCAATACTTCCACATGTGTATTGTACACGTCCACATTAGAGGAGCATGAGTATTTAGAATGTCTTGCGGCTATACACATTCTTCATCAGCAACGGTACTGATCAAGTGAGGTTGTGTAAGCATTTGCCAGTCGGTCGTCAAGCTCAGATCCGACCGCATTGCGTAGGCAAGAGCACGCAACTCAAGTTCAGTTCAATCAAAGGTAATTACCTATTTCCGGGGATTAAACCACCCGACTTGGACGTTAATTTACAATGTTATGAAAACTCATATGTGAATATGTACGTTATGTGGAAGATATTGATTTGGAAAATGTAATGGAGGTAACCACTTTTCCTTCGATGGGACTCGAACCCATGAACATTGTAAATTAACGTCCAAGTCGGGTGGTTTAATCCCCGGAAATAGGTAATTACCTTTGATTGAACTGAACTTGAGTTGCGTGCTCTTGCCTACGCAATGCGGTCGGGTCTGAGCTTGACGACCGACTGGCAAATGCTTACACAACCTCACTTGATCAGCAATGCGGTCGGGTCTGAGCTTGACGACCGACTGGCAAATGCTTACACAACCTCACTTGATCAGTACCGTTGCTGATGAAGAATGTGTATAGCCGCCAGACATTCTAAATACTCACGCTCCTCTAATGTGGACGAGTACTATACACATGTGGAAGTATTGGCTTGAGAAATGGATTGCGAGTGATTTGACTATGCGTCCAATTTGGGAATCTCGAGCTCGTTCAGTAGCCGCTAGGTTGCGAAGGCCGACGGAGGTCCTTCGTAGCTTAGTTGGTTAAAGCACCAGTCTAGCGTACTGTAGGGTCATGGGTTCGAGTCCCATCGAAGGAAAAGTGGTTACCTCCAATACATTTTCCAAATCAATATCTTCCACATAACGTACATATTCACATATGAGTTTTAATAACATTGTAAATTAACGTCCAAGTCGGGTAGTTTAATCCCCGGAAATAGGTAATTACCTTTGATTGAACTGAACTGGAGTTGCGTGCTCTTGCCTACGCAATGCGGTCGGGTCTGAGCTTGACGACCGACTGGCAAATGCTTACACAACCTCACTTGATCAGTACCGTTGCTGATGAAGAATGTGTATAGCCGCCAGACATGCTAAATACTCACGCTCCTCTAATGTGGACGTGTACAATACACATGTGGAAGTATTGGCTTGAGAAATGGATTGCGAGTGATTTGACTATGCGTCCAATTTGGGAATCTCGAGCTCGTTCAGTAGCCGCTAGGTTGCGAAGGCCGACGGAGGTCCTTCGTAGCTTAGTTGGTTAAAGCACCAGTCTAGCGTACTGTAGGGTCATGGGTTCGAGTCCCATCGAAGGAAAAGTGGTTACCTCCAATACATTTTCCAAATCAATATCTTCTACATAACGTACATATTCACATATGAGTTTTCATATCACAATTATATGTTAAGTCTATTATTGCATAAATGGTAACCGTAATGCTTAACTCATATGAATAATAATTACAGTACAGTAGATCGTTTTGATTTAAGCGGGAAGGATTATCACAGAAAGCTCTAAACAATTGGGAAAAGAGCAATATCTGGGAAGCTGCGGACTCGTTCGATTCTTTGCGAATAGACGAATCCAAGTAAAAATAAGAAGAAGACACACGACGGTGTTAACTTTGACAGATCCTACCGAGGGGGGCGTCACTTTGCGATTTCACACTTAATCGCTGCGAAATCTTATTTAATTCTGGTCGAAAAGTCATCGCCTTCATTATCGCACTAATATTATTAATCGCGATATTAATCGCAAAATCGCGTCCCATCGCACCTTATCGCTACTGGTTTTTGCTCGAATCGTAAGAAGCAAATCTAGCAGCCATGGCAATCACATTCGAGCTGTTTTTTCCGGTTTTTGTCAACAGAGTAAAAACGTCACGAGCTATGGGAAATGGTAACTGACAGAGCTGCTTCAAATGATACCTCCGCAGTAAATCCGACAACATGCGACAGTAACAGGAATTACTACTGGCGCTGTTTCTTTCAATGTAAGTTCCCAAATTCATTTACCGTATAGTGAATCTGATGATAATCCGACTCTGACCTCCAGGGCAGGAACTAATAACATGGCGTTCACCAGTATGAAGCGACGGATCGTAGATGCCGCCAGGGACCAGATCGCCACCAAACATCATCTTCGATTTCAAGCTTCTGAACGGTACAACGGAAAGTACAACGAAACAGCTATCCAGGCCGACATGAAGCACTTGGTCGAGGGCAAGCCAAATATTCTGGTGGCGTCAGGCCACCAAGTATGCCGGTATAATGTCCAGATCAAACACTCTGCGTATCATCAATGAATTGATAGTCACTGCCGTTTCCTATACGGTCTGGAGTCTGAGCAAAATTGCTGTAGCTTCGATGATGGTATCCTGTCTGTTGATGATGGTATCTTTGAGTTCAAGACCGATTTGTGAATCGCCTCACCCAGAAATGCAAGCATAAAAAGCTGAGAATAAAAAGGAACTGTCGACGCGCTGTGTCGTCTCCACAAGCATAGTTGTCCCACGTTGTTTTTTTACGATGCCATTCCCCAGACAAGTTATTTCTCAATCAGACATCATGGCTAGGCTTGCCAGCAATCCTTTCTAAATCGCAAATACATTGATGAATTCTTTTGTTGGCCAACAGGGCAGCAAGAAGGCTATCAACTAAACACGACATGAGATGGCAGATACTCCATGTCGAAGAATAGCCAAAGATAGCCAGCTGGTTAGCGGTCGCACGACCTTGTCAAAACTAGGTAACGATTTGACTTGCAATTTGAAGACCGTTCACAAATTGTGTAACGTTTTTTTAGGTAGATTTAACCCTCCTCTCTCCCCCTCGTAACACATTCTATATGGATGATAACGCATGGTTTGACTCCCTCCCTCCCTCAACGACGTTACGTAATTTGTGAATCTCCCTTATTTGCATTCGTTGAATTACTCAATAAAATATGCATTTAATTGAATTTATTTTGTTGTCCGTACTTTACAATTCTTCAGAATAAATACAAACATCTTTGAATCTAGTTCGACTAATTGAAAGTTATTAGTTAAGCCATTTCAACTAAAATAGGTTTCCTCACCCCCTATCATTATTTGAATTAAATTTTGCTTCAGGGTTGTTTTATATAACCTTATAGAGAAGAGCTTCCTTACCTAGCAGTAGAATGCGAGATAGAATGCGCGGCTACAAAGTAAGACTACGGATAAGATGGCTGAGTTCAATATCCCGGGCCGGTCTATGAATGATAATGATTATTTCAGTACAGGATGCACGTACGTTGCATATGGATGAATGATTATAGTTGAGTTTTCTTTCAAATTAGTACTTTCTTATTTTAATTAAATTAGATTATAAGATATACTTTTTCAAATTTAAATCATTTTTTGGATTTTATCGAATATTGTTTCCTGCTCATCGCATTACACACCATCGCCACGCCACCTCATCGGCGCTTCCGTTTGGACCAGTACGATGTTCTTTCGTTGATACATCCTAGCCCTAGTATTTATATCCCAGATAGTCACGCTGAAACGAAAATGTTCAATTAGCGCCCATACGGATCTAATGGCCATTGTTTCCTAAGACTGCGGCACTGAGGAATTGCTGTAAAGGGCTAACAGGAAGGCGATACAACAACCTTCTTCTTATTATTATTATTATTATTATTATTGGCATTCCATCCCCAATTGGGACATTGCCGTTTCGCATCTTAGTGTTCATTCAGCACTTCCACAGTTATTAACTGCGAGGTTTCTAAGCCAAGTTACCATTTTTGCATTCGTATATCATGAGGCTAACACGATGATACTTTTATGCCCAGGAAAGTCGAGACAATTTCCAAGCCGAAAATTGCCTAGATCGGCATCGGGAATCGAACCCAGCCACCCTCAGCACGGTCTTGCTTTATAGCCGCGCATCTTACCGCTAGGGTGAGGAGGGCGATACAACAACCACTAACAATCTTTTCAAAGAGAAATTAGTGTACGAGAAAGGAAAAATGTCAGCTTTTACCAATTTATAAATAGAGCAAAAAAGAACTTACATTTGATGTCATACGCATTTTACGGAATATTCATTTTACCATTTCAAACAAAAGAAAAAAAGGATTTTGCTTGGAATCCATAATTCATCTTGAAATACACAATGGATTTCACTCGAATCCCCGAAGGGTTTTCTCAATTCCGATCGGAGACTCCAAAATATGTCGTTAAGAATCCCTAAGGAAGTTTGTATATGTTGACCGAATCTGAAAGAAAATTAGGGATAAACAGTAAACTCTTTTAAATATATATAAAAAAAAACTTACCAGCGTAGATATTATGGACTCTTCCTTCCCCATTAAAAGCTGTAACACTTGATGGTGATCTGACAGTCATGAGAAGATGAGATGCACAGCAATCCCCTGTAGACTGCGTCGTTATTGACAAACAATTATTTCACAAATTCCATGGAAGTTCTTAAGTCAAATGAATTTTCAAGATACGAGGTAGCTTACATCTATCCAGCACTTATTAAGTAAAAGGCTTAACATAGTTTATCATTTCGGGGAAGAACTTTCGACATATGTCGAAGCATCCGAATCCGAATTTCTTTATCGTCTGCTATTAGAGTGAATGTTGGATGCGCTTTCGCAAATACTGCAAATGGGTAAAGAAGATGCGACTGAGCCTAGTGCGGAAGGTGCTGGGTGCTGCTGTTTATGCCCTGGATAAGATTTTAGAAGAGTCTAACCTTGCAGTAGATGAATATGGCGATGCGGGAATGGATGACGTTATTACTGGTTGAGAGGATAGACCAGCTTCAGATCAGGCATTAACAAATAGGCCCGGCACACCTTGCTTAGATGCCGCCGGCACACGTTGCATAGATGCCACAGATGACTCCCGAAAGTGTTTATCGGATTTACCGTAAATATCAGCCAAGTGGCTAATGGAACGCAGCAGAGAACACACATAAAGACCCGGACCTCAGTAAACACGAGAGAAATGTTCACTGACAAGCGAAACTGTTATTAATAAAACTGATCGAATATCTGACAACGAGAAATGTCATATCATTTTTGACGGTTCTTGTTGTACAATTTTTCGAGCAGTTGCATACTGTCACCGCGTTTATCGCATCGTTATCGCGCTTTCATCGCGAGTGATCGCGTTAATCGCACGTAAAAAGTTTCATCGCAAGAAAAAATCATTCCAATCGCGAAAATCTTTATGTTGATGAAACTTCATCTAGGGCTCATCGTGGGAGTGGCGCACCCCTCGGATCCTACAGCATAGCATAGGAATATCATTTTGAAATGCTTATAATAAATTCTAGACAAATTGTAATTAAAATCTGATTGATGTACGGTACGGAAAAAGTTCTGAATTACATATCTGAAAGCTTATCTAATTTTTTTGAATATTTTCCAAAAATGTATCTATCGTACACGTAAAAAAAATTAATGTTGTTTATTATTAATATTTCTAATACTTTTTTGCCAAAGCAGACGCTTAATGACATGTATAAGAAAAAAACTTATCCATCGCATTAGTCACATACATTCGGAAACTTATATACTCGATTAAGTTGAAAACCGGAATACAGGACTAGCGAAGTTGGATTTTTCTCGCAATACGTACGTTAAACCTAACTTCGCTAGTGGCGCGCTAGTCTAATTAGGGCCTAATTAGACTAGCGCACTACTAGCGAAGTTAGGTTTAACGTACGGATTGCGAGAAAAATCCAACTTCGCTAGTCCCCCATTCCGGTTTTCAACTTGACTAGCGATACTTTTCATTAACTTATGGTGTTAAGCTTTTTGGTATGGGATCATTCATTAGGTGGCATAATGTAGAGTATAAGTATTTTCGAATGTTTTTTTGCCATAACATATAAGGTTATTTTTTTACGTGTACAGTTCGGAACTTTTTCCGAATCATACATCAATCAGATTTTAGTTACATTTTGTCTAGAATTTATTATAAGCATTTTGAAATGATCTTCCTATGCTGTGCTGTAGGATCTGTCAAAGTTAACACCGTCGTGTGTCTTCTTCTTATTTTTACTTGGATTCGTCTATAGCCGTTTAGAATGGTCTTTAATCTATTTAGAGCAAGATTACCGGTGGTGAGTTTAAGCCGTTTGGCAGCGCAGTATCATTACTTGACACTTTACCGGTCGCTGACAGGTGACCAAATTTGGTAGCGCGAAAAGAGCGCTGCTATTTAATGAACTGTCAACTGTCAAACGTCACCGATACGGAATACAGCAACCAAATTGAGAGCCGAAAATAGTGACTGATTCGGAAACGAGTGACGAAACTAAAATGAAAGCGCTGTGCTGGTGATTTATTTAAAATGCTCGCGACCGATAATGATGCTCTTAGTAAATATACACGCTAACTTTCACCTACTCAGTGACTGAGTAAAATTGTATTGCTCTCTCTTTCCATCCCACGGAAATTTTACTCAATTTCCGTCAAAAGCAGGACAACTCAAAACTATGAGTAATCCTGTTTTTGACGGAAACTGAGTAAAATTTCCGTGGGAAGAAAAGAGATGGCAATACAATTTTACTCAATCACTGAGTAGGTGAAAGTTAGAGTGTAGATTTTTCTCAGAGTGTATACATCCCCAATACACTCGATTTTGGATAGTTTAGTTTTTCAGTGAAGTGAGCCACCTGGCTCTCGGTTCTAATTTTGACGTTTCCCACACATTCGCTGCAACAAAAAAGGAAAAAGGAAAACTCGGTTCGGTCTTGCGGTTGAGTGCTCGCGAACGGAATCGGAAGAAAGTGTTGTTTTATTCCCATATCCGGCAGGTATTCGGTTTTCGGCTTTCGCACCTGTCGGGTTTTTCAATAGTCTCGCCTTGTTATCGTTGAACAGTGCAACTCCCCCGAAAATGTCCGCTATTTCCAGCAGTGAGAAGCCTCATATGCAGCAGGTCGATCTCAACACACTTAACCTGCAGCAGCTGACTCAGCTGAAGAACCAACTGGATCAGGTAACTATGTTTAGACCGGGGCGGGGATTAATAATCGTCTAAAAACGGTAATTTACTAATATAATTGTGTTCTTTTTTAGGAATTGACTGTCTTTCAGGAATCCCTGCAAACATTAAAAATGGCTCGCGTCAAATATTCCGGATCCAAGGAAGCGCTAGAGCAGTTCAAACCTGACTGGAACGAAAAACAGATTTTGGTGCCGCTTACGGGGTAAGGATTAAAGTCGTAATGCTTGCGGGATACTTTGTAGAAGTTTATTTGTTACGACAGCCTACCAGTTACAGGATTTTTTAATTATGTTTATTTTTGAAAAAATAAACTTCCTTGACCTGCCTAACAGGTATACGTTAAAAGATAAATGAACAAAGTAAAAGAAATGTGTAGTGCCCACATTTTGAAGATTCTGAGAAATAATCTTTAACAATGTGCCTCGCGAGCATTTCGACTGTAATGATTATATGAATGGTTTAAACAGCTATCTACTTCGATTTATTTTCTCTTAATTCGTTGTGCAGGAGCATGTACGTCCCAGGGACCATCAAGGATGCGGATAATGTAATCATCGACATTGGAACAGGATATTATGTGGAAAATGTATATTCTTTAATATATTTTACTGCAATCATTTTAAATAACTTTATTTTAACTGCAAACAGGATCTGGAAAGCGCCAAAAATTTCTTCAAACGGAGGGTCGATTTCGTTCAAGAGCAGATGGCAAAAATCGAAGTGCTGGGCATGGAAAAATCTAAAATTCGTGATGCGATCCGTGAAGTGATGGAAATTAAACTTCTTCAGTTTGAAAAGGAACTCCGGAAGAAGGGGGAAATAGTCGGGAACTAATCGCCAACAGTATTTTGTTATGGAATTGCCTGGCCTATCAATAATACAGTTCTGTATCGATGCGGTCTTTATACTTTCTCCATTGTTTGTATTTATTTAATGCTTCAACGTGTGAGCCGAATGACCAGCATGATCATTTTCCACGCAAACCAAACGTAATACTTGAAAAATCAGAATAACAGCACATTTTGTTCGCTTTTGGAAATAAAATTGGCATTTAACAGCACCAACCAGTTCCTCCTTTTTATTTATGTAAATAAATTGAAATATGGAGTCTCTTTTTAGCCTTGTGGGAAACATCTAGGAAAAGATTTCAACTAATAACTGTGGAAATGCCTACTGTAAAGTAGGCCAAGTTCCAGTTGGATTGTTGATCCATCCAAAAAGAAGTATACTAAAATGATGAAATCTTTAGACAAAGATGTTCCAAACAGATCCTTTCGGCAAATTGTTGCGTAAATATGCACTTGGTGGATATCACTTCATCATTCAACATCATCATAAAACAAATGAGCTATGTTTAGAAAATGAGAAATTTTTTGCTTAGTATTCGTCTTAAATAACTCGAGAATTGGTTTCGACTGTGGTTTAGGAGGTATCGACAATTCTCAAAAACACCTCACTTCATAAGAGAAGTAGAATAAGCACATTAGCAAATGACATGAAATGCTACCGGGCAAAAAATTGATAAGGATTATAATTATTGTACCGTCCCTTATATAATCAATAATCACTAATTATATAAGTTTTAATGTGGAGGAGGGTCTGCAATATTTTTACGCTCAACACAATATTTTTACGATGTGATTTGAAAAACCCAGAATAATGGCTTATGTAATTATTGTACCACCCCTAAGGACATTCGGAAAAGTATTTAAAAAAGAGTACTTGCTTCAAACTTTTGAATTATTGAGTCATTTTTTGTACAAGAACCTTAAAATATGTTTCACCTTGAAAAGCCTTATTTCTTTGTTCTTGCATTTCTCGTGGAAGCAACCACCTTTGACCTTTACCAACTTATCATGGCCTGTGCTTTCCATTATCTTAGGCATTGAGAGTCGTGTTAAGTTCTCCACCTGCCAACAATTCTTTGATGATATCGAGTCCTCCGATCAGTTCACCTTTCACGTACACCTGGGGATAGGTTGGCCAATCCGAATAGGTTTTCAGGCCCTGTCGCACCTCCTCATCGCTCAAAATATCAAACGTGTCGTACTGTACGCTAAAACAACAAAATTTGAATATTGAATCGTCCTTATCACATCATATCTATCGAAATCGGGCAATACATCTGTTGAGCATCGGATGGTGGATCCCCAATTGAGGCCAGCAAATAATGCATTATGAGCTTTCGAAAATTTTTGAGGCGAGCAAGGACGTAGGATTGCCAGTTCGGAGATGGCAGGTTCCATTATACTTGCTACAATATTCATGAAGTTCTATGTTATTATTAGATGTCACAGCCATTGGCACACTTACCCCGTCTCATTGATGATCGCTATCAGCTGCTTGGAAAATCCACATCGCGGGGTGTTCCGGTCCCCTTTCATAAATATCATCACATTGGCACGATTTATCAGTGCCTTTAGCCGATCTTCCAAGCTTCCACCGCTTCCCACATTATCCCCGGTACCACCGGCAAGTTTGCGACACATGGTCGTCAATGCGGCAATATTCACTCCGTCAATTCGATCCACTGCAGTGCCACCGGCTTTGAAGAATATGACCGTTGGAACAGCATCAATCTGGTGCTTAAGTGCCACCTCCGATAAATCTTCGGCGGGAACGTCCAGAAACTGAAGACCGCTGAACTGTGGCTGCTTGGACATCTCGGACATGACCGTGAGTATTTGCTTACACTGTTCGGCCCATTCAGCGGAAAATAATACGACGGACACGGACGACGAGCTGAGCAAGATAACATCTTGGGTACTGGAAAATCCGTCAATCTGAAAAGTTCTACTTACCTTATCAATTTATTGTATTGATCAACACTGGTCACATTAGTAACGGCCATGCTGCTAGTGGTTCCTATTTTTACAAACTTATTAAACTTAAAAAGCGAGAATACCAATTTACGGAAAACCTTCAAAGGGCAGCTCTGATAGAAAATTCGAGGTAGATTGAAGGAGCTGTTTCTGACTTGACGTCTTTCCGCGATGCGGTTACGATTTGACCCAATGAGATAAATAGAAGGTGAGAATGAAGACCAAATGCAAGTGTATTAGTGGATGATGAAAAATGTAAACAGCAAATGGTGAGGTACAGAGATGCCAAATTTGAAGACATGTCTTCAATTTGAAGACATTTGGATCTCTGTGAAGACATTTATTTCGTGAAGACATTTTGAAGACTTTTCAAAATATTTGAAGACTTATTTACTTATTTGAAGATACCTGAAGACAATCAATAAGCCAGCGAGTGGAAAATATAATTTTATTTATACTTATAAATTTTGCGACTTCTATATGTATATTATACAAAAACAATTACAAAAGTTATAAAAGTCTTTGTCTCGGACCTAGAATCCCAAACATAAAAATACCTTCGCACTAGCGGGCTGATAACTGTAACGCATTTCAGACCTCATACGCAATTAACTTTGAGTTGTGCGATGGCAGAATTTGTTTAAATTTTCCTTGGCGGCGGCGGCGTTTTTGACGTGCGTATTTCGATTATTACAGATTTCTTTTTTACAGACTTGATTTAATCTATTCAACCGTTGAGCTAGAACCTGAATTATATCTTAATTCCTTTTGAATTCATTTGATCTTTTCCGCATTTCCATGTGACTTTCCTCTAAATATCCGTCGAAGAACTCTTTAAATTTTCCGTGAATTTTTAAAAGAATTTTCTGTAAAAATTTCAAAGGATGTTTCGTGTAAAATAAGGAGAACTTCCGATGAAAATTATGAGGAATTTCTTGTCTAAACTCAAGAGAATTGAAATTGGGTCTTCAGTTCAAAATTTAAATCTAATGATTTCCTTGAAAACATAAAAAGGGAATCCTCCAAAATTTAAATTGAAAATTCTCCTTAATTTTCACAAGTTTCATGGTAAATTTCTACGTGAAAATCTTCCTAAAAAAATTCAGAGAAATTCCATAAAAAATTAAGGGATTTTCATTTAAATACTAAGTAGCAAAATCAGAGAAAACTTGTTACACACTTTCGTTAAATTCTTCCTTAAATTCCTTTGGTAATTCTTCTAGAAATATCTTTGACCATTCTTCCAGTATTTCCTCTGAGAATTCCTCTAAGAATTTCTTCAAACATACGTTCTGGTATTCTTTCCGAAATTCATCCAGGAAATTTTCCGGAAGTTCCAGGGATTTTTTCGAAAAATCCTTCAGGAATTCATTTGGAAGATCCTCCAGAAGTTCCTCCAGAACTCCTTCGGTAGTTCCTTCACGAATTCCTCCAATAGTTCTTCCAGGAATTCTTCTAAAAGTTTTCCCGGGATTTTTGCGGAAGGGAAATCCAGGGATCCAGGGATCCCTCCGGATGTTCCTCCTCTGGAAGATCCTTCAAGGTTGCAGAAATTCCTCAGGATTTTTTTTTCAGGAGAGTTTCAGAAATAATAAGTAGCTCAATCCAGAAGAAAGTTATAAGAAGCTCCATCGGGAATTTATCCGGAAGTTGATCTAGATATTTATCCGGACGTTCCTTTAGAAAGTTCTCTGGATGTTTTTCAAGTATTTCACAGTAAATTTTGAATCCCAACAGGGTATTCTTTAAAAAGAAATTTGGAAGAGTTCCACGTGAAAATTCAGTTTATAAATCCGACTCAGTAATACAAGGAGATTATTGAATTTACACACCTATTGAGGTCTCCAGTAGCCTTGCGAGCAAAGGCGTAGGATTGCCAATCCGGAGATGGTGAGTTCGATTCTCGGTCCGGTCTAGGATGTTTTCGGGTTGGACACATTCTCGACACCCTGTGCATAGAATATCCATTGTACTTGCCACACAAGATACATACTCATGCAATGGCGGGAATATAGAAAAGCTTTCAATTAATAACTGAAGAATGCAAATTTAATACTAAATTGAAAAGCAAGCCAAGTTCCAATTGGAATATAGAGCCATTGAAGAAGAAGAAGAATACATAGTAGATTTTGTAATTTTTCGCTGATAATCATAATCTTAATATTGAAGACATTTGAAGACATTTTTAATCGACTGTGAAGACATTGGAAAATATCATCTGGCATCCCTGGTGAGGTACATATTTGCACGGCTTCTTATGGGAGCTCGTTCGAATGTAGTAGTGAAAGCTTTTTCGCCATACACAAAAGGCACGCACACAATATATGGATTTCCATACCTTAGTATTTATTTACATTGGATTTGACCGCTATCCGCTATCCATGAGGACATTCAGCGATGGGACTGACAATCGAAATCAAAACAAAGTGTGTATGCAGTTGAACGGAACTCACTTCTTATGTAAAGGCTGCCTCACACCTCGGGAAAATTTTCCAGCGGATTTTGAGCCCCATGTATTTTAAATGGGGCCGGGATTTTGATTTTCCGTGTCCAAATTCCGAAAACATCGCATATGCAAAAATGCATGGGGAAAAAATCCGCGAACCAAATTCCCGAGGTGTGAGGCTACCTTAAAGGCGACCTTACACCTCGGGAACGGAAAGTCAAAATCCCGGCCCCATTTAAAATGCACGGGGATCAAAATCCGGCGAAAAAATTTCCCGATGTGTGAGGCTACCTTAAACCGCGCTTAAAGCCCTCAGTACACTGCGAGGGGCGGATCACTCACGCATTTTCGAAGCAGTCATACGTATTGATGAACACATTTGCGTATTTTTGAGCATTTTTTAATGCATTTGAGTATTGATGCAATGGATCACGCATTGGTGCATTTTACAGTGCATTGATGCACTGGTGCACGCATTTGAATATTTTACAATGCATTAATAATCAAATATTTCAATTTTGACGTATATTTGTTGTGCTTTCGATCGGAACTTTGGTTATTTCCCATATTGAAAACATGATTTTTCTTTTCATGGAATACAAATATCTGCTGTAATTGAAAAAATCTCACAAATTGCCCCAAGAGTCACCCTCACTAAAGCCCCCAATGCCAGCAGAACGGCGATGGAAACAGCAAATTTGACAGAAAATATATGGACTAACAAATTTTGCCATTTTCGTTGCCGTTCCGCTGCATTGCATTCCGTTCTAGCTGTCTGAATGGCAAAGTTTAGATGGCGGTTTTTTAATGATGGATAGACATTGACAATTGATAGACAAAAAGATCAAAAGTCGGAAAGGCATATGTAAACATTGACTTATCCCACAATTTCATCATCACCAGGAACTTGTAGAAGGCCTGCTACAGATTTTATATGCCAGGTTTTAGGTTTGATTAAAAAGTGTCCACTTCAATCGGTAAGCCATTCATTTTTGGATGTTAAAGAATATGTTCATATGTATCAAATATCCTTAGAATACGTGCCATTTTGCAAAAACATGAAGTTTGACACGTCACATCGCAGGTTTCAAAACTGTTTTAAAGGTGGGCAACAAAGACAACGATCCTATATTCCGGGATATTTCCGCAATCTCCTCATTGAATTGGAATGCTCCCTGCCAGCTACCACCGAGGTAAAGTTTAGCGCCTTATGCAAAATGGCTGGAAACACCATCAGTAGTACCCACTAAAAGCTATTTTCCTGAAATTAGTTGCAAAAGTCAATGTTGACTACCGCTTCGTCAAAATAACATTCTCAAAATATGGCGTCTATATCTGTCAAATCTGTTATACGCACTTTGTACAAAAACGCATTTTATAACGAATTGATGCATTTGTAATGCAATATGTATTTTATACCAGCGATCATTCTTCAACGCACTTAGTATTTAAGCGCATTTTTGAACGCACTAAGCCTTTATTCGCATTTTTCAGCGCATTTGGTATTTTATGCACTTTTTAACG
Source organism: Armigeres subalbatus (assembly GCF_024139115.2). NCBI lineage: Eukaryota > Metazoa > Arthropoda > Insecta > Diptera > Culicidae > Armigeres > Armigeres subalbatus. The sequence continues at coordinate 122,080,737 of NC_085139.1, forward strand.
CATTGGTTTAATTCGCACATTTTTGGTGCATTTTTCTCAATACATATTTTCAATTCAGTCAAATTTCAAAGTGATCCGCCCCTCGGTACACTGTTTGTCATGATGACAAATATTTGTCAAGTTTATCCGGAAATCTATCAGACTGACCAGAAATCGACATGGATATTAGGCTGACTTGACAAATATTTGTCATTATGACAAACAGTGTACTGATAGCTTAACAATTTCCTTTCAATTGTTCTGTCAGTCCGGTCAGAATCTGTCAAATAATCAAGGTAAATAAAAATCGTCAGCTGTTCGCAGCTGTCTTATGGATTGCCTTATTGTCGGCGTAGCACCAAGTTAGAATTCGGAAGTCGGGACTTCCAAACCGACTTTCTTCCGAAGTTTTATTTGTCAAACTAATTGATGCGTTGTTTAGCGCATCTTTAGGCGAATCCAGCGCCAGGACTAGCGATCTTCTTGACCACAATCATGCATCGTTTTCATATGAAATATCCCATTTCCGATAACACATTTTTCGAGCTGGTGGCGACCCGGCAAAGTACAAACGTTGCGAATCAACGCAAAACCAATCGATTCGACACTGAGTTGGCTCAGAGGCTATTGGACTGTCGGCTGGAAATCAAACAACCATTAGATTCTGTTTTATAGTGGCGGCCACTCGCTGGCTTGTTCGCTAGAAACACATTCGGAAGAAGTAGGGAATAACAATTTAAAAAAATCTATGCAAGAGGCTTTCTTTTCCAACTATATACCAACTCACTGGCGAAAAGGCCTTTTTTCCCTTCCCCTCACCCAGGAACGCCAGTGGGCTTTCCTCCAGCTAGTGTCAAACAGTACAGTGACCGATTGATTTTTACACACCGACAAGCCGTCATTACCGAGCGTGGAAAGCTGGATAAAATATATATCCAAATAAACTTTATGTGTGGTATCGAATAAGCAATTATTCAATTTATGTGTGGTTCTGTATCAATTATATTAGGGTGGAGCTATTGCAAAAAATTATATCGGCGACACATATATCTTATATAGATATTTTTGTCAGTGTAGAATTCGGAAGTCGGGACTTCCGAACCGAACTTTCTTCCGAAGTTTTATTTGTCAAACTAATTGATGCGTTGTTTAGCGCATCTTTAGGCGAATCCAGCGCACTACTTCCGAAGTTGGGAAAGTTGCCTGCACGCCCGTTTCAAATCACTCAGAGACTGAGTGAAATTGTATTGTCGTCTCTTTTTTTCTCACGGAAATCTTACTCAATTTTCGTAAAAAGTGGAACTACTCAAATTTTGAGTAGTTCCACTTTTTACGAAAATTGAGTAACTTTTCCGTGGGAAAAAAAGAGAAGGCAATACAATTTCACTCAGTCTCTGAGTGATTTGAAACGGGGGTGTGTATCTGGAGAAAAATCCAACTTCGGTATAAAAAGCGGTATAAATTTATTCCGAATACACAATATCAGTGAATCGCCCCTCGCTTTTACCAACTTTTTTTTTTGTTTTTACGGGGACCAAAATCCGGCGGAAAATTTTCCAGAGGTGTGAAGGCTACCTTAAGGCTGCCTTACACCACCGACGAACCGACGTGTCACCTAATGGAAAATAATTCAAATTTGCTGCCCAAGACGCCATGATGAAAAATCATTGAACACTACCGCCGCCCCCATAATGGCTCGCGAAGTTTTCGTAGCTCAGCCACCAACCTACGTGTATTAACATTGCAGCGGAGTTGTGTCTTAGCTCATTTGACAGGAGCGATCGCCCGCTAAAGCGAATGGCCGTTAAAAAGTGTGAGACAATCAGAGAGCGCCAGTGACACGTCGGTTCGTCGGTGCTTACACCTCGGGAAAATTTTCCGCCGGAATTTGGTCCCCGTGTATTTTAAGGCAGCCTCACACCCAAAAAAATCTGCACGTTGTTTCCACCTGAAAAAGTACGTAGATTTTTTCCACCTGAAATTCACGTAACTTTTACCTGATTTTTCGATAGAATTTTCATTCTACGTGAAAATCAGGTGAGTTCTACCTGAATTTTGGATAGAATTCACCGGACACGTAAGTTTCACCTGAATTTTCTGAAGCATTTGCTGTTACGTGTGCACGTAAAATATACCTGAAAATTCAGGTGGAAACAACGTTTAGATTATTTGGAGTGCACACCTCGGGAATTTGGTCCACGGATTTTTTCCCCAATGCATTTTTGCATATGCGATGTTCTCGGGATTTGGGCACGGAAAATCAAAATCCCGGCCCCATTTAAAATGCACGGGGATCAAAATGCGGCGGAAAATTTTCCCGAGGTGTAAGGCAGCCTTCACTCCAAATAATCTAAACGTTGTTTCCACCTGAATTTTCAGGTACATTTTACGTGCACACGTAACTGCAAATGCTTCAGAAAATTCAGGTGAAACTTACGTGTCCGGTGAATTCTATGCAAAACTTTGGTAGAACTTAACTGATTTTCACGTAGAATGGAAATTCTATCGACAAATCAGGTGAAGGTTACGTGAATTTCAGGTGAAAAAAAATCTACGTACTTTTTCAGGTGGAAACAACGTGCAGATTTTTTTGGGTGTTTAAAGGGGGCCGGGATTTTTATTTTCCGTGCCCAAATTCCGAAAACATCGCATAAGGCCAGTATCGACTTGAAAAGTAGAGAGGTTACGGAGTTTTGTTCAATATTACCAAGCGGAATTTTGACAACTGATCTGCATGGAGCAAAATGTCACTTGTACTTACGGAATAATCGAGCAGAATATTTTTCCGAAAGTAAAGTGACAGCTCCCATTACTTTGCATGGGAACCTTACAAATTCCAATTTTATTTTTTGTTCTTGTCAGGTGGATACTGTTGAAAGAATTTTGTTTCGATTCTTTTCTTTTCCGATTCAGTAAACGGAATTTAACATGTGATTGAGATAGAAAAAAAAATTTCTTTTGAACACGATACCAACCTATATGCAAAAATACATGGGGAAAAAATCCGCGGACCAAATTCCCGAGGTGTAAGGTGGCCTTTTCACTAGAAATACTAGAATAAGAGATCGGCGAAGACGCCATCTTGTTTCCAATCGAACCGTCAAAAGCGGTTCCAATTCGACTTGTTTACTTTTTGCATCCATAAGAAGCAAGCAAAAAGTTCAAGTGCTGCCAGTATTATTTTCGCGATTTCATGCATTTTCATACGTTGCCAATTCGACAGTTTTTCACTCCGCCGGTCTCTGGTTATAGGGTTGCTACCTTACACGGATTCTGGTGCATGGGGAAAAATCCGCGATCCAAATTTCCGAGGTATGAGGCTACTTTTATCAACAAGCTTGATTTTTCAGGAGTGGATCTTTTTGAAAAGATTCACACTGTAAACCGGCATTACTCATTAATGTGCAAAAAGTACACATTTTTTGATGGAATATGAAGCTGTCAAAATAATGAGTATTTTGAAATTTTGAATAATGCGTGAATTATCCCCACTTTCATGCACCAAGCATTTACCCATTAATGGGTGAAAAACCTGTTGAGCTCTTCTGTAATTTCACCATGTTTCTGTTTTGGTAGCGGAGGAAATAGCTGGTGTTATTTCGCCAAGTTCTTGGTTCGAAAAAAGGTAAGTCAGTAGTAATATTAATAAGAAAGTATATAATTAATACAGTTGTTACTATATTTTCTCGCTATTACAGGATGTTACTTATTTATCGCTTGCCATCAAATTATCGCCGAAATTTGTCTCGACGGACTCTGCTCTGGATATGTAAACGCTGGTTAAATACCGCAGCGCTTCCAGCGAATTACACCACGACGCTATTCGGACATATTTGTAAGGAGCAGAGACCTTGGTGGACGGCCACTAATGGATCGGGGGTGGGTTCCTTGCCTCAAACCAAACATCAGTTGCTCCTCGTTTAAGGCTGCCTCACACCTCGGGAAAATTTTCCAGCGGATTTTGAGCCCCGTGTATTTTAAATGGGGCCGGGATTTTGATTTTCCGTGTCCAAATTCCGAAAACATCGCATATGCAAAAATGCATGGGGAAAAAATCCGCGAACCAAATTCCCGAGGTGTGAGGCTACCTTTAGGGAGCGGAGACCTTGGCGGACGACCACTCAAGGATCTGGTTCTGTGCAGCTCACCTCAAACCAAACTTCGAATGCTCCGCGTATTTACAGGGAGCAGAAACCTTGGCGTACCACAACTCATGGATCTGAGCCTGAGCGGCATACTTCAAACGAAACATGGGTGACTCCACCTTGCATCACGCTCATCTTTAATATAGAAAAGTGCTAGATGTTTGCTTTATATTTTATTTTACAGATCTAAATACATTGAATTGTGCTAATTCACAAGAATAAATGTTTTTATTACATACAAATTCAAAGAAAATCAAGAATCCAAATTTTCCTTCGCCGTAATGCTAAAATGGGTATTGTTTACTCCTTTTCTCAAATTAAAATTTTTTAATAAAGAGTAAAATTTACCCTTGGTTTTGACGTACAGGCCGTTTAACCATTAATGAGTAAACGCTGTTTACTCTTTTAATGAGTTGAACTATAGATAGTAGAATCCTGGGTGGTGCGAATAGAATCGATTTGGTTGTCAAACTGAAGCCAAACTTTTCTATTGTTCCGGAGCCAAACATTGATGATTGTGGTTATGTTCGTTTCAGATCATATATTGAGAAGTATTGTTATTATTCGGGGAAAAAATGAAAATAAATTTAGTTTGAGTTTTGTATTCTTTGCAACAAATATGTTTATATTATATTTCTAGTAGAAAATTAGTAAGAATGCAATTAAAAAGCACTCGTTACGAAATTTCACGAAATTCAACAGCTAATTGGAGCAGGAATGTATGTAAACCATCGTAAAGTCATGTAGAGTCTCGCGCATTTGTGCACCCTCATGCAGCATGGAAAGAGAAAATCGAAGAGCGGGAAATGTTTGACAGTCAAGTAACTGCAAAATAATTTTGCTTATGGGATTGATTTCAAAATAACCCTCTACTCGCTTGAGAGCAGAAAAGCGGCTCTATCCGCAGCACCCAGGTAGAATCTATAGATGAGCGAAAGCATGGCTGAGTCGATTTTTTTGCCCGTGCACACGCGCATATGACGTCACAGCCCTTAACGTTTCCATTGAAATCGTGACGTCATGCTCGTTTGGAGACACGTTTGACAGTTCGTTTGGAGACAGAGGATTTATCTTCGCTCATCTACACTCAGAAATTTAAAAAACCATTAAAAGAATAAAATCTATACTATTTTCTTATTTATGCGATTTATTCATTGCTTAGTATAACACGTATACTACCATTGTATATACAATATATATATACAATACTACATTGTATTATACAAAATAAACTAGTGAAGATTTTGGTGGACGTATTTTTTGTTAGTATAATCGGTGTTGACAGTTCTCTTCAAGCATGATAAATGAACGCTCTTTAGATTTAAAAGTTAAACTTTTATTTTAAAAAATAAATGCATGGCGATAGTGAAGCATTATATATGCGTGAAAGGTAAGTTGTGCAGAACAAATATTACACCAGTCCACACTTTCTTTTACGTTCCACAGAATATAAGTTCGAAATGTTATTTTATAGGCAATGCCGGAGAAACAATAATGTCGGTCAGCCAAGCTCAAACTCAAATTCAAGCCAATGCCGGAGAATTGATATTGCTGCCTTCGATGTCCAGGATCGAATCACATGGATAATGCTATGAAAACGCAACGATCTACCGTGTGTCGTATTCTATGAATCCAAAAAGTGGGTCTCAGTCTGATTAATACCTAATTATTTGTTATTAATACCTATAATGTTTGTTAAGATTTAGTTTTAAGATGCGTTGAAAAACTATGTAAACGCGAAATAAAAACTGATATTTATGATTATATTTTCATTTCCATTATTTTATAATCAAAACAAAACATTCGTTCAATGCAGAATCCAGCTATAATTTCAGCCAAATGAAATTAAACTAATGTTGATTATAGCCAACTTATACATTACTCACTCCCAATAAATCCAAGTTATACTAACGCGGTATAGTACACACCTAAACTAAGCTGGGGTCAACCAGGCAAATAGCCAGTTAGTATGACTTTTAACCTATTTGGTTTTTATTTTTTCCAGAGTGTATATATTCCACTATCTATAGACGAATCCAAGTAAAAATAAGAAGAAGACACACGACGGTGTTAACTTTGACAGATCCTACAGCACAGCATAGGAAGATCATTTTAAAATGCTTATAATAAATTCTAGAGAAATTGTAATTAAAATCTGATTAATGTAGGGTACGGAAAAAGTTCTGAATTACATATTGTCAGATTTTCTGGATATGATACACTGCGCGGCGTTTGTAATGTTCCCAAATGGGTACTTGCACAAAACTTCACGCGGCGAATGACTGTCGAAAGGTACGGCCGCGCTAAACGATACACCGCAATGCTATTCACCCATAAGAATCAAGTAAACGGGGTGCGAAAAGCGCGGCGGTACCTTTCCCGAAGGGTACGCCGCGAGCAATTTTGAGAAAATCAGGCAATATTCGGAAGCTTATCTCAATTTTTTGAATATTTTCCAAAAATGTATCTATCATACAGTTCGGAACTTTTTCCGTATCATACTTCAATCAGATTTTAATTACATTTTGTCTAGAATTTATTATAAGCATTTTAAAATGATCTTCCTATGCTGTGCTGTAGGATCTGTCAAAGTTAACACCGTCGTGTGTCTTCTTCTTATTTTTACTTGGATTCGTCTATAAGTTGAACTTTCATAATGGGTACTTTTTTACCCATTAAAGGGTACTTTGCCGGCACAGTGCATAAAAACTGATTGGCATCACTTCCAGTCAGTGTGAGATGCGATCAAAATCTGACGGGAACGCGTCCATGTCATCAAAAAACATCGAAAACATCGCCGTCGATTTGTCACTTCGGTTCCACGTGAACTGACGTTTTCGCTTTTCTCTTGCATCGTCGGCTTCTTGCGAGTCGGCTGCGGTTGTTCGTTCATTTTCCCTCCTGGTTTGATCCCGTTGAGCAGATTCGCTGTCGGTTGCCTCAAAATACAGTGATTTTTCGGTGCAGTTTTACGAGTGAAAAGTGTTATCTGAAATGAGGAAGCTGTTGGTATTTGCTTTGCTGGTGCTTCCAGCTGTTCTGTTGACAACAGACGGTGGTAAGTTGGCCGATATTTTGGAAGGGACTCGTGGGGGTTTACTTTCACTTCTACGTGGCATTTCGTAACTTCGGATGTTTTCATTCAAGGTTCCAGGTTGATGGCCCATGCTACGGAAGATGAATTAGACGAAGAACTGGATGTTGAGGTGGAGTCAGATGATGGTTCTGTGACACAGACCGATGAAGCCGAGACAGATGATGAACCGGAAACAACCAAATCTCCCGACGCTGATACCTTCCTTCTGTTCACTCGTCCTCTTCATTCGAGTGGATCTCAGCTAGAGCTTCCCGCCGGATACCCAGTGGAATTCCTTGTTGGTTTTACCAACAAGGGTAGCGATGACTTCATCGTTGAAACCGTTGAAGCTTCCTTCCGTTACCCAATGGATTTCAACTATTTCATTCAGAACTTCTCTGCCATACCATACAACCTTGAAATCAAGCCCAGCCACGAAGCCACCGTTTCGTATTCGTTCCTTCCATCGGAATCGTTCGCCGGGCGTCCGTTTGGCTTGAACATTGCTCTGAACTACCGTGATGCCAGCGGGAATCAGTTCTCCGAAGCCGTCTTCAACGAAACTGTGTCTATCACCGAGGTCGACGAGGGGCTGGACGGAGAAACTTTCTTCCTGTACGTTTTCTTGGCCGCAATTGTCGTGTTACTGTTGGTTTTGGGTCAACAGTTCCTGGGATCGTATGGCAAGCGCAAGCGCTCCCCAGCAGTTCGTAAAACAGTTGAAACCGGAACCACTAACACCAAGGATGTGGACTATGATTGGATCCCAGCGGAAACCCTTAAGAAGATCCGTAAGTGTACTTACAAGTTTTACCAAAATGCTTGGAATGGAAGGATTTGTCTCGGGGCATGTTTTGGGGCACATCGGGAGATAATTTAAAATTTATCGACTACTTGAATTCAATATTAATTGAAATGATCTGCAAATACCGTAAACGAATCATCTGACCAAAATTCAACATTAACTTTTTCTTTTCCTGATTTTCACAGAGAGCTCTCCCAAGGGTGGAAAAGTATCGCCAAAGAAAAGTCCACGACAGAAGAAATCCAAACGAGCCGCGGGTTCGGACGAGTAAGGAGCATAAGCATTTCAGTAGCCTTGTAACGTTATCAACAAGACAAGAAAGCTGGGCGTGAATTGCAAACCAGAATTGCAGCAGCTTTTGTAGCTGAAAGAACGTGACAGAAAGCTGATAGGAGATTATGGCTTGGACTATCATCGGTGATTAATCCAAGCAAAACCTCAATATTACTACAGCTGGAAATTATTTTTCAGTTCAGTGAAAAGATCGCGTAACAATAGTTTTAAGTTTTTCACAACATCCTATAGATTCTGATCACCAGGCATCGCGTTTTCTTAAAAAAAAACTAAAAGTTAACTATTTAAGTGTTTTTTTTTCATTTTTGTTCGCGAGTTTAATCAATGAAACAAACTTCCCCGTTTGATGTGAATGTGAGACTGGATACTAAGATAACATAAGCAGAAAACCAATAAACACACCGCTTGGAGAACTTGGTTTGTTGGTGTAGAACACGACAAAAGTAAAGCTTCGTTTGTGGAAGCTCTAACTGTCCAAGGCAGACATCCTAAGATGAAGAAGTTTTCATCGATGTCAGTGTTTTTTTTTGTTGCTTAAATTATTTTTACGAATTAAAACGTAGGAGAAGTAGAAGTAAAATCGAATGCATTTAGTTCACTTAGTGATGACCCTTCCTTGACGATGTCTGCTATTTAGAGTATCGATGATTTACAGGTAATTTATCAGCTATTCTGAATTCGAAGGTCACATAGTTTATGTTTTTTCTTATTTCAGGAAACTAGTCCGAAAAAGGTAAGTTTTTAAATGCTTCAATTTTAAGGATCATTGCTGGTCAGTTGGCAGCTAGACACAAACCAAGTCGGTCGCGTTTCTTTATTTCTCTCGCCTTTGTTAGCAGTCTGTGGAAAATGGATGGTGTGCGTAAAAACACATTGGTAATAGATTTTAGTGTGCTCCCAGTTCGCCCAGATGCTGGAAAAGTGAAGCAGTTTTTGGAGACTGAAATAAAACTTCAGTATACAGATGTGAAAAGCATACAGTTGCATAACTCTCGCAACTGTGTGCTCATAGAAATGCATTCAGCAGAAATTGTGTCACGTTATCAGACGGAGCACAACTGGAAGCGAATAATGCATTGTGGAAAAGTGAGTTTCGTATTCCTGTTTTCGCCGACTGTGAGGCGGTGACCATTCGGGTACACGATCTCCCGCCATCAGTAAGCCACACTACAATAACCGATTTCATGTTGAAATTCGGTGAAGTTATTTCGATCAGGGATGAAACGTGGAAACACTATTTTCCCGGAATATCGAACGGGGTGCGTGTGATAAGGATGAATTTGCTCCGACACATTCCATCGTTCATCACTATTGCAAACGAAACTACTATGGTAACATACAAAAACCAGCCCAAATCCTGTATGCAATGTAGCCAACCTGCCCATCGGGGAGCAAAATGTAAAGATGTCTCCACATTCACTGGGAATAAAACTCCATCAGCAGCTCCATCATCAACCAAGCCATCCGACGAGTTGTTTACACAAGCCGATTTTCCTCCCGTGAACAATGAACTACAAACATTATCGCCGCCGAACGAATCTATTGTTGAAGAACGACGACAAGAGAAGGAAGACGAATGGACAGACATAGACGAACACACATCGAGCTCATCTGCCGACTACACTGAGGTTACACACAAGCGACGGCGTTCAAAAAGGAAGGAAGAAAATGAATCCAAAAAAGTTTGCGGTGATCAGTGTTCCTCAAGCACGGAACACAACGACAGGGTTGTTTATGTTGCACGCAAAGAAAGAATATTATTGAAGAAAAATAAAAGCGGGACGGGTTACACCAGAAATTGGTAATCAAGATTTTGGCTCTGTAAAGCTGGTTACGGCGAGTGAGCCTTTAAATAAACGTATTTGAAAAAAAAAAAAAAAGGATCATTGCTGTTGGATTGAATTTAACAACTTATTGGCACTTGTTCAAGCTTTTTTTTCAATACGCGAATCAAACTCATTTTTTGCCTTTCTCGTACAACAAAGTGGTTCCGAAATGCAATCATTTTTCCCAAAAACGAACTTTTTATATAAGCCTCGGAGACCCATACCAATCGACCCAGCTCGATGAACTGTGTATTTTTGTCTGTCTCTCGACTCGAAGGAAATTCAGACTCCAGTATTTAAAACGAGATAAAACTACTCAACCTCCCACGGCGATTGAACGAGTAAAGTAACAAATTAATCGCCTACCAAAGGGCGGAGTTCATGGGTTGAGTGACAACATAACGAATGAAATCGCACTGTACGTCAAGCTGCCTATCTATCAGGCGCTCTTGCCCTTGCGAGAAGTTGTTCCATAACCAGCTAATAACGATGGGATATCAGTCAATTTCCCGTATCCATCGAATCTGCTTTGGCAACATTTCACACCTTTTCTCTCTACCCAACTATGTGTATCAGAATTATTATTATAGAGTTTTGACGCTTCCTCAGCAAACGTGCTGGGAATTTTCACCTACCCCAGGCAATCTGAATGCCAAAAGGGATTAGGCTCTGTGGATCACATTCGTTGTGGTGGTTCAGGAATCTTACGATGCTGCATGTTCCAAGAACCACTGTCTTTTGGGTACTATGAAGGTTATGAGATACAGGGGTTAGGCAAAATGATTGAGATAGGCAAAATTTGGCCAAAACTCAAATCCTTAAAACTTTTTGAAAAATTGATGAAATTGGACAAAACCGGAAGCATTCGACGGCAAATTTAATCAAGATTTAGGAACATGTGCGGTCACGAATACTGGCCACCGGACACCGGAGATGTTCCGGATTTTCGGAGGCAATGTCAAAAACACATTTTTTCTGCCGCTCGTATTTTTGTGTGGTTTGAAGTTACATCGATATACATTATTTTCCTAGAAACTAAATCTTATTGAAAATTGAATGCGGGCTGTTGCGCTAAGATCCGTTGAAAAACATCCGAGATATGGCCATTTCAGTAAACCTGGTTCCGGATACTATGGTCAATTATGTGTCTCCTTCCAATCACGTATATATTGTCCGGTACCATATCAATATGGGTATCAAACTTCAAGATTTTTCATGGAGATGCTTCAGGAAGCATATTCAGGACGATCAGTTGCCCTGACCACTCTGAAGTAGGTTCCAGGTGCCCCGGGGGAAGTGGCCAATTTGAAAAACGTTCAAAACATATCAATATGGGTATCAAACTTCAAGATTTTTCATGAAGATGCTTCAGGAAGCATATTCAGGATGGTCAGTTCCTTTGACCACTCTGTAGTAGGTTCCAGGTGCCCCGGGGGAAGTGGCCAATTTGAAAAACGTTCAGAACCCTATCAATATGGGTATCAAACTTCAAGATTTTTCATGGAGATGCTTCAGGAAGCATATTCAGGACGATCAGTTGCCCTGACCACTCTGTATTAGGTTCCAGGTGCCCCAGGGGGAAGTGGCCAATTTGAAAAACGTTCAGAACCCTATCAATATGGGTATCAAACTTCAAGATTTTTCATGAAGATGCTTCAGGAAGCATATTCAGGATGGTCAGTTCCTCTGACCACTCTTTAGTAGGTTCCAGGTGCCCCGGGGGAAGTGACCAATTTGAAAAACGTTCAGAACCCTATCAATATGGGTATCAAACTTCAAGATTTTTCATGAAGATGCTTCAGGAAGCATATTCAGGATGGTCAGTTCCTCTGACCACTCTGTAGTAGGTTCCAGGTGCCCCGGGGGAAGTGGCCAATTTGAGAAACGTTCAGAACCCTATCAATATGGGTATTAACCTTCAAGATTTTTCATGGAGATGCTCCAGGAAGCATATTCAGGACGATCAGTTGCCCTGACCACTCTGTAGTAGGTTCCAGGTGCCCCGGGGGAAGTGGCCAATTTGAAAAACGTTCAGAACCCTATCAATATGGGTATCAAACTTCAAGATTTTTCATGGAGATGCTTCAGGAAGCATATTCAGGATGGTCAGTTGCCCTGACCACTCTGTAGAAGGTTCCAGGTGCCCCGGGGGAAGTGGCCAATTTGAAAAACGTTCAGAACCCTATCAATATGGGTATTAACCTTCAAGATTTTTCATGGAGATGCTTCAGGAAGCATATTCAGGACGATCAGTTGCCCTGACCACTCTGAAGTAGGTTCCAGGTGCCCCGGGGGAAGTGGCCAATTTGAAAAACGTTCAGAACCCTATCAATATGGGTATCAAACTTCAAGATTTTTCATGAAGATGCTTCAGAAAGCATATTCAGGATGGTCACTTCCTCTGACCACTCTGTAGTAGGTTCCAGGTGCCCCGGGGGAAGTGGCCAATTTGAAAAACGTTCAGAACCCTATCAATATGGGTATCAAACTTCAAGATTTTTCATGGAGATGCTTCAGGAAGCATATTCAGGACGATCAGTTGCCCTGACCACTCTGTATTAGGTTCCAGGTGCCCCGGGGGAAGTGGCCAATTTGAAAAACGTTCAGAACCCTATCAATATGGGTATCAAACTTCAAGATTTTTCATGAAGATGCTTCAGAAAGCATATTCAGGATGGTCACTTCCTCTGACCACTCTGTAGTAGGTTCCAGGTGCCCCGGGGGAAGTGGCCAATTTGAAAAACGTTCAGAACTCTATCAATATGGGTATCAAACTTCAAGATTTTTCATGAAGATGCTTCAGGAAGCATATTCAGAATGGTCAGTTCCTCTGACCACTCTGTAGTAGGTTCCAGGTGCCCCGGGGGAAGTGGCCAATTTGAAAAACGTTCAGAACCCTATCAATATGGGTATCAAACTTCAAGATTTTTCATGGAGATGCTTCAGGAAGCATATTCAGGACGATCAGTTGCCCTGACCACTCTGTATTAGGTTCCAGGTGCCCCAGGGGGAAGTGGCCAATTTGAAAAACGTTCAGAACCCTATCAATATGGGTATCAAACTTCAAGATTTTTCATGAAGATGCTTCAGGAAGCATATTCAGGATGGTCAGTTCCTCTGACCACTCTTTAGTAGGTTCCAGGTGCCCCGGGGGAAGTGACCAATTTGAAAAACGTTCAGAACCCTATCAATATGGGTATCAAACTTCAAGATTTTTCATGAAGATGCTTCAGGAAGCATATTCAGGATGGTCAGTTCCTCTGACCACTCTGTAGTAGGTTCCAGGTGCCCCGGGGGAAGTGGCCAATTTGAGAAACGTTCAGAACCCTATCAATATGGGTATTAACCTTCAAGATTTTTCATGGAGATGCTCCAGGAAGCATATTCAGGACGATCAGTTGCCCTGACCACTCTGTAGTAGGTTCCAGGTGCCCCGGTGGAAGTGGCCAATTTGAAAAACGTTCAGAACCCTATCAATATGGGTATCAAACTTCAAGATTTTTCATGGAGATGCTTCAGGAAGCATATTCAGGACGATCAGTTGCCCTGACCACTCTGTAGAAGGTTCCAGGTGCCCCGGGGGAAGTGGCCAATTTGAAAAACGTTCAGAACCCTATCAATATGGGTACCAAACTTCAAGATTTTTCGAGGTGATACCTTTAAACAGTGATGGTTGATTCCCGAGAGAATCGGCAAAAAGCATTTATTTTCTCGCCACTCGACACACACTCGTCTATAGTTGTCGTTATTCGGATCAACACATGCGATCTCATTTTGATGAATTTGAGTGAACCCGACTGCAAGCATGTTCATTTATTCCTTAACTGTATTGAATAGCGGCTTCAGCCGGTTCCCGATTCTCTCACTGCCGATCGGAGCAGCACAGAAACTCGTCCAAGTTGAATCGCAGCTCGATAATTTTCGGCGAGCGAGTCCTATTTCACTCGTTTGATTGCAATCAGGCATGTTATCTCTCCATATGAATCGGATATTTTGACAGCACAACCGTTTGCACTACTCACGCCACGCATGCACTTCACGGTAAATCTGTTAATGTATATGTAGTAATACAACCATACAGAGGAATGACGACCAATATATGTACACGTTCCTAAACAATCCGTTTGAATTTAATTAAAATGGTATTCAAAATGCGTATGTTTACCGCACGGCTAAGGCTAAGTAAATGTAAAACATAATGTAGGGGAACTGCTCCTCGAATTCATTACATGTACCCGAATCAAAACCATCCGAAAACAAAGTATTGGTTTGCAAATTGTTTTATTTCTCATTTTTGAGATTTTTTTCAGCAGTAAGTAAGTTATCCACCATTTGGCACTTATTTTTTAAATAATGATTTTTTTATAAATTCTATCAACTTTGTCAAATCAACCTTTTTTTTTAAATTACCTGGCATTTGGTAGAAGGAGATCGTAAATGCTTTGAAAGCACTTGCCATTTGTATAGCGAAAAAAAAAAATGAGTATCGATAAGGGTCACACAATTCCCCGTATGACACACATCGCATCTAGAGTCCCCACAAGTGCCCTCCGATTTCCTGTCGCCATCGGTCTGCGATATATAGAGAATTTAGTGAGAAGCAAATTGTGCCATGGACATAGCGGTAAAATATTAATTGGGAATTACCAATTTGAAAAGCGTTCATATAAATATATATTAAATATTCTATATGCGACTGAAAACAAAAATGTCTTTGAAAAAGTATCACGCCACATGCTTACTGGCAATATGCATGCTGATGCACTAAACCGAAATGTGCGTCTCCAAAATTGCGAGGAAACAAGTTAAAACAAAGCCAATGTTTTGATTTGATCAAGTCAAACGATTGTTACGTAAGCCAATTTTCATGCACCCATTTTGTATCCTATTCAAGCAACGTACGCTTCAAAGCCGATAAAAGCAAAATTCTTGTTGCGCTAGGTACCGTCCGTACCGTCTAAGAAGCGTCCTTTGCCGAACAATATGAGTGAGAGTCGAATCACATTTTCATAATATGATCCTATCGAATGTCCCGAGACTGAAGGCTGGATCGAATCAAGAAACGATAATGAATAGCCAATGTTTGCTGCCGACTCAATCATCACACGATTCACCCGGGCAGCAATTACCACACACACGCGATCGGAGTATGTTTACTCATAAGCAGGATTCATTCGGAGTGTCTGCAACCACATCTGCTCTCAGCAGAGAAAATGAATCAGGCCCACTCATGCTCTGCGTCGATTGATTCGGGAATAATTCCAAAATGAACGTTCATTGAACCGAGTGAAACCATCACTGCCTTTAAATGCATTTTAGAACCAGCAGCTGTCATGACCACTCTGTAGTAGGTTCCCCCGTGACCGCATCGCGCCTCTTATTCTTGTACCGGTCGGATCATAATCGAGCACCATCTCAATCGGGTTATCGTCTGACATTCTGGCTACATGCCCGGCCCATCGTAACCGCCAAAATTGTACCATGTGGTAGCTCTCCTAACAGTTACAACTCGTGGTTCATTGACCTCCACCACCACCTCCATTGTCTTCCATCTGCACCCCACCATAGATGGTCCGCAACACCTTCCATTCGTAAACTCCAAGGGCGCGTTGGTCCTTCGCCAGCAACATCCAACTTTCGTGGCCATAGAGGCAGACCAGTCTAATGAGCGTTTTGTAGATGGTCAACTTCGTGCTGCGGCGAACTCTATTCGACAGGAGAGTCCAAAAGTATCTCCATGAAAAACCTTGAACTTTGATGCTCATTTTGATATGGTTTCGAACATTTTGCAAATTGGCCACTTTCCCAGGACACCTGGAACCTACTACAGAGTGGTCATGACAGCTGCTGGTTCTAAAATGCATTTAAAGGTATCACCTCGAAAAATCTTGAAGTTTGGTATCCATATTGATGGGGTTCTGAACGTTTTTCAAATTGGCCACTTCCCCCGGGGCACCTGGAACCTTCTACAGAGTGGTCAGGGCAACTGATCGTCCTGAATATGCTTCCTGAAGCATCTCCATGAAAAATCTTGAAGTTTGATACCCATATTGATAGGGTTCTGAACGTTTTTCAAATTGGTCACTTCCCCCAGGGCACCTGGAACCTACTACAGAGTGGTCAGAGGAACTGACCATCCTGAATATGCTTCCTGAGGCATCTTCATGAAAAATCTTGAAGTTTGATACCCATATTGATAGGGTTCTGAACGTTTTTCAAATTAACCACTTCCCCCGGGGCACCTGGAACCTACTACAGAGTGGTCAGGGCAACTGATCGTCCTGCATATGCTTCCTGAAGCATCTCCATGAAAAATCTTGAAGTTTGATACCAATATTGATATGGTACCGGATAATATCTACGTGATTGGAAGGAGACACATAATTGACCATAGTATCCGGAACCAGGTTTACTGAAATGGCCATATCTCGGATGTTTTTCAACGGATCTTAGCGCAACAGCCCGCATTCAA
Source organism: Armigeres subalbatus (assembly GCF_024139115.2). Lineage (NCBI taxonomy): Eukaryota > Metazoa > Arthropoda > Insecta > Diptera > Culicidae > Armigeres > Armigeres subalbatus. The sequence continues at coordinate 122,097,334 of NC_085139.1, forward strand.
TTTTCAATAAGATCTAGTTTTTAGGAAAATAATGTTCATCGATGTAACTTCAAACCACACAAAAATACGAGCGGCAGAAAAAATGTGTTTTTGACATGGCCTCCGAAAATCCGGAACATCTCCGGTGTCCGGTGGCCAGTATTCGTGACCGCACATGTTCCTAAATCTTGACTAAATTTGCCGTCGAATGCTTCCGGTTTTGGCCAATTTCATCAATTTTTCAAAAAGTTATAAGGATTTGAATTTTGGCCAAATTTTGCCTATCTCAATCATTTTGCCTAACCCCTGTAGTTCCAGCTCTCCTAAGGATCTCAGAAGAGACTTCAGGAAGATTCGGGTTGCTGAGATAACAACCGGAATAATACACACGTCCTCCAGGTGCCACACCTGCTTCAACAACTCCTCCGCCAAGTCGTTGTATTTCGTTATCTTGTTGGAGAATGTTGTTTGGACATTATGGTCTAGTGGTAGAGCAATGTTGATGAGGGTTACCCGCTTCATCCTTTTGTCGTAGACCACAATATCGGCCCGATTGGCACGAATGAGGACATCCGTTTTGATCTCGCGATCCCAGTACAGCTTCACGAAACTATATTACAGAACAGGGCCAGGCACATATTTGTAGTAGGCGACAAACTGGTTAACCAAGTTGTGCTTTAAAGCAAGCTGTTGGTGCACAAGTCAAGTCACATTGCGAAGACGATACCCTCTAGCACAGAGGTTCCCAAACTTTTAGATATGCGACCCACCTAGCAGAATCCCATATTGCTTGCGACCCACCAGGTACAAAATGCATTGATTTTGTGAAATTAGATAAAAATGAGTTCGCATTAGATTTGACAAATCATAATAAATTGTTTTTTATTCCATCATTGTATTTGTCACAAATTTCGTCAATTGTTTGGATTGGATGTGGATTGGATTTGAATAGAATTTGGATTGGATTTGAAATTTATTCAGATTGGATTTTAATTGGATTTCGATTTGATTAGGATTGGATTTGGATTGGAATTGAATTAGATTTGGATTGGATCTGAAATAGATTTGGATTGGATTTTAAAAAGATTTGGATTGGATTCTAAAAAGATTTGGATTTGATTTAGATTGTATTCGAACTGGATTAGGATTGGATTTGGATTGGTTTCGGGGTTTAGATATAGATTGTATAGGACTTCTTTCTACTTGCCCAAATATCGTATAACAAAAAAAGGCCGTTGTCCTCGTCAGGTTTGTTGTTCTTTAATCATCAAATCATTACTTAGATCCTAATTCAAAATATAGAATAGATTTGAGGGACAAAATAGTAACAAAATTGTGAATCAAGATTTGTCTTTCGCGACCCACCACTGAACAGTCCACGACCACCTTGGGGGTCGCGACCCACAGTTTGAGAACCTCTGCTCTAGCATCGTTCGTTCGTAGCAACGTTAGTCTAGGTGACGTTTTATTTGTCCTGGCGTCAGTCAGTATAATTCCGTATTAGCATTAGCATTAGAATTGAGCAATTCGGACAAATTCGTAGGTGGTACATGCAGGCCTGTGCGGTATATAAGAGTCTTCTCCATTCGGCTCGGTCCATGGCTACACGTCGCCAACCACGCAGTCTACGGAGGGTTCGCAAGTCATAATATCTATGTCGTCGGCGAAGCCAAATAGCTGGACGGACTTATTGGAAATCGTACCACTCATGTTAATCCTTGCTCTTCGTATTACCCCTTCCAAAGCGATGTTGCAAGCACGAAAGACCATCACCTTGCCGTAATTCTCTGCGGGTTTTGAAGGGACTCGAGAATGCCCCTGAAACTCGAACTACGCACATCACCCGATCCATCGTCGCTTTGATCAACCGTGTCAGTTTATCAGCATTTCTGTAGTACTTGGCGAATGGCGAACACCTGGTCCGTGGTGGAGCGTTCGCCCATAAAACCCGCCTGGTACTGCCCCTTGCAATTGGTGCTAGTCGACGGCATAAAATTTGGGAGAGTACGTTCCGCAATGTGATTGCGCGGTAGTTGCTACAATCCAGCTTATCGCCCTTTTTGTAGATGGGACACACGACACCTTCCATCCACTCCTGCGGCAAAACTTCCTCCTCCCAAATCTTGGTAATGACCCAGTGCTGCGCTCTAGCCAGTGCCTCACCACCATGTTTAAATAGCTCTCCTGGTAGTTGGTCAACCCCAGGGGCTTTGTTGTTCTTATGTAAAATTATGTGTAAAATTATGTTCTGCGCGCGTTCTCCCAGGTCCATCACCATACCGCCATCTTCGTCTGCCACATCGCCATTCAGGTGTTCTTCGTAGTGCTGCCGCCACCCTTGGATCACCTCACGCTCGTTCGTAAGAAGGTTCCCGTTTATGTCCTTACACATATCAGGTTGTGGCACGTGGCCCTTACGTGAAAGGTTTAACTTCTCATAGAACTTTCGTGTGTTATTAGCGCGGTACAGTTCCTCCGTCTCTTCACGGTCTCGATCTTCCTGCTGGCGCTTTTTCCTCTCGAAAATCGAGTTTTGTCTGTTTCGTGCCTCGTTCGCCCTCGTGCGGTGTTGCAGCAATCTCGCCCATGCTGTATTCTTCTCTTCCACTAACTGCTCACATTCGCCGTCATACCAGTCGTTTCTCTGATCCGGGGCACCGTGCCAAGTGCAGCGGTTGCGATGCTGCCAATGGCCGATCGAAAATCTCTCCAGCCATCTTCAAGAGACGCTGCGCCTAGCTGCTCTTCCGTTGGGAGTGCCACTTCCAGCTGCTGCGCGAGTTCGCGTTCTCGCGTTTGGGATTTCTTTTTAAAAAAGACCCAAGTCGATTGACTACTAAACTTAAACTGATTTATTGTCTTAATGTAACCTACCACCTAACCTAATAATGCCATATCAGCAACCTACACCTGGCCTCGATACCAATCGATGATACTGCTGACCGAGCTCCATGCCGTCGCCGTTGCCGAGGGCACCCAAATCGCTGACGTCGGTGGTGCCATTGATGGAATGTGCTAAGTCCGGGTGGCCGGGCGTTAACTCGACCTTCCTTAGAGATGAACCTCCTGGTTCATAGTATCCACTATGGAAAAGGTTTTGAAATTTCCCAAGCCCTGCCTAGGCTCCTTTGCTCCATGATGTTCCTTGTTGCTTGGTACCGTCTGCAGCTTGATCTTGGAATACTGAAGAAAATAGCAATACCGATTATGATGGGGAGGATTGCAATTCCTCCAAACAGTGGCCAATGTGGAAAATGTAGGCTTTTGGTTTCCAAGCGAAGTAGATCCAACTCCTTTCGGGTTTCTGACTGGAGTTTGTGGAGATGTTCCATGCTGAGGTTCAAAACGTCTCCGTTTTTAGAGATGGTTATCCCGTCCAAAGGGAGATATATCGGTTTTCCGGCAATGTTTCTGGTTTTACTTGTGTATGGGACACCATTGATCTGTATGGTGCAATTCTCGTACTGGATTAAATACGATCCGGAGAGGATCCTCTCAGAACCGCTGCAATCGGATGAAAAGGTGAAGTTTTGGCGGTGTTGACAAGTATATGGTGTGTGTCAATTGAAATGACTTCTTGTTGGATAGGGTTTGATGTATAGTTGCAGACAGCTGTTTTTCCGTCCAAGAGATTGGGTATACATGAGGAATCGGCTACTTCAGTATCTTCCAAATTGTAAATTGTTGGTTCTAGCGTGTGGACTGTAAATTTTTCAGATGGGTGGATTAAGAAATATTTCTTGGTCGTGTGTATTTGTTGTCGATTGTGGAAGGTTGGGCAAACAAGGATCTTATGAAAAACTCGAGGATCCAATTTCGGCAATTTGATGAACAGTATGATCTCCTGGTTGTTGGTGGCTATTGAAGTAGTGGCATAGGTGACAACTTCGGCTGACGAATGGACAGTTACATTTTCCCTCTCTAAATCTTTCCTAAACATTTCCTTCTCATTTTTAGTTAATATTTTCCCATTTAAAATCCCTAATTTAGCTAACATTATCGTATCTATTATATCTCCAATTTTCTCGTTTAAATCTTTAAGGTTAAAGAGAATGTTTATTGAATATAGCTCTGAAGATTTGTTCTTGAATAACTGGATAGCTTCTTTAGTCTTGAAAACGGATTCCTTTAGCTGAAGAGTCATTTCTCTGTTAATTTTGACTTGCTTGTTATTATTGTAGATGAGATTGTTAATGCTATTGTTAATCAATTTTAAATCATTTGCATCAGGTGACCCAGCAATAAATTTCCAAACAGTTCCTACAGCATCCCATCTTCTTTGCCTTCTAATAGGGATTATACTTTCCAAAGACTTATTAATTTCATCGAATTTTGTAGTATTATTTCCGAAAATTGGTTTTATCTATTTCATCAAATCTATTCCTGAGATCTACGACATGTGTTCTTAATGACTCTATGCTGAAGTGGTGGATGTAACGATACGATGAATATTTTAATCTGCTCATTCCGTGGTCGAAGACGAAAATAGGTTGTTCCAGTCGTTGTATGTGTAACGTCCATGCTTCTGTCAGTAGGGATGAGATTCTGAAAAGTTTGTTGGAGTTTGTCAGTCAAATTTGTCTGATTTTTATGTCGTTTTTGTGGACACGTCTACCGTCATCTGTTTTTATTGTGCTTTTATTGACCTTAGCTATTTTAATCTTTTTATATCGTGGGGTCGTTTTACTCTACGTCTTGTCTTTTCGTATGCGTCAATTCCTGCTTCAATTTCTGTATGTTTTGTCTTTTTGATTGTGACGTTTCAGGTCTTTAGTCTGTGTCGCCAGCAAATTTCTATAAACGGTTTCACATATTGTCGAGCTTTGAGAGCTGGGAATGACTACTTCGTATGGGGTATGTTTCGTGGTGGAGTGAATGGTGTTGTTGTACTTTATTATTGAAATGTCTATGATTTCTTGTAGGGTTTGATTTGGATTCTCAGCTTTGCTTATTCGATAAATTTCTAGTAAAGTCGAATGGAAGCGTTCTACGATCCCATTCATCTCGCTTCGACCAGTAGCCACTATATATGGCGTGATTTTGTTGGTGTTATAAAATTTACTAGCTCACCCGTCATGAATGACTTTTCCTGGTCCATGACCAAGGTTTCAGGGAACCTAAATTTTGATAACACTTCCTTTACAGCCGGAATAAGGTCTACAGCGGCTCTCGATTCAATTAAACGAGCTTGAGCATACTTTGAGAATTTATCGACATAAGTTAAGTACTGAAGATTGTCTATGAAAAGAATGTCGATGTGAGCTATTTGAAACGGTCGATTAGGTATTGGGGTTTTTTGGATAGGGAAGTGAATAGGGCTTCTATCATATTTATTTTCATGACAAATTCGGCAATTTTTTATAAAGTCATGCAATTTTTGAGAAAGCTTTGGAAAATAAAACTTCCTCAAAAGCTGCCATTTATTTTCATCTGCGCCGCGGTGCGCACGATAATGTTCTTTGTGTATCAAATCCCACTGTTCGTTCTCTTCTCGGACATCCTGGAGTTGACGTTGAGTGAAACGGATTTTTAACAGCTTTTTATCTCCAAAGTGAGTTTTATACACTTCCTGTAATTTACCCATAATTTCCTCAGTTGTTAAGAGTCCGTTTAACTTATTAACATCAAAATGGTTTTTCAATACCTGCAATAGAGAATTGTCGTTAATATTACTGATAAAAACATTTACTCTGGTGAAATTTTCAAAGGGGTGTTCTGTATTGACTTTATCGGGAGCTTTGTTCAAAATAACCTGGTGTCTAAATACATTAATAGAGGATTCCGTAGATTTGATATAGAAATGATCGCTATTTTCTGCTGAGTGTTGTGTAGCAGTCATGGAACACACTATTCGACTCAAAGCATCAGCAACCACATTGCTTTTGCCTGGCTTGTATTCAATGGTATAATCGTGTTCTTCCAAATATGCCTTCCGACGCTTAAGCTTTGCATTTGTATTTTTTGCTGATAGAGAAAAGTTAAAGGTTGATGATCTGTGAGAATTTTGAATTTGGAACCGTATAAATAGTTCCTAAACGTTTGTAGTGCCCAAAATATGGCTAACATCTCCTTTTCTGGTACTGAGAATCCTTCTTCGGATTTCGAGAGAGTTCTGGAGGCGAAATGGATAGGCTTATCTTTACCTGCCTCACCTTGCGACAAGACGGCTCCGATGGCGAAATCAGATGCATCGGTTGTGAGAATGAAAGGCTTGCTATAGTCGGGATAAATTAAAATGTCTGAGGAAGATAAAATACTTTTCATTTTCCTAAAACAGTTTGATTCCACTTCGTTAAATTTGATCTTTTTATTTGAGGTACATCCCTCCCCTCTCAGAAGGCTTGTAAGGGGTTTTGCGATTTTCGCAAAGTCCTTTACGAACCGTCTGTAATAGCCCATCATTCCTAAGAATGATCTCAGCTCTTTGATTGTTGATGGTTCAGGATACTTCTCTATCGCTTCAATTTTTTATGTTTGGTTTAAGACCCTTAGATGTGATGACATAACCGAGAAACTCAATTTCTTTATGTAAGAATTCTGACTTATCCAATTGAATTTTCAGATTAGCATCATTCAGCGCCTTTAAAATTATCTCGAGATTCTTAAGTGCTTCTTCGAGTGTTTTGCCAAATATGATTACGTCATCAATATAGACGTAACATATTTTCCCAATATGTTCCCTTAATATATCATCGATTGCACGTTGAAATATCGCGGGAGCATTCTTGAGTCCAAATGGCATACGAGTAAACTCGTATTTGCCATTATTAATCGAGAAAGCAGTTTTCTCGATGTCAATCTCTTTCATCTTTATCTGGTGAAAACCAGATGCCAAATCGAGGGTGATAAAATATTGTTGACCTTTTAATTGGTCAATAACATAGTTTATTTCAGGCATCGGGTACCTGTCTGATAAAGTTTTTTCATTTAATTTTCGGTAGTGTACGACCATTCGAACTCTTTTCATCGGAGTTCTTTGGAACAATCCATACGGGGGATGTCGAAGCGGAGAGTGATGGCCTTATAATTCCATCATCGAGAAGTTTTTTAACTTGTTTATTTACCTCTGTTGCATATGCAGCAGGGTATGGATAAACTTTTTGGTGGATTGGAATATCATCCGCGGTGTTTATAGCACACTCAATTACGGTACTGCAAGTCAGTTTTGCATCGGGCTGATGAAACACTTCTTGATGCCGTTCAATCACCTCGAATAATTTGTCCTTCTCGTCGGCTGAAAGATGAGCCGTTCTGAACATTTTGTCTACGTTGCTTGCCCGTGATTCAAGTACCAATTGTTGGGGTAGGCAACTGGATGGTCTTGGATTTGTTTCCAGGGAACTTGAGAATTCTTGAGAATCACTGTCGTATGGAGCAGTTGTAGTAACGTAGTGCTGGCGCGAATATACTCAAAAGTTGCTAAAATAATTCTCCAGAAATCCGTAGTGCAATCGTTAACCGTTGTATAAGTGCCAATATACCCGTCAAAAGTGTTATTTGAAGAAAAAACTGGTTATTAACCAACAATAAGTGGTCTATTCCGCTGCGTTGATTGATGCTTTCAATCTCCACCATTTGTTAAACTGTACGAACCGGCGGTGGCGGTGTAATTCCGTGAAATGAGTACCAGGAGAGATCTAAGCAGCAGACGTAACAAGCCAGAGGATGCTGTCAACAACAGTGAGGATATGTCTGTATCCCAACTGGCTCAGTGGATTTCTTCCAAACTCGACTCTACAAAGGAAGAACTGGCAACCAAAATAAATGAGCAGATGCAGAGTGTAAAAGCTGAGATCAAAACCGAGTTGGACCATATGCGCACTCAATTGGAGAAGTCGATAGGTGATCTTGCCAAGACCGTTTACACTAACAAGGAATCGATACAGGCTAATGTTGCAGCACTCTCTCGTTGCCAGAACACTAATGATTTGATAGTGAGCGGAGTGCCGTATATTAAAGACGAAAATTTGTCCTCCTATTTCGATGCATGGTGCAAACATCTCGGATATGCATCAGTGTCCCTCGTCGATATTCGTCGTCTCTCCAAGCTACCAATGGATGTGGGTAAAATTACAAAATATTGCTGCAGTTCGCGATAACGAATCAACGATGTGATTTCTACCGCAAGTACCTGAGTACGCGTTCACTTGCACTGGACCAGATTGGATTTCAATGTACCGATAGGATTTTCATCAATGAGAATCTCACAGCACTTGCAAGGGGAATCAAGGCGAAGGCTCTCTCCGCAAAAAGAGAAGGAAAGCTCAACTCTGTGTTTTCGAAAAATGGAGAGATATTTGTCAAAAGATCCGTGGGAGGCGAACCGATAATCATATCATCTGAGAAACAATTAGTCAACGTAGTTCAACAAATTTAACCTTACCTTGAAAGCATCTTTTTTTCTTCCAATCCATCCTTGCTCATCCCTTGACTTCCCTCCTAAAAGCCAATCTACTGTTTGTATGCCTTTTCCTAATAAGCGCTCTCTATCCTTCCAATCCATCCTGTCGGTTATCCTATGCATCCTTCTCCTGAAAGTTATCATCGGATTCGTGGCTGCTATGACGCTGTTGGGCTGCTGCTGGCTGGGGCTGCTACTGAAGATGTGTACTACTGGATGGTTACCTCAATTGATAATTGGAACTTGAGCTACATTAAATCGTTTCATATTTCTATGTAAATTATCAGAAGACTGTTATGTCATATAGGCACTTTTGAGTTATTATTTGCGTCAAAAAAGATTTATTTTTGTTTTCTTTTCAATATGTTGTCGTTTGTAGTTAGCTTCAATACTTTGCATTGTTTTAAGAACATTTTTTCTCTTGATTATGGCTGATCGAAGTAGTTTAGACGCCCTTACGAATATTTGTTTACCAGGTATAGTCTTGAGATCTGCATTCGTAGCTGAGAAGATATCCGTATTGTGTCTCAATGTGCAAAGCTTGTGTGCAAGAAATATGGTAAAATTTGACGAGTTGAGTCAGATTATGAATGTTTCGAAAGTCGATGTTGCATGTGTGAATGAAACTTGGTTAAATAACAGGATCGATACATACACTGTTCAAATTGCAGGCTACCACACAATAAGGAGCGATCGCGTTGGTAAAATAGGTGGTGGTTTGCTAATTTATTTGAAAAAGAATTTTACATACAAGATTATAGAAACATCTTGTGTCACAATTAATAACCATTCGATCGAATTCATGTTCTTAGAATTAGTGATTCAGGATAAACGACTGCTAATAGGCTACAATCATCCTGATTTGGATTGCTCCTCTGTTTTAGACAAAAAATGATTGAATATGGTTCTAACTATGATGAATTTTTATTGCTAGGCGATTTTAACACCAACCTTTGCAGGAAAAGCTTGAAAACTGAGCGGTTTTTGGAAACATTAGATGCTCATGGTTTAAAAAACGTTGGACAAGAGCCGACATTTTTCTATTCGCAAGGCTGCTCTCAGCTTGACTTGGTTATTACGAATAGTATCGAGAACATTCTTAAATTTGGACAGATCAGTGTTCCCAATATTTCTCATCATGATTTAATGTTTATGTCTCTTGACCTCACAAACGTATCTTTAGCTCATGAAATTTACTACCGTGACTACAAACATGTCGATCCCAACCTTATCATTGATAAGTACAACAGATTAGACTGGAGCACATTCTTTATGAGTGATAACCCTGACTTCCTAGTCAATTTGTTCAACCAGTATATTAAATCACTCCACGATGAATGCAGTCCTTTACGAAAAATAAAACATATCGAAGGACAACGCAATGTATGGTTTAACCCCCAAATTCAAAAATCAATGATAGATCGTGATCGTGCGTATAAAAAATGGAAATATACTTAAAACGATAATGATTTTAGAATTTTCAAACGACTGAGGAATGCTACGAATACTCTTATCTTTAAGGCAAAACGAGAATATTATAACAGTCATTTGGATATCAACTTGCCATCCAAAGAGCTTTGGAAGAAGCTGCGCGGGTTAGGATTTTCTACTCGATCTTCCAATGTTGAACAAAACTTCAAGGCAGATGAAATAAATAACTCATTCCATAAACGTTTCTCTAGGGCAAGTAATATAAATGTTCAAATTGAATTTCGTGCTCAAAATAGTTTTCGCTTTCGTAATATTCATGAGTATGACACAATTAATGCTATTTATGAAGTAAGTTCAAATGCAGTCATCTATTCAACTGCATAATTGACTCGCGTGTTTATCCGGTAGCATGGAAGTTATCAAAAATTATTCCATTAAAAAAGAAAAATAACTGTAGTTCTTTAGACAACCTTCGCCCAATTAGTATTCTAAGTTCCTTATCTAAAGCATTCGAACGGATTTAAAAAAAAAAAACAGATATGTGATCATGTACATAAAAATCAGTTATTGACTGATTTTCAGTCGGGTTATCGTCCGGGCCATAGTACGAAAACTGCCATGATGAAAGTTTGTGACGATGTTGGACTTGTACTGGACAAAGGAGGTAAAGTAGTGATGATTTTTTTGGACTTCTCAAAAGCTTTCGATACCATATCCCATTCGATTCTCTGTAGAAAACTTGCCCTAAATTTCAATTTTAGTAGAACCGCCGTTGAATTAATTTCATCTTATCTATGTAATCGCAAGCAAGCTGTTTTTTCCAATAATGTTTTATCATCATTTCTTAATGTTTCCTCTGGAGTGCCTCAGGGATCAGTCCTAGGCCATATTTTGTTTAGTTTATATATAAATGATCTGCCAACTATTATAAGCCATTGCCGAGTGCATTTATTCGCTGATGATGTCCAGCTATATCTGGACTGCAATAGTTTAGACATCGTTACAATCAGCAATAAAATTAATGAAGATCTAGAGTCAATTCGAATATGGTCAGAGATAAATTATCTTAAACTTAACGCCAAGAAAACTAGTGCTTTATTGATAAATCGAAATAATGCTAATAACTTTCCTGATATAAGAATTGGGTCTGATTCGATACAATTTGTGGATCATGCAACTAGCTTAGCATGCAACAACTAGCTGTATAACTGTTGAGAGTAATTTTAAATGGGACAGGTTCGTGTTATGTCAATGTGGGAAAATATATGGTGCCCTGCGATCCCTACATTCAAAAGCTAATTTGCTAAGTACAGAATTAAAAATTAAACTTTTTAAGACATTCATTTTACCATATTTTATCTTGTGTGATTTTTTACTCTTTAGTACTACCTCTCGGACTCAACAGAGATTGAGAGTAGCTTTAAACTCTTGCATTCGTTTTGTATATCGTCTTAAATTCCAAGATCACGTTTCGCACCTACAACACACGTTATTAGGAAACTCTTTTATCAGTTTTTACCGAGCACGAATTTGTATTTTGTTACACAAAACGGTTTCAACAAAACAACCATCATATTTACATTCTAAACTAAAACCTTTTCGCAGCAATAGAATTAGAAACTATTTAGTTCCCGCGCATCTCACTACTCAATACGCAAACTCATTTTTCGTAAGAGGTGTCAACATCTGGAATTCCCTACCTAATTTTCTCAAGGAAATCGATTCAATTAGTTTGTTCAAAAATCAATGCAAAGTATACTTTAGGTATTTTTTTTGTAAGTAAGTAAGTAAGTTTTCAATGTAAATTAATGTTACTGTGACGCACTCCATAGCAACTTTGTAGCGTTAAAAAGATGTATAATCTTATGCTGCGTGTGAAATAAATAAATAAATTTAATAAATAGACGTACAATAAATTCTATTGCCAGTGAAATTTCGGCAATAGAATTACAATAAATTCAATTGTAATGGCAAAAATTTGTTCGAGAAAAAATCGATTTTTTTATTGTAAAGATACATAACAACCCCTATTTTCTATTGTAAAACTGCCATTTACAATAGACTTTATGGTGGAAAACAATAGGCTTCAATGTAATTCTATTGTGAGCCACAATAGAGTTTAATGTAATTACTATTAATTTCAGCGTACTGTCACAATAATTTCTATTGTAATTCTTTTGGGAATTTTTATTAGGGTAGCTTTCTCGGAAGCGTCACTGTAGCCGTGCAGGAAAATTTGACAAATCCTGTTTACCGAAATTACTCGTCTTGGAACCTGAAAAGAGTTCAGAAGGGCCAGACTTTGCACAAAATTTTGCCAGATAATGATCAACTCACCAGGGGGGATAGTATCCCAGTCCACCTTCAGTTCCCACAGTCGCTGCATTAGTAACTTGGCCTCGATGATGATTGGTGCCAATAATCCCAGAGGGTCAAAAAAAAGGCTAGCGATGTTGGACAGAATGCTGCGCTTTGTGGGCTGAAAGATCTTGACGTGTTGAACGCTGAACAGGAATTTGTCACTGCACGGCTGCCAGTGGATTCCGAGTGTCTTGATAGTGCTCGGTTCGTTGAGATCAATGGGACCCTTCATCTCTCGATCTTCTTCTGGAATTTCTTCGATGACTTCTGCGGAGTTTGATGCCCATTTCCGCACATGGAAACCACCGGCAGAGAAAATGTTGCATAATTATTGTCGGAGTCTTTATGCTTCTTCACAAGTTTCAGCGCCTATTAAAACATCGTCGACATAAATTCCCTTTATAGCTCTGCCAACAGAAATTTGGTATTGATTTCGATGCGAAAGAAGGAGTTCCTGTACACATTTTGTCGCCAAGTACGATGCACTTTTAGTACCATAAGTAACGGTATTCAAACAGTACTCCTGAACCTGCTCATCCTTTGTCCAACGCCATAGAATTCGAATATCATTCCTATCTTCGTCGCTGACCTGCACCATCCTATACGTCTGCTTCACATCTCCTGCTAGCACAACGGAAGGGAATCGAAACCGCAACAGTATATTCATCAAGGAGTCCTGTAATACTGGCCCAGCCATTAGGATGTCATTGAGTGACTTTCCATTGCTGGTTTTAGCAGAAGCATCGAAGACAATTCGGCACTTTGTTGTAGAGCTGTCCTCCTTAATGACACAATGGTGTGGAAGAAAAACACATTCATTGGACGCTACAGTAGTAGCGCGGCTCATGTGACCAAGGTCAATGTATTCTCGCATGAACGCATGATATTGTTGTTGCAGTTCAATACAACGTCCTAGTTTTCGCTCAATATGGAACATTCTCTTCTCAGCTATTTCCCTGGATTGTCCAAGAGACGCGATGCTCTCGGAAAATGGAAGGTGAACGATGAACCGACCCGAACTATCACGAGTCGTGTGATTCGCAAAATGCTCTTCACATCGCATCTCTTCTTCACTAAGGTGGGGCCGTGTATTAGAATATTCTTCGATTTCCCAAAATTTTTGCAATTGCTCGGATAGTATGTCGGTAGGAGCTACCAGTAAGCACGATGGAATATTGGAGTCTGATTGTTGAATATTGTCTTTGTATCCACCAGATACAACCCATCCGAGTTTTGTGTTTTGGAGCACAGGAAGGGAATCATCTGAACCGAGGTGAATAGTTCCTGGTTCTAGCAGCTGGAAAAACAGCTTATTCCTAAGCAGCATGCTTATTTTCCTTGGATGGTGATATTGGGGGTCGGCTAACTGGATCAATTGAGGAATAGGCCATTCCTCGATGTTAATGTGCTTGAGTGGAAGCTCTGAGGTAAGTCGCTTCAACACAATGCATGGCACTACGTTCCGATAACTGGAGCAACGTGATGCGAATGATACTAAAGTTCCACGATCTGCATGTCCACATGTGCCAGAAATTCCACCGTACTCAAAGTCCACCTCGGTAGTTGACAATCCCAGCTGGTCGCACAGCTCTTCGGTGATGTAGCTTGTGTGAGAAGCACAATCCAGTACTGCACGACAAATGTGTGGTCGACCAAGTTTGTCGAAGACATGAACGGTGGCGGTGAGAAGTATCACATTTGTATCTGTTAAGTCATTTGCCAGATTGAGGGGTGATATCAGTATTTGTGATGTCGCAGACGAAGTAGTAGAAGCAGCATCTTCGATTGTCCTATCTGTAGTCGACGGCAAAGCTGGTGGTTGGAAGGCTTCATGAAGAGGCAGTTCTCACACAGTTTCTGCTTTTGTATGAAACAAAGTCGATCATTGCACTGATACAACTGATGTGGTGACTTGGTGTAGAAGCTGCATGTTGGTGGCAAGGTAGAGTGCCCCATAGCAACGAGAGCTGTTGGTCCTCTATTGGTGAACGTCTTGCTTGATGATGGGAAGAACGCAGGTTTTTTTATGCGAGTTGGTTGCGCGGTCTTTAATGCACAACTCTGTGCATCGATGAATCTAAGAAGCCTTTCCAAAGTGATATAGGGGAACTGTTCCGTTTTCAATCTCACTGTACATATATTCATCTCATCGTGAAACAAAGAAATGCGGCACCAATTTCGTCGCTTCTTTTTGCTAACATGCATGCTCACTGCTGAAAAAAAATCAGAAAAATAATAAACAAATCAAATACCTTTTCATTGCTTTGTTTTTCGTAGGACCAATATCGGAGCTATGAGATGAAGTCCAGGAGCAGTAACCCTATTCATCTCTCATTTCTGGCACCACAATTGCTTGCTTTCGCTGTCTAATTTATCAACAATTATGTGTATGAGCCATATGTCTCTTCCCTCTTGATTCATGGCCTTCAGTGCTCGAATTGCCTCATCGGACACGTCATGTAGAGAGCGTAGACCAGCAGCAGATGATATCGTCAAAGACGGCAGACTTAGGAATCGTTGGATGTGTTGAGTGGCGATTTCGAGGGGTTTGTTATACCTACTTTTAAGTTTCTCTAGAGCGGGAATATAATTGGCATCCTATATTCGAATATGTGATAGCAAGCCAGCAGCTTCACCGGATAGATTTGTCTTGAGGAAGTAGAGCTTCTGACTGTCTGACAATCCTACTATAGAACAGCACAGCACAGCACAGCACTATAGAACAGATCGTAAAACGAAGGCCATTCAAGAATATTTCCGTTGAAGCTAGGGAGGTTCATGCGAGGAAGTTTAACATCAGTGTGTGGCATAGAAGTAGTTGCGACGGTCGTTGTACTGCCACTTGAGCCCATATTAGACATGTTGTAGCTTTGTGATATCAAGCGAATGAATTCTGCTTGTTGTTGGGCCAATTGATTGATAGCATTGGCGCCATCTTGTGTTGCTATATCCTCACTACGAGACGATGAACCGACGAATCTTTTCCGGAGCCTCAAAAGGGTGCCCTTTATCCTGACGAAGCTTTCTTCGAAGGTTGATTGATGCTGATGAATTTCATTCATTTCGTCATCCTTGCAGCTGTCCACCATACGCTTATGGACCGAGAGATATGCGGTCCATATTTCAAGAAGGTTGTCGAGCTCAGTTTCGACATCGACATCGTCTAAATTTTCACTTTTCAACAGTTTTTGGACTTGTTTCACTGCTCGTTCCATCCGCGCGTCGAGCGATTTTCTTTCACGAAGTAGCTTATCCATGATACATACTTTATTGTCACTCGATTTGACGATAAAATTTTATTTTGGTAGAGTATGGCAAGGTAAAATATTTTTCTGGACTGTTTCTTATGCGAAACACACTTTCTATAAAACGTGTAATCTTGTCGAGCAATGTAGCATTTAAACATGTTTAGTAACATTGCGAAAGTATTATACGTAATGTAGGTGATGTTGTACTAACTGCGTTGAAATAATTAAATTTGATCGAAAATTAGACATTCTAACATGAACTTACAAATGGGGCAAGATGGGTCAGCACATACTGAATGGCATAGTTCGTATTCAAAACATATTTTCCATTGCTGGTTTAATCTTTTTAAGGTTACTTTTGACATAATGATGTTAATTTGTTTATTGAACATGTCTGTTTTTTGTCTTTAAGAAAGCAATACTCAGACGACTTGTTATCATAAGAATTTGCAGACATTTTTAAATGTAGAGCCATTTCTTCATCCAAGGCTTAAAAATTCTTTTTTATTCAATAAAATCAATGGCAATAAAGCTATCTATCTGTGTGTAATTCAATATTTGGAATAAAAGCAATATTCATTGCAGAATTCAAAGGTGACTTATCTTACCCCGTCATTTTTTGATTGACAGAAAAATAGACTTTAATGACTCAAAATGCAATAAAAAGTGGAGTTTTTATTATTTCCCTTGGCTTACATATTATGAGCTATTTTTTATAGATCCACGTTAAAAAGTTGAATTAAAATGTTTCTTTTTTGCCCCATCCTACCCTACAATCAGTGCGCTATTAAGAAGCCCCTCGGCCAATAGGTCAACGCACGCGTCTTTGAGTTACATGAGTGGTCGCCTACAAGGTGTACGATAAACGATGAGGAGGTCAGTCGAGTTTCGGACGCAAGACGGCAATGATGCGCTCTCGAGAGCAGGTGCCGGAATTGAATTTCGACCAAATTTTGCCTGTCGCAAACTTTTTGTCTAACATAAGAGTAAAATCAGCAGTGATTCAAATTGTTCGGGGCTGCCAGTTTGAACATGAATCTGGAACATTCATTTTCCCAGCAGCTGTTCTAGATTCATTTTTTATACCAGTCAAATGTCAAAAAAATAAAACTGGTATAACGCTACGTTCTATTTTCTGCAGATTTGAACCACGATTAAATCACGAGATTCAAATATTTTTCAATTGTTTTGGTGTATGAATGCGTCATTTTATCTACGGATCAATCCACTTTGCAATTACGGCGCTTTTCTTGGCAGCAACATGATTTCATTTAATTGAAAATTTGAAAAACATGAATGGAACACTGATGGAGAAACCAACATGTTCTTTTTTGCTCCAGATGCAAACTAGAATAGCGGTCGAAAATTTGGAATGAAACTAAATCACTATTGATTTCACTCTCAGCATCGGTTCTTTCTAGATTCATTTTTTATACCAGTCAACTGTCAAAAACTTAACACTTGTATAACGCTCAGTTCTATTTTTTGCAGATCACGAAATTCAAATATTTTTCAATTGTTATGGTGTATGAATTCGCTGAATTTTATCTACGGTTCAATCCACTTTGCAATTACGGTGCCTTTCTTAGCAGCAACATAATTATTTCATTAAATTGAAAATTTTAAAAACATGAATGTAACACTGCTGGGGAAACCAGCGAGTTTGTTCTACTTTGCTCCAAATTCAAACTAGCATATGTAGTGGTCGAAAATGTGGAATGAAGCTGAATAACTACTGATTTCACTCTAAGGAGAATTACCTTTTTGTATAACATAAGACAATAACCCTGAACTTACGACCGGAAGTGTATGTATGTATTATATATTTAAAATTTCGAATGTAACGCATGAGCATGACCCAGAAGACATAATCATTGTATATGGCATTTTTTGTCATTGTTATGCGAGATGCTAAGAGTGAAATCAGTAGTGATTCAGTTTCATTCTAAATTTTCGACCACTATTCTAGTTTGAAACTGGAGCAAAATAGAACAAACTCGCTGATTTCTCCAGCAGTGTTCCATTCATGATTTTCAAATTTTCAATTAAATGAAATCATTATGTTGCTGTCAAGAAAGGCGCCGCAATTGCAAAGTGGATTGATCCGTATATAAAATGACACGTTCATAAACCAAAACAATTGAAAAATATTTGAATCCCGTGATTCATTCGTGGTTCAAATCTGCAGAAAATAGAACGGAGCGTTATATCAGTTTTATTTTTTTGGCAGTTGACTGGAATAAAAAATGAATCTAGAACAGCTGCTGGAAAAATTAATGTTCCATATTCATATTCAAACTGACAACCTCGAACGATTTGAATCACTGCTGATTTCATTCTAAAGGCTCCAGTGGTCTAGAGACCACCGGGATGCACTTCGGGTAACATTTGTTAACAAGAGTATAAAAACAATATAGCCCTATTATAGAATCAATTACGGAGCAGTCCATATACCACATAGATCAAATATCCATAGTTCATACGGTGTCAGGCCATTAGGCCGAAGGCCATTTAGCCGAAGGTCATTATGCCGAATGGACATTAGGCCGAATTAACAAAAAGAAGCAAGAAGTGAAAAATGAGAAGTTCTATCTTCACCTCACCACTTCTTTCTTCACCCTTCTTGAATCTTCCTTCTTCTTTCTTCCTTCTTCTTCCTACCTTCTTCCTTCTTTTTTCTTCCTTTTTCCTTCTTCCTTTTTCCTTCTTCCTTCTTCTTTTTTCCTTCTTTCTTCTTCCTTCTTTCTTCTTCCTTCTTTCTTCTTCTTATTTTTAATTCTTTTTTCTTCCTTCCTCCTTCTTTCTTCTTCCTTCCTCCTTCTTTCTTCTTCCTTCTTTTTTATTCTTTCTTCTTCCTTCCGTTTTCTTCCTTCTTCATCTTTTCTTCTTCCTTCTTCCATCATCCTTCTTCCTTCTTTCTTCTTCTTTCTTCCCTCTTCCTTCTTCTTTCTTCTTTCTTACTTCCGTTTCCTTCCTTCTTCCTTATTTCTTCCTTATTCCTTCTTCCTTCTTCTTGCTTTTTCCATCGTCCTTTCCATCGTTCCTTCTTTCGTCTCTCTTCTTCCTTCTTTCTTCTTCCTTCTTTCTTTTTCCTTCTTCCTTTTTCTTTCTTCATTCTTACTTTTTCCTTCTTCCTTCTTCCTTTTTTCTTCTTCCTTCTTTCTTCTTCCTTCTCCCTTATTTCTTCTTCTTTCTTCCTTCTTCCTTCTTGCTTCTTCCTTTTTCCTTCTTTCTTCTTTCTTCTTTCTTTTTCTTCTTCCTTCTTCCTTCTTCCATCTACCTTCTTCCTTCTTACTTCTTCCTTCTTCCTTCTTTCTTCTTTCTTCTCTCTTCCTTCTTTCTTCTTATTCTTTCTTTTTCCTTCTTCCTTCTTTCTTCTTCCTTCTTCCTTCTTTCCTCTTCCATCTTCCTTCTTGCTTCTTCCTTCTTCCTTCTTCCTTCTTGCTTCTTCCGTATTCCTTATTCTTTCTTCCTTCTTCCTTGTTCCTTCTGATTCTTCCTCCTTTTTCCTTCTTCCTTTCTACTTCTTCCCCATTGCGCACTACTCACTTCTCACTCCCCAGTTCTCATTCGGCCTAATGACCTTCGGCCTAACGGCCTTCGGCCTAATGACCCGGCATCAGTTCATACAATGCCTTGAACATGTTTTATGAGCAGTTGTCCACGCTGGGAAAGAGAGGTTCTAAAACTGATCAAAACTTGTCCACGTGGTATATAAACAGCCCCTTTGGTGTACGGATGGGAAGAGATTGTATTGCCTGACTTGTATTCCTAGCGGTGAATACCTGAATGCGCTGAACTGTAAAACTCCATAACAAATTGTAGAAGGGAATTGATGTACCAGATTTACCAGAACGATTTTCAGTGGAAGGCATGATAAATTGGTCGGTCAATGATCAGTTAAAAGTAAACAAGAGTTTTGGGTTATTAGGAAATGTTTTTAAATTTTATTAATACCGAAGATGAAATACACCGGTAGTTACATAAATCAGTCATTTTTTGATATAGTTTTTGGGTAAGTTTATTTCAACGTTCTTACGAATATGGATAGAAAAATGGATCGTTTGCATACCGGTCCTCCAAATATCTCCAAAGGTTGATGCGCGCTTGATTTGGATTACTGGACATGACCAAGTCTTCTCCGATATCCAGATAGGCCATTGCACTTCCTTGTATCGGGCTCCAATTGATGTGTTGCAGAAGTGTATCGGAAATTGGTGTTGGGTTTCCAGTGATGGCAAAGTTGGTCCACAAGCGAACCATGCGCTGTCGAACGACGTTTGCATGGTTACTTGGTAGAATAGGCGATACTGGCAGTATAGAGAACAAATAGGCCAGCTCATCGGCGTGGACGGCTCCTGCGAAGTCGGTTAGCAGCAACATTCGTTTCATTAGATTAAGGTCGCCGTCAAAGCTGAATTGATAGTAGAAAGTTGGCTGTGTGCTTTTTTGGACAGTCAAGGCGATAGTTTTATCTACAGCATAGATGAATTGTTGATCTGTGTGGAATTGGGCCCACTCAGCCATAATATCCGGACCAAGAGAACGATCTTGCCAGTAGAAATCGCGGAATCCTTGGCTGACTGCACTCGATTCCGGAGTGTTAGCAGGAATATTCCAGAAATGCGGTACGAAAAAGTGCGGGTTGCGAGTAAATTCATTCCAAACAGTGGAATCCAGTAGGTGTTCTCGAACCATGAAAAGACTTTCGGCGCTTGTGTAACCAATCATCAACGGGACATGATTGTATGCACCAGATTGTAGAACTTCAATTGGACGTTGAGTGAGGAAGGTAGGCTCTGGAGAGTTGACAGGCTCAACGCTCGGCACGTACTCGAAGGGCTTGAATCCACGTGGAATTGGTATGTCTGTTATTGACCTTTGAAGAGCGATGAAGTCTGCAATCGGCGTGTATCGCAGAAGCCGAGTTAGCTCCGCACTGTCGTGTGGATAGCCAAAGGCATCTGCAATATTGTGAGCCAATTCTCGTGCGTTGTACTGGAATCCCCACGGAACTAAAGCGGTTCCAGATTGAGCAATTGCCTTGTGGAACAATCCTGTGGCCATTGGGGATAGCATCAAAAAGTGTACGAGTACACCTCCTGCACTCTCTCCAAAAATCGTAACATTGTTGGGGTCTCCGCCAAAGGCCGCAATATTATCGCGAACCCACCTCAAAGCCTCCACGCAGTCCTTCACACCCCAGTTTCCTTGAGCGTGTGTGTCACCGGTACTGAAGAATCCGAGAATTCCCAAACGATAGTTGAAAGAAACAATCACCACATTTTCTTGAACCAGATGATCAGGACCGTACATACTGGAATCGCCGGATCCCAACACAAAAGCACCTCCATGTATCCATACCATAACTGGCCGAGAGCCGACTATGTTCTGCGTGTAAACATTGAGATACAAACAATCTTCATCGCCTAAGTGCTCACTGATGATACCTAGTGATGGACAGTTATTCCCATGTTCACTAGCATCGCGAACACCGCTCCATCCTCGATGTGGCACTGGATTTCGGAATCGTAGATCGCCAACTGGAGCTTCAACATATGGAATGCCGTTGAATTGGAAGTAACTGCAAAACAGACCACAGCTGGCCGTCACTCCCTGCACTTGACCTCCAGTTGTTGTTATAATAGGACGGGACTATAAGGCAATTAGAAATTCTATGAGAAACGATCCGTAATCGAAACAACTCTACTTACCGCATCCTGACCCGAAGACACGGATATAGCGACAGAAATTAGGAAAACTAACTTCAACATTGTTCTGAATGCCATTCTCATGTTGCTGTTGATTTTTATATATTCCTGGGGGGGAATTTCTATGCAGTTTGGACTGTTTTCAAGATAAGATTAATTTTTCAAATGTCATCAAATGGGAGAAAATAGACGATGATGTTGAGTTTTGATTTATTTCCACGGTATTATATATTGATTTATTTCCAAGATTATATTTTACTGCCATGGATAATAAAAAGGATCATTAGCGTATTGCTCTTCCAACCGATACCATGTGTCCAACCTATCACTGTTTGGGTTGGTCCCCGGGAGCAAAGATCCATTGATTTCGAGGAACGCCTTGTTTTGCGTGGTGAAAGGCGCCCAGTTGACATTCTGTAGAACGGTATCGGAGTTGGGAGTAGGATTTCCAGTAATGGCAAAGTTTGTCCACAGCCGAATCATGCGGTTACGAACAGTAACGGCTGGATTGGTGGGCAGAATGGGTGAGATTGCGAAGTTGGTCATCGACCACAAATAGGGCAGTTCATCGGCATGCATTGCCCCCGGCCAGGCAGTAAGCAGGGTAACGCGTTTTACCAGATTGAGGTCACCGTCAAAGCTGAATTTGTAATAGTACGTCGGTGCCGTATTATGCTGTGCAGTTAAACGAGCTGCTTTATCACAAGCATAGGTGAATTGTTGGTCGGTATGGAATTTAGTCCATTCTAGCATGATATCTGGTCCAAGTGCGCGGTCCTGCCAATAGAGATTTCGGAAGGCTTGGCTAACGGCCGTTGACGCAGCTGTGTTGGCCGGGATATTCCAGTAGTGTGGGACGAAGAAATGGGGATTTCTTGTGAACTCATTCCAAACAGTTGTATCAATACGATGCTCGTGAACCATGAAAAGCGATTCAGCATCGTTGTATCCAATGATGAATGGGACGTGATTAAAGGTTCCAGCCTTCAGAATATCAATAGGTCGCTGTGTTAGGAAGGTTGGTTCTGGCGAGTTGATAGGCTCAGCGGTGGGAACGAAATCAAACGGTCGGAAACCACGAGGAATGGCAATGTCTGACCAACCTTCTTGGAGATTTACGAATTCACCCTTCGGAGTGTATCGTAAACGTTGTACAAGTTCAGCATTATCGTTCGTTGGGTATCCGAAAGCATTTGCAATGTAGCGCTTCATTTCTTCTGGATTATATTGGAAACCCCATGGGACAAGTGCGGTACCGGATTGAGCAATAGCTTTGTGGAACAGGCCAGCAGCCATTCTCGATAATACAAGGTAATGTACAGCGGCAGCGCCAGCACTTTCGCCGAAGATGGTCACATTGTTCGGATCGCCACCGAACGCAGCAATGTTGTCCCGTATCCAACGCAAGGCTTCTACACAATCCTTCATGCCCCAATTTCCTTGTGCATGCTCGTCCCCAGTGCTGAAGAATCCCAAAAGTCCCAGACGATAGTTGATCGTGACAATAACTACATTTTGCTGCACCAAATGATCTGGACCGTAGATGAAGGAATCACCCGATCCACCGGAGAAGGATCCTCCATGAATCCAAACCATGACCGGGCGGGATCCAACGATTTGCTGGGTGTAAACATTTAAGAACAAACAATCTTCGTCCCCGGAGTACCCATCGCCGAAGAAGCTGCTCGATGGGCACTGGGGCCTGTGCTCACTTCCGTCCTTGATACCGGCCCACCCGCGATGAGGAACGGTATTGCGGAACCGGAGGTCCCCGACCGGTGGCTCGGCATATGGAATTCCCATAAAGGAGAAGTAACTGCAGAATAAACCACAGCTCGAGGTCGCTCCCTGAATCTGACCTCCGCGGGTGGTAACGATGGGACGAGCCTGCAATCGTTAGAAATTGTATCCATGAATCATTTTGTTTGACTAACTGAGGTTAAACTGAAGTTGACGTCGAGTATCATTTTTATAAATATGTTGTATATTTATTTATTCCGAATCGCACCTACTGGATAATAATTCAAAAAGTCCATCGCCTTACTGAAATCTTTGGCCATGATGGAAGTTGATTCTCATTAGAGATCCCCAGATTTGGATTTGTGATGTAATGATTGAATCCCGACCAAAAATCCATCGAAACTAATATGTTTGGAAATGGCTTCGAACTAACTGAATGACCTCATAAAGATAGACCACCGATTCAATTGTGGTAACTGAAATATTGCGGCAATAATTTGAAATATTCCGAGAATAATATTTGCAGACTCATAATATGTTTTCGAATTATTTCATTTGCGGCTCATCATCTGTTTGCAAGTGTCATGATATATGTAGTAGATAGAGATTTAACATGTTTTTCCTAAAGTTAACCGAAAATGCCATCATATTCGCCCATGGCGGCTATATGTGGATTGAAGCAGTACCATGTGTTCTTCAAAATCATTCTTCAAGATACTTCTAAAAGATCTGATGTGAGAAGGAAGTGACAGCAAAAGGAAGTCTTTCGTGCTTTTTGTTTTTTTTTTGATGGCATCAACATAGTTAGATCATAAAACAAGGAAATAGATGACTAAGAACGTATGAACAAAGACAAAAGACCGAGATTGCCGACGAATTCATATAGTTTACAATACTCGTGATCAGTCATTCACGGTTTGCGTATTTTTCTAAACTCCCGGATCTGTAACATAAAAAAACTAACTCTGAACTCGGTAACTCAGCTTAGAAACCTCGCAGTTAACAACTGTGGAAGTGCTTAAGCTGCGAGGCGCAAATGATGCCCCAGTGGGGCATATGTATGTAATGCCAATAAAGAGAAGAAGAATATGTTGATTTAAGAAATGAATAAAACTTGTAGTGTGCGAGATTGGTTCTCTCCGTTTCGGTTTCTATTCTATTTCGACCTTTTGTTTTTTTCGACCTTTTGCATCTTTCGACCTTTTGTCCAGTTCGACGTTTTGTTCAGTTCGACCTTTTGTCCATTTCGACCTTTTGTCCCTTTCGACCTTTTATCATTTTCGACCATTTGTCCCTTCGATCTTTTGTCTATCGGCCTTTTGTCATTTCAACCTTTTGTCTTTCGACGTTTTGTCTCTAACCCCCTTTGCCATTCAATTAACCGAATGGAATGCTTTTCCACTCTAGTTTCATAGTGTTTTATCAATTTCACTATTTATTTTTATTTAATCAGACTAAGGCCGAAGTGGCCTGTGCGGTATATAAGAGTCTTCTCCATTCGGCTAGGTCCATGGCTACACGTCGCCAACCACGCAGTCTACGCAGGGTCCGCAAGTCATCTTCCACCTGATCGATCCACCTTGCCCGCTGCGCACCTCGCCTTCTTGTGCCCGTCGGATCGTTGTCGAGAACCATTTTCACCGGGTTACTGTCCGACATTCTGGCTACGTGCCCGGCCCATCGCAGTCGTCCGATTTTCGCGGTGTGAACGATGGATGGTTCTCCCAACAGCTGATGCAATTCGTGGTTCATTCGCCTCCTCCACGTACCGTCCGCCATCTGCACCCCACCATAGATGGTACGCAGCACTTTCCTTTCGAAAACTCCAAGTGCGCGTTGGTCCTCCACGAGCATCGTCCATGTCTCGTGTCCGTAGAGGACTACCGGTCTAATTAGCGTTTTGTAGATTGTCAGTTTGGTACGACGGCGAACTCTATTCGATCGGAGCGTCTTGCGGAGTCCAAAGTACGTACGATTTCCAGCCACTATGCGTCTCCGAATTTCTCTGCTGGTTTCATTTTCGGCAGTCACCAGTGAGCCCAAGTACACAAATTCTTCTACCACCTCGATTTCGTCACCACCGATGCAAACTCGCGGTGGGTGGCTCACATTGTCTTCTCTTGAACCTCTTCCTATCATGTACTTCGTCTTCGACGTGTTGATGACTAGTCCGATCCGCTTAGCTTCCCTCTTCAGTCTGATGTAGGCTTCCTCCATCTTCTCAAAGTTACGTGCCATAATATCTATGTCGTCGGCGAAACCAAATAGCTGGACGGACTTATTGAAAATTGTACCACTCGTGTTAATCCCTGCTCTTCGTATTACCCCTTCCAAAGCGATGTTGAATAGCAAACACGAGAGACCATCACCTTGCCGTAACCCTCTGCGGGTTTCGAAGGGACTCGAGAATGCCCCTGAAACTCGAACTACGCACATCACCCGATCCATCGTCGCTTTGATCAACCGTGTCAGTTTATCCGGAAAACCGTGTTCGTGTCAATTTCACTAGTTAAATAAAATAAAAATAAAAAGAGCACAGACTTGCGTGTGGCGATTACCCTCCTGAACTCGGCGTGAAAATGTGTCACGTATTCTGGGGTGGCATTTCGCACCTCGACTCAAAACGAGCAAACCATGCAAACTGTCATACGAAAAAGGAGATGTTCATCAGACTTATACCGCATTTGAATGAGAAGTCTTCTGTTGGTGTACACCGGACAGGTTTCCATGATGGCTGATCGTTGACAGATCAGATATTTAGGCTGCTGACAAATTCCGGGAATAGTTACAACTTACAGACTTATCATCTGTTCATCAATTTCGAAGGAATGAGCTGTGGGATAATGCCTGAACATGGTTTTCCGGCGAAAGTGATTAGGCTGATTCGAGCATCGCTTGATGGCTCGAAATTATGGATTCGGATGGGAGACGAAGCTTCAATTTTGCTCGTTACCTTAGATGGACAGAAGTCGGGTGATGCGCTTCCGAATTTGATGTTCAACGTTGCACTCGAGGGGTATGTCTAGGATATGGTAGGGTTTAACAGTGCGCTTTGTTAAACTTTAATCAAAAGCTGCGTGTGCTCCGAGCGATCGTGCTCCGCTCAAAGCGTAGTAGCCCAGTCCTTATGTTGGGTGGGACTCTTGGAATTCGAGCAGCGGATGATGCCATCGTTGAAGAGCAGTGGAGGGCCATCAACAATGCCTACATCGAAACTATCGAGAGCATTCTGGGTGGAAACTATAACAAAAAGTCGAAAGACAAAAGGTCGAAAGGACAAAACGTTGAAAGGAACAAAAGGTCGAAAAAGACAAAAGGTCGAAAGGAACAAAAGGTCGACAGGGACAAAAGATCGATCAAGAACAAGTTGATAACATGTTTGGTGTATTTCAAATGGAATTTGTGAAAGTAATACATTCATCTCATCAATCAAAGTTGAAGAATGAGCAGTTTTCAAAGAAGGAGTTATTATAACTATGAAACAATATTACGAATATCTAGATAGTTCTGATAGTTCAAAAAAGATTGTTTATTTAAGAAATGAATAAACATTGTAGTGTCCGAGATTGATTCTCTTCGTCAAGTATGCCAGTGAAAGAAGCGACAGGTCAGTTGCTCATCGACCTAACTGGTCTGCTTAAACGTTGGTTCGAGTACTTCGAGCAACTTCTCCTAGCTTTGAGGTCCGATCAACCATCAATATTTCGGCATGAGCCATTGTTACGCATTACTCCGAAGCCCCGTCACTGCAGGAGATTGAAACAGCCATGCAAAGCATGATATCCAATAAGGCTCCTGGGGTTGATCACATATTAGTAAAGATGTTCAAAGCTGATCTCGACCTGAATAAAGGGGATTCATTATTAACGAACTTCTGCGTAAAGTTATCCAAAATCGAATGCAGGAGAAAATAGATACGACTCTCCTACAACAGCAGGCAGGATTCTGCCTCGGAGGATCTTGTGTAAACCATATTGCCACGCTCCGTATCATCCTGGAGCAGATCAACTAATCCCAAGAGTCCCTCTATTTGGTATTCATTGACTACGGAAATGGTAGTCCGAAGCACCTTCTTTCCCCGCAAA
The DNA here is from genome assembly GCF_024139115.2 of Armigeres subalbatus. Taxonomy (NCBI): domain Eukaryota; kingdom Metazoa; phylum Arthropoda; class Insecta; order Diptera; family Culicidae; genus Armigeres; species Armigeres subalbatus. The sequence continues at coordinate 122,124,290 of NC_085139.1, forward strand.
AATATCCACAAGGCCACATGGAGATCACCTAATCAAGAAACGGAAAACCTAATCGTTCTAATCGACGGTAAATTCTTCTCCGACATCACGAACGTCCGCACTTACCGCAGTGCGAATATTGAATCCGACCACTACCTCGTTGCAGTATCCCTGCGCTCAAAACTCTCGACGGTGTACAACACGCGTCGAAGTCGGACGCCGCGGCTTAACATTGGGCGGCTACAAGACGGTAGACTAGCCCAATAATAGGCACAGCAGCTGGAAGTGGCACTCCCAACGGAAGAGCAGCTAGGCGCAGCGTCTCTTGAAGATGGCTGGAGAGATTTTCGATCCGCCATTGGCAGCATCGCAACCGCTGCACTTGGCACGCTGCCCCCGGATCAGAGAAACGACTGGTATGACGGCGAATGTGAGCAGTTAGTAGAAGAGAAGAATGCAGCATGGGCGAGATTGCTGCAACACCGCACGAGGGCGAACGAGGCACGATATAAACAGGCGCGGAACAGACAAAACTCGATTTTCCGGAGGAAAAAGCGTCAGCAGGAAGATCGAGACCGTGAAGAGACGGAGCAACTGTACCGCGCTAATAACACACGAATGTTCTATGAGAAGTTGAACCGCTCACGTAAGGGCCACGTGCCACAGGCTGATATGTGTAAGGACATAAACGGGAACATTCTTACGAACGAGCGTGAGGTGATCCAAAGGTGACGGTAGCACTACGAAGAACACCTGAATGGCAATGTGGCAGACGAAGATGGCGGTATGGTGATGGACATAATTTTACGCAGGACATAATTTTACCGGCTCCGGATCTTCAGGAAATCCAGGAGGAGATTGGCCGGCTGAAGAACAACAAAGCCCCTGGGGTTGACCAACTACCAGGAGAGCTATTTAAACACGGTGGTGAGGCACTGGCTGGAGCGCTGCACTGGGTCATTACCAAGATTTGGGAGGAGGAAGTTTTGCCGCAGGAGTGGATGGAAGGTGTCGTGTGTCCCATCTACAAAAAGGGCGATAAACTAGATTGTAGCAACTACCGCGCAATCACATTGCTGAACGCCGCCTACAAGGTACTTTCCCAAATTTTATGCCGTCGACTAGCACCAATTGCAAGGGAGTTCGTGGGGCAGTTCCAAGCGGGTTTTATTGACAAACACTCCACCACGGACCAGGTGTTCACCATTTGCCAAGTACTGCAGAAATGCCGCGAATACAACGTGCCCACATATCATCTCAAGCCAAGCGGATCGGACTAGTCATCAACACGTCGAAGACGAAGTACATGATAGGAAGAGGTTCAAGAGAAGACAATGTGAGCCACCCACCGCGAGTTGGCATCGGTGGTGACGAAATCGAGGTGGTAGAAGAACTTGTGTACTTGGGCTGACTGCCGAAAATGATACCAGCAGAGAAATTCGGAGACGCATAGTGGCTGGAAATCGTACATACTTTGGACTCCGCAGGACGCTCCGATCGAATAGAGTTCGCCGCTGTACCAAACTGACAATCTACAAAACGCTCATTAGACCGGTAGTCCTCTACGGACACGAGACCTGGAGATGCTCGTGGAGGACCAACGCGCACTCGGAGTTTTCGAAAGGAAAGTGCTGCGTACCATCTATGGTGAGGTGCAGATGGCGAACGGTACGTGGAGGAGGCGAATGAACCACGAGTTGCATCAGCTGTTGGGAGAACCATCCATCGTTCACACCGCGAAAATCGGACGACTGCGGTGGGCCGGGCACGTAGCCAGAATGTCGGACAGTTATCCGGTGAAAATGGTTCTCGACAACGTTCCGACGGGTACAAGAAGGCGAGGTGCGCAGCTATCAGGTGGAAGATGACTTGCGGACCCTCCGTAGACTGCGTGGTTGGCGACGTGTAGCCATGGACCGAGCCGAATGGAGAAGACTCTTATATACCGCACAGGCCACTTCGGCCTTAGTCTGAATAAATAGTAATAAATAAATAATGACTACGGAAATGCGTTTGATCTTCTGATCCACGGAAATCTGTGGGGTGCTCCTTTATACGGTAGTAAGTTCCAGACAAAAACGTTGGCCTCATCGAAGCGCAGTACGAAGTTTTCATGTGCAGAGTCCTGCATACCATGGAGCACCTACACGACTTCGAATTGGCTGATGACGTTGCACTTCTCGCTCTTGATATGCAGAGAAAGCTTAACGACCTTGCCGTGCGCTCCTCTTCGGCTGGTTTAGTCATCAACGTCAACAAAACGTTGGATGTAAACACGGTGACCCCTTCTAGGTTCACAGTATCCGGGAAATCAGTGGAGAATGTTGAAAGCTTCCAATAGCTTGGTAGTCAAATGGTGTCAGACGGCGGTACCAAGATCGACATAGGCGTACGGATCATGAAAGCAAGGGCTGTCTTTGCGAGTTTATGGAATATCTGGAAAAACAGGCTGATAAGTGAACGCACCAAAATACAATTTTTTAACTCTAACGTGAAATATGTGCTGTTATGCGCTAGCGAAACATGGTGTGTATCAGTGAAGAACACTCAACGGTTGCAGGTGTTCATCAACAGATGACTGCTATATATAATTCGGGGCTGGTGGCCTCACAACTGGATCTCAAGCAACGAACTCCATCGTCGTTGTCATCACCAGCGGCCGATTGCAACCAAAATTCGGGATCGGAAGTGAGGCTGGATCGGCCACAGTATTCGCCGGGGGGATGGAAACGAAATCCGTAAACACGCATTAGACTCGAACCCAACGGGACATCGCAGCAGAGGCGGACCTAGAGGCTCATCACGGCGAAGCCTCAATAAAGAAATAAAAGAAGTCGATTGAAATATAACCTGGCAACAGGTTAAAGCGAAAGCTGGACATCGCTCAGAATGGAGATCTTTCAAGTCGGCCCTTTGCATCACCGGATATGTACAGGGCCAGGAGTGGTGTTATTGTGAATCGGAATGATCACAACTTTGCCTGGTGTGACGCCCGCATTTAATAGATTCTTCCTTTGCGTTGGTGGCAAAAAGAATAGTGTTATTGTGCATCGGAATGATCACAACTTTGCGTGGTGGGACGCCCGCACTCAATAGATTCTTGTTCTGCGTTAGGGGGACCCCGTAAGAAGAATGGAGTTATTGTGGATCGGAATGATGACAATTTTGCGTGGTGGGACGCCCGTATTCAAGAGTCCCTTTCTCTGCTTGTTGATTCAGTGTTATCTGTTTAGATGTTAACTAAATAAATGAATGAATGAATTTCTCTGCTTTAGTGGGACGCCCGCAAGAAAAACAGTGTTATTGTGGATCGGAATGATCACAATCCTGCGTGGTGGGACGCCTACATTCATGTGTTCCATATGACATGTTGGTGGGACGCCCGCAAGAAAATTGTTATTATTATAAACCAGAATGATCAAATTGTCTCAGATCGACACATCCTTACCAGATGAATAATTAAGACACGCAAAGGATCTGCTGTTGAATTTGATTCGTTGGTAAATAATGTTTGTGCAGATGCGATGTCTGCTGAAGTGAGGTGTTAATATATTTCCAATTCCCATCTCACAACTGGATCTCAGACAACGAGTTCCATCGTCGTTGTCATCAGAGGCCAATAGCAACAGAAAATCGGGATCGTAAGTGGGGATGGATCGGCCACAATCTACGTAGGGGGGAAACGAAATCTGTAAACAAGCGACATCGCAGCAAAAGCAGACCCAGAGGTTCATGGTGGCGAATCCTCAATAAAGAAATAAAAGAAGTCGACCGAAATCTAACCTGGCAACAGGTTAAAGCGAAAGCTGGATAACGCTCAGGATGAAGATATTTCAAGTTGACCCTTTGCACCACGGGATGTGTACAGGACCAGGAGTGGTGTTATTGTGGATCGGAATTATCACAATTTTGCGTAGTGGGACGCTCGCACTCAATAGATTCTTCTTCTCCGTTAGTGGGACGCCCGCAAGAAGAATGGTGTTATTGTGGATCGGAATGATCATAATTCTGCGTGGTGGGACGCCTACATTCATGTGTTCCATCTGATGTGTTAGTGGGACGCCCACAAGAAAATTGTTATTATTATAAATCAGAATGATCAAATTTTCTCAGATCGACACATCTTTACCAGTTGAATAATCAAGACACGCGAAGGATCTGCTGTTTAGTTTGATACGTTGGTAAATAATCTTTAAGCAGATGAAGTTATATATTTACAATTTTCATCTATTTTGCCCAAATGATCAACTAGTTTTTATTTTTTTCATTTGTTGGCGTTCAATTTAAAAGTATTTTATGTTTGTTTGGGTCTTATTTTTCAATAACAGTAAATTCTTCCAATTGGAACTATATGTATAAAGCAGTTTTTTGGCAAATTTTTTAAAACTCTTCTTACTTAGGTAAGAGTTCCATAATTCCTCCATTAACAGTAAGCGCTTGATATAACCCTAAGAATGTGACCTATTCGTAGATAGCAAGCCTTGGCCCAATAGAATGTATGATAAGAGTTGATATTATCGTTACCGTTGCCGTTTGGCAGCATAGCAGTAGTTGTGCACAGCAGGGACGGGGTTTTGTGAGTGATCCAGCACACCATGCGAATCGCAGAAGGCGAAGCATTTCTTCAGTAATTTGCTTCATTTTCTAAGGCAAGTTTTTAGCGTTTGTATATCACGCGGCTCGCACAAATACCCCATGTCCCAAAGAAAAAATGTCTCATCGCTAAGCTGTGGAAGGCTATCCACAGAAATCTACAGGATAACTTTACATAAGCCTTCAAATGGTCTTAACAGTAGTTTCGAGTACACGGATCTTTTCTGCTGAAACAGGTTATGCCGCAGCATTAAAATTCACTGAAATTCATAACGAGTGCACCCACTACTTTTACAAAGGACACTTCGAGCATTGCTACAAGGACCCAACACAAGTGTTGAGTAATTTTGTAAAAAAATATCTAGTTTCTCTCAAAATGAATAATGGCGGATTAAATCCGTTTTTACGGATTATACAATAGACGTGGGTAAAATTCAAAATAGTATCCAAGTGAATTTACGAAGAACTCAACGAACGCCTTGCTATCGATCTCGGTTGATATAAATTCAGTTGAATAAAACTACTTACCGGGTCAGCCTGCACGGCTGCGACTGATGCCAGTGCCAGGATCGTCACAATCTTGAACATCCTGCTTGGATAGATTGAAAAAAAAAAGCTACAACAGGTCACACCCAGTGACTGCCTATTTATATTGTACCCAGCAGTCTATCATTATTCCCACAGATTAGACTGCCCAAAATTGATGGGCATAAATTTACAAAACATGAAAGATTAGTGCTTGTGCGTCGGTGTGGCTTACTTTTTTTTTATTTAATTGCTACGATAATCCTTCTTATCGATATTTCCGGGGGGTAGGTTTCGATTCAAATTGCGTCTAGTATCTAAAACAAGTGTTTACAATCTTAAAATATACTGCAAATAGAAATTGGTTTATCTTATCGGCTCCATTGCTGGTGCGGGAGCTAATTCCTTCAGACAGATTAATTGAAATAAATAGCTTAATTTCTTTATTGTGTACATATGTATAGACGATATCGCGTTTACGTCATGGGATACTGGAATGGGTTGTTCGCATAACTGCCCTCTAAGTTGTACCAAGTTTGCAAGCGGGCTTGGTTTGGATAATTGCCAGGAACCAGATTCTCATTAATGTCAAGGAATGCCATATTTTGATTCTGAATAGGTGCCCAATTGATGTTCTGCAGATTGTTGTCCGAATTTGGCGTTGGGTTGCTGTGCAGCGCAAAGTTTGTCCACAATCGAACCATACGACTGCGAACGGTCAAGGCCGGGTTACCAGGTAGAATTGGAGTCACCGGAAGGTTAGTCATGGAGAACAAGTACGGTAGTTCATCTGCGTGAACTGCTCCGGGCCAGCTGCTGAGTAGAATTAGGCGTTTGACCAAGTTCAAGTCTCCGTCGAAGCTGAACTGGTAGTAGAAAGTTGAAGCCGTGTTGTGTTGGGCGGTCAGTCGGATAGTTTTATCGATAGGATAGATGAATTGCTGATCCGTGTGGAATCTTGTCCACTCGAGCATTATGTCTGGTCCAAGGGAACGATCTTGCCAATAGAAATCACGGAATCCTTGACTTACAGCATTTGAGGCTGCAGTTCCAGGTGATATACTCCAATAGTGGGGAACAAAGAACTGAGGATTACGGGTGAATTCGTTCCACACCGTGGAATCGATCGTGTGTTCGAGGATCATGAACAATGACTCCGCATCCGTGTACCCAAAGACCATTGGCATCTTATTGAAATTTCCTGAATTCAACGCATCGATGGGCCGCTGGGTGAGGAACGTAGTTTCTGGAGCGTTCACAGGTTCCGCCGTAGGCACAAATTCAAACGGTTTGAATCCACGAGGGATAGGAATATCCGTCCATCCTTGCTGTAGTCTTACAAATTCTCCTTTGGGAGTATAACGGAGAAGGCGCACCAGTTCAGCATTGTTGTTGGTTGGGTAACCGTAAGTGTCGGCTACGTGACGCGCCATTTCACGTGGGTTATATTGGAATGCCCATGGGGATAGAGAGGTTCCGGATTGTATAATGGCTTTGTGGAAGAGACCGGTTGCCATTGGTGACAAAACTAAATAGTGAGCAGCTGCGCCTCCAGCACTTTCACCGAAAACGGTCACATTGTTAGGGTCACCACCAAAGGCAGCGATATTATCACGCACCCATCGCAGGGCTTCAACGCAATCCTTCATACCCCAGTTTCCTTGAGCGTGTTCGTCACCAGTACTGAAGAATCCAAGGATTCCCAATCGGTAGTTGATAGTCACAATCACTACATTTTCTTGCACAAGGTGATCTGGACCATAGATCCACGCATCTCCAGAGCCTCCAGTGAACGATCCGCCATGTATCCAAACCATGACCGGCCGTGAACCGATGATATTTTGGGTGTAGACGTTCAAGAACAAGCAATCTTCATCGCCTGAATAACCGTCTCCAACCAAGGAGCCGGATGGGCACGAAGCACGATGATCACTGCCATCCTTGATTCCTGTCCATCCACGATGCGGTACGGTGTTCCGGAAGCGTAGCTCGTCAACTGGTGGTTCGCCGTATGGAATGCCCATAAATGAGAAGTAGCTACAGAATAGGCCACAGCTTGATGTGACGCCCTGAATTTGACCACCCCGGGTCGTGATAATAGGTCGGGACTGTAAAAAAAATAAAGCGTCAAAAATCTCTAGCAGAATCTACATTTCCTCTGGGGATTACCGTGTCAGCCCTTGAGGCTGCCACTGCCAAGACTAGTAGCGTAATAATCTTCAGCATTTTCTTAGGTGTTGAAAATGCAACTAAGGTGAGATTCCGCTGCGAAATCAGTATTTATAGGCTTCAAGTAATCGGTATTTGCAATCAACTGAATACACGGTGCGACAAAAATAAATAGTCCAGTTTCTAATCTGGAATTATTTGATTAAATTCGTTACATACAAAGTGTGTAATTGGAATTTTACAGCTTAGAGTTTGATATTTCGGACATTTCTGCTCTCAGTTGTATAACTCATTGAGCACTTCCACAGTTGTAATCTTGGATTTTCTAAGGTCTGGTCAACCTCAACTTTCACCGCTTTTTAAATACCACCCAAATTGTTTTTAAAATTTTTTAATTTTGTTTCGTTTTTTTTTGTTTCATTGTTTTATTGACGCTAAAGGACTTAATCCAAACCGTGTAAAAAAACCTGGGTGTAGTTTGTTAATGAACAAACATGGATATGACTTATTTTTATTTTCATACATAATTAGGTATGAGATGGATCAGAATTGAAATTTCCCTCAAAATCATATTGCCTCATGCCCGGAAGCCTCCTTTCAAGAGGTCCGAAAGCCTTCTTTCAAGAGGCCCGAAAGCCTCCTTTCAAGAGGCCCGGAAGCCTCCTTTCAAGAGGCCCGGAAGCCTCCTTTCAAGAGGCCCGGAAGCCTCCTTTCAAGAGGCCCGGAAGCCTCCTTTCAAGAGGCCCGGAAGCCTCCTTTCAAGAGGCCCGGAAGCCTCCTTTCAAGAGGCCCGGAAGCCTCCTTTCAAGAGGCCCGGAAGCCTCCTTTCAAGAGGCCCGGAAGCCTCCTTTCAAGAGGCCCGGAAGCCTCCTTTCAAGAGGCCCGGAAGCCTCCTTTCAAGAGGCCAGGAGCCTCCTTTCAAGAGGCCCGGAAGCCTCCTTTCAAGAGGCCCGGAAGCCTCCTTTCAAGAGGCTCGGAAGCCTCCTTTCAAGAGGCTCGGAAGCCTCCTTTCAAGAGGCTCAGAAGCCTCCTTTCAAGAGGCCCGGAAGCCTCCTTTCAAGAGGCCCGGAAGCCTCCTTTCAAGAGGCCCGGAAGCCTCCTTTCAAGAGGCCCGGAAGCCTCCTTTCAAGAGGCCCGGAAGCCTCCTTTCAAGAGGCCCGGAAGCCTCCTTTCAAGAGGCCCGGAAGCCTCCTTTCAAGAGGCCCGGAAGCCTCCTTTCAAGAGGCCGGAAGCCTCCTTTCAAGAGGCCCGGAAGCCTCCTTTCAAGAGGCCCGGAAGCCTCCTTTCAAGAGGCCCGGAAGCCTCCTTTCAAGAGGCCAGGAAGCCTCCTTTCAAGAGGCCAGGAAGCCTCCTTTCAAGAGGCCCGAAAGCCTCCTTTCAAGAGGCCCGGAAGCCTCCTTTCAAGAGGCCCGGAAGCCTCCTTTCAAGAGGCCCGGAAGCCTCCTTTCAAGAGGCCCGGAAGCCTCCTTTCAAGAGGCCCGGAAGCCTCCTTTCAAGAGGCCCGGAAGCCTCCTTTCAAGAGGCCCGGAAGCCTCCTTTCAAGAGGCCCGGAAGCCTCCTTTCAAGAGGCCCGGAAGCCTCCTTTCAAGTGGCTCGGAAGTGGGTCATATGTCTCCTTTCAAGACGCTTAGAAACCTCCTTCTCAAAAGACTCGGAATCTTGCTTTTAAAAGGCTCGGAAGCCTCCAAAATTCCACAAAGTCTTGTGGGAAGCTTTATGTATAAACATAATTTTTAATTCGAAAGTTCCACGGAATAACGAAAATTGCAGACAGTTCGATGGGGTACCTCTCAAGAAAAAAGTTGAAAACCGCTGTTTCAGATGGAAGCAATGTACTCTGCAATAGTCGAGGTTCCGTTCTGGCCACTTGGTTGCGAGTGCTGAGAAAAGGAAAGGATGTTTTGTTGGACACCTATTTAAGAAAGATGCCGAGAACTATACGACCTCTTATAAGGTGCCACCGGAGGTTTTTGGAATTGTTAGTGTGGAAAGTTAATAACAGTAGGAATAGTTTTGGTACAACATGATAGACAAAAAAGAACTAAGATATAACTGCAAAGTATGAATGATACTAGTCTGGAATTGAACCCACGACCTTCTGCTGATAAGGCAGAAGCGGTAACCATTAGACCACCGAGCTCATCTCATGATTTGTCTATATCCACTTATAATCAAAAAATCAAAACTACGCCCTAAGAACACATTTTTTATTTACAAACAAATTTTTGCCCTCCGTAGGACTCAAAATAAACTTTTTTTTATTTTCATAAACGAGACTTTCAGTTCAGCCCAAGGCTGGCTCGTCTCGTAAAATGAACTTTTTTGTAATGATTCTGAAATTGCCTCCCTGGCATAGTACCAACGAACTTCATAGAAATTCTAATATTGAGACACTGTAACAAATGTCCAATAAAATAATTTACAATAGAAAAATACATAAAATTTCCCTGGAATAGTTGAAAAATATCGAAAATGCAAAAAAGTTGGTGAGTAGTAAAGAAATTTAAAACGATTGTGCATAAATCGATATAGAGAGTGTGGTGCTGCAATATTTGACATTTGAAAAGCAAAACAGCCAGTCTAGGCAACGCAGGGTCCGATTAGTCAGTAATTAATAAGTAAAAAATGGATTTTAAGCGCCTGCTTAAGAGAAAATAAACATTAAAGTTGTTTCCTAAACCTTTTGTGAACTTTTTGACCTAAATAGAATGGCGTTCCAACTTACTGGATTCGAGTCCAATGCTCTATTTGGTTTTGGTATGGTCCATCTTCGAAATAAGGGGCGAATAATTCACTGGAACATCTGAAATGTCTATAGAAGATTGTAATATCCAGCTTACGTGCACTTTCCATTTTTTATTTACACTAAGTTTCTGCTATATCGCCAAAATCCCTATCGCATAATCATCGCTTGATTGTTCTACAATCCTCCAGCTCCACCTGTGCCTTAAAGCTAGATAATATAATCCAGCAACAAATATCGGACATGGGGAATCTAAATGTACACCTGTGTTTGGAACAATAGCAGTTAAAGCGGATTTTATCATACAAAATGACCAACTTCAACATGGTGTTATTCTGCTCTCTTTTGATCGATTAAGGCGAAGTTTTGAGCGATCTACATGTTCAAATTATCAATGACCGTCACAATCGCTGTTCTCAAGTAATCTTTTTAGTGGACACGTTACTGGTTTATAGTCTAAATGCTTATTTACTGGTTTTGAAAACAGTGACAAACCTATATGCAGAATAAGTAAAAAAATGTTCCAAAGAAAATTCGAAGATATCTGCTGTTTGTAAAAAATCGCACACAATCAACCTCCACTTGAAAATCGCGCTTGCAAAAATAAGCATTTAATTCAGGGAATTATGACTTTTAAGTAAAAAAAAAATAACTATAGAAATGCAAAAATTTTGTTGCACCATGACATCTGAGATAAGTTGGTCAACAACAGAGAAATTTTATTTTGATTCGAATGCCGTATGTAGGGGGTAAGTGACCATCAACCACGGTGGTACATGATTTGGGATTTCCAAGGGTAGAAATCTTATCGAGCAAATTTATTATACGGTTTGAAAATATCATAAGCTGGAAGTCGCGCGATGATGACGGTAGCAAGCACAGCTAATCAAATCACTAAATAAGGAACGCCTCAAATCAATGATAATCCTTTTCATACGCACCCGAAAATCGATTTCATTGTCTTATCTGTGTCTAAGCCATATCTGATGATTACTGTTTTAGTTTAGCTTCAAATTGACCGAAAAATGAACGCGTTTCTGTTGTTTTGCTTAATATTCCTCACGGGAGTAACCGCTCAAACTCGGCCAACCTTAACTACTCCCTCCGGTCAGATACAAGGCACTGTAGAGTCGTGCGGTACATTTTGTTCGTACTATTCCTTCAAAGGTATTCCCTACGCGAGCCCACCTGTGGGAGCTCTTCGTTTCCGGAACCCAGTTGCGCACCCAGGATGGAGCGGAGTGCGCGATGCGAGCAAGCACGGCTCTTTTTGCCTCCATTTCGATCAACAGACCTTCACCACAGTCGGGGAAGAAGACTGCCTGTTCCTGAATGTGTATACGCAGGAATTGATTGGACAACGTCCGGTGATGTTTTGGATTCATGGTGGTGCCTATAGTTCTGGGTTTGGTGACTCTGATGTTTTCGATCCACAGAAACTGGTCAGAGAAGGTGTAGTTGTTGTGACCATTAACTACAGGCTTGGAGCATTAGGTTTTCTCAGTACTGGCGATGAACATGCTCAAGGAAATTGGGGTCTAAAGGATTGCATTGAAGCATTGCGTTGGGTGCAAAAAAACATTGCTGCATATGGTGGCAACCCAAGCGAAGTGACCATATTTGGAAACTCCGCTGGAGGTTCATTGGTACACTTCCTGTATCTTTCTAATATGGCAGATGGATTATTTCACAAAGCGATATCTCAAAGTGGAACCGCATTGGCCACGTTTGCTTTCCAAGCTAACCCCAAGTTCTATGCGCAAAGGATGGCAAATATTTTCGGCTTCTCGAGTGACAGTGCAGTTTACGTAGACCAGCTGAGAAGCCTGCCAGCAGAAAGTTTTGTTCCATTTCAAGAGCTCTTGTACACAATTCCTGTTCCGAGATATTTACGACCTTTGGATTTTGCACCTACAGCCGAACCTGCCAGCGCTCCTGAACCAAGGGCATTGACAACAGATCCAATGACTTTAATGCGATCACGACAGCACACTGTCCCCTTCCTCGTTGGATATAACGACTTTGAAGGTTCCTTCTTCACTGTAGTGGAGTTTTTGGTTGACCAAACCGTTCTTAATCAGTTCAATGCAAATACTGATTTGTTTGTACCATTTTACTGGAACATCAACGCCGGATCACCAACTTCTGCGGCAGTGAGCAATGCATTCAGTCGACATTATTTCAATTATCAGCCATTGTCTCTTAACCTGTTCTTCGAATGGAGTCATTACTACGGGGATCATTTATTCCTATTCCCGATTCACTACACAGCTCAAATTCATGCCCAGGGTCAGGCACCGGTTTACTACTACCAGTTTTCGTACGATGGAGATTTGAACTTGTTTAAAAAACTGCTCGCCATAACAGACCCCGGAGCGACTCACACCGACGAGTTACCATATTTCTTTGAGATGGCATATCAAATGGGTGCCGATATACCGTCGAACAGTCATGCACGCACTGTCAGTGATCGAATGATTCGAATGTGGACTAATTTTGCAAAGCACGGGTAAGAGTTATAAACTAAACTGTTTGGTTGGTAAATTAAACTTCTTTCTTTGCAGTAATCCCACGCCTAGTTCGGATTCCCTATTGCAGAACACGATCTGGCCTACGATACAGGAAGGTGCTAATGGGGTTACAATGTTGGACATTGGACAGAATCTGGTGATAACGGATGCATCAAAATCAGATGTATTCATGCTGTGGCACCAACTTCAAGATCAATATGCAACGAATCCATTCTTGTAACAGTCGAATAGTAATGCAATATATTTTAGGAACTAATTTAGAAAGACCGAACTTTTTATAGTGCCTATCATTTCATTTACTTAGTTAACATCTAAACAGATAACACAGAATCAACCATTTGACGCCACAATACACGGTTTGAGGTCACATCTCTCCATTGGTTGCGCGTCAAGTCGTTCTCTATCTGACGAAGTTAGCGCTCAACTTCTGAGCGAGGAAGACGCGTTTATATACAAACTCAAAAGTCGGCTTCTTTTCACGAGTTCTTCGAGAAGTTTATCCATTTCGCGCCCGCGTGTTCGTTTAATAACGGCTCCGGCATCTCGATGAACCGCCGCGAGAATACTTTTCGCATCGAGTACGCCAATGTACCAAAAAAACCATCCTTCGAGGAGCTACATAATTTCATCGGTGAACAGCTAGGCTTGAAGCGAGAAGAAATACAACGCATTCAGTGTAGCAAATACCTTGGCTGTGTGTTTGTAAAAACTAATGGAATTTCAATTGCCCAACGAATTGTGGACAATCACGATGGTAAACACGAACTTGTTATCGACAATAAGCGCTATCCAATCCGCATTCAGATGGAAGATAGAGACATTGACGTTAAATTGTACGACCTATCCGAGGACATACAAGACCAGGCAATTATCGATTTCCTATCAAGCTTCGGCGATGTACTATAGATTCGTGACCAACCATGGGACGATAAATACTTGTTCATGGGAGTATCATCCGGAGTTCGCGTGGCAAGAATGATAGTGAAACGAAACATTCCATCTTTCGTCACTATTGACGGTGAAACCACATGCTTGTCTTTCAATGGCCAGATTACCACGTGTCGTCACTGCAGTGAGTCCACCCACAATGGCATATCCTGCATTCAGAATAATAAGCTACTTATTCAGAAACTGGCAGCTGATCAAGCAAATCCGTCTTACGCAAACGTTGCGAAGCAGTCAGCACCTGCAAGAAAACACACATCCAATTTCCCAAAAAGCGGCGGCTCAGCTCCACTACCCTCGATATCAGCAACATCATCTTCTGCAACTAACACATCGGCATTACCACTTAACAATGACCCGGCTCCACCGGCAAATGAGATGCAAACTCACGGCAACACAACCACTTCTACATCCAGAACAGAACCGAAAGCTTTTCTAATGCCCCCGCCGGCGTTCCCATCATCAAGCAAGATGCCTTCCACAACACTCCTACCTGAATCAACAAATCAACATCAACAACATCGACTCCAACAAACACGACCTGAAGACTCTCAGCGTGGCGACGGTCACGATACGGACGATTCAACGACATCCAGCAGGCGTACCCGTGGGCGACCTCACGCAAAAAAAACCCAGATTAATCCACCTAGCGGTGATGGCGCCTTTCTCGCGCAAAAAGGTAATAAATGTAGCCTTTACGTCTACACCTCGATGATGTACAAGAAAGGCAAAACAGTTACACCGTCTAATGTTATGATAGAAAATTTACACTAGTAGACGACAGATGGCGCTGCCAAAAGTTTCTCGAATTTCCTATGTTCGAATTTTGACTTTCGGACAATTTCATAGTACTATGGAACTGAACGAAGAGCATACCTACGCCTAAATGCGTGCAACACGAGCATCTTTATAGTACGATGAAACTCTTAATGGGAGCAAGCCACGGATAAACTTTAAAAATATTCATAGATGCAAGGCATTTTTCATAACACATTATTGTTCTATGTGACTATGCCTTATCACTATTTTAATATTATCTATTTTTTGCAATTTTCAATTATTATGAAATTCAATAATGATCAACAGCGTTTTAGTCTCTGTCGGATGCAACTTGTTGCAAGAAAATCGGTTAAGAGTTTCTATGTGAAAATTTGGCTAATGTTTTTTATGGCATTTTGTGCACACACACACGCACACACATACACACACACACACGCACACACGGACAGACAGACATTTGTTCAGCTCATCGAGCTGAGTCGAATGGTATATAACACTATGGGTCTCCGGGACTTCTATCAAAAGTTCGAATTTGGAGTGAAATGATAGCCTTTCGGTACAACTTAGTTGTACGAGAAAGGCAAAAATGCGGCATTTACCCGAAGACGGTTGCACTGACTCAAAATAAATAATGGAGAACACTAGCTATAACCTTGCAACTATAAACATCAACACAATATCAAACGAGACTAAAATAAATGCACTTCGCTCTTTTGCGCGTACCATGGACCTGGATATTATCTTCATCCAAGAGGTTGAAAACGAACATCTCAGTATCCCGGGCTACAACATCGTCAGCAACGTAGATCAAGCACGTAGAGGCACTGCAATTGCACTAAAAGAATACATCAAATTCTCCCATGTAGAGAAAAGCCTTGATGGTCGAATAGTAGCGGTTCGAATCAATAACACCACACTTGTTAGCATCTACGCACACAGCGGAACACAACTGCGCAGCGAGAGAGAAAGACTGTTCAATAACACACTCGCATACTACCTCCGATATGACACCCAGAACACGATCCTTGCTGGTGACTTCAACTGTGTCATACGGCAAGTCGATGCTACTGGTACTAACTCTAGTCCTGCCCTTCGGGCGGTTGTTCAACAGTTGCAACTTTGCGATGTATGGGAGAAACTACATCCACGTACGCCTGGTCATACATACATCACCTCAAATTCAATGTCAAGAATCGACCGCATCTACGTCAACACAAATCTGCAACAGCATATTCAATCGGCAGACACACATGTATGTTCTTTTACAGACCACAAAGCTGTAACAACACGATTATTTTTACCAAATCTCGGAAGAGAGCCCGGCCGTGGATTTTGGAGCCTACGTCCTCACTTGCTAACAGCTGATCACATCAATGAGTTCCAACAACACTGGCAAAGATGGACTCGACAACGGCAAAACTTTCCGTCGTGGATCTCATGGCGGATAACATTTGTAAAGCCAAAAATAAAATCTTTTTTTAGATGGAAAACAAAACTAGCTTTTGACCACTTCCACGACCAGTATCAACACCTATACGCACAGCTTCGGACTGCGTATGACCAGTATTACGCAAATGCAGCAGTATTGACGACGATCAATCGCATCAAAGGACAAATGCTGACCTTGCAACGTAGCTTCACTCAAATGTTTGTTCGCATCAACGAAACCTACGTTGCAGGAGAAGCATTATCGACCTTCCAGCTGGGCGAGCGAAGGAGAAAGCGAACAACAATCACGCGTCTACGGGTGGGAAATGAAACTCTGGACAACTCATCAGACATCGAACAACACATGCTACACTACTACCGCGAACTCTACTCAGCTGATGACAGGTTAGATGGAAACGGCGAGAGAAGCTTCGATTGTGATCGAATCATTCCCGAGAATGACGAAGTTAACGACGAATGCATGAATGAAATAAATACATCGGAAATACTGAATGCTATCAGAACCAGCGCTTCGAGAAAATCTCCGGGATCAGATGGAATACCTAAGGAATTCTACCAAATAACCTTTAATATTATTCACAGGGAGCTGAATCTATTACTAAACGAAGCACTTGCAGGCAACTTTCCTCAAGAATTCGTTAACGGAGTTGTGGTGTTAGTCAAAAAAAAAGGTTCGGACGACTCTCCCCACTCGTACCGTCCGATTTCACTATTAAATTTTGACTATAAAATACTCTCACGGATACAGAAGGCGCGATTGGAAAACGTAGTACGAGTCCACCAGATTTTGAGTGACAGTCAGAAATGTGCCAACCCGAATCGGAACATATTCCAAGCCACTCTTTCTCTAAAAGATAGAATAGCTCAACTAAAACAGAGAAAGCAAAGAGGCAAATTCATTTCCTTCGACCTGGAACAAGCCTTCGATCGTGTTCATCGCCCTTTCCTTCATCAAACCATGTGCTCGCTCGGAATAAATCGTGGACTGGTAAAGCTACTCTCGCGAATAGCTACTCTCTCCACTTCTCGGTTACTAGTCAACGGTCATCTTTCATCTACCTTTC
This sequence comes from Armigeres subalbatus, assembly GCF_024139115.2. Lineage (NCBI taxonomy): Eukaryota > Metazoa > Arthropoda > Insecta > Diptera > Culicidae > Armigeres > Armigeres subalbatus. The sequence goes on from NC_085139.1 coordinate 122,141,068, forward strand.
CGATCCAACGGTCTGTTCGTCAAGGGTGCCCCTTGAGCATGCTGCTCTTCGTGCTCTACTTACATCCACAACTTAGTAGGCTCGAGAGAATGTGTAGAGAAGATCTCGTCGTTGCCTACGCAGACGACATTACCGTAATCAGCACATCGATACCAAGGATTCACACCATGAAAGAACTGTTCGATCGCTTTGAGCACGTGTCCGGTGCAAAGCTCAACATACAAAAGACACACTCTCTTGACGTTGGATACATCGACGGGAACCCAATGAACATCCCATGGCTCAGCACTACCAATACAGCGAAGGTTCTAGGAGTGGTTTTTTCAAATTCCATTCGACTGATGGTAACGTTAAACTGGAATGAAGTGGTAAGAAAATTCGCTCAACTCACTTGGCTCCACTCTATGCGATCTCTAAATCTTTGCCAAAAAGTGATCCTACTGAACACTTTCATTTCATCAAGAATATGGTATGTTGCCTCCAATTTGAGTCCATTTGCGGCCCACACTGCAAAAATAACCTCAACAATAGGTACATTTCTATGGTGTAGAATCCCAGCACGCATGCCGATTCTCCAGCTAGCACGTGATTCTTCCAAAGGTGGTTTAAAATTGCAGATCCCTGCTATAAAATGTCGTTCATTGATCCTGAATCGACATCTACAGGATATTGAATCTCTTCCGTTCTACAAATCGTACATTTTTCCGGTTAACAATATCCAGACACCAATTCCTGCAGATCTTCCAGACCTCAAATTGATAAAACAACAACACAGATTACTCCCAGTACAAATTCTTCGTAGTCCATCAAATGAACAAATTCATCGGTTCTTCCTAGAACAAACGGATACACCCAGAGTGGAACGGAACAGTCCAAACACCAACTGGAATCGATCTGGCTTAACGTATCTACAGGCAAATTAACCACTGCAATACGGAGTGAACTATTCCTGATCGTGAATGAAAAATCAGAACATCGTCAACTATACCATCACATCGGGCGAGCGGATACAGAAAATTGCAACCATTGCGGAGCGGCTGTTGAGACTTTAGTTCACAAATTCAGCGAGTGTCCAAGAGTTGTGGATGCATGGACCTTTTTGCAGAACAAAATATCAGCGATCTTAAATGGCTGGCGACAGCTCAGCTTCAATGACCTACTGAGACCGGTTCTTCAAAACATCAGTTCTCATAACAGAATAAAATTGCTAAAATTGTTTACTCTTTATATCTCCTATATTGATACCTGTAATTATGTAATTGATATTGCAGCACTAGAATTTCATTTAAATTGTGAAAATTAAAACAATTATGTAAATAGCTTTTATCCACACTAGATCAATAAATCTTATTATAAAAAAAAAAATCTGACCAGACCTTCTCGCTCGCTGCGCTCCACGCCTTCTCGTAACTGCCGGGTGAGCAACAAGAAAGTAGAGGCTTCAGTGCGCGTTTGTTCGTGTTTTGAGACGTGGAACGATCGCGGGATCATCGAAGTAATTGGTTCGCTTTTCCAGAGCAGCATACGTGTTGTAATAAAGTTTATATTACTCATATATAACCAGATTGTGCGGATCGGTAAATCACTTTGACACTTCGTTAAAAATGTTTATTTAGTCGCTTTCCTAGGCGACTTCCTATAGATTACCTTCTCATCTAACTAACTATCCCTTTCCATGGCGCTCACGGAAATGCAGAGGATTCCTCGGTCACTTGTAACAATCAGTGTAAATGTAACAAACAAATAAACAATTGGTGAGTTGCGCAAATTTGTTGTTTCTCGGCCAATCCTACCTACCTACTTATACTTATGATGGTCGTACAACTTCGTGTTGTCCGGAGCAATACCGGATGTAATGTTTTGTTTCTCCGCACTCCGGCCGCACGCGCATCTTCCTCGATTGCACACAGCCAGCTAGAGCGGGATCTACTCCGGAGCCGACGGCGTCTTCCAGGTTCTCTGCTAAACATGACTTTTGTAGGTCTCTATCGGGATACGCACTACATGTCCAGCCCACTGTAATCTGTCGTGTTTTATTAGACTGCTCATCTCTGCAGTTTTGTACACTTGGTACAACTCGTGTTTCTTGCGTCTGGACCATTCACCATTTTCCACCACGCCGCCTAGTATTGAACAGAATATTTTCCACGAGTATTTTTTTCCGAGAATTCGACAGTCTGCATCTTTTAACGTCCATGCTTCATGGCTGTACAGGGCGACAGGATGAATTAACTACGTGTACAGAGCTAATTTTGTCTGTGCCTGTAGGCTACGAGCACTGGCGGAGACAGAGGTGGAGACCACATAATGCAATCACACCTTTGTTCTCATAGGCTATTGTTCTTGCGCTATGTGGTGCCTCATCAAATAACAATAGCTGGCGCCGCCAATTGCTACGAGACTTTAGCGGACTACGCAAGCCGTCAAAAGTCCTACTTGCAGTCGCAACACGTCTTTTCGACTCGCGGCTAACGTCATTATCACATGTGTTTCAAAATATATGAATTCGTTGACAACCTTCATCCATTTCCACCTCTGGACCAGCACCGTTTGGACTGCCACGGTCTCTGTAAGCCACCAGGTACTTAGTTTTAACAGAGTTTATGATCAGTCCTATTGTAACAGTCTTCCGTTTGAAAGGCGAGAAAGCCTCTTCCACTGATCGCCTATCTACACCAGAGGCATTCCACGGGGGCATGTCAGTCGATCCTGAGCGACCATTTCGAAAATATTTGAAACTCTGCACAGTTTTTCAATTTCATCTAAATCGTCATTTTTCGATATCAAATCTTCATATTGAGTCACGACTAACTTTTCAAAAGGGTGTATGTGAAAATGGTTCAAAAATATTTAAAAAGCTGCACAGCAAAAACGGAATGTTCGATTGTTATGATTTTTTCAGCAAAGTTAGACAACTAAATGGTGATTCTTAAGAAAATGTGCACAGTAAAAAAAATTTTTTGCCTTTAAAAATATCATTTTGTCACAAAACTCAAATATCTCAAAACCCTATCTTTTTTCGAACGTAATTTTTTAGGGAAAACGGTCCATTATATTAGCTATCTACCATAAAAATTTGGTGATGGTAAACTAATAAACAAAAAGTTATGACATTTCAAACATTTCACAATTTTCACATTTAGTAAAAAAAATTTTTTCTGTGTAAGTTATTTCGAGAATTGCAGTTTGATGCAGATTTTATTGTTAAGGGACGTGATTTAAACAAGTTGTTTTCATGATATTTTGATTTAATTATTCATAGCATCTATAAGAAACTTAGACACGATCCAGTGTTGTGATCAAAAGTATTGATAGTGTCATAATTTTCATTGCACGTGACTGGCGAAAAATTCTTTTAATAGTGTTGAAACCTGTTGATAATAACGTTGATAGAAACATAACAGAAATGTTATTTTAAGACAAAAGCTGCAAAATCAAAGATTTATATACACGTGTACGTCTATAGTTTACCTGCAAAAATATACCTCTTAGAGAATAGACTTTATGATCGGGAGGAAACGGGTATCTTCAACAACAACAAATGCATGATAGGTACATACCATGACAATGCTCACGAAAAAAGCAAAAAATTACTACTACTAAGGTTGTTAAAGATCTTATAGTAATTTTTTTCTTCAGTCAAGCAAATGACACCAAACTAGTCAGTAAAAACTTAAAAGTGATTTTGTTTATTGAAATATTACGAACAACATGAGTAGCCGCTTTCTCAACTGTTGTAGGCCGTTTGATGGAAAAAAGTGTTCAAAAGAGTTACGAAATCTCACCGAAAGCACCATCGATAAACTGAAAGCGACTGGTTATGCTCCAATGTCCACATTGAATACAAATTTACTCATTTGCACGTCCTGCCGTCTAAACGTTGACAAAAGAGCAATCTGTATATCATCGGTTGAGCAGAGCGCAGGAAGTTTGAAAACGACAGCAACTGAGGAATTGCCAGATGTATCGACAACAACTGAGGAATTACCAGAAGTATTAAGTGCTGAGAGCCTTGCCACCGTACCATCAGCGAAATCTGTTTCAACAAATCAATCGGAAGATGAGTGTATCCCAAAGGTCAACATCGAACGCTTTAACGAGGGCATAGCTGGGATAAAAGTGACTCCGATTAAATGGAGTAAGATGGACTACGTATATTACCTGGAGAAAAAATACCGTGAAATAAACGAAGCTGTACGAAGAAACCTCTTCAAATTAGGACCTGATGATGTGGAAAATACAGACTACGATGAGGTAATTATAAATATGAAGGAAAGGTTCTCGAATGCAGCCACGACAAGAAAAGAAAAATTATTGATTTTGTCGATGCTGCCAAGTTCGTGGTCTATTCAGGATGCCATTGATGAGTTCAAAACCAATAGAAATACAGTAAAAGAGGCAAAACAATTGAAGAATAACTGTCTTTCAACCAAAAATACTAGGTCTAGTACTGCATTAACAGATGAGACAAAAGAAATAGTAGTTCAATATTTTGAAGATGATGAAGTAAGTCGAGCTATGCCTGGTCAAAAAGATTATGTATCAGTAAAAAAAGATGGAAAGCGTCAAGCAATCCAAAAACGATTAATGATGACGACTTTGAAAGAAGCGTACACACGCTTCAAGGAAATTCACGATAATATTAAAATAGGTTTTTCCTCATTTGCAAGCCTTCGGCCAAGGCAATGTAAGCTTCTTTCCAATTCAGGAACACATAATGTGTGTGTGTGCACAACCCATGAGAATATTAATCTTATTTTACATACACTGGATTTTGTTTTTACACGATTTACATTTTCTCAATTTTTCACTCATCCTAAATGTTTAACGTACCTATATTAATTATCATGTGATTTTTCTTTGATTTATTCTGGATTTTTTGAAACATGTTGCGAAGAGTTTGGTGACAAATTGAAGTCACACGATCAAAAATACGAGCGAAAAAAAATCGTGTAAAAACAAAATCCTGTGTAGTTTGAAAAGAATCAATTTAACAAAGGATATTAAAATGTTTACTGGTAGTCTTTTGTGTGAAAATACAACATCAAATTGCTATCTACGATCTTGTTCGGATTGTCCAGATTCTTCATCATTGGAAAATACTTTATTCGCTGAGTTTGAAGAAAAATATATTGATCAGTTATCATTTGAGCAATGGGTGACCACGGATAGGTGTGACATAGAAACTATTGTAAAACCTGTAGATGAGTTTGTGTCATATTTTTGCTTGAAATTAGAAAGTTTAATCCCTCACGATTTCATTAAAACAGAACAATCCAGCTTTTTAAAAAATACGAAAAATACATTACAAAATGGTGAATTTTTAGTCATTTGTGATTTTTCTGAAAATTACAGCTTTGTATTGCAAGATGAAGTGCAGTCCCATCACTGGAACGTACAACAAGCTACAATTCATCCATTCGTTATTTATTTTAATGGAAGTACGCAAATTGAACACTTAAGTTTTATTATAATTTCCGAAGATTTAAGACACGATTCAGTATCCGTAAACTTGTTCATTGAAAAAATGATTAACTTTTTACGCGTTGATAAGCATAAAGAAGTCAAAAAGATATATTTCATGTCTGATGGAGCAGCGTCGCAGTACAAAAATCGTAAGAATTTTTTGAGCCTATGTCAATTTAAATCAATGTACGGAATTGATGCAGAATGGTATTTTTTTGCTACATCACATGGCAAAGGTCCTTGTGATGCTATTGGAGGAACAATAAAGCGCATGGCCACAAGAGCAAGTTTAGCCAAAGAACGTGAGCATCCAATTAAAACTGCGAAAGAACTTTTTGATTGGGCAAATCGTAGAAAAGAAAAAGATTTAACCAAATTATCATTTTGTTTTACTACTACTGAAGAGTACGAAATAAAGGCTTCAGAGCTCAGCGAGCAATTTAATAACGCGAAAACGATCCAAGGAACCCAAGAATTTCACTGTTTCATTCCATTGTCGGAAAATAAAATTAAAGCAAAACTATACTCAAACTGTGCTGATAATAATTCAAAAGTGTTCGATATTTTAAAACATTTGAATAAAAATAAATAAAAAATAAGTATTAATAAACTGTTTTCATGATATCATAACCCATACCAAAATTCAAACCCAAAACTCTTAGAGTTTCTATAACAACATTGTGTAACTGCCACATTTAATTTAATACTTAGGATAATATTAATTCATTTTTATTTATTTATACATATAATATTTATACATATAATATACATAATATCGATGAATACATAAATATGGAATATCATACAAACAACTTGTTTAACTCACGCAAGGCCCTTAACAATAAAATCAGCATCAAACTGCGATTCTTGAAAAAAAAAAAAAATACACGGAAATTTTTTTTTGTTTACTATATGTGAAAATTGTGAAATGTTTGAAATGTCATAACTTATTTGTTTTTTAGTTTACCATCACCAAATTTCTATGGTAGATAGCTAATATAATGGACCGTTTTCCCTAAAAAATTACGTTCGAAAAAAGATAGGGTTTTGAGATATTTGAGTTTTGTGACAAAATGATATTTTTAAAGGCAAAAAATTTTTTTACTGTGCACATTTTCTTAAGAATCACCATTTAGTTGTCTAACTTTGCTGAAAAATCATAACAATCGAACATTCCGTTTTTGCTGTGCAGCTTTTTAAATATTTTTGAACCATTTTCACATACACCCTTTTGAAAAGTTAGTCGTGACTCAATATGAAGATTTGATATCGAAAAATGACGATTTAGATGAAATTGAAAAACTGTGCAAAGTTTCAACTCAATAGAAAATCATGAATTAAAAATTTTCTTAAATTTTGATGCTGTTGCTTGGAATCGCTCACCAATGATATCGATGTCATTCGCGAAACCAAGGAGCATGTAAGACTTGTTGATGACGGTTCCGTTTCTTTGCACACCAGAATTTCGAACTGCACCTCCCAGAGCTATGTTGAATAGCAGCTTAGAGTGCGCATAGCCCTGCTTCAATCCATCTAACTGACTCTCGATTTGGATCCCATCCAGCGTCGCACGAATGAGCTTAATAAGCTTTGCCGGAAATCCATGTTCAAGCATTATATGCCACAGTTCATTCCGTTTCACCGAGTCATACGCTGCCTTGAAATCTACAAACAAATGATAAGTTTGTAAGTTGTATTCCCGAAATTTATCAAGGATTTGTCAGACATCTGGTCCGTTGTTGATCGTCCTTTTCGAAAACCGTTTTGATATTCGCCGACAAAGGTCTCCGCAAAAGGACGCAGATTGCAAAACAGACTTATGGAAATTACCTTGTAATCGGTATTGAGGGGTGTTATATCTCGATAATTAGCAGAATAGAGTATGTGCCATTTCTTGAGTTCAGATCAAACAAGCAACTAGTTCGGACGTGTTTTACTTTTCGGTCGCGTGTTTTCCTAGTTTCGGCTGGTAGTCAGTCCTTTAGTGGATTTTCGGCCAAAAAGTTACCTGCCATTTTCTAGCGTCCGTTGGGTGATATTTGGCCAGTGCGTCAGGGACCAGGTTTCCGTACAGGACCGTACAGTGAAAACAGCCCCGATTTGCCCTAGATTCGGATATTTTTTAGGATCGTTCAGTCGGCGGGTAAGGCGTTTTTTTTTTAGTGCGCGAAAAGTGGACTTCCCGTAGCGTTTGGTGCTTCTGGACAGTGCATCCAGGGTGGGGACCCTTATCATGTGGCCAAAGAATCAGCCCTTTCGGTCCGAGGTGACTGGAGATCCGGATTTTTCGTTCCGGATGGTGACGTCATTCGGCTGACCGGTCCCAGTACATAGCAAGTGCGGTGAAAATTTTCCCATTTTTTTTGTTTTCGTTTACCGACTGTCGAGTTCAGTGTGCGGCCGTGCTGAAAAGTAGGGGCGCGATTTCTTCACCGGCGTGGTACCATCACCCCAGAGCGTTGGTGTTGTCTATTCGTCTTGCTTAGTTAGCTCGTTATCGTTGCGCGCGTTTCAAACTAAGGAGTATTCGGTTCATGAACATTTAAAGAACAAAAATATAAATAAAATAAAGATTACTATAAACTATTTCGACAGTCGGCTGGCAAGAGTTTTAATTATAAACACATAAACAACATATGTAATGGGTCGAGTTGTCAGCTTGGGGCAAACGTCCTTGGCCTACCTAACCCTACCCAACAACAAACTCCGTAGATCTTATGAGCGCGTCGCCAAGTCGGAGCCCCTCGCTAAGAAAGTTCTGCATCAACATTTCCTTCCCTGTCTCTAGTTACGGTAAAGATGGGCGTGGCCGGGAGTAGTAATCCTCATGCTTTTGTTATTTTTATCGATTGAAATCAAGGATTACTCCCCACCTTGATTTCTGATAGCAATCTGGATAAGGATTTCAAAAGACACATGAGTATCACTAGTGTCCAATCTACGAAGAATACCGTAACAACGCTAACGCTAATAGAGTATGTGCCATTTCTTGTAGATGAGGCCATCAAGCCATCTCGAAGGCATTTCTTCTTCCTCCTAAATCATTCTAATCACTTGGTACAATTTTCATTCAGCCGGTCACACCCAAGTTTTTGAAGCTCGGCCGGGATTCCGTTCTTCCCAGCAACAGCACCGTTCTTTAGCTCTCGATCAGCTTTTCTCACTTTCCACTCTCTAGCGTTGGTGGCTTCAATGCTGACCATTATTCCCAATCCTGATTTTGTTTGTGCTTTCTCTGTCCGATTGTCCAATTAACAATAACCAGGGATTGCAGAAATCGCTCTCAATAGATAACAAACAACGATAAAAAAGAGGCAAAAACCTCTTCGAATCATAACAAGCCATGAAAACAAAACTATCGCACTTGTATACAAGTTGAAAAATAAACTGATTCGGATAGGCGGTCCCCACCCCACCAAGTTGAAATGCATCATCAGAACCGATGCCCCCCGCAATTGGAGCTCATTAAGGTCACTCCTGACGGAATCCAAGTTCCAAAGTGCTCGCGTTTTCGGGGGCACACCACTTGGTTCAGAGGCGGCGCACAACTGTCATTTTTGTTGATTTAGCCTTACTGCGTCGCAGCATGCGTGAAATAATAAAAATGACAGTTGTCCGTTGTTTCCGTATCGAGTGGTGTGCCCCCAAAAACGCGAGCACTTTTTTGGATTCCGTCAGGAGTGACCTTAAAAGAAATTTATCATGGGTTGTATGTAGCCCCCCGAATCAGTTCATTATCGTAACAGCTACCGAAAAACGTCTCTCACGGTATGCTACCTATCGAGATGGTATACGGACATGATAAGTGAGAGATTTTCTCATCCTACTTTTGATTCAAACCCTCACAATAACTCAAAGTGCTCCTTCCACTTAGCAGCCACCCATGCTCGGTCGGTCAACAGATTTCTGGAGCAGTCATTAATTATGGCTGGCGCCGGTGTGCTTTTTTGCGCATGTTTTGAAGAACCTCCGTGTCTTGTTTCTGACAAAGCTTCTGCTTCCGAGAGTACTTTTTCGTCATACTTCCGTTTCTTACGCTGGGTGTTTTTTTATCTGCTGCCCTTAGTTATTTATATCGTTTTCTATATGCTCCTGGCCTGGTTATTCTCATCTGTCGCTTTTTGGCACTCCACATCAAACAAGCCTTTCCGTTGGTTCCCTTATGTGGTTCCGAGCACCTCTATGGTTATTGTACTGACCGCCTCGTGGACTTGTTGAGACAATGCGTTCAAATTTTCTCCAGTTGGGTGTCCTTCGAATCTTTCGTCGAGTTTATGAGTGAATTTCTCCGCAACGCCCTCGCCCGACAGTCGCTGTATGTTCAGCCGCATGGTTCTCTAACGCCTAGAACCGGTGATACGGGACAGCCTTGCACATATCTTACATATCACCAGATAGTGGTCAGAGTCGATATTTGGGCCTCGGAAGGTCCTCACATCTATGGCATCTTGTCGTTAGTTGGTGCGTATGCATTAAATAAGCTGTAGTTGAAGAACATGCCCTTAATTCTCAATAGTTGAAGAACTTGCCCTTAATTCTCAATACGCAGATGCGATCACTTACCGGCCTGCATCTAGTGATTCGACGCTGCTGCTTACCAAGCACTACGAGACCAATTCCATGATCCGCCTTCTCGCCCCCGCTGTAGTAGATGTGATACTTAAATGGGGTACCCACAATTGGATCAACTGCGCGGAATTACCGTTCTCCTAGCCATTGAACCTCCTGAAGTGGTGCAACCTCCACCTTCACTTTTTGCAGGTCTCTAGCAAGTTGGGCAATTCGTACAGGTTCCAAGTGATGGGGCAGCCATCTTAGGAATATCAGACGTGAGACCGCATTTTTTGTTGCGCCACCCGATACGGGTCAGACGCTGTTTTGGGCCGCTCCTAACATGGGGAATAAACGCTCATGCAGGGTTTATTAAAGTCCCTCCAGCACTAGGCTATTTTTTATTTTTTTTTTTAATATCTTTATTAACGTGATTTATCAAGCACTAGGCTAGTGCGATTTGAGCGGCACACGGTCGCTCTGATAAGGCCTGCTTTTGCAGACACTTGCAGCTTTTTATAGAAGTTAAACAGACTCCACTGTCAAACCCCACCACATACTAGGCAGCCCGCGGGTCGCACTCTAACTTTAGCTGATGCCAGAAGGACAACGGTGCCCATGTTTCATTAGCAGCGAAGTACACAGCCCTTAACTGGTGGTCTATTGTCATTGGCAGACTCATAGAAGCGTGAGAATTGGAACTTGTGAGGCCATGGCTAAGTTTGCTGCCCCTTCCCAGATTTCAATTCACCATTTCGTAGCCCTTCTCGGCCAATCACGGCTAGCAATTACGAAGTGTACAGTCAATCACGCTAAGCTACGAGTGCAACGTATTCAGAATTCGAAGTCGTTGAGGGCCCCATACAGAACAGTCATTTCTCAATTTCAGTTAGAGATGTCATGCGATGTTTACATATCTGCCCTCTATCAATCTCTATAGAAATGCGAAGGAGAAAAGGTATGCTACAAAACTCTCAACAATTTTTATTCCATGACAGGGCATGAAAGTGTGCAACATCTACCTTATTTTTGTGTCTATTACCACTTTCAACTCGGTGGATGAAAGTAATATAATTAATTTATCGATCAATCATTATTGATTTGCATATATCTATTAAAATAATTTAGACATTTTAGTTTTAAAGCATAGCACAACATCCTTTCATCACTGCCTTCCATACCAACCTTTTGCAGTACTGGCCTCATGGTTATTATAGGTTCGGTTCATGATCATCGAATGATGTGGAATCTTAGTTATGAAAATATATACATTGTTAACTGCTACGATAAGGATGGAATCGATGTGACCAATGATTTTTACAAGGACTTGTCCTGGCTGATACTTGGAAAAGTAGTTCAAAGTGCTCTGACCAGCGTTTCAGCTGGTCAGTTGCGTCTTTCTAGTTGCATTCATGTTCTGCTCGCTTAGGTGTCGTGAGATATCTTAGAGCCATCATTGCTGCGGCTTTCTCTTTTTTTTCCGCGACGTACTCTTCACGCTTGCTTGTTTCCTCGACGTCAGCGCTTCACTTTATTCTTCGATGCCGAGTGTCGTTGGCGGAATAAAACTATCGATCACACCGAAATCTATCCGGTTCGCTTCTTTTAATGTTCACGTTTCATGTCCGTAAAGGGCCACTGGTAGTTAAATGCAAAGTAAATTTCCTTTCCGTCTGCATGCTGCGGGACCTAAGCTCTGCACGATCAGATCATATAAAGTCACAAACAAGGTTGACACTTCGTCTGCAATCCGAATACTTGATTTAGAGCCATCAAGCGTTGCACGTATCAGCCTAATCAGTTTTACCGGAAAACCATGTTCAGACAATCTGTCACAGCATTGTGTTGCGCCACGTCTGTTCTAATTCCGTTTTACTGAGCGACACTGTCATGGAGAATTTGAATTCAACGAAATTTCGGAATGCCAATAATAATGTTTTGATTTTTAGGGAATGATATAGAATCTATTACAGCAGTGTTGTCTATATCTGCAACTTTTATAAATATATTTGTTAGCCAATTGAAATTATTCACACATTATGCAACAAAATTTTACATTCGTCAAGAGCTGCTCATTCGCTCTCTGGTGTATAGTACATTGAGTCAATAAAACATTTGGTGAAATCTCCGATCACTTCCCGATCCGGCACAGTCTGCGCTACCCCATAGATAGCCATTTTCCCTTCAACTGGCTTTTCGGGATTTTTCATAACCAGGGCGACCTTTGTTCGAACATCATTGACAAACTTATCCGCAATTCCGTCTCGGGTGTGCATGTGCGTTACACATATGTGAATCCTGTAATAATCATGTTTTCAATAACTTGCATATGTCTAGAATATTTACAAGCTTTTACCCCGAAGGGAACTGCAGAGAATTCAGATTCCATCCTAGAGTACTTAATTCAGCAGATAGACGGAAAATATCGAAGTCCTTTGATCCAATAGCAACCACGCTAGTGGCTGGAGTACCGAAGATAAAAATATTATCAATTGTTCGGAGCCTGAAAATATAGCAAGCGATAACATATGTGGAAGGTTTATTCGATCTTAAAGTCAGCAATCGTTTACTCACTGTGTTTCAATGTATCTGGAAGTGTCAATTATCCGTTTAGTGGCTTCTACATAACCATCCAGGCCAAAATTCATCATAGTGGCCCAAGTAGCTGCAATAATTCCACCGGCACGAGATCCATTGACTGTCGGCGAACCGTAGACCCCTCCAGGCCATTCTGTCGTCACCGTGTACTGATAGTGACGATACTTTTTCTCCGAGTACAAAATCACCGACGATCCCTTGGGACTGAAGCCATACTAAAAGAAATAAAAGAGTGGATGATGCATATGTCAACATGCTTAGTTGCGCGATGTACTTTGTGAGTATCCGCGGAAATACTAGTAACTCCATCTACGCTGAAATCAAACGGTGGAACGTGATAACCAGCTCGTTTCATGAAGATTATTAAAAATCCGCCCAGGCAGGCGTCCACGTGAACTGGGATGTTGTATTTCTTGCCAAGCTTGGCGATCGCCTCGATATCATCCATGGTACCATATGGGTAGTTAGGAGCTGAGCCGACCAACATAACTGTATTACCATTGATGGCCCGTTCCATAGCCTCAATATCAACTTTTCTGGTTACAGGATCGACTTTCACTGTTTTGGAAAACATCGAAAAATACTTAGCTGACTTATCGAAGGCAGTATGAGCTGTTACTGGTAAAACGATGTTGGGTTTCGTGATGCCTTTCACGTCTCGCCCGTAGTCCCGGTACGCTTTGCAAGCCATCATAATAGATTCCGTTCCCCCAGTGGTCATGGTTCCACATGCCTTTGCACTACCATTGAACAGCGTAGCTGTCATGCGTATCACCTCGGCTTCCATTTTGCAAATACCGGGAAATACATCCACATGCAGGGGGTTCGTGTAGGAAGCCTTTCCATACACTTCCGTTACCAGTTTTACCAGTTCCGGATTGAAATAATATACCGCCCCTGAAATAAAGCCTTCCTTCCATTGGTAGTGACCAAGCGCAAGGTATTCGTCGACTTTTTCCAAGATTTGTTCTGATCGGAGCCCATCTTGTGGTAGGACAGTGGTAAACTGCCCATACTGGGCAGCGTCCTTTGTGAAACTAGCATTTATTTTGGCTATTTCTGTGTCGATTTTCTGACGAACCGAAGGAACCAGGCGCGCTAGTCGGAAAAATCGTCGCTTCAGGCGAGAATAAAGACCTATAATGAAAATCACATTAGTTATAGTAGTTATCACATGTTTTATAATTTTTGTGTTAGTCTTGTCCAAGAATGCAGTAACAATGCTACGCCATGCAAGTCATGACTACAAACTTAGGTTGTATAAAATAAAGAACCAAGTGTCGATCAAAATCCAAGCTTCGTAAATTGAATCGTTCTGGCATAGGAAAAGATTATGTAAAGTTTATGTACCCGTCGCTTAATAGTGAAATGGTGGATCTAGATAGAATGAACGCTTAGAGTTTGTTGGCCCGAAAGTCTTAACTTCTTCGAGCCTGCATGTTTCCGCTAAAACCGTTTAACCTTCACACTCGGTGTTATATTACCATTTCAACAGAAGCTTGTTGGAGGGGTTCATGAATTTTGTTGAAAGATAAGTAGAATAGGCCCATGCTGCCCGAGATTTCATAGTTGACGTAACAACCATTACACTTTCGTATGTATTTCATTTTCACAAACAAAAAATATCATTTTTATATACTTCTTTGACCTCACTGAAACAAATATTATAAAAGGTTTGCGTGCTGTATTCAATAAGCTATTAAAATATTATTATTATATACAGGGGTTGAAGGAATAATCTCGATCTTATACTAAACGTTATTCCCCGTAATGCTGTTGAGCTTACTTCAAAATTATGATTTTAATTACAAACATTTTGTTGTACAGTTTGTAACACATGTAATAATGGTAAAATCATTCCAAATCTAAATCATCATGTCCTCACACGAGCACTTATTTGGAAAGCATTGCGCTTGAGAGGTCAATGCAAAATCGCTTAGTTTCACTCATTTATTAGAAAATCCTTGTCAACTGGATGTTTCGAATAATGCAAGAATTTGCTTTGATTCAAATCATACATGATTTTTGAGTTTCTCTCAACACTGACTGAAAGTCACTATATGGTCACTTTTTCTGCAACTGAAAGTCACTAGGGTAACACACAGAGATATATCCCTTATCTTTCTTCGCTGTTGAAACTGATCGATATTTTTAGGAAAACATGCATTTTTCAGGGTTCGCCAAATTAGGCACTAAGGTGACTAAAACCGGTACTCTTCCCCTACTTTGGTTCTTTTTTCATCCACGTGGGTCATCGGTCACTGAATGTTAAGAAATGCAACATAATATCATTCAGCAGAAAAAGAATAACACCAAGTACACAAATTGTATTAGGGAACAATACTGTAGAAAGAAATGAAAAATTTAGGGATTTAGGAGTGATTTTAGATTCGAAACTAACTCTTGTTGATCACTATAACACAATCATCCACAAAGCTAATAATATGCTAGGCTTTATCAAGCGTTTTTGCTTCAACTTTCAGGATCCCTACACAATCAAAACACTATATATGTAGCATTGTATGGTCGCCTTATACAACCACACATGAAGAAAGAATAGAGTCAGTACAAAAACAATTTTTATTATACGCTCTTCGTAAATTAGGTTGGACGTCATTTCCTCTTCCATCTTATGAAGCACGTTGCATGCTTATAAATATACAAACTTTGAAAGAACGTCGAGAATGTGCAACGGTTTCATTTGTTAACGATATAGTTTCTCAACGTGTTGATTCAACTGAAATTTTATCGAAATTTAACTTTTACATACCTTCTCGGCTACTTCGACATAGAACATTATTTTTAACCAACCACTGCCGAACAAATTACGCCAAATTTGGGCCTCTCAACCGAATGATGGCTGTTAACAATCAACACTGCGAAACTATATATTGACTTAACAATGTCTCGGCATAACATTAGACAGTATTTTCAAAGAACAAACATTACAAATTCAGCAATATAAATTCAAAATCAAAATTATACACCACTTTACTAAAAAAAAACTTATTATTTAATTAAACTATAGCATTACAAAAACAAACATGTATATGTATATGTACTAGTCTACGTTGGTTGACGAAATAAAATAAATAAATTAAAGTCACTATTTTGAACGACATTGATCGCTACCAGCCCTGCCTATTTGGCGATTATTTCTCAACGCTTGTCAAATAGACAAAAATCACCTCTCGTATTTATGTACAGTGGTGTTCGAAATAATAACCGAAATAACAGGAAGATTTTCATATAAAATACCTAACTTTGAAAGGCTGTAACTTTGTTCCCCTATGACCAATTGAGCTGAAATTTTAGCACTAAACTAAACATATATTAAAATTGACATATTATTTTATTGGCATACCATTTTTTTGAACAGCTGGTTGAAAAATGAGAAGAATGTAGTTGCTGTTTACTCAATTGTTTTTTTTTAGATATTCTTAAAACAAAACATATTGTTTTGCTACTATTATTCCGAACATCACTGTATGAAACTAAAAGTTATCATAATTTGTTATGATAGATTTTGTATAAAATGTTTTGGAATGTCTGCCTAACGACTAACGCCATAAGCTATTTAATCCAAAGCCCTCAACTTGCAATGATAAGCATTTTTAGCAAGTTTATCTTATCGACATGACCACAATCACTTAATGATTCTACTTACTTTCATCCTCACTCAGTAATTCCCACAACCAGATTACCCCCAGCACGGAGCTAGTTGTAATGGCCACAATCTGCCAGGGTGCTTTGCCGGCAAATGCACGATCCACTGGTGCAGTCACCAGTTGTAAATGCGCCTTCAACATGACAAACAAAGGAGCACCTTGGAATGCGTAAAATGGTCTTCCTACGAAGAGAACAAAAATAAAACTGAATTAAATACCTACGCCTTCATGTCGCGATAGAAGATAGCCGTTCTTCAGTGTGGGCTGATTGATAAGCAGAGTTTGGTGTGCGATAACTGAACTGTTTATAACTTATTTGACTACCGTCTCTATATGATGCTGGAATTTACCTGACCTTAAAATATCACGAGTATAAAATTCTTTGTTCTCCTAGTACAAAGGCACATCACATTTTCAATTATTTTTTGAAAATATTTTTAAAAACGTAGTGTAATAGAGGGTAGTGTACCAGTCAGCTGTTGTATCACTTACAGCTATTACCTTTCAACTTTTCGGCAATGTGCAATGGAACGAGTGAACAACGACTGTCAAAATTACTAACTGGACAGACTGCACCTTCGGAATTTTGATGATAAACAAATCCTCATGCACGAACACATTACTGGCAGTCGCTTTTGTGTGTTCAAATAGGGGAGAAGACCGCCAGCTGTAATCGAGAAAAAAAGTAGAATCATTGAAATTTACACGGTGTGGTATAGGAAATGAAGTATATTTTTGTTATCAAACAAAAATTAAAGATGTTTTTCAAAAAAATATTGGTTTAAGGGGTTAGAATTTTAAAAGCACACAAAATAGACATGATATCTCGATTTTTATATTTTTATTCGAATAAGCAGTTAATGCTTAAGATTGTTGAATTTCTAACCCCACAAACTAAAAATGGTTTGACTTATTTTTTTTATAACGTTCTAGTGGCATTTTAATTCTCATTTTCTATATCATGCCATGCCATATTTCCATGATTCTACTTTTTCTTGAGACTTTTCCAGGTGGCAGCACTGATGAAGGAAACGCCCCATGGTTCAAATACACACAAGCTGTTGAGTGCTGTGGTGGTACTGAACACCCGATGGTGATTACTGCACAAAATAAAGTAGGTAGGTACAACCTCTTTGGATTGATGTATAAAGGCTTCGCCGACGTACAATTTGGGATGTCATATTTTTATTAAATAAAAAATACACACCAAATGTCATCATCTGATTGTTGATATGTTCGATATTTTCCAAAGATGGTCTAGTAGCCTAAAAATTTTAACATATCGACATAAGGAGAGTAAATCCAGAACAAAATATGATCAGAACACATCAAGATAGAGAGATATCGAGATAGGGAGGTTATCGAGATGTAGAATGCCCAAATGTACGTAGACTGAAGGGACAGAGGGAACCACCGAAATAGGGAGAGATATCGAGATACGGTGCATCGAGATGTAGAGTGTCGACTGTAACCAGTTGGTCCGACAGACGTTATTCTGCATAGTACGCGAGAATGTACGTTGTGAACTGTTCATGCAAAATCCCCATACAAATCTTAATTTTAACTTCTTACAATTATCTCAATTTTACTCGTAATTTTTACATGAGAAACATTCTATAAACCCATCAGAGATTATATGCAACAGACTTGCTGAAGGAATGAAGCAAATCCATTCAGCCGTTTGGGGTCGTTCAAAAATGACGTCACAGGTTTTAGGGGGAGGGTGTATGCAATTTTGTGACAGTACATATACTAGGTACACAAAAAAGCGTGACAGAGGGGGAGGGTGGGTCTTGAAATCTCAAAAAGTAGCAGACGTCATATTTGAATCGCTCCTTTCTATGTTATGCGGATTCGTTCCGAAGTGCTTTGTAATAGGCTTTCATGGTACTGCCGATACTGTGGATTTCGATTAGCAGTGGTGCCTAATCATGTTAAAGATTTTGGCATCATGTTGGATAACAGGCTAACTTACAGTCTTTATTTTTCAACTACCATCGACAAAATGAATCGTCAGCCTAGTATTATTATAAAGATTCCATGCGAGTGTCGCAATCCTGCTCCAAACCCTTATGTTATGCTACGTTTTGACAGGGCAGGTATCAGAACGTCGGCTCCAGGGACACGTTCACTTCAATTTGGTAGATTTGTGCAACCGCCTTCACAGCCTTTCTCATCACGCACCTGACGGAAAAGGAAGTGAACCAAAAGGAAAGGAATGTGGATGGGAGAAAAATGGGAAGTTTGGGAAAGGGACCCTTGAAGAGGGCATACAACGTATACAACACGTACAAAAGGTCATAGCTCCTTAGTTAGTAAGTTTACCAAATATTTGGAAACGCAGTTGCGCATAAACTGGGCAGTTACATATCAGATGATATTGTCTATCCAAAAAAAGTTAGAACGCTTTTTATACCGAAGTCGGAAGTAGTGCGCTAGATTCGCCTAAAGATACGCTAAACAACGCATCAATTAGTTTGACAGATAAAACTTCGGGAGTCCCGACTTCCGAATTCTAAGTTGGTGCTACGCCGACAATAAGTTCCATAATTGGATTCACAACCATCACAGACAAATGATTCAACACGTTGAATATTTGCCATGTGATAGTTGAGTCGGCAGTGATCTGTCAAGGCCTTGACTAAGACACTGCTATTCTGTTTAGACAGATTAGCTAAGGGGTCATTCCAAAATGACGTCACAGGTTTCAGAGGGGGAGGGGGTCTAAGATTGTGTGACAGTACACTGCCCATGATTTCATAGTTGACATAACAACCAGCACCATCGATGTTGGGAAAACGCATTTTTATTATTTTTTTCCGAATCATCATATCAATCAACAAAATACATGAACTAATCTGTGTAAACGGACAATATTAGTACAGTGTTGACCCGATTTTGTCACTCCCCGATTTTGTCTAATTTGCCATAATTCATTCCGTTTCACTGAATAGTACGCCTCCTTGAAATCAATAAGCAGATGATGTGTCTGCAAGTTGTACTCCCGGAATTTATCAAGTATATGTCTTAGGGTAATCATTTGATCCGTCGTTGATCGGCCCTCACGAAAACCTGCTTGGTATTCACCGACGAAGGACTCTTCAATCGGTCTCAATCTGTTGAACAGAATACGGGACATAATTTTGTACGCCGAATTAAGGAGGGTTATTCCTCGGTAATTGGCGCACTCCAGCCTGTACCCTTTCTTAAAGAGAGGGCAAATGAGGCCGTCCAACCAGCTAGCAGGCATTTCCTCGTCTTCTCATATTTTCGACATAATATGGTGCAGAACTTCATAAAGCTGCTCACTGCCATTTTTGAGAAGTTCAGCCGGGAGCTGTCCTTCCCCGCAGCCTTATTGTTTTTCAGCTCTTTAACAGCTTTTTTAACCTCATCTAGTGTAGGTGACTCCTCAGCTTGTCCATCGTCGCTAATATTTATTCTGTTCACCGATGCACCGTCACTTCCTCCATTCAACAAAGTCTCGAAGTGTTGCTTCCACCTGGCAGCCACTTCAGTTTTATCTGTCAGCAAATTACCTTGTTGGTCGTTGCACATGACGGGAGATGGCGCTGTCTTTCTCCGCACGCCATTGACTGACTCATAAAACCTCCGCATATCGTTCTGCTCCATTTTTTCCTGCGCCTCACTAATAAATTCGTACTATTTTTTCTTCCTGCGGTGGGTTCGTTTTTCGGCTGCTCTTGCTTCCTTGTGCCGATCTCTATTCGATCGGGTATCCGACACCAACATCCGGCTTCTGGCAACGTTCTTCTCGTCTGTCACTCTCTGACACTTCACATCGAACCAACCCGTCCTGGGTCGCCTCTGTGCAGTGCCTACAACTTCTCGTGCTGTTGTGCTCACCGCTCCATGGATCGACTCCCATAGATCGTTGATGTTGTCGCTAACGTTGTTTGCACTTATCCGTTCGTCGAGCTTCTGGCGGTACTCAGCCGATACTCCTTCCGCCGACAATCGCTGGATATTATAACGCATCGAGAGGAGCAAATCCGCTCCTGTCCTGTCAGCATACGACCATATAGTTCCCACCGGGGTTGATTACCCGATCTTGCCTAAAGTTGCTCGTATCCCGGCCAGCCCGACGAGAACGTAGGGATAGGAGTTGCTGGGTAAGAGGCTAAGGGCCGCGAAATGGGGTCTATTTTATTCCTTCAGGTACGAAAAGTACCAATGGTACGCTTTACCCAGCATTTGCCGTGCCGTACAAAATAGTATTTTGGCCATAACTTGCGATCTGGAAAATTTTCAAAAGGAAAGAATGGGACAGGATTCCCTATCGAATGGAACTTGTTGCGAGAGAATCGGTTAAGGCTAAGTGCCTTAAAATTAGTGACATTTGTTTTGCGTACATACATACACAGTGTACACACATACACACAAACAGACAGACATCATCTTAGTTCGTCGAGCTGAGTTGATTAGTATGTAATACTATGGATCGCCTGGGTTCCTATAAAAAGTTTATTTTTGGAGTGAACATATAGCCTTTACGTATACTTAGTATACGAGAAAGGCAAAAACAAAGCCTGTAGAATCACGGAGAAAAAATTATGGTAAACACAACCATATTTTAGGCTATTTCAACCAACATTCTACGTTGAATTAAGCACAAACAACATTCTAGTTTGATTTAAATAAAGACGTTGGTTGAATCAACCTAAAATTTTATGTTACTGTTTTTTGACAGTTTTAGCTGTTTCAACCAACATCGAGTTTGAAACAACCATAATTTTGGTTGTTTCATTTTGACAGCTACAGAGTAATCCAACGTTTTGGTTGATTCAACTAATTTCTTTAGTTTGATGTTAGCAAAACAGAGTCTGAAACAACAATAACTTTTAGTTTGAATTTAACCTCCTTATTGGTTGTTATGAAGCTTCGAATTGTTTTTTTTTTGTTTTTTTTAGGAAAGGTAAAGAATGGGCGCAATAGATAAGTTTTGCGTTGAGTTTGGTAGTTTTCTCATTGGAAAATCGTCGAGCGCAACACAAACGTATTCACTACGTGCTGTATAAATGCTACAGTTTTGTAAATTTTTATTTCCATTAAGGCGTGAGACGATTAACAGGTATACATTTGAGAACAAAATTAATTTTAAAAGCAGTTAAACTCTGGCGGCGGATATTTTGAGTTTTCCGGATGAAAAATAAATATAAATCTCTTTGAAAAATAAATTTTCGGTGGATCGATTGGCTCTGGACCAGGCCTGGGAATTGTCGCGGTTGTCAGTGACATCTGACAAGATACATAAAAACATGGTCAGTCAAAAAAAACTTGTCAACTTCCAGTTTTCCGTCGCACGACTGGATCCCCACGACCAGATGACAACTTTTTCCAACCGCGACAATTTGCTTTTGTTGTATGTCTTGTTAGAGCACACATCTGCGACAAAAGTGTGACAACGCATACACTTTCGGCTCTGTGCACGACACAACATTGGTCCCGAAAGTAAGTTATGTCGCATCTTCTGGTTGTCCATCTGCGTGGAGGAGCAATAGCAGCGGACAAATTTGAAATATCATACTGAAAAGATTTTCTGTTTAGAAATAAGGCATGTTATTCAATTTTTGCGTTGTTACGTACATAATAATACATAAACAAAAAAAAAACAAGTGTCTCTTGCACAGAGAAAGATCCCCCAGTGTAGAATAACTGAACCATTAAACGCAACGCAAGTTTGCTTGCTTTTCACGCGGTTTATGGAGTTTTCGTACTTTTCAAGCGGGTTTTGCATTGATGCTGTTTTTTAACCGATTTTGTTCACGGGGATTTGAAAAAAAAAATCGGAGCATACGAAACAGCGATTTTTGAAGTCATTTTTACGCGGTTTTTGTAATTTACCCGGTTTTGACTTACGCAGTACAATCAATCGTCCGCGTAAATATCGACTTCAGTGGATTTTAACCGGTGCACCGTTTGTAGCAATTGCCTGATAGACGGTTATTTGACTGCAATATTTTATGTATAAGAGAAATACGGAATTTTATTTAAGCGTATATCCTACATTAGGGGCAATTAAGGAACATTCGATACATTTTTGATTGATTGGAATTACTGGACGTTAACTTGGGCGGAGTATTAAATTTTAATCGCTAGCCACGCGCTGTTGTAGGGCCGTACACTTATAATGGTGCATTTTTCTGTGTTTTTCAAAACCCCCTCCAATGTAATTTTTTTTTCTGACACATTATTTTTTATTTATATGGAGAGTAAGAAAATGATAGTACTCCTTTCATAAGTGCTTACGTAATAAGTGTACGGTCATGACACGCACATGCGGGCTTGTTCATGCTATGTACAGCGTGATATGTTTTTTGGTTTATGATGTTCAAAATACAACAGCTTGTGTGCTCGAGTGTTAATGGCCCGCTTAAAAGATTTCCGGATATAGATAATTTCTAACCATTCGTGATTTTAACATACATTTTAGATATGTAATTAAATGACGCATTTTGGTTAAACAGGAGGAGCTGGACTAAAATCACCAAAATTCAACACATTATTATTATGCCGTACATATTAGCCGTTTTTATAATGAGCTCGACTTCAACTGCTGTAAAACCCAGAAACCACACCATTTCAGTGGTTTCCCCACATTTTGTCATTAATTCATAATGACAACATTTTGCTGACAACGACAACAATTTTTGTCGTGACAAAATTCAAAGGTGACATGACGAACTTTTTTGTCAATAACCATGACAACTATTCTAATCCGTCTGGTTGTGCAAAACCTTAGTCGCGATGGAAAGCGTCACACGACAAATATATCGTAACAAAATAAGTATGTGACAAGATTCAAAATGTCTTGTCGGAGCGAGAGACCAGTAGTACGCTGTATCGAGCTACGTTGGTTAGGTTGAGTTGTCCAGTTTGATGTGACTGTTTTCTCTTTGGTTTTGTCGCATGGTTTTTCTGTATGAAGGTGACAAATCCCAGGCCTGCTCTGGACAGTTGCACCATTGTGGGTGGCCATGAGGAATTCCCTTATGGCTAGCACAAATGGAAATGTAGACTCGCTATCGCTACAGCAACCTCTTCCCGTATAATGCACTCGATAATGCAGCAGAGTTATGTGTGTGCTTGCTATTTAGCAGAAATGGAAAGAAAATTGATATTATTTGACAAGTTGTTCAAAGTTAAAAATAATTTTACCTATACCTTGAGGGATTAGTCAAATAATAAAAAAACATTTCGTTCAGCCCGTGAGTAACATCGTTGAAGTAGTGTCCAGTCAAGAAAAACTTGTCCAATAGAACAATGTTACGTAGGCAACATTTATCGCTGTAGACATATTTTCAAAGTTTAGATGCTTACACAAAACAATGTTTGGAAAAACAATATGAACGATAGCACTTGAACCAACAACGCCAAATAATAATTTGCACAAATGATCTAATTGGCTTGACTGTACTACTGTTTTTGGTTGAATCAATCTGATATTTATAACTGTTTTCAGTAGTACACAGAGCCAAATGGTTTCGTAATCAACCTAATTTATGGTAAAAACAAATTGATTTTTTGTTTGAAACAACAAGTATATTAGTTTGATACAACCATTATCGGTGTAATTTTTGCTTGAAACAACATAGTTAACGCGTTTATTTCAAATTATATATTTATGTTTAAATCAAACTAATTGGGTTTTAAAACAACCAAATTAACAATTTGTTGTTCAATCAAAAATTTGGTTGTTTCAAACGAGTCTAATTTCTGGGGGGGGAAATGCTTATCTAATCTTCCGGTCAATGTCATCATATAGTGCATATACTCCTGTATATATACGATTGTGATGCATCACCAGTGCTACGATGTGCACGTATTACCTGGCAATCTAACTGCATTGATTGTCTGCCTTTTCAGAATTCCCAATAAAATTCCGTTGAAATATCACAAATGATGGTAATTGTTTGTGGAAAGGGAAAGAAAAGTGCAGTGGGTACTGGCCAAGTTCCCCCTGGCGGTGCTAAAATGATAAGCGGGAACAATGCCTAATTTCATTTAAATCTTTTAGTATCATTAGTGATTAGCACACGTTATTATTTTATGTGGGGGGCAAGCATGGAACATATTTTTCAACGCGGGTGTCAGGCGGCTGACCCATGCTCGACCAAAATAGTAAAATTTAGCTAGAATATTTTAATTTTGTTTGATTGTTTGCTATTGAATTTTATATCAGAAATCGCGAAAATACTTGAAATAAAACTTTGTAAAAAGTTTAGAATAATTATCTTTAAAAGGCATGGTTTGATTTTTGTATTCGATGAACCTAGAAGAATCATTTTGCTCACTGAGCAGAAAGTACAAATTTGGTAAATTTAGATTTGTTCAACGGATATTTGTTGATAGATTGAGGTTAAGAAATCGTCTGTAAATTATTTAAAGAATAAACTGTAAATAAAATTGATATTAGCATACTCTTTCGACAGCCGGCTGGCAAGAGTTTAAATAAAAACAGGTAAACAACATAGTCTGTGGGTCGAATTGCCAGCTTGAGGCAAACCTCCATGACCTTCCTTACCCTACCAAATCACCAACTCCGTAGAACTTATGAGGGCGTCGCCAAGTCGGGGGCCTCTCGTTAAGTAAGTTCTACATCAACATTTCCTTTCCTATCCCTAGTTACGGTAAAGATGGGCGTGGCCGGGAGTAGTAATCCTCATGCTTATGCCATTGTTATCTTAGATTGGAATCAAGGGTAACTCCCCACCTTGATTTCCGATAGCAATCTGGATAAGGATTCCATAAGAAACATGAGTATCACTAGTGTCCAATCTACGAAGTATACCGTAACAACGCTAACGCTAACGCTAACGAGTCTAATTTCTGTCCGTGATGAAATGTAAAATTTAATATGAAATAAAAACAAATGTAGCAAATTTACTGCGACCCGCCTCAACAGTTCCAATTCAAAAGATAAACTTTGTTAAACTGGGTTTCTGAGGTCCATTATAATCTTTTAATACTAAAGAACTTACCAAAAAGAAACTGACCGAGTGTGTTGGCAATCAAAATTTCAATTTCATTGGACATCCCTGTGACTTTTCCTTCACTCAAATTAGACACCCCTGAGCCTGTCTATTATCTGAGATGCGAACCATCCAGGCAACAACATGACATGATTTGAAGGAAAACTCGACCTACCACCCAACAACCCCCAGCAGATTACCACCACCCACATACAAACAGGACATCACCAACATCTTGCTCACCTCTGGCCATGTGTTTGTGTGCGGGTCCTGGTATCAGCACATGGTTTTTCCCGGCCCCACCCGTCATCGTCTGCGCCATTCCATCACATAAAATCGGTTCGCCGCCAGGTTGTCGTCGCGCTGGATGCCCAAATGCTCACTCGGAAGCGTTGATTGTCGAATGAATGCCTGGGTGTCTACGTGCGCCTAATGATAGTGAGGTAAAGTAAATTTGATACAATATGTATGGTGGTATGCGCGCTCGCACAGGTCCCCAAAATGTGAGATGCGTATCATTTGCTCATTTTCAATAACTGTGTGCTTGGAAGCGTAATCAAACATGTTGTCGAATTAAAATAGTTTTTGTTGAATATTGGTCTGCCAGTTACGCATGACATTCATTCAAAAATTAGAATGATGTTATTGAACATCAATAGTTACCAAAAAATTGGTACACTGTTCCTTTAGCGGTGCTAAATATTAATTTTGGTTCCCATAGTAGTGCTATCCATTGATTTCTTATGAGACTCGCCTCTATTGGTACAGTTGCTCCACTATAGGTACAAGGGGGTCAATTTTATTAGGGAAAATCGTCGTTTTTCATAGATTTTCAAGCGAAATATTAGGGTAAGTTGGATTTAACAGCATATTTTAAGCACAATGCATCAACTGAAACCATCGTAAAGTGTATAATTACGAAGAATCTTATTAAAACCGAACTACCTCCAATATTGGTGCTACCTCCACTAAGGGCACGGTTACCCTAATCAATTTACGCTGTGTTTGTTCTTAAGGCGAGTTCTTGATATGGTAAACTTTTTCTGCGTAAAACCGATATCAGTTTTAGATTATTCGATTTATTCATCTTTAAGCAACAAAATATGTTTTCATAAAAAGTTGAAAATTTTCAAATTGAGGGTAAACGAAGTAGTACTAAGATATACTTGACATATAAGAATTCAACATTAATCGGTTGCAATTCAGAATTTATTGTTTGAAAATTATGTAATTAGCTCAATTCTAAAATTGAGAAGTTCTCATATAGGGGAATCGCACCGGTTTTTGGCCAACTTAGTGCCTATTTTGGCCAACCCTCGAAAATACATATTTTTCCAAAATAATCGATCAGTTGAAAGCAGCGTTGAACCGTGAGGGATATATCTTTTTATGGAACTAATAAAACCCTCGCGAATTGCTTTATTTTTGGAGTTATTCGCAAAATTGGCCAAATTAGGAACATGGCCAAAACCGGTACAGTTCCCCTAGTTATAAAACGCTTTGTTGAAAATGGAAATTGTATTTTTCCCGTGAAATAATTTTTTTTTGCTATACCAAATAATATTTTTAGTGCAGTTTTTGTAATTTTTTCTTTGTTTATACAAAATTATCATATATATGTTCTTATTCAATTATATTTTCTTTTCTTTTTTATTATTTGCTTATTATCTAATACATGTTTATTAGCTGACTTCAACCCAAGTAATCGAACATACTCTTCTAAAATTTTCAGTTGCTTTTTCCGTGCAGTATATTCCATTCTCTTTACACGTATTTTTAACGAGTCACGTTTCAGTACGGAAATTCGGCAGAGGATGGGCACCGTTAAGGGCATTTTATTCTTTCTTCCGATTACTTTCAAATTACGTGACAGTTGCAATGACAACATTGAACATCAAAGACATATTATAATTAAGTCTGAACTCGTTGATAACCTCTGGTGTAGCCGTGTAGGATACAAACAAATTTTCCCAGCACTGGCACTGTTAGCGAATTACGGCCGTCTCGTCGTCGTCGTCGGAAAATCGATTACGGGCACACAACCACACCCGTGCGTACAGTTGGGTGGGCAAATCGTATCCAAGTGTCGTAGTAGAGCACCAGGCGGCGACAGTACGGGCACGCGATAGTCTGTTGTATCGGAAAAGTGAAAATTTTCTTGCCAGTTGCAGATTTGGCGTTTGACTTAAAACAAGTTCAGCTGGAACGATCCGTTGGTGTCTATCGCGACGCGGTTTTATCTCTGTAGTTCATTTCCATCATGATTGCTTGTCATCCTTCTGGCTTGATCTTTTCAATTTTGAAATGTGATTGCGTAGAGATAGGATAATTCTCGAAAATAGCGTGCGGTTTGCGAGTGTTGAATGTGAAAACTGCGGAATGATAATTGGTTTGAAAAAAGCTGAATCATTGATAAAGTATTGGAAGGTTTCTTTTAGAAAATGTGCCGGTGCAGCTCAATGATTGCGATTCAGTGAAAATTTGATCAGAAGAATACATAGTATTGAGTTTTTATTTGTGGCAAGTGTGATACAAGAACAAAGCTGAAAGGAAATCGTGTGCTTATTTTTAGCTCGGTACGTTGTTATTAAATCAATAATTTTCTTTTTTTGGAGCTTCATACTTACTATCAGTTGAACGCTTGTGGAAATCTGGAAAGGAAAAGCAGCAAAGTACAGGAATCTTGTCTCTATTAAAGGGATAATCAGGAAGACAAAGTGACATAATTTCAGTAAACTTCAATCAACTCCTGTTCTAGTGGGGGCCTACGATAAAGTAGAAACTTATCCTCTGAATTTAGGTCCTTGCATATGTATGTGTTGCCCGTTCTTGCGTTCCGATACAAAGAAGCAGTCTTGAGCGAAAGAGGAATATTCAAGAAATAGTTATCCTCGAAATTGGATTAATTTTTGAAGAACAATCAACAACAACCTGAGGGTAATTCCCTGATTGCAGTCTTCATCACTTTGCTTGGCTCATTTAAACCAATCACCGATATGTCCTCTGTCGCTCGGGTGAAAACCACCGGTCACCGAGCTTATCAATAATTCTCTGTATAAAGAGCCCATCGAAGCGCTGTTGGGGACTCGGTCTCATTTTCGGATCCGTGCCAAAAATCGCTCATCTACCACACGTTGCAAAAGGAAGCGGGATAGCCGATAAAAAGAGCGACGTTTCAGCAAAAAAAAAGGTATAGTATTTGATCGCCCACCTGCAAAATGTTCCTTAGCCACATGTAAACATGTTGATAAATTGTTCGTGCTAATTTTGGTATGACTTAAAACTAAACGTAGTGCCAGTTGCATAATAGGGTTCCATTAGTCATGTGCTAGAGCCGCTGGAAAAGTCAAGGACGATTCGCAACAAAGATACGTGAGATGTTATATCTAGACCAACATTTGAAAAGGGCGTAACAGCCAAAATGTATTCCTTCTGATTCTTCGTCTACATATAAAGCTTTATATGTAGACAAAGAATCAGAAGGAATAAATTTTGGCTGTTACGCCCTTTTCAAATGTTGGTCTAGATATTGTCTGGAAATGTTATGCGCGAAAATAAGTGATTTAACTTTTATATAACTATGCTGCGTAATTTAAGAATATACCTGCTCACGAATAGGAAGAAAGCTATTTGCGTTCCAATCAGCAGAACAGTTTGAAGAAAATCGAACGTTGAAATGAAAATATGTCCTAAAAATAAGAAAAGTAGGGAATGTAGCGTTTGCATCAAATATTAGTTAGCAAAACATACATTTTTTAAATTCGAACATAATTTGTAAGCAATGAAATGATTACAGGCAATGGCATCTAAAATGAAACTAAAAGAAATAATTTCACTTGCCTTGATTGATGCTTGTTTTAATAATTATAACATAAGTGCCTGTTCCTGACTTGATTGTAAGCAATCAGGCTCAGCAATTTTGCATCGAATTTTAGTTACGTTTTCTGTAGTAACAGATCCAAAAATTCGTATAGTTTTTTAAGACATACTTTGGAAAATGATTTAAAAGATATAGAACAAATTAGTGATTTTTTTTACTGAGGCGACTATTTTATTGTATGTTTCTCGACAGCTCTTAGAAATACCGAGCTTAGTTTAATATCTACGTACATCGGTCTCACGGTAGAAAAATTCATCATTATTGCAGATTCTGTACTTTTATGGATAGGTGCTTTTAGGTCTAGTATTTTCTGATAACTTAGTTATCTGTAGTGGTGAATAACAGAAACTCGAAGAAATTCAATCTAAGCGATTGCTATTTTACATAAGTTCATCTGAAAATCTGTGATCGTCCCTTAGCTGCCAGTTATAGCTGATCTCGATTGATTATATCATATGCGGCTTTGGATGAATAGATGATATGTGAGTACTAGCGGTAAGATGCGCGGCTATAAAGTAAGACCAAGGTTGGTTGGGTTCGATTCCCGGGTCCGGTCTAGGCAATTTTCGGTTTGAAAACTGTCTCGACTTCCCTGGGTATAAAAGTATCATCGTGTTAACCTCATGATATACTCTCATGGATACCTGGTTGGCTACAGCGTCTATACACCTATTCCTGGCGTATTGTAGAGCTCCATAATCTTCGATCTTGGGCGATGTTCCTCCAGTTTACCCGAACGTTCAGGGTCTCCAGGTCCGATTCCACTGCGTGCAGTCAGCGTGTTCATGGCCCTATCTGGTTCTCTGTTGAATATTGTTTTCGCTATTCTTTCTTCCGACATTCGCTCTAAGTGACCAGTCCATTGAAGTCTGCCGTATTTTATACGATTCACAATATTTTCTTCTTTGTATACTTGATACAGCTCATGATTCATGCGTCTGCGCCACACACCATTTTTTAGTCCCCCCCCCCCCCCGAGTATTGTACGCAGCACGAAAACCCCTGAAGGCTCTCCGGTCCGCCTCTTTTAACGTCCATGCTTCATGTTCATAAAGGGCCACTGGTAGAATCAGAGTTTTGTGTAGAGCAAATTTCATTTCCGTCTGCATGTTGAGGGACCTGAGCTTGTTACGTAATCCGTAAAAGGCCCTTTTTGCAGCAGCAATACGTGCTTTAACTTCACGAGAAACGTCATTGTCACATGTCACAAGCGTTCCAAGGTAAACAAATTCTTCAACAACTTCAAACACATCCCCAGTAAGCACTACCTTAGCACCAACACCACTAGGTCTTCCTCTATCTCTACCTGCCACCATGTACTTTGTCTTGGTAGAGTTAAAGTTTTTGCCTATCCTCGCCATCTTTCTCTTCAGTGGGACAAAAGCCTCCACTACTGCTCTGCGATAGGTTCCAATAAGATCGATGTCGTCCGCAAAGCCCAGGAGCATATGCGACCGTGTCATGATAGTGCCGTTCCTCTGTACGCTAGATCTCCTAATAGCGCCTTCGAGTGCAATGTTGAACAATAAATTCGAAAGTGCATCACCTTGCTTCAATCCGTCTAAGGTCACGAACGAGGTTGACACTTCGTCTGCAATCCGAATACTTGATTTCGAGCCATCCAGCCTTTCGCGTATCAGTCTAATCAGCTTCGCCGGAAAACCATGTTCGGACATTATCTGCCACAGCTTATTTCTTTTCACTGAATCGTACGCGGCTTTGAAATCAAAGATGGTGAGTCTGCAAGTTGTACTCCCGGAATTTTCAAGGATCATGTATTCTCTCAACGGATTCTTCAATTTATTTAAGGTTAACTCTAAACCAACATATGCATGAAAAGGGGATAACGGTCAAAATGTATTCTCCCGGTTCCTCGTCTGCATAACAAACGGTTTTTTTAGGTTTTATTCGGGAGCTTGGCCTGCTTTTCAACTTAGTATTCTATTAGCATTTCCTTAGTCACTAATGAAATCTTTAGTTTTTCCTATTTCTCACTTCTCCCTATGCAACATCACTTGTTTCTCAGTGAGTAACAACATCTGTCACACTTACTAAAGATCTAAATTATGCACAACGCGTTGTATGTGGAACTCCTTTGAAACGAAACAAGTGCAAGAGGTGGAGTCTATTT
Source organism: Armigeres subalbatus (assembly GCF_024139115.2). Classification (NCBI taxonomy): domain Eukaryota; kingdom Metazoa; phylum Arthropoda; class Insecta; order Diptera; family Culicidae; genus Armigeres; species Armigeres subalbatus. The sequence goes on from NC_085139.1 coordinate 122,172,355, forward strand.
GCAACATCCTGTGGCTACAATGTTAATGAATACACAAAAACCAACAGGGAATTGAATCATGGACCTCGAGATTTGCCACTTTCTACTATATCTATTGCATCACTAATTGTATTCGGAGATTATGTCGTCAATTGCACTGCATAAACAACAAAGTTTTTTTTGTAATTTTTTTGTATCTTTTAGCACACATGCAGGGGACCGTAGAAAATGCTGCTCTGCTGAGTCCAAAGGATTTTGCAACATATCAGAAACATTATGGTAACAGCAACGAATCGAAAAGTTATTTTTTGAGCAATTTATCTGTTTTGTTTCTGATATGCAACATATTGAACCCAAGAAGTTAGTTGCGTGGTAGATTGCAACGTTAGTGGAACGGAAATAAAATAAACATTATGTGTTTCTGAAACAGGGAAGCAAATGCGAATGCCATTTGGTCGAAAGGGCCATTTGGTCAATTGCGGACAAACGGCTTTCGGCCAAATGACCCTAAATCAGTGCCCCTGGAGCCGACGTTCCGGTGCTCCAAAAACTATATGAATTTCGTTATCGGTTAAAGAATCAACTCGGGAAGCAAGGTCGTCATTTTCTTAAATAAAGTTTAATAATTGAATCACCAATATTTAAATCGATCAAACGCATTCTGATTATGAGGAGATGGTCGCGTTCCGGAGTGATTGATAAAACATCCGCGCAATCGCGTTCCGAAGTTATTGAATTACATTGTTTCATTTTCAAAGGGATCACCTTTAAAAAAAATCAAAATCGAAAAAAAATGCATGGAATGATACTTTTTTTCATGTCAAAACAGGTTTTTTTGTGGAGACGAGCCAGCCTCGGGCTGAAGTCTCCTTAATAAAGACAATAAAAAAAGGTTTTTTTGTAATAACTTTTTGTACTAGTCATGAAAATTGCGCGTGCCTTTATATTTTTTCCACAACTATATAACTATGTTCTGAAATGCTTTGTTCAGCAGAGGTAAACTATTATACTTATTCGGTGTCTTAATAATTTGGTTTGATACTATGACGCAGTATATTACCTCACTTCTTCATACATCCAACCATAGACCGTTCCGATAGTTATGAATTGCACTAAAAAATGTTCGGCATTTGATGTATCATAAAAATGTCGACGCCTCCTATTGATTACAATCAACTGTTCTACGGATGTATTTTTTCTCATATTTAGCGTAAAATTAAGAAAATATGAAGCTTTGATTTTTTGATTTTTGAAAAAAATCAAGAATCTGAAAATTCCAAAAAGCTAAAAAATATTTCCGAAAAATGAATAATTATCATCAGTATTAACGTGGCTCTAGAATCAGACGGCTTTCAGGTTTGGTGTAACTTGGTGTAACAGCTACCCTAAGCATGGTTTTGCTATGTACACAGAAAAAAATAATGAAAAGTAATCAGCGCGTAAATAATAAAGACGTGGAAAATTACACTATTCTGAGCGTACATGGATCTTTTCCAACAAGTTTGCCCTAAATGTATGCAATTTACATAGCATTATGACACTTATTGGTATAAAAAGTGACATAATGCAATACAAATTGCATACATTCAGGTGATAATATCGTTTAAATTTACGCGTTTTTTGGCATTCCCTTTATGTGCATTACTTTCGTGTAAATTTCAACAACTTTTTCTATCTGTGTAGTCGAGCATCTTAATGCACGGCTTATACAAGGGTTACCTGAGTATGATAAGTAAATAGAATATTAAGCCCTCCGGAACTTTTATAATGCATTCGCTGATTTTCATACAAAATTGTCATTTTAGTTAGCCGCCTGGCTTTATAATTATCTCCAACTGAAACGTGCCTTTTCTGTAAACATGCATCAAAAATCATTATTTAAAAATTTAGGTCATTTTTGGCTGGAATGCCAAAAATGTCTTCAATCTAATCGCTAGAAGATCAAGATTCTGATCCTCCAACATGAATATTTTGTATGAGTACCGTTATTTCCTGTGGTGTATATGTATTGTTATGTAACCATAAAACGGTAGACAACTTAAATAAAATTTAATTTGTTAAAAAAAGTGTATTTATAATTATCGGAACGGTCTATATCTACTCTTCGAACGATTCAGTACACCTGAATCATTTTGGGCATCACATCAAAATCGTTCCAATATTGGTCAAGACATCCATGAAGCCCAACCTTTTTGGGATGCACTTTATTCCTCCAGTTTTAGAGCTTGACGGTAATCTGCGTGATTGAAAACGGAAGCGATACATCATTGATCGCCAAACATTCTCGTCGTTTGTTCATGAACCGTAGAATATTGTTTGAACGCTTCGACCTGTTGATTTGATTGTTGACCTGTCTGGAGCTGTTGGTAATTAGTTGAATAGTATTTGGATTTGCGTTTGTCGTTTGTTCAATCGAATTAAAAAATTTCAAAGTCTTTTTACGAGGTTTGTTTTTTCTTCGATTTTGGCCTATAGTTTCAATAAAACGAACTGTTGATACTCTAAAAACACAAACTTCGAAGCAAATTCAGATTGTGTTTAAAAATTTATGAAATTTTAGATTGACGAGTTCGTTAGCGGAGTTGATTGGTATATAATACAAATAGCTTGAGGATATGCAAATTGGTTAAGGATAAGTGTCTGAATATGATTTGTTTTGCGCTATGTGATGAAACAAATAAATTCAACCTCGAATTCTCATAGAACTCTGGATGGAATTAGGACGAATTTTAACAGCTTTTAATGTACTCTTAATTTTATTCCAAATAAAATAACTACCGCAAATCGTCTGGTGTAAAAAAAATCTCTTGCACGCCGAGTGCGATAAACTGTGCCACAACTGAATTAGGTTGGAGGAAGTTCATGACCATCCAAAAATATCACGCGCATCATACAGCTTGTCGGTCGCAGTGTCGTAGCCTTCCTAGAATATGCCGCACATACCTAACAACATCTGTCGAAGACGTCGTCGTCGCAAACAGTTTACGATGACAGCCATGATCCACCCTGTTGGTCGGTGGGTTAGATTTTCACATTCTGAAGCGATCGGCTTCCGATGTTCCTGACTGTATTAGTGACCTAGTCAGACGGGAGCGTGATTCCGATCTATACATAGTCAAACATGTTTGTTTTTATTTAGGCAGAAGTTTGGTTTATTGCGTTACAAAACAATAAAGTGCAATTTAAGCAATGTCTTATGAGATTTGGTCACATATTTTTAGCAAATTGGTCACATATTTTTAGCAAGGTTAAAGGCCAGGAGAAGTAATCCTCATTCTTATATCTGTTTTGTCTTAGATTTGAATGGAGTGTTACTCCCATCTTGATTTTTTACAGCAGCCTGAACAAGCGTTTCAAAAAGAACATGTTGCTGAATTATATTTAGACCCATAATACATTTTTAATATTTTAGATCCTTATTGCTGAATGCTATATTGTTCGAGGGTTTGGGAACTATTAATTACTATTAAAGACCAATTTCTCACCTAACTTGTTTATGTTCTTATTCATAATCACGTTAGTTTTTTTTATTACCAAATTACCAAATTATTGAATTAATGAATAAACGAATTAAACCATTGACTAATGAAATAAGGTTTAAATTTTCTATCAACCTAATTGCCTTGCAGACGCAAGCATGCTTGTGCATTTCAGACGATGGCTCAATGAATTCAAAAATAGTTATATAATTATGATACAACATGCGTCTCCACTCCATATGTCCGTGTGCTTTTTATTGCCAAATAATATCGTTATTTTTCAATCATTCGACATGTACCCTGGTCCTTTATTAACTAGTCCTCAACCATAATGAGAATTTCGGATTCTAATAGCTAATTTTCAACAAATAAATATGTTTTGTACTAACGTTCAACATCGAATAAGTTGAATCGTAATAACAACTTGTTAACTACCTAGGGCTCATTTACAAATTACATAACGCAAAAAAACACAGATTTGAACCCCCACCCACCCCTCCGTGATTTGCTTGTAACATTTCCTTTATACCGTCTTACTAAAATTTTACAAAAATGATGAATTGGTATTTTTAGTCAACTCTACCTTAACTTCCTTCATAGTACATAGGATAAACTGGGGTAAAACGCACCCCCGGGGCAAAACGACCTTTTGGCATTTTTGGCGGTGTTTCAGACATATTTTCAGGAATGTTTACTGCTGGACTGGTAGTTCGAGATCCGAACTACATGCGCTGTAGCAAATATGCTCGAAAAATTGCTGAAAATGTCCTCAAAAACGTCAAAAGGTCGTTTTGCCCCGGGGGTGCATATTACCCCAGTTTCCCATAATAATATTTTTAATTAGTAATTTCATTTTTTTATATTATTTTAGTAGCATAAATGTTACCCGTAACAGAACTAAAAAACCCACCCACCCCCTAGACAAACCGCGCGATGTAATTATTGCTCCCGATATGTACACACAATGCAAAAGTTTGTAATTATTTTATATAGCTCATATATCCATCGGTTGTAAATATATTTAAAATCGAGTAGTCTTATATAAACCAGTAACTTACTTCTCAATTACCAGACATCTATATGAGGTCAATGCACTAACTCTATAGTATATAGTATAGTATAGAATATGTACACAAAGAACTAATAGAACAGCTCGTAGCGTGGGTGGTTTATAGACATCCCTCTATCACTGTCATCTCAAGGGGACAATTTTCCCTACAGACAGAATAGCGAAAGCGAGTATCTTCGAGGCGATAATAATGTTGGCCTGTAGACATAGTGATAATAACACTCATGCAGATCATTTACCATTCACCATTACAGTCAAGTAGATATATATGTACCATGGCGGAACAATGTATCAGAAGCTATGTCTTCTTCTTCTTGAATGGCTCTACATTCCAACTGGAACGTAACCTGCTTTTCAACTATTCTATTGGCATTTCCTCAGTTATTTATTAAAAGCTTTTCTATGCCCGCCATTGCATGAGTATGTATCTTGTGTGGCAAGTACAATGGATGCACAGGGTGTCGAGAATGCTTCCAATCCAACCCGAATACATCCTAGATCGGAGCGAGAATCGAACTCGCCATCTCCGGATTGGCAATCCTACGCCTTTACTCGCAACCCGAATAGAAAATACAATAGAATTACATTAAAATAACATTAAATTACAATACATTTTATTGATGAACAATCAATTCTATTGTTCTTCTATTGTACCAATTAAATTGCCTTATTGTTGTTCCAATAAACGAACAATAAAATCTATTGACAGAAAAATGTTGACAATAGAATTACAATAAATTCTATTGTAATGGCAAAAATTTGTTCGAGGAAAAAACGATTTTTTTATTGTTACGGTAACTAACAACCCCTATTTTCTATTGTAAAACAGCCATTTACAATAGGATTTGTGGTGGAAAACAATATTCTTAATAGTTATTCTATTGTGAGCAACAATAGAGTTTATTTTAATTACAATTCAATTTATCGTATTGTTACAACAATTTCTATTGTAATTCTATTGGACTTTTTTATTCGGGAAGGCTAATGGAGACCCCTTTCAGAAGCCATGTAGAATTTGTGAATTTGTGTTGACCTAAACATACTCATTTGCAAATGACTTACTGCAGAAATTTAATTTGACAGTACCTTAGTATATTCCATTGATTTCCACTAAGTGATGCAAAATCCGCACATTTTAGTTGGCGTTAGAAGTTTTGTATGAAATGTTTTTTGAGATAGTGTAGCATAATTTATAGGGGAAGTATGGTCAATATGCGCCCCAGCAAATCTCTTAATTTATTGGTGATTTCATCCAAAACCATATATTTGTGAGGTGTTTATCAATAATCTAACCTATCAGTCATTATATGGTCGAGGAATTCTCAAGAAAAAACAAAAATAACACAAGAGAACGATTTTATTCCAAAATAATGTTTTAAATGAACGACGTTGGGCAAACGATACTCAAAATATTCCAATATTTTTTACCGAAATAGTTCCACTATTTTGAAGAGAATAGTGTCAGTATTATTCTTTAAAGTGAGTGCGTGTTGGCTCTTGTTTTGGACAGCAGAACGATCGCGCGATCTTCCGAAATATTGTGTTTTGCATTGATTGCGCGTCCGGTAATAAAGTTAATCAGTTCAGTGCGTGTTTTTTCGGAGTAGCCATCGAGCAAGCGTTGTGCAGTGCGTGTTTTAGTCTTCGCGAAGTAGTTAAGATATCGAATCAATCTTCGGAAAAATATGTAAGACACGTGTTGCTATTCCGTTTTTGTATTATCATGAATATGGTGCCGTTCAAAAGAAATAATTAGTCGCTTACCAAGGCGATTCCCAATATATTTCCTTCCCAACTAACACACTACTCCTTTCCAGTGCGCTCATGGAGATGCAGAGGATTCCTCGGTCTCTTATAGCAATGAGTGTCGAACTTATTTTCCTCCCCTTATCCTAATTGACTGTGAGGACGCGACCGGCATCGTTATTGGTCTTGAATTAAAGAAACTCCGAAGCATGTACAGTGAGAATAGCTTTCTAGTCCCGGGAAAACTATTCAATTGGTGAGCTGTGCATTATTTGTTGTTTCTCGGCCAATCACGACTAGCAACTACGATGGGTACAGTCAATCAAGCTAAGCTAAGCTAAGTCTTATACTTTAAAGTAGTCAATATTTTAGACTGATTAGACTGGACGACAAATTTAGCAAAAAAAAAAGTTTGTGCTCGCGATGCCCATGTGTTGCATTTGTTGTTCTCGCCCTCTCAAATTGACTGATAAATAGACTTTGTTTTTTGATTGGGAAAATTCCGATATTATTTGGTCACCAATTAGGAATTAGGATTGCATCTTCAAATAAATTAAAATACTAAGTTATTACGATACGAAACGAAAGGTGGGGATTTTGGCAACTGTTTAGCAGCATATAATCTTAATCATGAAAGTATTTGGAGACGCATGATACATGGGTCCGATGATTCATCTTGTGACTAAACTTTTTATGCAAATTGCATCACATTCGTTTTATTGAATAAATGAACGAGTGTGCAAGCATTTGTATGTAACTTGTATTATGGAAAACCTGAACCTAATTGCATGTTGATAAGTACATGTTCTTGGTTAACATGTCGAATACTGCGATCAAGAAATAATTAGAATCATAATTTCAAACAGCAGGTTCCCGGGCGTCTTCTAAGCGATTTTCATAATTCTTTTACGGCTGTTATATCCACCTCATCTAGTTTTCTGTAGTTTGTTAGTAAATTGTACCATGCGTCTTCATATGCTTTTACGCTTATATGCAGCTGAACAGTTTTCAAAATCCCTACCTATCGTTTCCCCTGGGAGGCTCATTTTTTACTGATGGGGACATTACTCATGGGGACATTCAGATTAGATTATCGTAACTTCAACGTTAAAACGACGATCCCCTTCTTAATTTGTGAACAAATAATCTCGGAATTTTTCCCAATCAAACAACAAACCCCAGTAATCAGTCGATTTTAGGGGTCGAGAACTACAAATGCAACACATGAGCATCCCGAATACAAATTTACTGTCGACCAGTGTTATGATAAAGATAAAATGTTTTTTTTTGTATCTAAAGAAAAAGTATTGTTTACATTAACACAAAATTGTATTAAAAAAAAACAACCCACTTTTATTGTTAAAAAAAAATAAATGCAGAGTTTTTGACTGAGTTTTTTCGTGAAACGTCTTGCAAATGTTTATTGGTTTCAGCCGCCCACGACTTTGAGGCAAAATTTGGGTTAATAATCAAGAAAACATGGTGGCGCATTTTACTAAAAAAAATCTCATTAACTTAGTTGATGAAAAATTTCATTAAATGACGAATAAAATATAATGTTGCTTGAGGAAATAAATTAAGAATAATTATTATATTCAATCTGTAAATCGCTCCTGAACTGATAGATATTTTACCTAAAATTGTAATTAATGTAAATCCACGTGAATCGTTTACCGGGCGCCAAGTGTGATACGCAGTAAAAATAACGTATATGTAATAATAAATTGCAGTGATAAATTTCAAAATGATTTTCTTTGTTTTTTTTTCATGATTTCTTTTCTCATGTGGCCATCATGAGTAATTGTCAAAAAATGTTTCTTTGATGACCCACTGCTGTAAACTATTTGAACAGCATTGGGTTCTTTATTTGATCACATAATAACCAAATAGATTTATGATGCTTTCCATCACAAACGTAGAACTGTTCATAAATAAGATCAATAAGCTTTTTATGTACACTCAACCCTCTTTTTACGTCACTTATTGGGGGGACGTAAGCCGAATGTGACGTAAAAAGAATTTTTGCTTAAATTTCTAGTATTTCACTTATTTTATTGATCGTGAGGATACTTTCAAATACATTCACTTACGTCTTGCATGAGGTATTGTAAGATCTCTCCAAATCCAGAGATATGAGATGTTATAAGATCTCCAAATTGTCCTGGAGTTTGAATCAAATGGTCTACCGAATCAACCATGGCCTTCATGATGTCCCAAGCCGTGGTATCAACTAAATTATGTCCTCCGAGGATTTGTCTTTCACTTGCGTCTCAAAACAAATCATATGAGGTGTTGTAAGATCTCCAAATTGTCTTGAAGTTTGAATCAAATGGTCTACTGAATCAACCAAGGCTTCCATGATGTCCCCAGTCTCGGTGTTAACCTAATTTTGTCCTCCGATCGTTTGTCTTTCACTTCCGTCTTCAATTCTTGCATGTATGAAGTTGTAAGATATCCAAATTGTCCTGGAGGTCAAATCAAATAGTCTACAGAATCAACCAAGGCTTCCACGATGTCCAGAGCCGCGGTGTTAACCCAATTTTGTCCTCCAATTATTTGTCTTTCACTTCCGTCTTCAATTCTTGCGTGTATGAAATTGTAAGATTTCCAAATTATCCTGGGGTTTGAATCTAATGATCTACCGAACCTACTGAGGCTTTCATGATGTCCTCAGCAGCGGTATCATCCCAATCATGCCTTCCGAGTATTTGTCTTTCACTTGCAGCTATATAAGATGTTTTAAGATCTCCAAATTGTCCTGGAGTTTGAATGCTTTCAACTCAATTATGTTCTCTGAGTATTTGTCGTTCACTTGCTTTTAAAAACAATACATATGCAGCATTGTAAGATCTCCAAATTGCCCTGGAGTTTGAATCAAATAGTCTAATGAATCAACCAAGGGTTCAATGGTGCTCCCAGCTACGGTATCAACCCAATTATGTCCTCCGATTATTTGTCTTTTACTTACGTCTCAAATCCAGGCATATGAGATGTTTTAAGATCTCCAAATTGTTCTGGAGTTTGAATCAAACGTTCTACGGAATCTACTGAATTTAAAAATAATGATATTGTAGACCTAAAGACCTGTACACCATGACTTTCTTAAATTACGTGGAATGGAACAATAGTTGAAGAGTTATCCAATTTAGTCCTATGGATCAAAACTGGTATGAGTAATTTTTTTAAACAGATAACAGCCTTTTGGTTACACGTGTTGACCGTAAAGCTTATATTTCAGGGATGGAAGACATTAATGGATGATATGCAATGGAACAATAGTTGAAGCCGTATTCACTTTGGTTCTATGGATCAAAAAGGGCATGGCCCATATGAATTGACCGAATTTAGTCACAATCAAATTGCTACAACCATCCCTACAAACATATTAGTTTTAGGCTGATTTTACCGAAGTCATGTAGAGCAAATCTCGCGTAACATAAGATTACGGCTTATAAACCAAAACCATGATTTTCGATTTTCCAGCATTAACGATTGCCTTGTTATTGAATCTTCATGCTAGGTAAAACTCCGTACTTGATATTTCTTAAACAACACTTTTATTGTTATTTTGAGTGAACGTCTCATGAACCTTTTGCACCATAGCGGTTTTTAAGTCCTTTGATTGGCGACCTTAACTACCATGCTGAGCGTTTTGCTTTGGTTTTTAGGCCGTTTACTTTTTATTATTTATTTGAAAATCTGGCTTTAAGTTACTTTAACATGCATATTCTTACTAGGTTATCAATATATCGCATAGCAGAACTGCTCTGGCTAACAAATCTAAACAAACCCGATGATATTACTAGCTTTGAGCGAACGGCTTAAAAGCCAGACGTGCTGCCGGTAATGCGAGTAAACGGCGCGATTTTTGTTTTAGCTGAAATTTTGTAGATTTCGAATAGTGTTTCAATTAATCTAAATTTGCTGTTATAATATAACCATTTACGTATAGCATTGACATGTTTTTGGCAATGGAATGAGTTTCTACTTCAATAAATGAATTAAATTAGTCATAGAAAACTTGAACCTCATTTTTCTCGGTTCAGCATTGTTGGCTTTTCGGCCGTCATCATATGTTGCTCGAGAAATAATGGTTTTCATGACCGTTATAAAACTAAAAATAATCCTTGGGATGTTTGTCTGACTTGTGCTGCTCGGGTTGCTACCGCGGCTGGGGACATCATTAAGATCTTGGTTGATTCGGCAGACCATTTGATTCAAGCTCCAGGACAATTTGTAGATCTTAAAACAACTCATATGCCTGGAATTAAAACGCAAGTAAAAGACAAATACCCTGGAAACATAATTGAGCTGATACCACCACATGGGACATCATGGAAGCCTTGGTTGATCCGGTAGACCATTTGATTCAAACTCCTGGACAATTTGGAGATCTTATAACATCTCATATGTCTGGATTAGGGACGCAAGTAAAAGAGAATTACTCGGATGACACAATTGGGTTGATACCGCGAAGGAAGCATTCATGGAAGCCATTGTTGATTCTGTACACCGTTTGATTTAAACTCCAGAACAATATGGAGATCTTAGAAAACCTCATATGCCTCCATTTGAGATGCAAGCGAAAGACAAATACTCGGATCACATAAGTGGGTTATTACCACGGCCGGGGACATCATGGAAACAATTGTGGATTCGGTAGACCATTTGATTCAAACTCCAGAACAATTTGGAGATCTTAGAACAACTCACTTGCCTACATTTGAGACGCCAGCGAACGACAAACACTCGGAGGACATAATTGGGTTCTTACTGTGGCTGGAGATATCATGGAGGCCTTGGTTGATCCGGCAGACCATTTGATTCAAACTCCAGGACGATTTGGAGATCGTACCACATCTCATGTGGATTTGAGACGCAAATGAAAGAAAAATACGCGGAGGACATAATTGGGTTGATACCGCAGCTGGGGACATAATGAAAGCCTTGGTTGATTCGGCAAACGATTTGATTCACACTCCAGGACGATTTGGAGGACATAATAACCGTGGCTGGAAACATCTTGGAAGACTTGGTTAATTCGCTGGACCATTTGATTCAAACTCCAGCACGATTTGGAGATCTTAGAACTCATATGCTCACATTTGAGACGCAAGTGAAAGACAAATACTCGAAGGACGTAATTGGGTTGATACCACGGCTGGGGACATCATGAAAGCTTTGGTTGATTCGGCAGAACATTTGATTCGAACACCAGGATAATTTGAAGATCGTAGAACAACTCATATGCCTACATTTGAGACGCGAGTGAACAACAAATACTTGGAGGACATAATTGGGTTGATACCGTGGCTGGATACATCATGGAAGACTTGGTTGATTGGCATACCATTTGATTCAAACTCCAGGACGATTTGGAGATCTTACTACATCTCATATGTCTGGATTTGAGATGCAAATGAAAGAAAAATACTCGGAGCATATAATCGGGTTATTACCGCAGCCATGAACATCATGGAAGCCTTGGTTGATTCGGCAGTCCATTTGATTCAAACTCCAGGACGATTTGGAGATCTTATTACATCTCATATGTTTGGATTTGAGACCCAAGTGAAAGACAAATACTCGGAGGATTTAATTGGGTTGATACCGCGGCTTGGGACATCATGATAGCCTTGGTTGATTCGGCAGAACATTTGATTCAAACTCCAGGACGATTTGGAGATCTTACTTCATCTCATATGTCTGGATTTGAGACCCAAGTGAAAGACAAATACTCGGAGGACATAATTGGGTTGATACCGCGGCTTGGGACATCATGATAGCCTTGGTTGATTCGGCAGAACATTTGATTCAAACTCCAGGACGATTTGGAGATCTTAGAACAACTCATATGCCTGGATTTAAGACGCGAGCAAAAGACAAATACTTGGAGGACATAAATGGGTGGTTAACGTGGTTGGAAACATCATGGAAGCCTTGGTTGATTCGGTAGACCATTTGATTCAAACTCCAGGACAATTTGGAGATCTTAGAACAACTCATATGCCTACATTTGAGACGCAAGTGAAAGACAAATACTCGGAGGACATATTTGGGATGAATCCGCGGCTCAGGTGTCTAGGGAATTCTTGGATGACCAGGAAAGGAACGGCTGCTTAAGGCATATTGAGTTGGATTTAATCCAGCATTTTACGTGCAGTAATGGCCGCCACAATTTTACTCACATTTTGATAGGATGCATTCGATTTGACGTTTGGCTTGTGTCGTATGACATGAATTCATCATTATGATGATGAAAATTTATCGTTTTTGTGTCATACGACACAAACCAAACTTCAAACTGTTTCCACCCTACCAAAAACTGAGTTGGATTGTGGCGGCCATTAGCGCTCGTAAAATGCTGGATAGATCATAAGAAGCATGAACCAAAATAACAGCCCATCGGTTACACGGGTAGACCTAAAGACCTATATTCCAGGGAATTCTTGTATGACCTGGAACGGAATTTGGTTTGATATATCAAATAGGGCATGAACCATTTTTTACAAGAGATTACAGCTCTTTCGCTACGCTTGTAGACCTTAGGTCCTTGGTTACGCGTGTAGACTCCAGGAAATTCTTGGATGACCTGGAACGGAACAATTGTTGAAGGCAAATGATGAATATACAAAGTATCTATTTTGTTCTTTGGGTTTCTAAGAGTGCCTTCTTATGGATGCCTCACTTTTGGATGTCAATAATGTTTCGAATTCTTTTTACGTCAAGGGCCGTAAAAAGGAGGCCGTAAAACGAAGTGACGTATAAAAAACTGCCGTATAAAGAGGGTTGAGTGTATTACAATGATCAAGTAGACTAGGATGGAAATCGTTACTCGGGAATGTGAATACTTTTTCAACAAGCAATACTGTTAGTTGGCAGAATAATAAAGTATCACTGAGATTTGAGCTTATGTCTGAAATGGAGCTTCCGCCGGGAATTTCTGACGTTACCCCATTCTACATCTTTCCATCGTGTCTCTACAGACATCAGTATTTGTTGTATGGATTACCTAACTGTTTGCCCAAAGACAGGAATACCGGATGAAATTACATTGCGGGTTAACTTTTAGGGAAGTCTACCGACAAACTGACAACGGCTGTCTCCAGGCCAACACTACTAGCCTTCGTATGTCGACATCAGCAATCCTCGTGTCGTTTCGAATTCATTGGCATTAAATTTCCATTTTTGCCAGTTGTGTCTTCTTCCGCATCTGGTTCACCTGTCTTTCGGCATCATCGGTATGGACTGGTCTCGTAGCTTTAAATATAATCTGCTGGAAAATTCAGCTCTCTTCGTGAATACGCTGACTGTGTCGTCCGAGGAAAGTTTCCAGTAAGTATCGCCCCTAAAGGTGTAAATGAGTGGAAGACATTAATGGATGGCTGTTTTAATTTGTAATTTAGCTATAAGAATGATGACGACTGAAACGGATTCGGGTAGGGGTGTTTGGGTGGCTTTCATCTGCTATGTTTCGTTAATTGTTCACTCAAGGGAAATCGAAAATGGAATTTGTGCACGCCGACAGGATTTTCTGTAGGCGTGGTGAGATATCTAAGAGAGGCTATTAAACGCAAATTAAGATCTTTAAATGAGTGAGGGTTGTCTTATACTCAGCCAAGAACTTGGTTTGCGGATTTTACGTAGCCAGGTAGCCTTAATCCACGAACTATATGAGCTGGAAAAGCTGCTTCAAATATTGTTTACGAATGAAATTTGCATAATAGCGGAATGTGCGATGATGTTTAATGATGTTGAATATCGTAGTATTTTTTCGAGTAGCGTAATAAAACTCTTGTACGTGCATGCGAGAATAAATAACATAGTGTAAAGCTTTACGAAAAAAGTCATTGCACAAGGCCAAAAGGAAAATACAAAATAAAAAAAAATCAAAAAGCATGGGCTAAAATTTTTTGAAAAAGCTAAGAGAGGTAGATATTTCTTACTAGAAAATATGGTTGTTTAAAAAATGTTAACTTCTGATTGATTAGATTTATGAATGTGCAGTCCATAATAATAAACAAATTAATATGTAGTTCTATGCTGTCGTAGTCTGACAAAATGACGTGTATGCCATTTTGTTATTAATAATGTTACGAATCCTAATCAATTCGTAACATTTCCAGGAAAGTGGTATTTATTCAAAGAAGCGAGATTTAAACATTTGTTATTTTGATTGATTTCGATTTGGATGCTTATGCAAAAATCTAGTATTATATTATTTTGGCCTTTTATTTTATTTTTTGCCTATAGTACAATGATGCATAGTGAACTGTTTAAATATTTAACACTGGAAGCGAACCACCAGGCAATAACCATAAACTTTCCAAAGGACCATGGTTTGCATGCAGAAGAACACGGGAAAATTGCATACCCCATTCATGAGCTCAGCAGCAAATAACACCGGTTCCTAATTATTGAGGTGGGAGAAATCTATTTGCTGTTCCACGTGACACCGCGTTGGCTGGAGCAACGTTTTCTGACCTAAACCTAGCCGAAAGAGTTTGTTCAGGATAAAATATCATCGTGATCACGTGTACGTGACGGTTTCCCCTTTGTGTACATATAAACTGGATTCCTACGTCGACTCGAACCGACAAGAATATGACATTTTAATCTTCAGTTATGCTCATTCGAGACTCCCGACTGGGCGAAAGTTATTCGCTTTTCTGTTTGTGAGTTTATGTTTAAGTTAAAAAGAGATTTGCGGTTTTCTGAATCCACCGCAAATAAGAGTTTTGTCATTATTACGTGAATGAAATTCCACATGCGCTCAAAAATAGAGGTTTGCGATATTAGCATGAAGACTTATGTATACAAGAATAACTCTCTCTCAGTGGAGAACTGACTACTCTGTTCGGGATGACGAAAGTGACAAATTCATAGAAACATAATAAATTGCGTTATTTTGGTTAATTTCATTGCGATGTTGGGAAATTAGGAATGAATGTGGAAATGAAATAAGATGGCTCTTAAAACAAATTTATTTATTAGGTTGGAAGTAACCAGGGCTGGATCTCCGTAAGGGGTTTTTCCGTTATTCATCCAGGTTTTGTTTTCCAAATTCATTATTTTAAAAGATACTTCAACATGTTCTCCGAGAATTCTTTTGGAATTTCTTTTTAGTAATTCCTCTGGAGGATGCTGCAGAAATTCTCCTGTATCGGATAAAAGTCAAAACACTTGAAATTATAACCGAATTCAAATTTATTTCTTAGTGAAAAAACCCGCGTGTACAATCGCGTCGCGTACTCGTTTTCGAATGAAACATAAAATGCACAAACTCTTCCTTTCTCTCTTCATATCATCGCTGATGTCAGATCAATGTTCTCGATCAAGAGGTCGTCGTTAGTTGTGTTGGTAGTCACCGTTCACAGTCTCCATACATACTCCCCTCCGGTGTGACACTGGTTTGTCATCACAGTAATTGCCTTCCATCATAATTTTCCTCAGCTTAACAGTTGGTCGTCGATAGACTCCCGAAGATGTCTTTACATCCACCACTCTTACTACACCGTCTTGTCCAGGATAACACCGCTGAATAATTCCCATAGGCCAGTTTCCTCGTTCATTCAGCATGTCGACTACGTATACGATATCACCCATGCCCAATTCAGGACTTTCATCCGTCCATTTTTGCTTTGGTATTAAGCTTGGCAAATATTCCTTAAGCCACCTCTTCCAAAAGAGTTCTATAAGAGCTTGCGCTCTACGCCATTGCTTTCCCCAGTTGAGGTCATACTGATCAAAAACTCCTGGTGATTGTACGTTGCTGGTAGTCCCGATCAAAAATGATTTGGGGTTAAGGCTTCTGGGTCTTCAACATCAACCGAAACATACGTCAGCGGTCTGCTATTAATAAGATGTTCAGCTTCTATCAATACTGTATGTAATACTTCTTGCTTCGGTGCTCGTTCCTTGAGGGTCTCCCTCAAAGCGGTTCGGATACTTCTGATTAGCCGCTCCCATGAGCCTCCCATGTGGCTCGCTGCTGGAGGGTTAAACGTCCATTTGATTCCACGGAGCAGTACTACATCTTCAACATCCGAAAAACTCAAATGTTCTAAAGCTTCTCTCAACTCTCGATCAGCTCCTCTCAGGTTGGTTCCATTATCAGAATAGATTTCCTCAGGTTTGCGTCGTCTTCCTATCATACGGCGAAGTGCCAGGATACACGAGTCTGTGGTTAACGAGTGGGCCAACTCAACGTGTATTGCCCGAGTCGTCATACAGGTAAATATGACTCCGTACCTCTTCTCTCTATGACGTCCAACAGTGACCTCGAAGGGACCAAAAAGTCCATTCCACAATGCGTGAATGGTTGACAATACATTTGAAGTCGACAATTAGGAAGTTGTCCCATCACAGGCTGCAAAACTTGAGGTTTCTTTACTCGACAACGCTGGCAGTTATGAATCACACTTCGGAGTAGACTTCTGATGCCAATGACCCAATAAGTCTGCCTCAACTCATTCAGCACTGTCTCTCTACCGTGGTGGTTTCCTTGGCAGTGGTAATGTAGCACTAACAGCTTTACGTAGCGACCACTTCCATCTAGTATTATGGGATTGCGAACAGCTACCTCAACTTTTGCGTTTTCCAATCTTCCACCAGCTCGTATAATTCCATCAGCGTCCAGAAACGGTGATAACTTATTCATTTTACTCGATTGTTTCAATGTCTTATTGTCTCGTAAAGCCTGTAGCTCCTCCGGAAATTGTTCGTTTTGCACAAATTTTATCCATTGCTTGATTGCTCCTTGCTCGTCCTCTGGTGTAATTGATAACGTGCCTCTTTTTCTCCAAACTTCGACGATTTTGTAGAAATATGCTGTTGCGCGAATTAATCTTCTCCATTTACTGAACCTCTCTGCGTCAGGTAGCTGTGGTTCCGATACTATTACAACATTTACTGCATTTGTTTCTCCAGAAAACTCCTCATGTGCTTCAAGCGTTTCTATGGGATTCGAATCAACAGGCCATTCTCGTTCATTTTGCTGCAAAAACTCAGGCCCTCGAAACCACCTTCCTTCCGGCTTAAGGTTCAATGAACTAGTATCTCTTGTCGCTTCATCTGCCACATTGTCCGTAGTTGATAACCATCTCCAGTCAGCCGATGTCGATTGTTCCAAAATTTCTCCAACTTTATTTGCGACGAACGTTTTCAGCGCTTTCCTGGTGTTTAACCAACATACTACCGTTTTCGAATCCGTCCAGTAGTAAATTTTTCCTATTTTGCTTCCCATTTCCTCTTTTATTAGCAACGAGCAATTTCGGGATCTTCATTGAGCGCACTGGGGCTACTCTAGCTCGCGATGAGACAAATGCAACGTGAGCCTGAGAAATGCTGGTCTTCACAATCCGCATGTAGGCGACAGCAGCGAAAGCTTTCGAACTTGCATCACAAAATACGTGTAATTGAATTTTGTCGCTGTAGCATCGGGGAATCTGAACAGCTACAACAACTTGCAAATCCTTCAACCATGTTCTCCACTTTTGTCTCGCTTCTTCGTCCAGTTGATCGTCCCAGCCAATTCCACTACGCCAGACTTGTTGCATCAATATACGGCCTCGCACGGTAAGAGGTGTGATAAATCCTAACGGATCGTATACGGACATTACCACTGATAACATTTCTCTTTTGGTCGGTACCACTTTTCCGTTGAGAAGTTCGGAATTGATTCGATTCAGCGTGGGAGAAAACAGAAAACAGTCTTTTTCACTGTCCCATAGTAGGCCAAGAACCCGTTGCTGACAGTCACCAATTTCGGAAGCAGAAACACTCGCACGTAACTCTACTGGTATAGTTGCCATCACATCTCGTGAGCTGCATCTGAAGTTGCGGATGTGGAACCCTCCTGCGCTATGTACCTGGATAACATCCTGAATCAACTCTGCGGCACGGTATTCATGGTCTTCACTCCCCAAACAATCATCAACATAGTGACCGTTTATTATCAATTCACAGGCTTCTGAATAACTTTCAGCATGCCGCTCGGCGTTCAGATTTTTTATGTATTGAGCGATAAAGGGAGATGAGTTTGCACCAAATATCATTGCTCTCATTCTGTAGGTCTTCGGCTTATCAGCAGGGGTTTCTCGGTACAAAAAACACTGAGACCATGAATCTGCTTCTGCTATTTTGATGCGATGAAACATTTCGGCGATATCTGCTACAAATCCGATTTTTCCTGTCCGGAACCGCAACAAAACACCATATAGCCGCTTCAGGAGATCAGGACCAGATAGAAGTGCATCATTTAGACACATTCCATTGGATCTTGCCGCCGCATCAAACACAACGCGCACTTTTCCTGGTTTCATCCGATTCACGACAGGAAAATGTGGAAGATACCACAAGTTGCTCCTCTTCATTTCCAGCTCGTCATCGGTAACAGGAACAGCGTAACCCTTAGCAATGTATTCATGTATCTTCTCTGCATATTTTTCCCATATTCCAAGCTTTTCAATTTTACGTTCAGTACATTTCAGCCTTGCCAATGCCAATTTGCGGCTTTCCGGAAACTGCGTGGTAATTTTGTACGGAAGGTTGACAACAAAATTACCGTTTTCTAATTTCGCTGTTTTTCAATGATGTTCAATGCTCGCCGATCTTCTTCGGAGCGCTGACGGTCAACCTTGCTTTGAACGACTCCCATATTTTCCAGTAGAATATACGAAGCTACAAGGTCCTGTAGATTATCATCGTCGCAACAAACATTGACACCTTGTGACTCACAATGCTCAACGTTGTATGGCCCGTGTACAGCCCAACCCAGCATACATTTGGATATTGCCGGGGCATTCTGTTCTGGTTGATATACTTCAGTTGCCTGTATAATTTTTATGTGCAGTTGTCCTATCAACAGCAAAGGGGATCGTCCATCCAAGCAATCCAGATTAGCTGTTTTCACGTATGGATATTTTAAGACCATTTCGTTCACGTCAACTCGTTGTCCACTCAAATTCAAATTTTTCACCGTGCGGATTCCTTTCAGCAAGGAAAGGGGTTTATCACATTCGCTTGGCCCGACTTCCACGGCTACAACTTCTGAGTCGTCATCGGATCGCTTCGAACCACCCATCAGAGTACAGCACAGTGGATTCTTGTAACCGGTGATCCCAACATATTCAGCAAGTGCAGCATCGATGAGTGTTAGACTGGAGCCTTCGTCCAATAAAGCAGGAATAATTGTAGACCCTTTACAACCTTGGATTCGAACGGGAATAATCCTCAAGAGAGCGTGGTACGTTTTTGGTCGTTCTGAAGACACAGCATTCACGCCAGTTCTGTTCGGAGCGGCATGAACGGGAGCATTCGGTTTCTCTCCTTTATGCAGTAAACCGTGATGATAACGATTGCAATTTTCCACAGGACATTGCTGTCTTCTCTCACATCGTCCACCGTGCGAACGCAAGCAGCAGAAGCATAGCTTATTTTCAATTGCTAGTTGATACCTGCGTTTGGGATCCGCATTTTGAAGATATCACACAACGTAATATCATGACTGCCTCGTTGACAAACTGGGCACTTTTTGTTGTCCACTTGTCGGCCATCCTGTTGATTACTGACTGGTTGCTTGATGCTTGTTAGAGCTGACTCTTCAAACATTCCTCCCGCCGCTAATGTGTAGTTGATACTTGTTGCATACTTTGCCATTTGTTCTACCCATGTTGCAAAATCGATCACTGTTGGTTCCAAGATGTTGCGCTCGGTGATGTACTGACCCCACATCATCGTCTGATACTGTGGAAGCTTTTGTAGTAACAAGCAAAGCAGTTCGGGATTATAGATGTGCTGTTTCAACCCTTTGACACCAGCAGTCAGATTGCGCACAATAACATCAAAGTCGATGAAGGATTCCCAGTTGGTGACGACAGGAAGCGTTCTTATTTCCTGAATTAACGTCCTTAGCAGTAACTCGGGTCTTCCAAAACGTAATTCTAGTGCCTTCACAATCTTTTCAGCATCCGTTGATGCCATTAACATATGTTGCACAGCCTCTCTCGCCTTTCCAGTCAAGCATTTATTCAATCGTACAACATTTTCCATTTCACTGTATTCACCAGCTGCAGTGGAGAGACGGTATTGATTTATGAATAGCTGCCATTCTCTTACGTTACCATCAAAGTTCGGAAGATATTCTCCACCAGTGCTTCTCACTAACATCCTCTGCATCGATTTCGTAAGCTGTACCATTTCTGAATTTATACTGCAAGTTTTTTGAGTGCGTTCTTCATCGTGACTTGTATGACCTCCACTAGGTTCATCTTTACATTGCCGTTTGGTTACAATAACAGGATCTGCGCATTCTGTCTTTGAACTTTCAATTGTTTGTAGATTAGAAATCCATTGTTGCACTCTGTCCACTGGATCTACTTCCTGCAAGTTTTGGAACCATTGGACATCACGAGGAGCATCTCGCGTTCCTTGCGCTAGCTCTTCTGCCAACGCTGCTTCGGCAATTTGAAGTTCCATTTCCGCATTGAGCACTTTTTCGGCCCGCATTCTCTTCTCACGGGCTTGTTTTTCCTCTAATTCAGCTAGCTGTTTCTCAGCATTCAATTTTGCACGCATGACTGTAACTTGCACTGTTTTGCTTGACGTTTTGCTATCTGCAATGGACGGCTCTCTGCGAAAAGGATTACTATTCCGACTTTTTTCCGTGAATCCATACTCCATTGACTGGTTCAATAGGGACTGGGAAACTGGAGCAAAATACCCTTTATTAGTCGCCTCTGCCGGAGATGGATCAGCTAGACGGAAAATCTGCATCATTATCGCAATTGCGAGTTGTCTTGTAGAAACGTCGTTTCCAATTGGAATTTCTAGCAGCTCACAGGTTTTTCTCACGTTCTCCAATTCTGCATTCTCTATTAGGCTCAACCTAACCTCAAACTGAGGAGAGTGCAATCCGAAATCAAACCCTTCGAATTTTGCACTTTTCTCCTGATCCAATTAAGCGTGGTATCGCCGCCGAAAAGAAACTTGTGCAAAAGGCGAAGCTCAATCGGCTGAGCAGCGTCCACATTTTCAGCAATTCGATGATCACCGGAGAAAATCTGCATTTTGTTTTGTTCTCGATAAACGCGAAACCGTAATCCGTAACACGTAAATTCGATGTCGAAGGACCAATATGTATCGGATAAAAGTCAAAACACTTGAAATTATAACCGAATTCAAATTTATTTCTTAGTGAAAAAACCCGCGTGTACAATCGCGTCGCGTACTCGTTTTCGAATGAAACATAAAATGCACAAACTCTTCCTTTCTCTCTTCATATCATCGCTGATGTCAGATCAATGTTCTCGATCAAGAGGTCGTCGTTAGTTGTGTTGGTAGTCACCGTTCACAGTCTCCATACATCTCCTCTTCTTCTTTTCGTCATCTTATTGGTATTACATCCCCCACTGGCACATTACCACATCGCAGCTTAATGTTCATTAAGCACTTCCGCAGTTGTTAACTGCGAGGTTCCTAAGCCGAGTTACCATTTTTGCTTTCGTATATCATGAGGCTATCTTAATGATACATGTATGCCCAGAGAAGTCAAGAAAATGTTCAATCGGAAAATTTTCTAGACCGGACCGGGAATCGAACCCTGCCATCTTCAGCATGGTCTTGCTTTGTAAGATGCGCACCGCATGGCTAAGGAAGGCCCCTTCTCCTCTGGGAATTCCAATTGTAGTTCCCACGATCTTGGGAAGAATTTCTTTTGAACACTTAGAAGACTTTTCTATGGAAATTCAGAAGGAAATGAAATTTCAGCAGAATTAATAACTTTATTTCATTTTAAGAAAACACTCACCCAATTCGTCGAATCGAACTGAGTCCATTGCACAGTGGCTAAAATAGTACCTTTATTATGCAATTTAGCGCAATGACGTCTGCGAAACATTTTATCATTTCAGCTTTCAGTATTCAGCTTTCTGATCAATCCCCCTAAAAGTGAGATGAAAAATTTATTTTTTCAACTTCACAACATATAAGGCTTGACTCTTAAGTGAAAGTTGTAGCAAAAGTTCTCCTGAAAAACTTTGTCGAAGACACCAAGTTCGTAATTCCGTTACTTTAGCTACAACTCTCGCGAAGGCATATACTTTGCATGTTGTAAAGTGGAAAATATAAATTTTTCATCTCACTTTTAGGGGGATTGATCATAAGGCTGAACACCTCCAAAGAAGCACATCGACTTACTAATAAAATGTCTTGAAGACGCCGTTGCGCTAAATCACACAATAAAGGTACCACTAAATAAACGCGCTAAAACACGATTTTAGCCACCAATGCATTGAAGAAAATTGAATGTTAAGAAACGTAATCACTTTTCAAAGATACTCTTCGATTCTATTATGATATAGGTACACAAAAAGGCCCACGTTTCTGGATTATCGATCCATATGTCCATAATCATAATTCATTCTGCAATGTCATAACTAATGGCACCAACCACCATATGGCAAGCGCATCCGTTCGAAGATTTATTGGCGTTGGTTAGCCAGCGTTATGCTAACAATCGGAAAGCAGCATATTGACTTCTTTGCGCAAGTTTGGTTTGGCACCTGTCGTGTGTTGCGTTCGATAGATAAGTCAGGTCAAAATTGCACTTTAGGGAGATACATTCAGATTTCCATCAATTCACATTTATTCGCGTTCATTTTAATGCATTGCAGTCAAACCGAATCAAAAAAATTGGATGAACTATTGGACGAAGTGAAACATGTTTCTGCTGCTGTTTCCAACTTAAGTAACAGTGCAGAAATAAATTCACCTCCTTTACACAACACTTTGGCAGACTTGCTATATAACTTGCCTCTACAACAACAAGAACTGCATCAACACCAACAACATCAACAACAAGAACAGCAACAACAATCTTTCCAAGACTCCAATGAACAGCAAAAGGCATCAGAACATCTACAACAACAACAAAATCAACAGTCCCAGCAAGACGTGACCAATAATGCAATCATGGACCTGTTTACTGACCGTCGAGCCAAATTCTCTAAATTGAGCAACGAAGCTCAATCGAAAAAAGACCTTTCCACCGCTGGTTGACGGATGCTGGGAAATAAATGGTATTGGAGGCCTGACTGGTCGACATACGACAAGAAGCTGAATAGGCAAAAGCTCCAAGAAAAAGCCGTTGATAAGGCTAGACAACGAAGGAAACAAAGAAAACACCAATCCGTTCGTATTAGCTACAAACCACCTGCAACTGTCAAAGATCATATTCAAGGACATATGGGTAAAGACAAGACTACTTGCTATTGCCAAAGTTAAATTTTCCGGTCCACCCTCTATCACCGACCATCCTATTTCTGGTCTATCGGTCCCAAAACTAATTAATTTTAGAAAGAATGAAACTATCAACCCATATCGAACAGAACCACCTATTCAAAAAGAACAACATCAACCTGCAAACTATCAACAGTCACAAAGCCAACAACAACAGCCAGCACAACTTTCTTGCAGTAGTGAAAGCTGTCATCAAATGGATATCGAGCACCCTCCTCTGCTGGACCCAATGCGACCACCTATAGTAAGACTCACAGAGCAATCTGCGTCTGGTGATCGACGTTTTTCAAAAGCACGACTACGGGACCCAAAAATTATGGACATTGTGCGGATGTTCCTGTCATACTTGCACGACCAGCCACCTACAGTATGCATTCGTGGAACAACCAAAACCAGCGCCACTGCAATGCTGGCATCTAAAGGACTACCAACAGACTTACAACTATTGCGTCAAATTTTCCTGGATGTACACGAGGATCTATGAATATCTCGCAACGACGCCTCGGCAGACCTTCAATCACACCGTTCGTTCCTTTCCAGTGAACGCACTCAACAAATTCAACGCACTAGGGAGGCCGCATATAGAGGTGTGCGCCGCTGCGCCACGCCACCGCCGACAGTTTTTGGCACGCCGCCGCCGCCGACATTTTTGTCACGCCGATGGTCTATAATTTTCCACGCCGATTTAAAATTGAAGAAATCCACAGAATTTTCCGTGGAAAATCCGACGATTCAATGGAATTTCCGTAGATTCTTCCGGTTGATCTCATTAGAATCCCAAATAGTTTTTCGTGGAAATACCAATGTTATCCTAGAAAATTCCATAGAATTTCCGTTGAAATTTCGAAAATCCCTCCGTGAAAAGTAAGATAAGCTTCGAGTGTAAATTTCGAAGGATTTCTCGTTGAAATCCAAAAAAATTAACGTTGAAATAGATTTTTTGAACGGAGAAGAGTCGTTTGGCAGAAAGCCATTTTGTATAATGCAACAATGCCCAACAAACATTGGAGGAGAATAAAGCGCTTATGTGATTGTTATTGTTCGAAGATGGTCTAGTAGTCTAGAAATTCGAACATATCGACATAGAGAGAGAGAGAAACCTGGACAAAATATCACCAGAACACATCGAGATAGGGAGGTTATCGAGATGTAGAACGATCGAATGTATGTAGATTGAAGGGACTGAGAAAACCATCGGCATAGATATCGATATATCGAACATCGACGGAGACGAGCCAGCCTAGGCCTGAACGTCTCGTTAATCTTCTTCTTCGTTGGCATTACATCCTCCACTGGGACATTGCCGCCTCGCAGCTTAGTGTTCATTAAGCACTGCCACAGTTATTAACTGCGAGGTTTCTAAGCCAAGTTACCATTTCTGCATTCGTATATCATGAGGCTATAACACGATGATACTTTTATACCCAGGGAAGTCGAGACAACTTCCAATCCGAAAATTGTCTAGACCGGCACCGGGAATCGAACCCAGCCACCCTCAGCATGGTCTTGCTTTGTAGCCGCGCATCTTCTTCTTCTTCTTATTGGCATTATATCCCCACACTGGGACAAAGCCGCCTTGCAGATTAGTGTTCATTAAGCACTTCCACAGTTATTAACTGCGAGGTTTCTAAGGCTAGTTACCATTTCTGCATTCGTATATCATGAGGCTATAACACGATGATACTTTTATGCCCAGGGAAGTCGAGACAACTTCCAATCCGAAAATTGTCTAGACCGGCACCGGGAATCGAACCCAGCCACCCTCAGCATGGTCTTGCTTTGTAGCCGCGCGTCTTACCGCACGGCTAAGGAGGGCCCCACGTCTCGTTAATAAAGATATTAAAAAAAAGAAAAAGAACATCGAGATGTGAAGCGTCGACTGTATAGCTAAAATTCAATCTCTATCTGGTAAAAGAGCGAATGTCGCAAGAATGAATTCTCTTCTTCGACTTCCCCTCTTTTAAATAAAAGTAACAAGCAGCCTAACAAACAATTCAAGTTGAATAAGCTAGTTTTTTGGCTGAAGAAGGCTATATTTGGTTGAATGAGTGCTATATCAGCTTCCAATGTTTGTTGGGAGAAGATTTATTTGCGGTTTATAACCTCAGAATGCACGTTCTCATTGTTTTTTAGCTTTCTGAGGTGATAAACTACAAAGAAACCCCCTGCTTGTCACTTTTTTTTCAAAGGAGGGGTAAAGTCGGTGAAGAGAATCCTCACTTGCGACATTCGCCCTTGCTCCAGATAGAGCTTGAATATGAATTGTTTGTTGGTAAGTCCGAAAGTTGTTTGCCCTAATATACTACGTTTGGCTGAACCCCATCTAGTCTAAAATTACTTTGCCGAAAATGTCATTTGGTCGAACAGTTCCTTTGGCTGAAAAAAAAACAGTTGACCGAATAGCTCAATTACCTGAAAGGGTCATTTGGCCGCAATAAGCATTCGACCGAAAGTATCGTTCGGCTGAATTGGTCATTTGGCTGATGGCTATGCTGTTTGGCTGAAATATTTGTTTCTACCAAATTAAATTTTCGGCCAAATGATCTAGTCTTCTCGTCGGTCACAGGACTTTTTCGGCCAAACGACTATTTGGGCCAAATGACATTTTTAGCAAAAAAAAACTGTTAGAGCAAAAAACTTTTTCTGTCAAATTATCAATTCGGCAGAATATGGCTTCCGGCCGACAATTTTATTTACCGTCGTCGGGGGTGACAATGGGTCAAATGGGGGTGAGAATGGGTCACTGTCTCAACTACTTAGAATGCTTTTAGAATGGATTGAATGTATCTGAGGGCAAGAAGACTAAAATATAAGAGTCCTTTTTGAACGATTTTGCTCTACGACCTTCAGGCTGCCGGTGAGAGCGATGACCAATTCTCACCCCCCAGACCCATTGTCACCCCCGATGGCGGTAACTGAAATAGATATACGGAAATGTCATTCAGCCGACTGGCCATTTGGCCGAAAAAGTCGTTTGGCCAAAAAGTTGTTTGACCGTAATGGTCGTTTGGCAGAAAGGCCATTTGGTCAAAAATGATATATGGATGGATATTTTTGACCATATTACCGTTCAGTAATCAACATTTTCGACCAAATGACCCTTTCTGTCAAACATCCATTTCGGCGTAACGACATTTTCGGCCTTACAGCCTATTCAATCGACCATATCAGCTAAATGACGTATTAGGGAAGAGTGCTTTTTTGGCCAAATTACCAATTCAGCCGTATGTTGCTTTGACCAAATGAAATTTTGTTTTTCATTGTGTAACCGTTTTGCCCAAACGTTCATTTCGATCAAATACAATTTGGCTGAATGATTTTGGACTTAACGTATTATTCGGTCTAATGGCTTTCGCCAAACAATTTTCGGTCAAACGACCCTTCTTCTTTTTAATAACTTTTCATTGAATTTCTGACGAATTTCTTATGGGCAATACAATGAATTCACTGTAGAAATCAAAAAAAAATCCTTCGAAAATCCGTTTTTTTTTTCGTTGAAATCCCATACGGTTTCCCGTATATATTTTTTTAATTACGTGGAAGCTCTGAACAATTTTGGTTTAAATTCCATAAAATTCACCTCAGAAATTTCGAAGAATTTTCGATAGAAAATTTGAAAAAATCCCGTGCAATTTCCTATGAATTTCTTATGAAAATTTCGAACAATTTGCTGTTGAAATCTAATTTTGTTTTGTTGATGTCCACATTTTGAATTTTCTGTGTAAAATTCGAAGAAGAAACTTTCCGTGTAGAAACTCAAATAATTTTCCTTGTGCTTCCTTGGAAATTCAAAAGAATTATCAAAACTTCAAAGTTGTTGCCATTGAAATTCCTAAAATAATTCTCAAATTAATATTGAGAAGCTCAGAGAATTTTCGAGAGTCCATCAGATTCTCCCGTTGAAGTTTTGAAAACATCCAGAAAAAATGCAGAGAAAAAACTTTGTAAAATAAACGCTAAAAATTTCCACGCCGATTCACGCCGCCGCCGGCTAAAATGACTTTCGGCGTGACGCCGAAAACGCCGCCGCCGCCGACCAAAATTCTGACAAACGCCGCCGCCGACGATTTTCGTACCGGCGCACACCTCTAGCCGCATATAAATTCTACAGCCCATCAAATTTTCATCGGCATTGACGCACTCTCCGGAAGTAACGTTAACAAGTGAAGATAACACGCTACATGAAAAATCAGAAGAGGTAAATATTTCGTCGACCGTCATACTTCCAAAAACTTCTTCGCAGAAACAGAATTCGACTGAAGTTCTAATTTATTTACAGATTTTCAATCGAATGAAAAGCCCAGCCAAAATGAAGGATATATTTAAAAATTTATTAAGCTCATCCTTTTCGATTATCCTGGCAACAGAAACAAGCTGGGATGAAAGCGTTAGGAGTGAAGAAATTTTTCGAAGTAACTTTAATGTATAGCTGGAGAAATGCATATATTCGCATCGGTATATTTCTCACCTAATCATGCTTGTAACCACAACTATGAATCTTTTTTTGAGTGCGCTGAACAAATACTATCAGAACATCCACCGGAGGTTAAAGTTCACATCTATGGGGACTTTAACCAACGCAATGCTGACTTTATTCTAGACTCAGAAAACGAATGTATCCTACTACCAGTCGTTGGGGATAACGAAACTTTGCAATTAATTTTTGCCAAGTCTGCAAGTTTAGGATTGAATCAAATTAATCATATAAAAAACAGTCAAAATTGCTATTTGGACCTCTTGTTGACAAATATCTATGAAGATTTCTGTGTAACTGAATCTATCAATCCATTGTGGAAAAATGAAGCGTTCCACACTGCAATCGAATACTCGTTATTCATACATAAACAACAAAGACCCAACGGTTGTGAGTATGAGGATGTCTTTGAATACAATTTAGCGAACTATGAAAATATTCGAGGTAGGTTAAGTAGTGTAAACTGGCAAATAGTTTGAGGAAATGAAGAAAATGTCGGAGCATCTGTTAACACTTTTTACAGACTATTATCTGACATAATCTCACAAGAAACTCCACTAAAACGAAAACGACGTCATAACAATAATAAAAACCCAATTTGGTATAACCGGCCAATCAAGAATTTATGAAATCGCAAGCAAAAGGCACACAAAATTTACAAAAGTCATAACAGTAATGAAAATTTAGTATATTACTTGGACGTATGCGATCAATTGAATTACGCTATCAGTAACGCTTTGGAAGATTACAATTCAAAAACTGAGAGCGAAATCAAGTCCTGTCCAAAGAACTTCTTCAATTACGTAAAAACTAAACTGAAATCTAATAACTTTCCATCAATTATGCATCTTGACGAAAACGCGGGGGATAGCTCGGAAAAGAACTGTAATCTTTTTGCAGATTTTTCTCCAGGAAACCTATTCTACATTTTCTGAAAATGATCGTGACTACGACTATTTTGCATTTTTCCCAGACTTTTCAAATGATATTGGAGTGAATCAACTTCATTTTGCAGGCCCTATGTAGTTTAGATGCTTCGAAAGGTCCTGGTCCTGATGGAATCCCTCCTATATTTATGAAAACCCTAGCAGTGGAACTAGCCACTCCATTATTTTGGCTATTTAATATGTCACTATAATCAGGAAAATTCCCAAATATATGGAAAAACTCATTTTTGATACCCGTTTTCAAATCTGGAAAAAAAATCAGACATACGTAATTATCGTGGAATTAGCCATTTTCTCTTGCATTCCAAAACTTTTTGAGGCCATAGTAAACAAAAAAAAAATCAAACAAGTAAAAAACCGAATAACAGACGCACAGCATGGCTTCTTTAACGGGCGTCCAAGTTCAAATAATCCAAATTAAAAAAAAATCTGGAATTGAGCCGGGACTACTCAAATGGCTTGAATCCTACTTAACTGATCGCAGCCTATTGCAACTGAATGTAAAAAAAATGTAACCTTATATCATTCAGCAGAAAAAGAGCAGCATCAAATCTCTCAATTATATTAGGAAACCAGGTTGTAGAAAAATGCGATACAGTTAGGGATTTAGGAATTATCTTAGACTTCAAACTAACATTCATCGACCACTACAACACCATTATTCATAAAGCAAATAATATGATGGGTTTTATAAAACGTTTCTGCTATAACTTTCATGACCCATACAAAATTAAAACATTATATATTGCTTATGTAAGGTCGATACTGGAATATTGCAGCATTGTATGGTCTCCATTTTCAATAACACAAGAAGAAAGATTAGAATCAGTACAAAAACAATTCCTATTATTTGCTCTTCATAAATTAGGTTGGACAACATTCCCACTTCCATTATTTATTAACGATATAGTTTCGCAGCGTATTGATTCAACAATCATTTTATCAAAATTAAATTTCTACATACCATCTCGACAACTGCGTCATCGACATACATTTTTAAGTAATCACTGCCGTACAAATTATGCAAAATTCGGACCTCTCAGTCAGATGATGGCCATCTATAATCAACACTGCGAAACTATTGACTTTACAATGTCTCGGCAGAACCTAAAAAAATATTTTGTCACAATTCGAAACCTACACATCTAAATTTACATTAATTCGCAAAATTAAACACTACTTACCCAACCTTTTTTTATTTTTATACAACATAATACCGTATTTATAGCATTAAGCAAATAAAGAAAAACATGTATATTGCATATGTACTAGTCTACGTCGGTTAACGAAATAAATAAAAGAAAAAAAGTAGGTTTTGAAAAAATAAATTTCTTTTGGGAAAATTGGAGAAAAAACAATGTTTTTCAAATAACTCCGGAACGCAATGGCCGATTGGGCCAATTTTCAAAATTAGGCAGGATTCCTCGTCGAATGCAACATGTTGCGGACTAATCGGATAAGACTGAGTACAAAAAAGTGTGTCTCACGTTTTTTTGTACACACACATACTGAGTCACAGTGTCTCCGAGCCTTCCATCAAAAATTTAGTTTTGGAGTGATCCTATGGCCTTTACGTATTACTTAGTATACGAGAAAGGCAAAAAAACAGTAATTCGGTTGCAATGCGCTCGAGTAATAAACGTAGTCCGTTACCCTCTAGCCTTCCGAACACCAAGTTTACACAGCTCATCGTTTAGTAATGATACCGGCGTTCCTATCTGTTGTACCTAATCTGCCAATCTTGGTTATTCAATTTTTACCATGAGCTCATGGAAGAATGGTAGTTATGCATCAACAAAATGTATGGGAATATCATAGGATCACACAAACTTAAGGAAAACTAAAATATTGAAAAGGAAAGTATGACTGGGAAGTGGTGGGCAATCAAGTATAATGTGGATCGATCACCTCCTGCACACAGTCGATGCTGATTAGTACTTCTATAGAAATAAAATTTCGATTTCACTGTCACAAAACCAGCACCAAACTCTTCTTTGCATACAATTTGAATTTCCCGTTGGCTCAAAATTTCTCGCCAAATTTCATTCAACTTCCTATAAGAACAGTTTAAGCGATTTTCAAGAAAACGACACCAATAGAATGACAAACGAAGCGAAGACTAAGCCCAATTTTACCCCAAATGATAAATCTTGCTGCCGAACAATAATCGACGATGTCTTTCTGAAGGAATTAGATTACATCTTCAATTTATCACCTTTCCAAAGCCGAAACGCTTAGCTATCTCTGTAATGCTAATCTTGTTTCAATCTTTATCATTTCCAACAGGTTACGACGATGCAGAGAAAACCCTCCCTAAAAAGCTTTCCAGTGAAAAAATGGCTGTCATGAATCATAGCGTGCCAACGGCTGTTTAGTGAAGTGTTGATTTAGAAGAGATAGCTAGAGGAAAAGCATGGTGAATAACTCGACGGAACGGTGAAAGTCTCATCCTGCCAGCTCGAAACGTGTTTTTTGTGCGATTCCGAGATTCCGTGCGGAAAAGTGTGTATGTGTGTATTCTAGCGAGGAGAGTTTCATCTCTAATTTGATTTCATCAGATTGTGCAAATCCTTCGGGGCAAGCTGCCACATAATGCATTTACACTTCGAGAAGAGTAACAACACTAAATGCGACTGCTCGATACTGTCGCTGTCGTGGATGGGAAAGGTACCAGACGACATTCCAGAGGTGAGTTCGCTTATTGATTGATATTTGATGGTTAGATGATCCGATATGGAAGTGTTGAGTGCAATATGAATTTATCTTCGGATTATCTTCAATAACACCGATCAATTTTAAACGTTGATACTGAATTAATACTTGAAGATCCATCTTCGTCGTCGTAAAATATTTTAGAAATTAGCTCGTTCAGCAAAGCCGTGTGGTTTTCTAGCAGTATGCAGTATACAACGCCATATACAGAATTTATTCAGATGAAAACTTTACTTATTTTTATCTGCATCCGATTGAATTGAAGTAAACTTTCTTCACAGTATTTAAAACAAGGAACACATTAGATAATTGTATGAAAAGTATAAATGATTATTAAAATAATAAGTCGACAGCACGAGAAACCACAGACTCCACTAAACTTGTCAAGATGGACCTTGCAAATCTGGCCACTTGTTTGCACAGATTCATATTCAGAATATGGAGGATGGAACAGCTACCGAAAAGTAAAAGGAAATGGTAGTTTGTCCCATCTACAAGAAAAGCTAACAATTGGAGTGCGAATGCTCTCGATCGATTATTATTCTAAACGCTGCTTAAAAAGTGATATCCCATCGTATGTCCCCCGAAGTGAATGTGTTCGTGGAAAGTTAGTACTCCAGCTTCTCTGGCGGCCGCTCTACAACGCCACTAAACTGTAGGACAAATTCTTTAAAATAAAACACCAAGTCCCAGGCACCATCTTTTCATATATTTCAAGGATACTATATGACAGTACACGCCGTGTTGCAGCTGGAGTACTATTTTTTACAGATTCAGCCAATTTGTTGCTTTGCCTTTTGATTTTGTCAATTTTAATTTTCTTTCAGAAATAAGCTTAAAACAGCTTCCTATTTGATGAATTAATTGATGAAATCATAATAGACTTCTCCCACAATCTATACCCACTTGTGTTGATATTTATTCGCCTAAGAGTCATATTCGTTTTTGTTCTTCTTTTTCATCATTGGCATTACATCACCCACTGGGACATTGCTGCCACGCAGCTTAGTATTCATTAAGCATTTCTACTGCGAGTTTTCTTAGCCAAGTTACCATTCATATATCATGAGGCTAACACGATGATACTTTTATGCTCAAGGAAGTCGAGACAACTTTCAATCTAAAAATGGTATCTTTCAACATCGCTTAAACCTTTCATGACCCAACAGAATGATTGACACTAGCAAGCAGTTGATGTATTTTTCATTGGTGCTTAAAGATCTCAAAATGATTGGCGTTTTTCATCTGAAATACTACAGGAATTTAAGTGATTTACTATAATCTCAACTATAAACAAACACTGACTATCCCTAAGCTGTCTGACTTCGCTGTAGGAATCCAAAATGAATTATTTCATCACGAAATCTAAGCACGTACCACTTGACCAAAGCCTGCCTGTGGGTAGTGAAGAAAAAACGCAAACGGGAAGAACACCAGATTACCTCCTTTTATTATTGGCAGTTGATTTCTAAACTACAATCCCCAAAGCAATACCTATAGTAATGTCGAAATGTAAAAGTCCATTGGTAAGTGCTTTTAGCACTGATGGAGTTTCGATGCTCGTACAGAGAATGTGGGGGCAAATGCAATTTACAGTTTCTTATAGTTGCAATTCACTTTTATTGCATAAGTCACATTGGTTTTCGTCAACGGGATCAATGGGATCAATTACCGCACGGCAGACCATCGAACAAATAAAAGCTGTAACGTTTCTGTTTGCTTCTAATACTGCTAGTCACGATTATAACTAACCGATTAATGGCAGGATTTTTCTTTTCCAAGAAGAGTGCTGCGTATCGAAGTTATTTTCCTCCCTACATTCAGTGCATGAACAATGTACATCGTTCATTGTGCAAGCATGAGTCAAACAGCGTTAATACTGCCGGGAGGCTAAATTGAAAGAAAATAGATTGTTACTTCGTGATGCTCCGTTTATCTGCTTTCGTACACTTGCAATAATGTGCTTGTTTATTCGACAAACAAGTCTTTCCAATGATTTTGATGTTTTGTTCTCTTTCAATTGTCTGTTAAAGGGTAATGGATCGTACAAATTTAATATACCTAGATTGCTCCAGTTGCTTTGCCTTTGTGTGGATATTTGGTTGGTTATTGGGTTGCGAACAAGGTTTGAAGCTTACCAAAGATGGCCGCCATAATGAGTCGCCGCTCCCCTATATGAAGGGCGAGCAGCATTCTTTCAGAAAAATCAAGCTCTGTACCCTGTAGGTACTGATCCCCGGGGGAACATGCGATGTAAATTGACATTTGTAACTCACTTGCACCTTACCCTAAAACTTTTAGGAAAATTATTAAGCTCTTTTAATGGAATTCTTCACCTGCCATAAGACAAGTTTAGTACTATTCCATTTAACTCCAGCACCGTATAATTTTTACAGTTACGTATTTTGAACTCAACTGTAATGCCGTCTACAGTGTCTCGTACTTGACCGACTCGAGTCTAGTGTAGTCACTACCCTTATCTCAGCTTGCTGCAAACTACGATAATTGACCTTTCATGTCAAAACTTTTATTTCGTTCTATTGATGGTCAACTTTCATTAAAAAACCCAAATTTATCCCCAAGTGGTGATTATGCCTTTCTCGATTCGATATGTTGGATTCGAATTAATGTTGTAAATGCTGTGCTAATTGCCTACATCTTGGCGGTTAAAATATTTAATGCAACTCTATCACGCTGCTTATAAATTACTCAATAATTGAGTAATTTTTAAGCAATTATTATGAGAGTAATGGATTGCGTCATGGCTAAATTGATTAATGACTTAAGGACATAGTTGGAAGAGTACCACGATGGCAGTCAATATGGCACCGGACCTTCTACGGGTCAACCCCACACCTCCCGCACTCTTCTCCCACCAACATTCGAATTCATCGAACAGCTTCGAACAAAAGTTTAATATTCAAATTACTAACCTGTTCGCAGCATATTTATTCACTTCCTTCACATGTGATAATGAACATGTTTATCCAAAGAGTCCTATGTATTTCGGCTCGAATAATATTCTAAATCAGCAGTTTCGTGCCAATTTATTAGCCGTTCGCGATTTGGTGGGTTTATCACTGCACTTCACTTCTTCTCAAAGGGCACTGAAAAAATCAAGTTTTTACTCACTTATCCGCACATGAGCAGCCCGAAATGTTGATGGAATGCAAATTAAACATCACTTTTCGAAATCAGTCACTTGTTTAAACCGAAAACTTGATATAAACTGCTATTTTCGCCCGAAAAAAACGATTAAAAACTGATCGCGGAGCGAATGTCAACAACGGCACCGGCAGCAGCAAACTAGTAACTAGGGTGGTTCAAAAAATAATTTTGCTCCGCCATGCTCAGTCGAATATGATTTATAATTTGGGTGTCATCCGATGGTTTGGGCTGGTTTGAATAGAAGCTTACCGTGCACAGGTCGTTTCAGGTTTGTATGACAGTTGATATGGCGAGCTTGAATTTAACATTATTCTGATTCTGGCACTCCGTCATTGGGCTATGGCGAGGGGGGAGACCATATGACTGGAAGAAATATTCAAGAGCTTTAACTCCATAGACAATCCATATTGAATGGTCGTTCCAATAGTTGGGAGTCGATTTTAATTGAGATTGCGAATCTTTAGTATGGTAATTGGGCTTCTCAGAAGGCATGAAACGTGCAACTCAACAAAATATGTACCCAGAATTTGTCAGTGATATCTATCGCACCAGGGGCAGATACTTCTAGTCTAGTCTAGTCTACACTATCGCACCAGGGGCAGATGCTTCAAACAAAAAGTGTGACATGGGGGTGAGTAAAATGCTATTTTTGCGTTACGAAATCAATGGATCTTTCCTGCGATGCGGTTTTCGTTCAGTGACGTCTCTGGAATGTTGCTTTCAGCTATGCGGGTTCTCTTTTCGCCAGCTTTCGGAGGGGAGGCACTTTAGCCAGCGTAATAAAATGTTCAGTTTCCCATACTAGTTTTCATATAAACTTGAACCGGCTTGCGCTCAACTAGTTTTCGTTCAAATCGGTTTTTGGAGGACACTCGGAGCATGGGACGAAATCGAGTGAGCGTGGTGGTGCTGGGTCGTTTTTGAACCACCCTACTAATATTCTTTGTTTTTTTTTATAATTACGACACTAATACTACTACAGTATATGACAGTTTTTATTGTACCAATACTTTCAAAGCTTTGTTTTGGTACTCAACCCACCTTCACCTTAAAGTGTGCATTAGTGTTTCCCAATATAGTATTCATATGAGTTGCATAAAATTGATTTTAATACTTATTTGAGTGTTATAATGGAAACCCAACGATGGACCAGCAGTAACATGACTGACTACAAATTGTTCAGTTAGTCTGGGTGAGTACTCAAATAGATTGATGAATATGGTTTCAAAACTACCCATAGGTAGGTTCAGTTTACGTGTCATGGTTTGTCGAGCTGTGCAATGTTTCTCGATAACATGGAAATTAGTTGTTTTGTGACCATCTTGATTTTTTGCAAGAACGATCATGTGAAGCAAATCCAACTAGATCATTTTGATATCGATTTGTCATATTTTACGCCATATTGAAGCTCATTTTACGCCATTGCAAAAAATAGTGTGTGCAACTAATTTCAAAACTCGATTTTATCAGCACTCGTAGTATTTATCTCATTCGGCAAGCCTCGTTGGATAAACGTACAACCATGCTGATTAAATCATCTTTTTGCAACTAGTTACACAAATTACTATTATCATTATTATTTTATAATGCATATTAAAATATTTGGCATCTACCATCTACGGAATCTCTGGAAATAAGAACAATCTACTCTAATTACGAACTATTTTGCCTACCAATACTGAATACAATGATAAATTGATTGCATCGATAAATCGGGACCAAAATGATCCAGGCGGATTAACTTCACATGATCGTGCTGGTTAAAAAATCAAGTTGGTCAGAAAACAATTAATTTCCATGTTATCTTGAAACATTGCACAGCTCACCAAACCATGAAACGATAGCTGAACCTACCTATGGGTAGTTTTGAAACCATATTAATCAATCTATTTGAGTACTCACCCAGACTAACTGAACAATTTGTAGTCAGTCATGTTACTGCTGGTCCATCATTGGGTTTCTATTATAACACTCAAATAAGTATTAAAATCAATTTTATGCAACTCATATGAATGCTATATTGGTTATTAAAGCACTCATTTGGTTGGTATGGAAAAGTAGGCGTTTCTTTACTTAAACATGATCCAGGTATTATGATCCGAAATTTCAAAAAGTCTTTTTCCAAGCTGTAGTAAATCGTGAATAACTTTTAAACGGATAGAGATAGGAGGTTGCTATTTTTAGCAAAATATTCGTTATAAAATTCCCCACCTTTTTATGTATATCTAGTTTCGAAAGCATTATGATGGATACCCGTTTTGGATGCCTTAATAAAAAAATATTAAGAAAAATTCATCATTTTTGGGCATTTAAAGCATCAGTGAAAAATATATAGAGCTAAAACATGCGGTATCAAAGTTTTACCCATAAAGCATAGACCCTAAGTTAAATGTAAAAAATATAAAATGGATGGGTTTCATCGAATTTCTTTCCGATATACCGGTATTTTCGATGTTACCTATAAAAAATGCACTTTTTTCATAAAACGCGTCGGGGCCACCCCTAAACGTCATTTCCCAGAGTTGTCGTAGAACAATTTTTCTTTTGTTATACCCTAAGCTTTCATTTAAAGGTTGAGCCCCCAAAATCCCAGACTTGGTCCAATTTTGGGACACCCTAGTGTGCATGTAAACAGCGTATTTGTTAAAAGAAAAATAGAAATATTATTCAAATCGAATGAGTTATTAGCAAACAAAAACAATAGTGTCCAACTAGGAAAGTTTCTCCGTCGAATGAAACTAGTTGCACTCGAATCGGTCAAGTCCTTCTATATGAAACGTGTTTAACAATAAAAAATTCCCGGGGCTACACACACACACACGCACAGTCAGACATGTGCTCAGTTTTTCGAGCTGAGTCGATTGGTATATAACACTATGGGTCTCCGAGCCTTCTATAAAAATTTGGCTTTTGGAGTGAAATTACAGCCTTCTGGTACAACTTTGTTGTACGAGAAAGGCAAAACCCAACTTAATTCACCGTGTAGCGATACAGGATGGACTCGATTATCCGGAGTGTTGAAAAAAAAAATTCACTTCGGATCTTTAATCTGTAATCGAGCCATTTTTTTTTTGTTGTTGAAAATATAACTTTTGTTCAAATAATCTTTATTCCAGTAAAATAAAAGCATAGAAAATATCCCGTTGGTTCGTGCATGGATTCTAATGGTTTTGCCCACCGTTAGAGATGTGCGCCGATCCGCATCGTTCATCGGCGGCCACGTTTGTCATAATTTTGGTCGGCGGAGTTTTCGGCGTCAAGCCGAATACCATTTAGCCACCAGCGGGGTGAAGCACCGTGGCGATTTTTTCTACCGCGTTTGTTACCTAAAGATTTTTCAGAATATTTTTAAGACATTAACAGGAGATTTTTTTTATTTTTGCCGGAAAAATCTAATCCCTAGGAAATTATTCCAAGCTTTTCGGATTTTCGACGGGAAATATTCTGAAGTTTCCACGCAGATTTCTTTGAAATTTTCACGGGAGTATTTTTTTTCCAAAACCAGATTTTATAGAATTTCCACATAAAAACTGGTATTTGGTAATGGATTTTTTTTTATTAATTTTCACTGCAAATTGTTTTATATTTTCAAGGGAAATGGTTCAGATATTTTTCGGAATTTCCACAGAAAATGTCACTTGCTGAACAGGTAATACGGAAAAAAAGATCGACCAGGAAGTTTTGTGGCCTTTCGGTCTTTCTCGTCGATTGACGAATGTCATTCGGTGGAAAAAAATGTTTTCAAATGCCATTTGACTGAATAACATGTTAAGGCAAGAGTTATCTAGCCATCTTCCATTAGGGCGAAACGGTTATAAGGTCGAAAACGGTTTGGCTGATAAAGTCATTTAACTGCAAGCGACAATGGTCATACGAACCACGAACTGATAATTTGTTTTCCCTAACAGATCATTTGTCCCAAAATGGTGTTTGGCCGAAAATGTCGTTAAGCCGAACGGACCAAAATGCTGAAAATGTCATTTGCCATATCGTCATATGGACAGAAATATAACCTCATACGGCTAAATGGCCCTTTTTGCTAAATGAGCATTTCGACCAAGCGATATTTGTGGGCCAAATGAACTATTCGACCAAATGAATTTTTCGGCAATATGAGCAGTTCGGCCAAACAACACTTTCGGCCTGTAACCATTTCGGTCAAATAACATTTTCTGCCAGATGGCCCTTTTGTCAAACGACCATTTCGTCCAAAACGTCAAACGTCGAACGTCAAACGACTTTTTCAACCAAATGACCTGTTCGGTCCAATGATTTGTTTGGTAATGATATGCCTGACCAGCTTTGGGCTTTATGGTCTTCGACCGAACAGCCCTCTCCCTTAAAAATGTTGAATTCAAAGTGAAATTAATTTGGTTTCAAGTTATAGGCGAATTTGAGTAAAGCTCATCGATCGTTTCGACATCTGGTGGTCGTCACAAGAATTACGAAAAAAGTGTCGTTGTCCAAAAAAGTGCATTGGCAGCATACGGCGGGAGTACGATTTTCGTGTTTTCTGGTTAATCCAACCATTTATGAAAGCTGAAATAGTCGTAAATTGGAAGAAAATTTTGTTTTCTTATGAATGAGCTGACTTCCGGTGGGTGCTTACATATGATTTTTCCGATTAAATAGCACGTCTCCTGCAGTGCCTCCACTGCACTGTCTTGGTTATGAATTCCCGGATTTTTAATTTGCGTGGGATTCGTTTTCAACAGCTGCTTAAAGACTGTCAGAAGGCATTGCCAGTGGAAAAAATGTGACAATATACCAAAAAGTGAAGTAAATTTTATGGAGAAAATTAGATTTTGAATGTAAATAATCGCTTCTGGCGACTTTTCTCCCAAACTCTTGCAGCGCACTCTACCACTGGATCCTTCTCGAATTTGCCTATCAGTTCATTCCTTGAGAATTTCCACAAAAAAATAATAAAATTTACAAAAATAATTCGCCTTTCCACAATCGGCATTTCGAAAGCAATTATTCTTTGTTTTTATGAAAACCTTTTTCGAAATTTCAACGGAAAAATTGTATGGAATTTTCAAAAGAAATCCTCTGGAATTTCATTTTTGTTTTGGGAATATAAACCGAGAAATTATACGAAAACTTCACTGGTTCTTCGGAATTTCCACGGTAAATTCTGCTAATTTCTGTAAATTTTAATCGGCGTGTAAAACTGTAGATCAGTGGCGTGATACTTTTCAAACGGCGACCCATCCCATTGGATTGGATTTGGATTGGATTTGGATTGGATTTGGATTGGATTAGATTTGGATTGGATTTGGATTGGATTTGGATTGGATTTGGATTGGATTTGGATTGGATTTGGATTGGATTTGGATTGGATTTGGATTGGATTTGGATTGGATTTGGATTGGATTTCGATTGAATTTGGATTGGATTTGAATTGGATTTGGATTAGATTTGGATTGGATTGGATTGGTTTGGATTGGTTTGGATTGGTTTGGATTGGTTTGGATTGGTTTGGATTGGTTTGGATTGGTTTGATTGGTTTGGATTGGTTTGGATTGGTTTGGATTGGTTTGGATTGGTTTGGATTGGTTTGGATTAGATTTGGATTGGTTTGGATTGGTTTGGATTGGTTTGGATTGGACTTGGATTGGTTTGGATTAGATTTGGATTGGTTTGGATTGGTTTGGATTGGTTTGGATTGGTTTGGATTGGTTTGGATTGGTTTGGATTGGTTTGGATTGGTTTGGATTGGTTTGGATTGGTTTGGATTGGTTTGGATTGGTTTGGATTGGTTTGGATTGGTTTGGATTGGTTTGATTGATTTGATTGGTTTGGATTGGATTTGGATTGGATTTGGATTGGATTTGGATTGGATTTGGATTGGATTTGGATTGGATTTGGATTGGATTTGGATTGGATTTAGATTAGATGGGATGTGGATTGGGGATTGGATTTGGATTCGATTTGGATTGGATTTGGATTGGATTCGTATTGGATTTGGATTAGATTAGGATTTGATTTGGATTGAATTTGGATTGGATTTTGGATTTGGATTGGATTTGAATTGGATTGGATTTTGATTGGATTGGATAGGATTTGGATTGGATTTGGGTTTGGATTGGATTTGGATTTGGATTGGATTTGGATTGGATTGGATTTGGATTGGATTTGGATTGGATTTGAATTGGATTTGGATTGGATTTGGATTGGATTTAGATTGGATTTGGATTGGATTTGGATTGGATTTGTATTTGGATTGGATTTGGATTGGATTTGGATTGGATTCGGATTGGATTTGAATTGGATTAGGATTGAATTTGGATTGGATTTAGATTGGATTTGGATTGGATTTGGATTGGATTGGATTTGGATTGGATTTGGATTGGATTTGGATTGGATTTGGATTGGATTTGGATTGGATTTGAATTGGATTTGGATTGGATTTGGATTGGATTTGGATTAGATTTGGATTGGATTTGGATTGGTTTTGGATTGGATTTGGATTGGATTTGGATTGGATTTGGATTAGATTTGGATTGGATTTGGATTTGGATTGGATTTGGTTTGGTTTGGATTTGGATTTGATTGGATTGGATTTAGATTTGTTACTCGCGGATCGGAAGGACCCGTATTAAAACCCTGGGCACCGGCTAGTCAGAGCTTGTGCTCTTCTGCCCACAGGGTCGGCACTATAGGAACAGTTCAAGAGCTCTTTCGTAATAACAATAATTGCTTAACACGATATTTACCGTTAGACCATTTCTCGCGTGATTTTTGAAAACGTCGTAATTCCAAAAGAGAGGCTTTCTTTGTTTACTTTCTCTTTCGATTATTACAAAGCCTTACTAACATTTACTTTGGATTTTCCAGCACCGATCTGAAGAAAATAGCTTTGTCTAGTGTGCTGTGCTGTGGTGAAAATATTGCAAAAAATATTTAAACTAGCCTAGATATTAGCAAAAGAGAGCGTAATGAAAGAGAGTCTCTCATTTGGACTTACGACGTTTTCAAAATCACGCGAGATTTATTGTGTGACTTACAGAGGTGTGTTCGTGTAGGTAGTGTATTGGTTGGCTGGCCGGCTGATGAGGGCGATGCTCGGGTGATCGGGGTTGCCACATGTGCCTTGAGCTTAGCTTACTCGACGACGTATACGTGTCCGATCGGTGGTATGACACTCGGACAATCGACTGCGGGTTACTCGATACGAGGTCGCGTGGTCGAAAGGAACAGGTCCTCAGAAATTCCGGAAACCGGGAAACTTACGTTTCGCAGTGCGCTTTGGGATGGCACCAGCCAAAAGCACTTCAGCGTTG
Organism: Armigeres subalbatus; assembly: GCF_024139115.2. Classification (NCBI taxonomy): domain Eukaryota; kingdom Metazoa; phylum Arthropoda; class Insecta; order Diptera; family Culicidae; genus Armigeres; species Armigeres subalbatus. The sequence continues at coordinate 122,214,513 of NC_085139.1, forward strand.
CACTTTGGGTCCTGATTCGAGATCGTAAGCGAATACAAAGGATTGCCGTTATCTGGATCTACTTCTGGATCAATTCGAATCACTGCACACTTTATAATTTTGATCTTGCGTAGCTTGTATCACTCTCGAAGTGTGGAGATGAAAGAAGTGTATGGCTATTCAATCATCCGTATTCTTCCCAAAACTTCTCTTCTGTCCCACTTTCACTGGTCATTTCTGCTTTATGTGGCAACCCGTTTTGCGGTTCACCGTGATCGAGGGGTATCGTGTGGTGTTGAATTGTTTTTACAAATTTTGTTTTAAATGTATCTAACATTTTTTTATCGTTTATTTAAATTCAAGAGTGTGCATGCTTTAAGTTAATTTATCATTTTATTTTTTCTATTAGTTAGGCTTTCCAGTTTTATTTATATTATCGAACTTAAGAATAACGCTAAGCTACTAGTTAATTGCATTTTTTTTTTACAAACAAAGTATTTTATGCTACAACGGTAACAGATTGGATTTGGATTGGATTTGGTTTAGATTTGGATTTGATTGGATTTGGATTGGATTTGGATTGGATTTGGTTTGGATTTCGATTGGATTCGGATTGGATGGGATGTGGATTGGGGATTTGAGTGAATCAGCTCTAGCTTCCCACTGTTGAGAATATTTTTGTACATATATTGCAATCAATGCAAAGTACCGGATGCCACGCTTGTTACTTCCTTGTGCAGCCTTGGCTGCGTCCGTGGCGGTCAGAATCGCATCAACAGTCTTCCGGAATCCGATTAGGCTGTTTAGGAAGCCTTAAACACATTCGGTGTATATTTCTTATCAGGATTACCGTCTCCAGCAACTTACCAGTTATGTGGAGTACGCAAATAGGTGTGTTCCCCGAAGGATCTCTCTGTGGTTTCCTAGGCCTCGACAACAGCACCAGTGTTCGCGCCAAAGCGATGCATTTCGGTTGTATTTGTCCTTCCAATAACCTCGAGCCACCACGAGTATTCCGGCTCACACTTACCAACTAACGAAAACCCTCTCGCTGCACCCCGTTAGCAACAATCACGTTACAATATCCTTGATTTTGGATCAACAGTCAGTCATGTGAGCAGCAAGAACGAGCACATATTACCTGCTACCTCTTTCCCTCTCTGAGTTTATTCATTCAGTTTCTAACCATTAGGTGGCACGTCAAGAGAAATACATCAGACTACATTTCAAGAAGCTGCACCTTTCATCCCACCAGCCGAAACCAAACATCATTTTTTCAATGGTTATGAGTTAATTGCCCGCGTTCCAGTTGAGTTACCGCAGCCTTCAGCCATAATCATTTTCTGTCTTTTCCAACATTCTGATAAGTTACCTTCGTCTTGACAGAGCTGTATGCAATTTCTAATCATATCTGGATCAGTGTTGGTAAAAACTCAAAATCTCAAAACTCATGGATGATTCTAATCAAGCGTGGGATTTCCTGAGTGTACAAAAGTTCTAACAACTTGTTGCAGTAGCCCAACCAAACAGGAAAAAAAACCAACAGGCTGCAGAAGAATAATTTGTTTGTTGGGGATAGTATCAAGAAACAACAAAACGTATGATACACGCGAAAAATGTGTTCTCGAATTCGTGAACCAGCAAAAATACACCTTGATTTAAATCACGGATTCGATAACACCAGTCACGTTTTCCAGAACGTTCCAGAAAACGTAACTGTTGTTCCCGAAACAGTGACTCAAACCAAATCCAACCAAACCGAAAACCAAAACAAAATGGATTAATTTTATTTCAAACACCCACAATAACAGTTGCCAAAAGTATTCTTGCTTTAACATTCGTGAAAAACATGCCTCGTTTACGTTAAAAGCCATTGGAAATTTACATGACTCGCGAAGCTTCACGAACATATTTCCCGTATGTTCTTTCTTGCTTTCCCCATAAGTACTTACGTAATTAATGTACGACCCCATACCTCAATTCTTATCTAGCTTTTCTTAGGTAACCATCATATCATTTTAGTGTTTTTTGCTAGGACCGTAGACAATTGTGGCTGTCTACTCAGTCACCTCTTTGGTCCATAATGACAGTAATTACACGAATAGGTATTTAATTTATACAGCTGTTTGAGTAAAGACAAAAGTACTAATACCCATATTGCAAGAGTCGTATTCATTATCAAGAGATTTAAGTTATCACCTCACCATACCCACTTTAGATTTAGCGGACCAGCATACCCTATATGGACTGTCCCTACTTGGAGCTATATGAAGATGTCTTTGATCACATCGATATAGATTAGACCTCTTCATGTTTTCAAAAAGTATCAAAAATTCAACTGGTCAGCCCAGAATCACAATTATTATACTAAAATACTAAATAAGTACTAAAATAAGTCTCCTGTCAAATTTTCAGCTAATTCTTATAAAATTTAGAGGTGGCTCAACGCTCAAGTCGATTTAGTGTTTTTAAGGCTATTTTCAATTTTGGAAAAAATCTAACAAAATTCTTGAATTTATGACAAATGATTGCTAATTTATTATATTATTATTCCTCTTTTTTCTCTGGAAATTTGAGTAATATAATTGTCAATGTGCGATTTATCGTTAAATTCTTAAAAATCAGAAGCAAAACATTTGTCATAAATTTGCACGCTGAGATTTCTTTAAACAAGTTATTCAAACAAAGAAGCTTCGATTTCACTTGTTGCTACGATGCACTCAATGTTAAAAGCATGCAGACATATGGTGAAATTAACAAAATTTGGAAGTCGTTTGTTGTAAGCATCAAATATCATATGATTTGATTTATGTTTTGTTCGAACAACTTGTTTGAAGAAATCCTAACGTGCAAATTTATGACAAATGTTCAGCTTCTGATTTTTAAGAATTTAACGATAAATCGCACAGTGACAATTATATTACTCAAATTTCCAGGGAAAAAAGAGGAATAATAATATAATAAATTAGCAATCATTTGTCATAAATTCAAGAATTTTGTAGAACAACGACTTTTGTGGGAAACAGTATTTTTATGCACTTAAAAGCTTGAAAATCACTTTAACATGGACAAAACGTGAACGGAAGGAATCGCAATGTTCATACGACTTGTAGAGCACACCCAAAGCTTCCGTATAGAGATTGTTGCGATAGTTTTCGACGTTTATATCTCTTGTTAGGTTTTTTTTTATAAAATTGAAAATAGCCCAAAAACACTAAATTGACTTGAGCCACCTCGAAATTTTATCCGAATTAGCTGAAAATTTGACAGGAGACTTATTTTAGTATAAGAATTGTGATTCTGGGCTGATCGGTTGAGTTTTTAAACTTTTTGAAAACATGAAGAGGTCTAAATAGATGTTTGTCGCTATTGGTTTCTTACATCACTCCATGATTCAGTTTGCGACAACCTCTATTAATATTTTTACAAAATCTCTCAAAATTGTATTCGATCGCTGTAGCACATCCCAGAAGCATAGGAAACGCTTCTTTTGTAAGGATGGTGCTACGCAACCGTCGTTCGATAGGTAATAGGATCCATCAGCTTCCCCAGCACTATCACTACGTAAGAACGCTCGATTGCGACTGAATAGTATCCAAACCGGTGTAAAATTGTATCCAACTTGCTCCAGACCACCCACATTGAATTGTATTATGGTAACATGAGAAGTGAAAAAATATTTGTCTTTCTTCGGATCCCTTGTTTTCCAGTAGCAGAGTAAACTGTGCAGCTACTCCCCGATGGCGAGAGCAGTAGGATGCATGTGAATGGTCTGGAAAAAGCTCGACGGTGTGCCTCACTGGAATAGCAATATTAATGCACACACATTACATCATCGTTTGGGTCCTTACATGGGTAAGCATAACTCCGGTTGTCTGCATATGACTGATGCAAATGACTCGGAAATGTTTCCTGTCTAGAGTATGTGTCATCATCATTGTTTCGTAGTAAAACAGGAGTTTTGCAGGGGACTAAATAATGCAACAGATTTCTCAGAATGGTCGAAGCATTCTTCCATTTTGAATATTATAGTTACGCATATATACCTCACTAATAAATTATAATGTGATATTCTCATCGGCAAAAACACACTAATCATATGGAGTTTAAATTGAATATCTATCCATATGGGCAAATATTTGTATTCGAACCAATATGTGCAGTCTTCCTACCTACAAGGGGTTTGCATATGCCCTAATATGAAAATAAAAGTAATTCGTTTAGATCAGCACACCTAAAACTTTTTCTTGAGTGATAACCGTTCAGATTTATTCATTTATTGTGTTTTTGCTTTAAATTTGGGCTCAAAAGTCATCTGTGGGCCAAACAGTTTACAAAAAAAAAATGCTTGTGCGGAAAGATTTTATCAATATGTAGCTATAGATCAAATTAATCGTTTTTTTTTGGGTTTCTTGTCAGCTCAATATTTTATATAATACGTGGGTCATCATCAGACAAACCACGTAAGAAGCGACCTTTTCGGTTTTTTACTTAACTTTAAAAAAAAAGGTATTTTGTCTTAGCACATGCACAGCAAGTATTGAAAAGCATCCTGGAAATGTCGGTTGTATTTCCGAGCATTTTCTTGTTAGCATTAATATTTGCAGAATATAACAAATGTGACACGAATATTAAATCGGCCAGGCCCACTTGAAATTGGGACATAATTCATAATTCATCAGCAATCAGATTGTTCAGTAATGAATGATATAATCAACGAAGAGTTTTGAATTTGTGAAAGGAAGAAACGGGGACAGCCGTACCAACCCTTCCATATTTAGGGATTTTAGGAATAGATGATCAATCCCAGGATCACTGAGGGGATAGGCAGTCACGCTTACCACTCAAGCATTGGTGCCGTCATTTTAAAAAGTATTTCGTTCGTTTTGACAAATTCTGAATGTGATTTTCTATCCACTCTCATATTTCATATATTTTTACTATATAAGTTATTAGGCTGTGATATGCTTGAAAAGCTGCGTTCAGTATTTTGTAGAAATATGTTTTGAACTCCACCTAAGCCAGCCACGAAAAAGATAAAATATACCTACTTATTTATAGATTTTATTTGAACCGTTCCTGTTTGGTGCATTCGGAACGATTCTTTATCGTTCTGTGTATTGTAATTTTCTGTTTTTATTCATAAGTTTTGCTAACAGCAAACAAAACATAATCCTTACGTGCTAGAAAAATAACAACAGAGTCGGTTAATAGCACTAAAGCAAATGAACCCAGCCACTCTCGGGAGTTCGCATTTTCATCGAAACGTGAAAAAGCTATATAATAATGATGGCATTGGATACCAACAGCAAACAAATAATAAGGCGTCCTCTTTACAAAAAGTGGAGCCCTTTTTCCTGTCATCTACCACCAATCGCGGCGGTGTTTCCTTGCGGAATCCTAACGACCATTGTAAGTAACCCCTATGCTGTGGCTGGGGGTGGTGCGTCAGACCACTAGACAACAACGAATGACACCACGTAGCCGTAGCCTATCATCGTGCGCCGTGGAGCCGGTGTCTCGTTATCTCGAACCTGAGTGCAGCCAGGCAGTTGTGCTTCAGTGGAAAAACTTGTCACGATGTTCATCCACTCGAGTGCTTGTAGAGCATTTGTGTACGCGCGAGATCCAGCGGTTTTTTCTCTAATTAAGCATGTTGGAAAAACCAGCGACAAATGTGTGGGAGACTATACGTCTGCAATACAGGAACAGTGACTCGCACTGCATTCGCAAGTTGTAGGAAAACATCGAGGATGCAGAAAACGTTATTTGATAACGATTAAAAATGATATTTGCGATTCTAAAAATTCCAAAATTCTATTTCTAATTCAATAATTGCGGTCTGCGTGAAGATAGACCAGACAAAATGAGTTTCACGAGTTTTGAATCACTTTTCAACTTTATCTGACACAATTTAAATTTGTATTAAACGACACCACCCAAGTAACCATTAGCACTATATTACGCCAAACCGCCTCTATACGGCTATTTAAAAACTCATAAGCATTACAGTAGCACTATATGGGCGATTTGGCGAAATATAGTGCTTGGTGGTTACTTGGGCAGTACGTTGAAGATGAATGCTAGTCTCAAGTAAACATCTGTTGGTTCTCTGTGCAAGAACAGCTAATCTGGTCATAATGGAAGGAACTACGGGCAGTCGATCAAGCTCACAATTTAATTTTTTTTTATCAAAAGATTGTTGACCGGAGGCTAACATTGACTAACTGTTTCTGTTTCGCGTTAGTGTATTGCGTTGTCTGAACGTCAAGCCAGTAGCATTTTTAATCTTCTTTTTTTTTTCGGTTGCCAATAGTTTGAAATAAAACACAATTACTAGTAGCATGAGCATGATGACCGTGCATTTCGGAGTTGCTACTCCGTGATTGACCAGAACAATCGCAATTGTACACTGTACAGAGAACCAATGGATGGAAGCATGGGATTTGCTCTCCAGCCTCAATGTGCACAGTCCGAGAGCTCTAGTATTTTGGATGGTCGATAACAGCGCTGGCCACGTCCTCACGGTCATCGGGGATGGGATGGATTTGATGATGCAGTCACTCGCCCACTGCAAGCCGAGAACACCTCTGCACTCGCCACGAGTTCCTGTGGAGTTTTATTGGAATCTGGGAGTTAGGTTTTGTGGCAGAGGTTCGTCTTGGTTAACGGGTTGCCATTGTGATAGTAATGAAAGGGTGGTGTATATTCTAATTGGATGCCGAAATGAGCTTTTTTGACAATTTCGAATTCTAACAGTTACCTGCTAGAACTAATCAAGTTGTAGGTAAAGGGATAGAATATGAAAACTATGAAAGTCCATTTCCAGTTTTAGCGATTGCTAGAACATCAGAAATAGGGGAACGGTTTGCCACTTCATCTCATAGCTCCTATTTCCATCCCATCAAAAACAAAGCAATGGAAATGAATTTGGTTTGTTTATTATTTTTGTGTTTTTTTTCATCAGTGAGCACGCATGTTGACAAAAAGAAGCGACAAATTTGGTGCCGTATTTCTTTGTTTAGCGATGAGATTGATATATGTACAGTATGATGGAGATCGGAACAGTTCCCCTATATGAAAAGATAGAAAAAGTAGGAGGAATGGAACGGGCCTGGGATTAAACCCACAACCTCCTGCGTATGATGCAGAAGCAGTAGCCATATGACCACCAAGCCCGTTAAAAATAAAACACAATTACTAGTAGATACATTAGCTATAATCTATGTGCGTCAAAGGGGTGTTAGTGTCAAAAACGTAGTTTTGAGAAAAATGGGTACAAAGTTTTTCAATATTTTTTTTTTTATTTCATACAAATTGGATGGAAGTTCAAAAAAATACTAATTTTCTTTTTAAACATTTATTGACACGGCTAGCTACGAGAGCCGCTGCCAGCTGATTAGCTTAGAACCTCTGCTTATAAGGCAGAAGCGGTAGCCACTAGACCACCGAGCTCGTCTGCTTTGGTTCTAGATCACTTGCTTGGTTACTATTGCCGCAAATTGCCGCATATTGCCGCAAAGCTGGCAGTAAAATCACTCATAAATTTTAATCAACGAGCGCTCCCGTGCGAACGAAATCGTCCGGGATTTTAAAGGAATGCATCACGCTTGAATTTTTCATGCTAAAACGCATCATTACACTCATTTGTTAAAAAATCATTTTGGTTTAAAAACGCATTTGAAATCAATTTGGGGGCAATTTATTGCTTATACATAAAAGAGCGTCTAATATTTTATGCGACAAACGTCAATTCACTGTTTTTAACGAAGGAGAACAAAAGAAAACATACGATGATTAAAATGGATAATTCAACTCATCCATGAGTTTTTAGGTGCTGAGTTGGGTGCGTTTCAACTCACGCTTGATTTGAATCATCCATGAGTTTTGAGATTTTGAGTTTTTACCAACACTGCTCGTACGTACGTTGGACGGATTCGACGCGTTCTACATCATTGTTATAGTTCGGACTCCAAACCACAGAACAGTATTCCAACTTGAGCAGTGCCTTCATGCAGTAAATGTCCGTTAAAATTTTCGTCACTTTGATCACAAATTCAAGATACCTGGTTTCTTAATCAACAACATATGAAATGTGACGATACAAGTATTTTGGTTTGGAATGCAAAAGAACATCAAGATCCCTGCCCTTTGGTTCAGAAAGGGTAAGGGCGCGTTCTGCCAACTTGGTCGAGGCAGATTTCAAGTGTGAACAAGTTACTACATGGACGTTCTAAAGTGCCTGAATGAAATGTGTAGCTTGTGAGGAGCCCTTGAAGATGTGATGTTGGATCAGTATCTTGATATTAATCAGAATTTATAATGTAAATTATTGTAATTTTTTTTAATAACACTACTTTATTCCATTACGTATTTAGTATACTTGTGTTTTAACTAAAAACACAATGTCAGTTTTGATCACTAATACAATGTCGGTATATACTTATCAGTATTTTTACTTGATTCGCGATCCTAATTAAAAACTCCGATATAATAATATTCATAGTTTATCGCGTGTAGTCTGAACGTTTTGTTTAAAATTACAAGACCTAATAATGATCCATAATTTGCATCCGCTGAACCATTCTGAACGGCCGTATTGAGAATATCACCTATAACATCTTCTCTGCTTAAATAACAGACGCAAGACGCCTGGATTATCTGATTTTCCTCAATCTCTGGTGCTTGGCTTCCCGGTGGAACTTATATTGAGTATCCTTCGGAAAGAATCTGTGCCCGGGATGGGGGAGTCAATTAAGGCAACATTCGTTTGAACAGTGACTTGTCTTTGTGGGCGAGGACTCGAGCTCGAGCGTCGATTTCGGGAGTCTAGTGGCGCTCTCGCGCGGACCAGCACTATCAACAGGTAGCAGAGACCCTCGCGTGCGTGTTGATGGTGTTGGTTTGCATGGGAGAGCTGTTGGATTCGTCGGGTCGTCGTTTGGGTCTTTATTTGCAGCAGCGTATGGGTAGTTTTGAGACTTTGGTCTTGAAATGATATTCTCAAGCATTTTTCTTACATTATTTCTCCCTCCCCTCGGATATGTTATCTTGCCGCGATGGTTGGGCTTACGCCATTAGCACTGATATGGCAACCAAAGACATATCCTGTCGTGGTGATATCACATGTTGACTATTTTTTGTTTAATGCCGCGTCACATATAATCCGGCATTGATGCACTGATTTTACGCATGTGCATGTGATTCAACGGACATCGTATCTTGGAGCCTTGAATGGTGGTGCAGACAGGTAGAGGTCCTTTTCATCAGTGATAATGATCTCTGCTATGCGGCAATACTTTTCTGAAGCGCTCCCTGATGATGATGAGTCGTAGCCACGCTTAAACATAGCTAGGTAGGAATTAACCAGTAGAAAATACCATCAAGACATTAATAGGGAATTGACTCTTGGAATCACTGAGTAGAAGTTTTTTCAAAACTAGGAACGTGGCACCTTTTTATTTTGTTATGTCTCACTTTAACGAGCCATAATTAAATATACCACAAATTAAAACGATGGTATGCAAACAATCTTACATTGGCTTCATTCTCGATATTTTTTTCTAATAGATAGGGAATAGGCGTGATGAAGCTGTACTTTGCCACCAAAAAGTGAATCCTATAGCTGACCACGACCCATAAAATTACAGTAATGCTACGCTTGTATGTAAGGCTTTGAGACTATTAGACAACTTAAAGACCATTTCTTCACGTTTGCTTAACTTTTAAGCGGTGCTTACTTATACGCTTGAACTAGGATACCTTTAGCAACCTTTAGCAATCCCCATACCTTTAGTGACCTTTAGCGATAGAGACAATGAACTGACATCAAAACGTAACATAATCTACAATCATTCCGTGCCGATAGTTCGAACGAGCCAGACGTGTGTGCTGTGTCTCATCGCGGATTGTGTTCGGTAGTGCGAGTGCTATTGTGTGGTGCGTATCCTACCTACGGATCCAAGGCGATCACTGTCGGCGAGGGGAAGTAGCTGCTTCTGGCGACGCCAGTGAAGCAGGCTATTGTTACTGCTGCTACCTACAGCAGCAGCCGCAGATAAGTGGCAAAGATTGTTGTATTGTTCTCCCACAGAGTGGGTCTGATTAGAATAGTTTGAATTAGTTTTTTTATTAGTTTTTTTTTCTAATTAGTTAATAGTTATTAGTTCTTAGCTTGTAATAACTATACTTCCAACACCTTGCGAGGTGATAATGGAGGCGGAGACTGCGGAGGGCAGTGGGCCTCCCAAAGATGGTGGTCGCACACGATTATACCATGCATCTTCTCCTGGGCCTTGGGTTGTTTACTTTCGGCAGAAAGTGAAAAGCCTAGATTTTCTCGGCATTAAGCGAGATTTGACGCGTCGTTTTCCGAAAACTGATTTCCATCAGGTAAATCGGAACAAACTACGCATAACCGCACCTACATACAAGGATGCAAACGAAATCGCTAAAGACAAGGCCTACAATGTTGAATATTTGGTTTATGTCCCCTCGCGGGAGGTCTAAATCGAAGGTGTGATCAACGCAGCGAGCCTGACTTGCAAGGATGTACTTGCGGGAAAAGGCCGCTTAAAGAATGCAATGGAGTCTACTGTGGATATTCTGGATTGCAAGGAGTTGCATTCAGCTACCATGGTAGATGGTAAAAGAGTGTATTCTAAGTCAGGTTCGCTTCGGGTGACGTTCGCCGGTTCGATTCTCCCAAAATATGTAGATATTGAAAATATGTTATTTCCGGTGCGTCTTTTTGTGCCGAGGGTGTTCAATTGTACCAACTGCAAACAGTTGGGGCACACTGCCGAGTTTTGCGACAACAAGCCCCGTTGTGGCAAATGTTTTGAAAAGCATAGGGAGGAGTCCTGTCAACAACAAGCTACAAAGTGCGCTTATTGTGGCATGGATCCTCCCCATGGTTTGCAAGAATGCCCGGTGTACAAAAAGCGCACCCAAAAAGTGAAGCGCTCGTTGGTACAGCGCTCCAAGCAGTCGTATGCGGAAATGGTTAAGTCGCAAGACACATCCGCCACAACCACCGCCACTGCTGCTATTTCAGCTGCCGTTCGAGTAAGTGATTACTACGATTCCATTGCCACTGATGAATTGGACTCCGACGTAGCTGATATGGATGATTCTTCGGAGGTACACGTGCCCGAAAAGAGGAAGCAACCGTCTTCCCCGGGATCGCGCCGTAAGAGAACAAAAGTCATCCATAAAAGCTTGCCAAAATCTGAAGGTAATGGGGGAATCCCGAAGCAATCTGTCTTCACTGCTCCTTTGGATCCTAGTTGCAGCAAGACATTCCCGCCATTGCCTAAAACCGATGTTTCCAAGAAACATCCGGTTAGGAGAATCAATGAAAGAAAAAATGCAATTCGCACTTCCAGAAAAAATATTCCGTCCAAGCGAGGATTGATCTCCTTTAAGGACCTTGTGGACCGTTTTTTGAATTTGTTCAATATTCCGAATTCATTGAGGCCACTCATTGACCTCTTCATACCAACAGTAGAAGGTTATCTGAAGCAATTGACTGTTTCATGGCCCCTTCTTGCAGAAATTGTATCTTTCGATGGATAATACGGCCATGCAAGATACAATCACTGTGCTGCAGTGGAACTGTCATAGTCTGAAAAATAAATTAGACGTGTTCAAGTTTTTGATTCGCAATTCCGATTGCGATATATTTGCACTCTGTGAAACATGGCTTTCTTCTGAAGATGAAATCAACTTCCACGATTTTAATATTATTCGCCAAGATTGGGATGATCATTATGGTGGCGTTCTTTTGGGGATCAAAAAGTGCTACTCCTTCTACAGAATTCCCATTCCGACTGTTCCCGGCTTAGAAATCGTCGCATGCCAAGTAAATGTGAAGAATAAAGATCTTTGCATAGCTTCAGTGTACATTCCTCCAAATGCCTCTATTAATCGTCGACATTTTTGGAGCGCAGTCTCCCTCCTATCATCTCCAGTATTGATATTGGGTGATATGAACGCACATGGTATTGAATGGGGCGAAACGTATGACGATTATAGAGCGCCTATTTTCTATGATTTGTGTGACGATTTCAATTTGAATATTTTGAACACTGGTGAAGTAACTCGAATAGGACCAAATGGTCAACAAAGCCGTATTGATCTGTCTTTATGTTCAAATTCACTATCATTAGATTGCACGTGGAAGGTAATTCAAGATCCCCATGGTAGTGACCAAATGCCGATAGTCACCACAATTAAGAGTGGCTATCAACAATCTGAGCCAGTTAATGTTCCTTTCGATCTCACGAAGAACATTGACTGGCAAAAATTTGCATCGGCGGTAAAAATTGGTATTGAATCAACTGATACTCTTCCCCCTTTGGATGAATATCGATGAATATCGATTACTGAGTTGATTCAAAAAAGCGCACTAGAAGCTCAGAAACGACGCGTTCCAAGTACATCTGTCATCAGAAGACCAGCCACTCCTGGATGGGATGATGAATGTACTAAGTTGTATTCTGAGAAATCTGATGCCTTCAAGGCCTTCCGTAAACACGGAAGGTCAGAGCTTTTTGAAGAGTATTTGAGGCTCGAAAGAAAACTCAAAAATCTTCTCAAGGCAAAAAAACGTAGCTACTGGCGACGTTTTGTCGAGGACTATCACGAGAAACCTCAATGACAACACTTTGGAAAACGGCTCGCAACATGCGGAACCGCATTTCCACCAATGAGAGTGAAGAATACTCCAATCGATGGATATTCAACTTCGCAAAAAGGTCTGCCCAGATTCCGTACCAGCAGAACCGCTATTTCGAGAATCAGTCACTGATCCCGGTTCATTGGGTGGACCATTCACAATGCTGGAACTTTCTATGTCTCTTCTTTCATCGAATAACTCTGCTCCGGGATGCGATAACATCAAATTCAATCTTCTTAAAAACCTCCCAGATGTCGCAAAAAGACGATTACTTGACCTGTACAACTGTTTCATGGAGTACAACATTGTGCCACCTGAATGGCGACAGGTCAAAGTAATAGCTATTCAAAAGCCTAGGAAACCAGCGTCTAATCACAACTCATACCGACCGATTGCCATGCTATCATGCATGAGAAAATTATTGGAGAAAATGATCCTTTCAAGAGTCGATCATTGGGTCGAAGAAAATGCATTGCTTTCAAATACTCAGTTTGGATTTAGAAAAGGGAAAGGAACAAACGATTGTCTAGCGTTGCTTTCTTCAGATATACAACTGGCCTTTGCGCACAAGGAGCAATTGGCTTCATTATTCTTGGACATTAAGGGTGCTTTTGATTCTGTTTCCATAGAAGTACTGTCAGACAATCTGCACAGTAGTGGATTACCCGTTATTTTGAATAATTTCTTGTACAATTTGTTGTCAGAAAAACAAATGAACTTCACACTCGGCACTCTGACAACTTCCAGAACTAGTTACATGGGCCTTCCCCAAGGTTCATGTTTAAGTCCCTTGCTTTATAATTTCTATGTCAAAGATATTGACAATTGTTTGGAAGGACAATGCACGCTGAGACAACTTGCAGATGATGCCGTGGTCTCTCTAAGAGGTCCATGTGCAGCTGTCTTGCAAGGACCATTGCAAAGTACCCTGGATAATCTGACTGTTTGGGAAAGGATCAATTTTCTACGTTCTATCTCCGGAACATGGTGGGGTGCTCACCCGGAAGACCTCATCAAACTCTATAGAACGACTATTCTCTCTGTTTTAGAGTATGGCTCCTTCTGCTTTCTCTCAGCAGCTGATTGCCACCTGATCAAATTGGAACGAATTCAGTATCGTTGTTTGCGTATTGCCCTTGGCTGCATGCATTCAACGCATAACATGAGCCTGGAGGTGCTTGCTGGAGTCACTCCTTTAAAGCACCGTTACTGGGAGCTCTCGCTTAGAATACTCATCAAATGTGGAACAAGTAACACACTTGTTCTAGATAACTTCGATAATATGCTTGAACTAACTTGTCGTTCAAGATTCCTGAGAGTTTATCTCAACTACATATCATCAGATCTTTGTCTTCCGTGTTATAATCCCCCTCGAGTTCACTTCAACAACGACAGTTCCTCAATTGTATACGATCTGTCCATGAAACATGCTATTCAAGGAATACCAGATCATCTTCGACAAATATCTATTCCCTCACTTTTTTCTGAAAAATATGAACATGTCAATTGCAACAACAGATATTTCACTGATGGTTCTCGCATCAACGGATCCACTGGCTTCGGTGTTTTCAATGTAACTTCAACCACCTTCCGAAAACTTCAGGAACCGTGTTCGGTTTATGTTGCTGAGCTGGCAGCAATTAACTTCGCTTTGGGGATAATTTCCAATCAGCCCGTAGACCATTATTTCATCTTCTCGGATAGTCTTAGTTCTATCGAGGCACTCCGGTCGATGAAACCTGTTAAGCACGCATCTTACTTTCTTACAAACATAAGAGAGCAGATGCGTGTTTTGGTCGAAAGATCATTCAAGATTACCTTTGTTTGGGTCCCATCTCACTGCTCAATCTATGGCAATGAGAAGGCAGACTCGCTGGCAAAGGTGGGCGCACAGGAAGGTGAGGTTTATGATAGACAATTCTCGAGTAACGAGTTTTTCCCATTAGTCCGTCAGAGAACTCTTCAAAGTTGGCAAAGGAATTGGACACACAATGAACTCGGACGGTGGCTATTTTCCATAGTTCCAAAAGTTTCTGGGCGAGCGTGGTTCAGAGGTGAGGACTTAAGTCGAGGCTTCATTCGCGTGATGTCGAGACTTATGTCCAATCACTATTTACTAAACGCACATCTGTACAGAATAAACCTTGTCGATAGCAACTTATGTAGGTGCGGAGCCGGTTATGATGACATCGATCACGTAGTTTGGTTCTGCTCGGAAAATGACGCCTCCAGAGAGCGACTATTGGATACCCTAGTGGCCCGAGGTAAACAACCCTTCAGGGAAATTCGAGGTGTTTTGGGGGATCGTGATGCGGTCTATATGCAGGCCATTTATAGTTTCATTTGTGATTCTGACATCAAAATCTAATTTTTTTTCTTCTGTCAAAGTTTTTTTGTACTGTCTCTGTCTCTATGTTCCGTAGATCTCCGTTACTCAGGCCATCCGGAAGACGCTCCCAGTAGAACCAATCCTCGAGCACGACGACACGCCACATCGTCCCTTACGCCAAATGCCCGGATGAGCAGCCGAAATTCCTTGATTCCGAATCCTAAGCCTCGTCCATCCTTTAATATTGTAAACTAACCTCGAGTCACCACGAGTACGCTGGCTCCTATCCCTCTCTTACTAACTAAAAAAAATGACATTGATTGTATATATCACAAAGAAATATGGCTCCGTAAAGTGTTATACACGCCTGAGCCTACCAAATAAACGAACTTGGAAAAAAAAATAATCTACAATGAGTATAGAATTGAACTGAATAACGTAGGAAACATAAGATAACTAAGACAGACTGAGTAATAATGACACAGTGCGAAACATTCGACATAACTATGACTAGATTAACAATAGATCCATAGACATAAAGATCTACCAGCCTATCCTTCCTAAGCCTATCAAAAATTCGAAGCTCAAAAAATGTCTGTAAAATTATTACCTGTTGAATCTTATTCGGAGGCGATTTCGAAGCTTTTGAAGACCAACAGGCCCATAGCAACAGTATTCGGTGTTGTTAAGTTGAGAATTTTTGATGATTGCTGGGCGCACGGTTCTGAAGTGTGGCCTGGTAAATAGACTAAATAGATTCCAAAATAAATTTTAAACGAGTCATATTTATCAAAATCTAGTGCGTTATTATTGTTTCAAAATGCATTTCTATTCGAGTTTTCTCTCTTTGTCATCATATCTACAATAAGACTGACTCTCGCGATAGATTATACTTCATTTGTTTGATGGAAACTGCTAATTTAGAAAAAAAAAGACTGACTAGTTTTCGTCAGTTGTTTTGGTTGTTGATATGAATATGGTGATGTTGTGTGGTTATGCAAGTGTTAGTGAAAAGGTTAATACACAAGATGTTATTGGTGGTATAGACAAAGTGACAGAAGAAGCTAGGTAAAAGATAAAGTTGATTTAAATGGGATGGGAACATGGTCGTAGTGAGTATGAAGAATGAAATGCAATATTGAGTGAGGTGCTAGAAGTGGGAATCATTTTATAATTATACTAGAAATAATGTAAAATATTCGGTACATGTCCAATGAAAGCTAGTAGAAATGTCGGTTCTTATATGATATATAACAGCGCTGTTTTGAAGATCGATTCATTGTGTGTGTGTTCATGACTGTAAATAAGATATTTGTGATGACAGGGATAATAGTAATTATGATAGTGATGGTGGTGAAAACGATAATAAGTGATGCTACCGGGATTATTTTATAGAGATGAGTAACGTTTAAAGCTCGCACACTGATGTGCAATTCGGCATGTGTAAATACATGTTTGATTTCCTTCTGCTCATAACCTCAAAATTGATCGAGTCATCACAATGGTTGCGAAGGAGTCAAAAAATATATGGAAATATACTCATTTTTACCCAAACTTTGCTGAGTAGCATTATCTAGGAGTGTTTGTTTTCCTTTTATCGCCACTCACACATTCGGACGTGAGAATCTCAATAGAAAACTATTTGAATCAGAGCTAAAATTAGAGTTATTTGAATCAGGCCTTAACAGTGACCATTTGAGCAACGTAGCTTAGAAACGTCGTCTGTTAATGATCAAAAATAGAGGCTCGCAGAAGCAAATTTAATCACCGGATCAACAGGAATAGACCTAGTGTTAAGTTGGAGTGATGAGTGATAGTTATAATGGTGAAAACGGTGATCAGTTATGTTATTGAAGGGGACTATTTAATAAAACTATTTGGATCAGGCCTAAAACAGTGACCATTTGAGCAACGTGGCTTAGGAACGTCTGTTATTGATCTAAAGTAGAGGCTCATAGAAGCAAATTTAATTACCGTGGGGAATAACAGGGATGGACCCGGAGTAGAGTTTGAGTCGAGAGACTGCCAACGGGTTACATGAAAAAAAAAAAAAAAAAAGAATTCAAAAGAACATCAAGATCATTCCCAGAGTGCACTCTTTCATTAGTTGCTCCGAACAAGCAGTTGCTAAGGTGAATAGCGTTGGAATCCAATTTCAAAACTACATAGCGTTTTCAGGGGCACATAACTCCAATTAAGCAAAGGACAGGCAAAAGCAAAACCCAGTTTTTCTCCTTCGCTAAGTTGCAGCATACACAGAAAATTGTTTTTTTTTATCTATTGTATTTATTTGACAGGCTCAGGCGTGTATAACACTTAACGGAGCCGAGACTATTAATGATGTTTACAATCGATATCATCTTATTATCAACAGTTAGTAAGGGAAAGGGACAAAGACCAAGATACTCGTGGCGACTCAAGGTTAGATTGCGTAATTTGGTGATGGACGGGGTTGGGATTTAGGTTTGAGGTATTTCAGCTGCTCATCCGGGTATTTGACGTCATGTCTGGTTTGGCGTAGCGTCGTGCTCGGGTTTTGGTTCTTCAGGGAGCATCTTCCGGATGGCCAGAGCTTCATGGTACACGGAACAATAAGACAGAGCCAAGGAAAAAAAACTGAGAAAGAAAAAAATGAAGTATTAGACTTTGATGCCAGACGAGCAAAGAAAGGCATAGATGGCCTGCAAATAAACCACATCGCGATCTCCCAAAACACCTCTTAGATCCCGGAAGGGTTGTTTACCTCGGGCCACAAGGGTAAGAAAGATGGTTTGCAGATGTACTAGTCGTCTATGAATTTACATTTGTGCGAGCAAAATGCGCGAGATGAGGGCTAGCACGGCCATTGTGGCACCCATTTTTGGACTCTGTCGTAATTCGGTGTTCGGTTGTTTCTTTCGAAAAAAAAAGTAATGATTGAGCATTTTTCGGGTTAACTACCAGGCGATTTAGATCGCACCAATGATCGAAAGCATCGATGTGGTCTTGCAATCGGCTAATCAGCAGATACGCAAAAATAGTTTAAGATCGTCTGCAAAAGATAACCGTGGTCCTTTAACGACGTCGTTAAAGTAGAGGAGGAATATCAACGGTCCCTTGCGATATGCCGAACAACGCACGGAAGCTTTCCTAGCGAAAGTCGCCTAGAGTAACTGTCAGTTGCCGCTCAGTAAGGTACGAACTAAGCGCAGTGAATGTTTCGCTTGGTGAGACTGTGATGGTGGTTACGCTAAAATAACTCAATAATACTTCATTCTGTTATTGATATCTTACACTGGTTTGAAGTACGTGTGCATACCCAAGTAACAATCGAGGTTGTATCAGAGTTTTATAGCGTACTTCAGAACCTCATCGCAAAACCGCTCATGCAGACTTCCCACCCAAGTAGCACACGCTACATCTTCCAAAAAACACCATATTTCTATTCAGTTTCATTAAAGGCATTGGAAAAACACCAAAGCAAGAAAAAGTTGCTTCAAGATGTCAAAAACATTCGAATTGTGATCAATGTTTCATTAACATTGCAATGCTTTACGCGTTTGACATTTGGAAACAAACGACGAAAGAGTACTGCACTGCATGTTGCATACTCGAAACAAAATCATTAAGTTACATATTTTTTACCATGTAACTTAAATGCGTCTTCAAAATTGAAATGTTTGTTTAATTTAAGTTACATATAAGTTGAGTGTATCTTCATGTTTGATTTGGCATCGTTCAATGTTTTGTCAAATCACAATTTATTCCGGTGAGATGCAATCAAGTAACAGGAAACCCGAGTACAAAACTTCATAATCGTATGGTTTTTATGGTGAGTCAACATGTAGTCCCTTTGAAGTGTTGAATGGTGCTGTGGTATAGTGGAAGACTACCAATCACAAGATCCATGAATCGATTCCAGTTTTATGTTTTTATTTAATTTTTTTCCCTCTGTAGTATTTTGGAACATTATTGCAATTTTACTGCAATCGAAGGATGTTTCCGTAGGCAAGAAAGTTATATTTGATGACACATACGCAAAGATTGTTTCTTTCCGAATGGTTGCAACACAGTGAAATGTTCAGAAGTGAAACAAGTTGTGCTGTATAGGCAGTTCTCACATCCTTTTGTAGACCGCTATACAACAATGTCACGGCCAGTTGGCCCAGTTTTATTGCAATCAATAAAACCTGATATGCGTTCCAGTTCAGGAGCAACGATTGTATAATACTCTTCAAGTCTCTTGTAAAACATGCTATATAAAACCTCTTCCAGACTTGATTGTTTTGAGAACCAAGATATAACCATAACCAACCAACTAATAAATGAACAGCTGTCAAGCTCATATTAGTTATTTGTTTATTTTTTTTCCCCGAAAAAAAACAATATTTTTCTTCCTGCAATGCATGGATTGCAACCAGAAACAAAAATGATTAGGAATAATAATCCGTAATGTCAAATTGAAAACTAAAGTTTATATTTGTGTTTTGGTGATCTATACATGCTCACAGGTATGCCATGATTTTTTCTGGTGAAACCATGAGAAATAATTAGTTTAAATCAATGCGCTTCGTTAATTCATACTATTTAGTGTTTTAACATGTTTAGTTAAGTGTAATTCTATTTCAATTTGAACTAAAAACCCCTTGTATTACTTAAATAATTTATTGCTATTTAAGAAATTTTATCAGGGCGACAAATTTCCCCATTTAAATAGTTTAAAAATATATATGCAAGATATTTCGCTTATGAAAATCATTATTTTGTTCAAATCGGCGACATTTTTTTTCGAATGAAACTTGAAATGCATATGCCTCTATAAAACCGTTACTCCTGAACTTACCCTATAATATAGGAGCAGCAAGTTTTATGCTGGTCAAACTAAAAGCTTGGTGGTTTTCAATGAAAAAATAACAACAACGTATTACAGAAAGCGGAAAACATAAACAAACTTTTTTGCTCTTGGATTTGCATGAGAGTACTTCCAGAAGTAAGTATTTCAATGAAATATTACAAAGTGACAATCAGTATTTTATGTACCACAAAAGTACTATGGTATGTTGGTATGAATTACATAAATTTTTCCGTTCGCTTCATCATAACAATCATTCGACAAATACTATTTGAACCATGGAAGTTTTTTCATCGACTTGAACTTATAGTTGAATGTGGTCGGTTGTCGGCACCCTTTTGTTATTGATTCAAAACGTGTGCCCAATTGAACAATGTGGGGATATTTGCATACCAATGGAATCCTATATGTATAAGATTATAACTGGTGAAGAAATTTGATTTATTTTATCTTTCTGAAAATTAAAAAAAATAGTTTTGTTGAGTGTTGATTTTATGCCCTTTATAAAAAGGTACCCGGTTGTCGGCACCCCAAAAAACGATTGTTAACGAAAAAAATATCAAGATTTATTAGGGGTCGTACACATATTACGTAAGCATTTTTTCTGAGTTTTTCGACACCCCCCTTCCCCCATGTAAGATATTTTTCATTCAAATATTTTTTTATTTATATGGCGCGTAAGAAAATGACGGACTCCCCCTCCCCCCATAAGTATTTACGTAATATGTGTACGGCCCCTTATGTTGATGGCAATGAAATTATTTACATTTAAATACATTCTATATATTTAATAAGGCTTTCCAATTTTTTTTTTTTCAAAATTATCGTTTTTGCTCACAACGTGGCTAATAACCTGAAATAAGGCAATCAATCAAGATTGAATCACAAAATAGAGTAAATTTACTTTGTTAATACGTAATATACTTGATTCAGTTTTTAAACGAATTTTTTACACGGCCGTGTAAAAATATCCCATACAAAATTTTTGCAAAGTTGCTCCATTTTTAATGATTCGTCGAGAAATCATAAAACTTTTTTTACACGGATTTTCAAATTTTGAACTGAAAACTTTTTTTACACGGAACGCATCCCCCATGTAAAAAAAATCGGTTGTAAATTTATAGTATTTGCAGAAATCGCTCTCAATAGATAACGAACAACGATAAAAGAGTGGCACAAACCACTTCGAATCATAACAAGCCATGAAAACAAAATTATCGCAGAACCGGTGCCCCCGCAATTGGGGCTTTTTAAAAGAAATTTATCATGGGTTGTAGCCCCCCGAATTAGTTCATTATCGTAACAGGTACCGAAAAACAGACATGATAAGTGAGAGATTTTCTCATTCTCCTTTGGATTCAAACCCTGTAAATTTACCCTTTTCGATCATTTTACATCGTTTTGTAACACTAAGCAAATAACCGAAGAAAACTTCTGAGTAGGGTTTCACTTGATAAAACAAATGTTTTCTTTGTTAAACGAAACATAGGCATCAGTTTGGTTCGGTAGTCGGCACAAAAAAATCGTGCTTATATAGCGCATGCATGGCATATGCCAAAATTTCCATATCTGTTATCTACCAAAAATTACATCGGAGTGTCGGCAACCAACCACCTTCCCCTACAATAATTTGAATCGAAGAAATACTGTCTATGTATTATTCTTCCAAGCGACAAAATGAAAATATTTCTTTAGTGGCCAAACAATTTGTGATTAGAAACTTGTTAATTTATCGAAAGTAAAAGTTCAAAACTTCATATTCCTTTTCAGGAGTAATGGTTATATATGAGTTTTATACAGTACTCTACGAAGCTTGACAGCTTATATAAGTCTTGAACAAAACCAACATAGGGGAACTGCTCCTTGAATTCATACCATGTACCCAAATCAGTACCATTCGAAAACAAATAATTGGTGCACAAATAGTTTTATTTCTCATTTTTGTGATTTTTTTCAGCAGTGAGCACGCCGGATAACAACAAAACACGACACAAATTGAGCCTAAACTGCCTGTTTTGCAAACGTTATTGATATAGGAGCATGTTATTAATAATGGAACAGATACCCTAAACTTACTGGTTGGTTTTATGTTAGTTCCATTTTATAGTTCTGAAGAGGAACACAAATGGTTTATATTGGAAATCAAATATATAGTTATATAGTTATATAGTAATAATATACTTTGTATTTAGTATTTTGCATAATAATTCTGGGTATTATTTGTTGGTATTTTACCTCTTATGCACACCTAGTTTACATCGAATTCTGTCTTCGAGGTCGTCGCTCCTGCTCGGTTGGGCTATGACTTTCAGGCGTTTTAGGTCAAAATGGGTTTTACGTTTTTATCTGACAATATATTTTGTACTGTAAATCTTGTTTTTGATCTCTACTTTAAATATAAATGAAAAAATAAGTTAGAGTTATCTACTTGACGATTGATTGCGAAACACTGGTGTAGACGCTTTATGTCTGTTACTATGGTAGATTGAAAAAAAGTATTACCCTGTGGATGAAAACTTCCTTAGAAGCGTATGCAAACAGAAACGTTCTACAATATGTATCAAATGTTGTGGAAACAAATGTTGTCCGATGAAAAATATTCATTGAATGGTATGCTAGATAGACGAGTTTCAAATGTTGCTGTATAAAATTGTTAAGTCTTGGCTGTATGATTGATGCTAATTGGATTATCTTGCCCAGCGATGTTCAGCATTTTGGTCGTTTACACAATAAAAATGATCTTTTATCATACGAGTTAGTACTAGAGCGAAAGCTTATAAATATATCTATCTGCTTTAAACAAATATTGGTGTCAAAATCACTCCCTACAACTTGATTTAAGTAGAAATACAGAGTGACCCGCAAGCCGCACCTTTTTTTGCTTTGATTATTTCGTGCGGATTTATTTAAACACCAATATCCGTTAATACCCGCAGCTGATAGATATATTTTTAAGCTTCCGCCCAAGTACTAACTTGTATGGTCCAAGCTCATTTTTATTGTGTGACTAGCAGATCCGACAAACTTCGTTTCGCCTAAAATTGATTCATTCTCTAATAAGTAATGGTTCATTTGTAAAAGAGCCCCCCTTTCCGTAAGGGGGAGGGGTTTCAACCACCACAGGAACATATCTTCTTTTCTAAAACCTCTACATCCCAGATTTGGTTCCATTTGCTTGATTAATTTTCGAGTTATGATGAAATTTGTGTTTCATTTGTATGGGAGCCCCCCTCAAAGAGGGGAGGGATCTCAAACCATGTTAAGAACCTTCCCTGGCCCCAAAAACCTATGCACACAAATTTTTACGTTGATCGGTTCAATAGTTTCCGAGTCTATAAGGGTCAGACAGACAGAAATTCATTTTTATGTATATAAAAAAAAGAAGAGAAGAAGAAGATAAGCAAATTAAGGAAAAATTCAGGTGGGTGTCATCCATATCTTGTTTTGGCTTGGCATTGCGCGAATGATCCCCACTGTCATTTCTGGTTCCCAATAAGAATCAAATCAGATGTTTGTAAACAAAACAAATACTACCCTAAATTTTTCTTCGACATGTTGGTTGCAAAACGTGGCCCACCTGGAAAAAAACGCCCAAAATGCTAGTGATCTAGCCTTATATGCATACAATTAACACCAGGGTTTGCAGAATTCGCTCTTAAAAGATAACGAACAACTATAAAAGAAAGGCAAAAACCTGCATTGCACTTGTATACAAGTTGGAATAAAACTGATTCGGATAGGTGGGCCCCACCGAGGTTTTTGATAAAACGTTCTGTTCTTGCTCATTTTATGCTGGGGACCATATTTTTTCGCACAGCTCACAATAGGACAGTCCCATTAAAGGAGTGACCAAAACTACAAAAAGGCCAATTTTCGAATTGGGCGAGAAAAATGTGATGCCTATAATCTATATTTTTATAATCTGGACGGTTTTTATTTTTTAGATTTTTTAGGGAGGGGTGGATGCCGTTCAAACTGGCCCATCCTAGAAATGATATTTTGGGAAAACGGGCAGCTCTGCCAGATTTTCGTCTCAAACGTAACATATTTATATATCATTACAAAGGTCTTTAATGCAACGTACACGTACAAACTAGCAACCCTATAACCAGAGACCGCACTGAGGAGTATTTCAGCCCAAATCCTGGCCAAAAGTCAAAAACAATTTTTTTAGATATTCCCATATTATTTTTCGTTTTTGTACTCTCAAATAGTAATACTAACTTGCCATGGGAATTTTGAAACAATCTTGATTAATTGTAAGCAATGCTGGCTGCCAAAACTTCACCATAATTTACATGCCAATTTTATCGCAATTGTCCATAAAAAAATGTTTACGTTTTATCGTGTTTTTCTGGATTTTTAATGATTTTCAAGATGAAAATCAATATAGGTACTAATAATGAGGGTATGTAAAACGTTTTCAAGCATGATTTGATCTAAAATTGTTTTCAGGTGATCCTTAATGATAATATTAATTGGTAGCTTTTTTCTACCTTTTTTTTACAAAAATATGATTTACAAAACAAAACTTTTGATTGGGTTCCAAACCCGATCAAGCAACAAAATTGTCAGTGTCGAAAAGATTGAAGTTTTCTTAATAAGCTCCACGAAAAACATTTCACGCATCCTCACGCAATCGTGACTTGTTTTGATTTGAATTTAGTGAAGTTTGATAGAAAAAGTTAGATTTTTCTAAATATTTAATTTAAGTATTTATGATTTTGAGCGACTAAGTTCACATAAATGATTGCTTCCAGAAGAGTTAGACTTTAATAAACGATCCATAAAAAGCAAACGCATTTTTCGGATGTAAAAAGTTATTAAGCGGTTGATTTGCACCTAGAATTTATTTGATTTGCTCCAGTGTAATATCGATGCATTATCCAGGGACTTTAACATTATCCGATGATAAGTTTACATAGTCGAATTGAATAAACAAAGTGCATCTTTCCGGAAAATTTAGTAAGTAATAATTGAAGAATGGAGATTATCATAAAAATCATACTCAGAGGTAGGCACCCCTCGTCGCAAGCACGCTGTAGTTCTCAAAGGCAGCGTACTTGTGCCAAGTGGTGCTCTATCAAATAACAATAACTGACCCCGCCAGTGGTCATATATCACTGCTACATCAATACAAATAGCACAAAGACAAAAAAGAATACGCTTCACTGCTTATTGTATGCATTTAAAGAAGACAAATCTCGCTTAACTTTTCAAAAGGACCTAAGTAACATTTTTTTCATGAATTAATTTAAGTACTGCAATCAAAAGCTTTCATGTTGTTCTGTTGATTGCGCTATTCAAATAAATTCATGAAAAAAATGTTACTTAGGTCCTTTTGAAAAGTTAAGCGAGAAATGATTGACATAGTTTTGGTCACGCTTTTACACTACGTACTCCTATGTGGACCGGCGGAGTGAAAAACAGTCGAAATGGCAACGTATGAAAATGCATGATATCGTAAAAATAAGACTGGCAGCACTTGAACTTTTTGCTTGCTTCTTATGGATGCAAAATGTAAACAAGTCGAAATGGAACCGCTTTTGACGGTTTGATCGGAAACAATATGGCGTCTTCGCCGATCTCTTATTGTAGTATTTATAGTACAAACCAGTCAAGCAGTTTGACGAACATTGACCCCACCCCCCAGAAAACGCTTCGGTTGCTGCTTTGTTCGAACGTGTGTGAAGTTGTTCGAACAACCATTTGACAGTTGGCGGCTCGGTTGGAAAAAATTAAAACGGTTTGATTTTGGTTTGAGTTGTCGAGGGTGGAGTCAAGGTTTGCCGAACATATTTGAGCATTTGTAGAGAAGTTATAGAATTTGTAGAGAAGTTATAGAATATATTTTTCGATGGTTGGTGCTCAAGTTGGCGCTTCGGTCGTTCGTGTGTGATATTGTTGGTCGAATAAATTGATTGTTCGTGCCGCTGTTGGTAAAACTTGATGGATGTTTGAATAAATGAGAGGTGGAGTCAATGTTGGTCAAACTGCTTAACCGTGTGTACGTTCCATAACAGATCTATGCAACAGTCTTGATAATGTAATAATAGCTCCGTCCAGAATTTAGTTTTAAGTAGTTTTGTAAAAGCATATTTTACGCAATATTCAACGAACAAAATAGTTTGGTACCCCGCAGTAAAACATCATACACTACACTATTGAAATCTTAAGCGTTGAGGACCATGAATAAAATTGTGCCCAA
The DNA here is from genome assembly GCF_024139115.2 of Armigeres subalbatus. Classification (NCBI taxonomy): domain Eukaryota; kingdom Metazoa; phylum Arthropoda; class Insecta; order Diptera; family Culicidae; genus Armigeres; species Armigeres subalbatus. Next base: position 122,240,539 of record NC_085139.1, read on the forward strand.
ATTCACCATTTTGTAAGATACATGAATGAATTTAAAAAAAAATCCTATTTTGCCTTTCTCGTGTGCTAAGTATACGTAGAAGCTATGTGATCGCTCCAAAAGCATTTAAAAGAAAGCCCAAACACTCATCGACTCAGTTTGACGAATTGATGTGATGTCTGTGTGTACGTGTGTGTATGTGAATGTCTGTATTTGTGTGAACAAAAATGATCTCAACTCTTTTTAAGGCACTTGCACTAAGCCAATTTACTCGCAACAAGTTTCATTCGTCAGAGAATGTTGTTCCATTGTTCCCTAATAAAAATAGGCTGGATCGGACTCTGGGCTTAAAAGTTATGGCCAAAATACATTTTCTTATAATGTACGAGGAAGACAACACTACCGCTAGGGGGATTAATCAGGTGTTTTGGTAAACTTCTTCTTTTTCAATTCTTATCTGAGTTACTCAATAATGCCACTTTAATTGAATTTGGTAACGAACACAATTTACATAACATTTTAAAGGGGAGGGTTCTGTCTCAACGTTGCGCCTAATTCAAGAAAAAATCATCTGTCATATAAAAGCGTTACGCAGTGAAATTCCAATCAACACAAAATCGTATATGATGCAACATAAGATGCTAAAGTGGAGGCGATATACGTACATATTGTATGAGGAAGTACCTATATGGCCTCCACTTTAGCATCTTATGTGACATCACAGCGTTCAGGGGTTCAAGATTTACAATTTTGACATTACTACATTATAGAAGTGAATTATAGATTTAACCATAACGTGTCATAACGTGTTGAATGAGTAGTGTGTTGAATAACTCCTTGACATAATACTTTTTTATAATTATGAAAGAAGTCTTAATGAAATATCAAATAAGGGGCCATTCCAAAATTACGTCCAAGGCTTAAGGGGGGGAGGAGGGTCAGAGTTTTGTGACAGTTTGTGACAGGGGGAGGGAGGGGGGTTCGACTTATGTGACGTCCATCCACAAGAAAAAATACTGAAAGCATTTTAGGAACAACTTGCAATTTAAAAACATATTCAAACTGTTAGTAAGGGAGATAACTCATTATGTTATTGTAAAAAAATAGTGTACGAAAAAGAAAAACCATAATAATCGCCAAAATAAAAATGACACATGTACCTACAGGGGGAGGGAGGAGTCAATGATTTGTGACAGGAGGGGGGGAGGGGGGTTGAAAATGCCGAAAAACGATGGACGTAATTTTTGAACGATCCCTAAATGAAATTCCATTTCGTTGATGTCACAATATGACGCTAATTGAATCTGTTCCACGGTCCTCTGTTGGTTTAATAAGTTCTACTCAGTGAATTTTCAACACCAGACGCTAATAATGCTTTTTTGGTCATTTTAGAAAATATGTGTTGCGTCTATTTGTCTGTAACACGAATATACACTTGAACCCTTCATATGACCATTAGTATTTTATCCAGCATCAAACAGGCTTATTGCAATCCTAAAAGTGACCAAATTCCGTTGGTTTTGTAGAATATGACAAAAATCGATACTATGCATAAAATTGGTCCCAGACCCCATTGAAGGCTCAGAAAAAAATATTTTTCTTTTCTGTCCATGTTTTTATTGCGAATACCACCATTTATTGCATGATTTATAATTTTGGCCAAAAATACCTCCTTTTTTCCTATTGTGTAGCTGTGTAAAACGAGTTGAAATGCATCATCAACACAAAAGCCCCCCGCGATTGGGGCTTTTTAAAATAAATTTAAAAAGGGGTATAGCCCCCTGAATCAGTTCATTATCGTAACATTATGGTACATATCGAGAGTGTATAAAGACATGATAATAAAGAGATTTTGCCATTCACCTTTGGATTCGAACCCTGATTAAACCGTATGAGTCATCATTGGCAATGGCGGGATTATGTGTATTGTGTGCCAAGCACAACGGACCTACACTATGACCAGGGTATCGAGAATTTTTCCCACCAGAAGACATCCTCGACCGGACCGATAATCTAACTCAGCATCTCCGGATTGGTAATCCTAGGCCTTTACTTGCAAAACTAATGGGAGACCCAGTGGATAGCACTACAGTCCCTTCCCGATTTTGGCAACACGAAAGGATTTTAATGTTGCCAAAATGGGGATGTTGCCATAAACGGGAAAAAAAATTCAGCTGAATACTTAGAATATGTACTACAAAATATGTGGAGTGATGCACGTGCATCATAATTGACATTTTTGCGATAAAATTCATAACTCGGAGATTGTAGTTCAAACAAAATTGAAACAAACTCAAGAATGGTAATCAAACGATAATGTAACTAATTGGCCAATTTCATAATACAAATTTAATAATAAATAATATTTGAAATTAACAATAGCTTCGGCCACGTCCTTACAAAAATTGTAGTGAACAAAAAACGTTTCTTTTGTAGTCCATTGAAGTACTGACTTCAATTTGACATCTCATATAAATTTAAGTCCACTAAAAATGCTTGTTTTTTTTATAATTCACTATATAAATCAAATAGCGATCCGCCGGATACAAGATGACTAAATGTGCTACAAATTTCTGATTCTTATATAATGAATTTTGATGGAGGCAAACTTTCTTGTGGTCGGTGTAATTAAGAGTAAAGTTCTGTGCACAATTTTCGCTGACATTATGGAAAAAAATAACGCAAGGCATAAGTCGTTCCATTGTTTTAGAAGCGTATCCAATGTAGTGTGAGTATGGGTTAACTACACTCGACTCACTAAAACCAAATCCTTTTGCACTAGTCGGTCTCCTAGCACTCAACCCACGAATATTTCAGGCGACAATGATTGATCCATGAGCACTATGTGCACCTAGCACTACGAGTGATAGTATGGCCAAGTGGAAGCTGCAAGACAGACAAACTGGTGCTCGCTGCAGGTCATCGCACTCCAGTTCTCCATGCACTACTTTCATTATTATAACTTTAAAAAAATGGAAGAATCCTACATCAGATTGAAGAGGGAAGCAAAGCAGATCGGACTAGTGATTAACACGTTGAAGACGAAGTAGACTCAAGAGAAGACAACGGCTATTCACCACGAGCTTGTATCAATGGCGACAAAATCAAGGTGGTTGAAGAATTCGTGTACTTAGGCTCAACAGACAAATTCGGAGACGCAACATACCAGGAAAGCGTACGTACTTTGGACTCCAAATACACTCCGATCGAAACAGACTCCCTCATTAAACCGGTGGCGGTAGTCCTCCTTGGACATGAGATCTGGACAATGCTTGTGGAGGACCAACGCGCACTTGGAGTAAAAATGGTTCTCTACAACGATCTGACAGGCATAAGAAGGCGAGGTGTGCAGCGATCAGGTAGTAGATGATTTACGGACCCTACGTTGACAGCAGTGGACGTAGACGAGTGTTATGTACTGCAGAGGCCACTCCGGCCTTTGGCTGAATAAATAATAATTAAACCACATGTGACGCATCACTCGCCTATCGAAGCAGCTAGAATTACACCAGCGATCTCATGGGAACTTCACAGAAGGTACTCCACTTCTGATACTTCGCCATCATAAACAGAACACTCGAGAGCAGGCATTGGAAGTGTGAGAGAGCATTGTGAGCATTAATCTATTGCAGTTTATGCTACATCCATAGCTAATAAGTTAACTGCCTCGCTCAGATGGATGCCCAAACAACGAGTAGGAGCGATCGTTGCTGTGATAAATAATGAACAATACCGTCTAACAAGCCAAGCCGTGTCCATTTTCAAAGATCTTAGGAAGCTTAAACTTGACCCGCGGCAGAGCATCAAGTTGGCTTAGATTAACCCGATTTTTTCTCATGATCTGATTTAAGTCAGTGCCTGCTCGAGAGCCTTACGGTTACATGTTACCAAACTCTTACCATTACTGTTGAACTTTTGGCAAACATGCTGGAACCAAAAGGCTCGTTATGCAATTGACACATCAGGAAACTAGAAAAGCCAACAGTGTTCTGGTATTATGCGCTAGACAAATTCGCGTCAATTTTAAGCAATAAAGACTCTTTGAAATAAAATTGTTGCTTATTTTCTATACGGGAATGCAGCAGAAAGACGGATAAAATGATAAACTTACTGTTTCTCGGCTGATACCAGAAAACGACGCATAATACATACAGCGCATTTAGAAAATCGAATGTGCCAATCACTAGCAATTAAACCTACTGGGGTTCCTTGTTCCTGGATCACTCATGCAGTATCGGTTGCATTGTGATGTAAACAGCGGGCTTCACTTAATAGGTGTTGTACTATGTACAACGGTGTGAGTCAGCCAAAAAATATGATGTTCTACGGTGGGCTGGTTAGATTAGGGTAGTGTGAATAGGGACATGGAAAACGTGAATAAAAAGAGCAGAAAAATTTCAATAGACATTGCTTGCAATGAGCGGTGATACGAGTGGTGGTTCATTATTTCAGTGAAAGTGCCCACTATTTGTACAGAACCCATAATACGCGTATGAACCTTAATGACATTCACTTTTGGTTTTGTTTATCCTATTAGGGTATCCAATCATGGTTTGAACCAAATGACGGGTTTCAGATGAGCCGTCAAAATAAAATTGATTTATTTCATTAAAGGGATATGTTAGAACTGCGATTTCTAGTTTGTATGGAAGCTTCGTTCATTATCTTTCTAGAAACATCCTGGTTGCACATATTTATGCTTAGTTTCATTGAAAAAACTTAATAATTACACAACTTTGATTTGTACCATGGTTTGAACTACACTGTTCATGGTTTGAAATAAATTCGTACCATGGTTTGAACTACTGCAGCTGCCAGCAGCTCCTAAATATAATACTAATCACATGCATGAAAAGCTGAGGAAATCTGTAGAAAAGCAAATTTGTTTTACTTTTCATCTTCTCGCATTCGATTAGTAACTCGAAACGTGTGAAAATCGTCTAAATTATCGATATGAAAATTGCGATTTTTTCACATTGGAAATGTAAACAAAACGCTAGAGCTAGGCGCATGCAGCGCTCCTAGCGGACAGCAGCAGAACATGACTGCATTTACAAGTTCAAACCATGGTACGAATTTAGTTCAAACCATGATCAGTTTTTACCTTGTATAAATGTTACTATTTGAGCGATTCCAAGCAACAGCATCAAAATTTAAGAAAATTTTTAATTCATGATTTTCTATTGAGTTGAAACTTTGCACAGTTTTTCAATTTCATCTAAATCGTCATTTTTCGATATCAAATCTTCATATTGAGTCACGACTAACTTTTCAAAAGGGTGTATGTGAAAATGGTTCAAAAATATTTAAAAAGCTGCACAGCAAAAACGGAATGTTCGATTGTTATGATTTTTTCAGCAAAGTTAGACAACTAAATGGTGATTCTTAAGAAAATGTGCACAGTAAAAAAAAATTTTTTTTTGCCTTTGAAAATATCATTTTTGTCACAAAAACTCAAATATCTCAAAACCCTATCTTTTTTCGAACGTAATCGGTCCATTATATTAGCTATCTACCATAAAAATTTGGTGATGGTAAACTAATAAACAAAAAAGTTATGACATTTCAAACATTTCACAATTTTTACATATAGTAAACAAAAAAAAATTTCAGTGTATTTTTTTTTTCAAGAATCGCAGTTTGATGCTGATTTTATTGTTAAGGGCCTTGCGTGAGTTAAACAAGTTGTTTGTATGATATTCCATATTTATGTATTCATCGATATTATGTATATTATATGTATAAATATTATATGTATAAATAAATAAAAATGAATTAATATTATCCTAAGTATTAAATTAAATGTGGCAGTTACAAATGTTGTTATAGAAACTCTAAGAGTTTTGGGTTTGAATTTTGGTATGGGTTATGATATCATGAAAACAGTTTATTAATACTTATTTTTTATTTATTTTTATTCAAATTTTTTAAAATATCGAACACTTTTGAATTATTATCAGCACAGTTTGAGTATAGTTTTGCTTTAATTTTATTTTCCGACAATGGAATGAATCAGTGAAATTTTTGGGTTCCTTGGATCGTTTTCGCGTTATTAAATTGCTCGCTGAGCTCTGAAGCCTTTATTTCGTACTCTTCAGTAGTAGTAAAACAAAATGATAATTTGGTTAAATCTTTTTCTTTTCTACGATTTGCCCAATCAAAAAGTTCTTTCGCAGTTTTAATTGGATGCTCACGTTCTTTGGCTAAACTTGCTCTTGTGGCCATGCGCTTTATTGTTCCTCCAATAGCATCACAAGGACCTTTGCCATGTGATGTAGCCATGCCATTCTGCATCAATTCCGTACATTGATTTAAATTGACATAGGCTCGAAAAATTCTTACGATTTTTGTACTGCGACGCTGCTCCATCAGACATGAAATATATCTTTTTGACTTCTTTATGCTTATCAACGCGTAAAAAGTTAATTATTTTTTCAATGAACAAGTTTACGGATACTGAATCGTGTCTTAAATCTTCGGAAATTATAATAAAACTTAAGTGTTCAATTTGCGTACTTCCATTAAAATAAATAACGAATGGATGAATTGTAGCTTGTTGTACGTTCCAGTGATGGGACTGCACTTCATCTTGCAATACAAAGCTGTAATTTTCAGAAAAATCACAAATGACTAAAAATTCACCATTTTGTAATGTATTTTTCGTATTTTTAAAAAGCTGGATTGTTCTGTTTTAATGAAATCGTGAGGGATTAAACTTTCTAATTTCAAGCAAAAATATGACACAAACTCATCTACAGGTTTTACAATAGTTTCTATGTCACACCTATCCGTGGTCACCCATTGCTCAAATGATAACTGATCAATATATTTTTCTTCAAACTCAGCGAATAAAGTATTTTCCAATGATGAAGAATCTGGACAATCCGAACAAGATCGTAGATAGCAATTTGATGTTGTATTTTCACACTACCAGTTAACATTTTAATATCCTTTGTTAAATTGATTCTTTTCAAACTATGCAAAATAAGATTAATATTCTCATGGGTTGTGCACACACACACATTATGTGTTCCTGAATTGGAAAGAAGCTTACATTGCCTTGGCCGAAGGCTTGCAAATGAGGACAAACCTATTTTAATATTATCGTGAATTTCCTTGAAGCGTGTGTACGCTTCTTTCAAAGTCGTCATCATTAATCGTTTTTGGATTGCTTGACGCTTTCCATCTTTTTTTACTGATACATAATCTTTTTGACCAGGCATAGCTCGACTTACTTCATCATCTTCAAAATATTGAACTACTATTTCTTTTGTCTCATCTGTTAATGCAGTACTAGACCTAGTATTATATATTTCTTCAATTGTTTTGCCTCTTTTACTGTATTTCTATTGGTTTTGAACTCATCAATGGCATCCTGAATAGACCACGAACTTGGCAGCATCGACAAAATCAATAATTTTTCTTTCCTTGTCGTGGCTGCATTCGAGAACCTTTCCTTCATATTTATAATTACCTCATCGTAGTCTGTATTTTCCACATCATCAGGTCCTAATTTGAAGAGGTTTCTTCGTACAGCTTCGTTTATTTCACGGTATTTTTTCTCCGGGTAATAAACGTAGTCCATCTTACTCCATTTAATCGGAGTCACTTTTATCCCAGCTATGCCCTCGTTAAAGCGTTCGATGTTGACCTTTTGGATACACTCATCTTCCGATTGATTTGTTGAAACAGATTTCGCTGATGGTACGGTGGCAAGGCTCTCAGCACTTAATACTTCTGGTAATTCCTCAGTTGTTGTCGATACATCTGGCAATTCCTCAGTTGCTGTCGTTTTCGAACTTCCTGCGCTCTGCTCAACCGATGATATACAGATTGCTCTTTTGTCAACGTTTAGACGGCAGGACGTGCAAATGCGTAAATTTGTATTCAATGTGGACATTGGAGCATAACCAGTCGCTTTCAGTTTATCTATGGTGCTTTCGGTGAGATTTCGTAACTCTTTTGAACACTTTTTCCATCAAACGGCCTACAACAGTTGAGAAAGCGGCTACTCATGTTGTTCGTAATATTTCAATAAACAAAATCACTTTTAAGTTTTTACTGACTAGTTTGGTGTCATTTGCTTGACTGAAGAAAAAATTACTATAAGATCTTTAACAACCTTAGTAGTAGTAATTTTTGCTTTTTCGTGAGCATTGTCATGGTATGTACCTATCATGCATTTGTTGTTGTTGAAGATACCCGTTTCCTCCCGATCATAAAGTCTATTCTCTAAGAGGTATATTTTTGCAGGTAAACTATAGACGTACACGTGTATATAAATCTTTGATTTTGCAGCTTTTGTCTTAAAAATAACATTTCTGATATGTTTCTATCAACGTTATTATCAACAGGTTTCAACACTATTAAAAGAATTTTCGCCAGTCACGTGCAATGAAAATTATGACACTATCAATAGTTTTGATCACAACACTGGATCGTGTCTAAGTTTCTTATAGATGCTATGAATAATTAAATCAAAATATCATGAAAACAACTTGCTTAAATCACGTCCCTTAACAATAAAATCTGCATCAAACTGCAATTCTCGAAATAACTTACACAGAAAAAACATTTTTTTTACTACATGTGAAAATTGTGAAATGTTTGAAATGTCATAACTTTTTGTTTATTAGTTTACCATCACCAAATTTTTATGGTAGATAGCTAATATAATGGACCGTTTTCCCTAAAAAAATTACGTTCGAAAAAAGATAGGGTTTTGAGATATTTGAGTTTTTGTGACAAAAATGATATTTTTGAAGGCAAAAAACATTTTTTTTTTACTGTGCACATTTTCTTAAGAATCACCATTTAGTTGTCTAACTTTGCTGAAAAAATCATAACAATCGAACATTCCGTTTTTGCTGTGCAGTTTTTTAAATATTTTTGAACCATTTTCACATACACCCTTTTGAAAAGTTAGTCGTGACTCAATATGAAGATTTGATATCGAAAAATGACGATTTAGATGAAATTGAAAAACTGTGCAGAGTTTCAAATATTTTCGAAATGGTCGCTCAGGATCGACTGACATGCCCCCGTGGAATGCCTCATTTTAAGCATTTAAAAATGTTTTTCAATTGTATGATGACGTTAATATATTACAGATGAAAATAGCGTTCTTTTGATATATTGATCTCACTCCTGTGTCATAAAATGCGTCCTTTACGAGCTTTTTGAAATTATGCCACTGGTGGGGGGGATTTGGCGCAAATTCAGGACGTTTTAAAATCACTTTATTTTATTACTTAAACAATATGTACGAATGTTTAAATAAACTCTGTCACTTCCAGGATACTTAAATATTTCATTAATACTGTTTTAGGTTCATTTCCTGCCAATGAGATGGTAATTTCTACTGATTTCAAAATGGTTCAAACCATGATACGCTTTTCACTAGTTCAAACAATGATTGGATACCCTACATATTAATAAAAAGATCTTAGCTCTAAAAAACAATAAAAAAAATATTTTCCAGGTTTTTGCCAAAATCGGGAAGAAAATGTTGTCAAAAACAGGTGTTGCCAAAATCGGGTGTTGTCAAAATCGGGATGGGACTGTAATAATCTTATGTTCGTAGAAGTTCAGAAAACACCTTCACCAATGTGATAACAAAGTGGTTTAATGGAAAACTAAGCTTGTGCTATCAAAATGGTGGACATTTTGTGCGTTTGTATCATGGACAGGGAATCAATATTCGAACAACGCCTAACAATATACTCTTTGTCATCAACAGAGTTTGTTACTGATAACAAGCCTTTATCAGTACACGAACACAATATGACAAGAATCATTTCCTTTGGATGCTCTGATATTTCCGAAAATACGATGCTAATTTCGTAAACAGAGTTAGATTCTCGAATATTTCCATAAAAGCAGAAACTACGATAGCATAAAACCGAAATTTGCTGTAAAGATAATGCAAAATAACGGTATGAAAAGTAGCAACAAAATTGTCTTCTTTTTTGTTTCTGACAAAAATTTTAGAATCTTTTTCATTATTATCTCCGACAAAAACAAAGCTTTGCCGTTGATTCTCTTTTGTCGCTTGTTTCGCAAGCGCATCCAAGAAAAATTGATTGGTGTATTGTGTATTGCGGCGTAATTTACGTTTACGTTGGAGGAATGCCTCCGAGAAGAACAATTTGTCAGTCGTCATCAGGCAGTCGTAACGGTAAGGGCGCTCCCCAATACGCCACCATATAAGGCTGCGCATCCGGCGACTAACGAGGGGTTTTGTGGAGGGGCTGAGGATCGAACCCATGACCATTCGCTTGTTAGGCGAACGTGTTCGTGTAGCCAACTACGCTACGGGACCCCCTTCCATCGATGTGCTCTGGCCAGATTAATGTTTTAATTAGACGCCCTGAACCGAACTAAGAACGAACTCAGCACTATGGATTGATGCTACTAATCCTCACAATAATTTCGGAGATATTATAATTTTATTTTTCTGCATGTTTTTCTAATCACATTCATAATATGTATTCATATATTTATTATTCTTCATTAGTTGATGTTTCGAAAGTAGCTCACAATCATAAAGAGAAGAGTCATGCCACAAGCGAAACATTTTTCTTGATTACAGACATGAAATAATTCTATTCCACATAGCAATATGTTCGTGAATTGATAGTCCCTTTAATTTTTTCGATACAGGCCCGGTATTCTACAACCGAAACACCACCGTGTTACGTTGTGCTTACAGGAAGTGGTTATTTATAACCTGAAATTGATGTTTCAGGGTAAAGTATCGGAGCACAGTAGCTTTCCATGATTATCACTATTTCATATATTGCCAAAATTTCCTTTACAATATTAGTGATTTTATTTTCGATATATGATATGGGATTGGAAGGGTGCATCAGGGCATCAATGAAGCTACAACTGGACAATGAAGTGGTAGCCAATCGGAGTCAAGGAAGGAAAATATTAGCTGATCGCGTCTATTACTTTTATCTCCAACGGTTGTTAACCAGTTGACGCGGCCTTCTTCAAACAAACCATCCCGTGGAAAGCTTGACAAGTATTGCAAATTTGATTGTTCTTTTTGTTGGATCATTCTGCTGGAAGGAGATTCTCATTTTACCGTGGGTTTTGTGTAAGAGTCTCTGCTTACAGGTCCAACACCCCCATTTTTGACCCTTCATACAGAAATATGTTGAATTCAAAATCATATTGAAATTTGACCTTACAGTCAAGTGGAACTGCATGCAGAGCAAGACCAGGGGTGACATTGCGCATCTCGATTCGAACGTATTTCTATCGAGTCGAACATGTTTGGCATTACGGCTTTCGATTCGATCTCGAAAACGACTCATCGTTCGAGTATGCTCGAGGAGGTACAAGAATAACGAGATGTTTTGGCATTATGGAAACTCGATAACACACTGAAAAACGACTCAAGTCGAATGAAAAACACTCGTCACCTTTATTGCTTCCGAATGTTGTTCGAGAGTCATTTCTTGCTGAAAGTTTTTCATTATATTTGGTACTAGTCGACCCGGCAGACGTTGTCCTGCATAGTAGGCGGAAATGTGCGTTTTCAACTGCCCATGCAAAATTCCCATAGGAACCACAATTTTAGGTATTCACGGTTTGCTCAACTTTACTCGTAATTTTCCCATTAGGAAATATCATATAAACCCGTCGAAAACTATAACGAATGTTTCTGCTGAAGAAATGAAAAAAATCCATCCAGCCGTTTTCGAGTTATGCGGATACGAACACAGACCATTTCATTTTTATATATAAGATTATTTCTCTACGGGAAGAGAATAAATGTTTCATTATTGTATCTTGAAGGAAAGCATGTCATTAGTACCCCCGCTGATCCGACAAATGTATGGCCAAGGTTTCTCTCGTTAATCCGACTGTCAAATCCATACAAATGAACCAAAACAAAATCACAGCACAAATTTAAAAACTGACAGCATAATGTGTTTAAATGGGTGTTGATAAAATGGGAAAATTTCGAATTAGCGAGATCCGGAATAACGAGTTGTCGGATTAGCGGGGGGATACTGTACCTACTTTTAAAGTTTCCAGACAATATGTAATCTCTAATTATCCCAAAATCTACGTAAAAATAGTTGAGTTAAATAAAACAAAAAAAAAACGCGCAAGAGATGACCCAAGTGCATTTAACTAAAACACATGAAAACATCGAAGAAATTTATTATCGAATCATTTAGCTTTGAATTATTTAACTCAACATAGGATCTGTGGCATAAACTCGAATAAACATAAAACTTTATAATTTGTGTCGTAACAATATCTCAATTCACAAAACAATTTGCAACTGCTCAATAAATAACATTGCTTTTTATAGCCATTGAGCACAATTTGCTTGTTTATAAATTAACTGCCAATTCATGCCCTGAAGGATGCCTTTCCAACAGGCAACATGCTACACGCATATGAAATTACTCTTATTCTCTCTGTTTACTCACATTCGCCATGCGCTGAAGGTTATCTCTCCAGCGGGCGGCATACTAAACACGGAGATACCTATCTCTTATTCTCTCTGTTTACATTTCGTTTGACAGAACATACTCGATTGAACTAGTACAGCACCATTCGAAATCTTGTACTGCGACTGAATGAAGTCGAACGAAACACATAATGCCGCAATTTTTTCGAAACGAATGCAAAAACGTACGAATCGAGTGATTCGATTCGAGATGCGCAATGTCACCCCAGGATGGTGGCTTACTACATGCATACATACATAGAAGTTCAGAAAACACCTTCAGCTGATCCCTGCCACCTTCCACATGGTTTGTTGTCGCTCGTGCTACTCCTTAACAAGGATTTACACTCGAAAGAATAACGTGTTACGCCTAGCTGTGATATATTGAAAATTAATATAAGTACATAGATCCTGGACAAAGATTTTCCCAATATCTATACCAACAAAAAAGAAATTATTTCAAGGGTGATTATTTTATTTGTTGAATTAGTTTTTGTTGCATGTAAAAATCACACATTTACCTATCCTCTTCGGATCCCGAAAACAGTTGCTGTTCCATAGAATGAAGTAACAGGTTGCTGCGTTGTAACAGTAATTCTAAACCCGTTTGTTATTGCTGTAGTTGGAAAACTGGTCTCACAACCCGACTATAAAATGAGAAAGAAATACAATGCATGAGAAACTGTTTAAAACATGTCTATGAGCGTCTTCACGCTAAAAATGAACTACTCAAAATTGAGTCGAATCCGACTCATTTTCATTAAAAACGGGACAACTCAAAATTTGAGTAAAAGATACTACTTCAATAAAATGATGATTTCGCGAAAGTTAAGCTTGGCCTTCCATCAATTTTTAATACGCCAGATGCGAATCAAGTTTATCTATCTATCTAAGTGCATTTTACGACAAACAGACTCCTAGTTTAAGTGCAATCATCATTTTATTGAAGTAGTATCTTTTACTCAAATTTTGAGTTGTCCCGTTTTTAATGAAAATGAGTCGGATTCGACTCAATTTTGAGTAGTTCATTTTTAGCGTGTTTCTTACCTGTAAAGAAGTGGATAGCGAGACGTGTGTCACTTGAAGAGTGTCTACTGGACTAACTTGATAGTCAAATATCAATGACATGTTTTGTGCCTCAGGAACAGGACCACTCGTGGCGTAAAGCGTGTGTACCTGGAAATCACCTAAATAACAGCGTAATATTGAGTTAATATTATTCAAATAGTGAGAAGAGAGGGAATATACTGCCTATCCCTAGTAACATTTTGGTTTTATACTGGTTTTATCACACTCTTGTAGAGTAAATTATGGTCTTCAAGAGCGTTATAAAACTTAAAATGTTACTTGGGATGATTGCATATCAGTCCCATCTTTGCAGGGTTTCCTATCCCTTTGGGACAAATATGCGATTGTGGGCAGTCTAGTAGAAGCATCTACTGGGAATATCTAGTTAGAGAGGTATTTTGTCAAATAAGTTTGAAGAAATCAATTAGAGTAACCAGGTGGTTCATAAGTATAAGATTGCTAGTGTCGCTCAAGGATGTTAACGGTCATTCAGTAATTTGCGTTCGATCATTTAGTAGTTTCTCAATAACACATTCCAGAAGATGAATTTCAAAATATGTTGTATGGTGGACTTCTAGTTCGAATGTTTTTCTACAACTTTGCCTAATGGTTCGTTATTAGAATTCAACAAATAACGGAGTTAGAGCGCTAGTTACAGTAACTTAAACTAAATGATTGGAATTTTGTTATCATTTAGTCGAAGTTACTGAAACTATAACTATAACTCCGTACTAGTGGAATTCAAACAACGAACCATTAGGCAGAGTTGTAGAAAAACCTTCGCACTAGAAGTCCACCATACAACATATTTTGAAATTCAGCTTCTGGAATGTGTTATTGACAAACTACTAAATGATCCAACGCAAAGTACTGAATGATCGTTAACATCCTTGGTGTCGCTCCTGTTCCTGTATGTTTGATTTGGCCTAGCAGCCGAAGTACCTGTTTTATAAATGTCAAACTAATGTTGCTTATAAAATGAAACATTCCCTACAACAAAGTGCATCATAAATAGTCATGTTCAGCTTATTGAAACATTTGGAAAAATACAGTTTATTGACCACCACTAGCGTTCTAGTACGTATGCTTCTACTGGTTTTACATTGAGTTGGAGAACACATTGAGTGACATAACATTGAGCAAAGTCCGTAGTCCACTCTTTGTAATAATGACAAATATTTGTTAAGTTCATCCAGACATCTATCACATTGATTAGATATCGACATGGACATTAGGTAGACTTGACAAACATTTGTCATCACGATGAAGAGTGTACTGATAGCTTAAGGAAGAGTTTTATTGGCCTAATGGTACTCTCTCTATCGCCATGGTTACAAACTTACCTGTCTCACGAACTCCGAGTCCAATGTTACAGGCCGACGACATAACCAGCGTTATGCCAACTGCTACAAGCAGCATACAAAACTGAATCTTCATAGTAAACAATTGTGATGGTTTCCAAAATTATGAATGACTGACATGTCCCGTCATTGGATGTCTCGTTATATTCATAGCTATCTTATTTCAACCGGTAATGATAAGATTGCTGTTAAGATAAGATGCAACACTGGTGACGAATATATTCCTGACTAAAAAAAATGGCTTTTTGATAAGGTTTAATGTGAACAAAGATTTTTTAGTAGAAGATATTTCACTGTTGAATTTGCCATACTAATAATAGGTCAACAGGTTTTGTTGCTCTCAGCAAACGTTTTATGAAATACTATTCAATTATTTCTATTGGATGGAATCAAACAAAAATATACATCTTTAGAAATAAATTGAAATGAGATTTGAAATCTATCTTCATAATTTTAAAACTTTTCGGACTGAAGTTTATCGTTTACTTTTTGCAAATATGTGTCTATTCAGCCTGTTATCCATGTCGATGCTATGTTACTTCGATTCCCGGTTCGGTCTAGGAAATTTTCGGTTTGGAAATTTTCTCGACTTCCCTGGGCACAAAAGTATCATCGTGTTAGCCTCATGATATACAAATGCATAAATGGTAACTTGGCTTAGAAACCTCACAGTTAATATCTGTGGAAGTGCTTAATGAACACTAAGTGGGGAATGTAATGCTAATATGAGGAAGAAAAAAACAATGTTTGAGCTTAGAAATTATTAGTTCTTATATTGTATGTATGTCGTGCTAAGCATATAGTGTTCCTTTATTGTCATATTCCTATGATGTGATATACTGCGCGGCTGCGCCAAACGATACATCGCAATGTTATTCACTCATCAGAATCAAATACGCCGCGTGCAATATTGAGAAAATCAGGCAATATTGTTTTTACGGTGATGCTCTTATTTTGCAAACGAATGAATACTTTACTAGACTACAAGGCTATTTGTTAAATCCACTGACCAATGCCTTTGGTGACCGCCAGCACAGCAAGAAAGGTATTATAGGAGAACATGAGGTAACTATACTTAGGACGGCAGTTGAGAAATTTATAATCTATGAAACTGATCGCAGGATGGAGCAAAAAGGCTCTGTCGCTCATATAAGAACATGCCGAAGATAAGGCAACAAAATATAATAAAACTTTCAAATACATAAAAGATGACTTTCGATTAATGCTCGGACAGTAGTAACTTACTGCTGTCCGAGCCAGAGCGTTAATGAATAAAGCTTCTAATGAATGATTAAATTTGTTATGATTAAATTATTCAACTCTATGATTAAAGATTATGATTAATGATTTATTCATTTTTGACAATGATTAATGATTATGATCAACGATTTAATTAATTTTTGACAATGATTAACGATTATGATTAATGAATAAAACGTTTGGAGTATGATTAACGATTACCGATCGTGATTAAATGTTGACACAATATGTGTATGATTAATGATTAACGATCGATTAATGAATAATGATTATGAATAATCAAATTAAATGATTTTCATTGTGATCAATAATCAAGTAACCTTTCTACCAAATTGTGTTATTAAAAGGTATATAAATTGTATGATTAAGATTAAAGATTAATGAATAAAATCAATGTATGCAACGATTGAAATTGATGATTAATGAATAAACTCAAAGCAATCATGAATATGATTAGTGATTAATGATTAAATGTAAAAATGAATGATTAACGATTAGTGATTAATGAATAAATCGTATTTTTTGAATGATTATGATTAATGAATAGTGATTAAATAACCTATTATTCATTAATCATGATTAAATCTATGATTAATCACTAATGCTCTGGTCCGAGCATTAATCGAAAGTTATCTTTTACTAGTAAGCAAAACATAATTCATAAATAATTAAACATTTCAAAGCATTCTTTGTCTTTCATTTTTATATTCTTTTCCAGCTTTTATTTAATCAGTAAAACAAATAAAGTTTTATCGAAAACGTTGTAAACTTTTTATCGATGTCCTGCAATTCTATTGACGTATCCAATAATGAAACTATTGAACACGACGCCATCTATTTGTTAACGAACAAACTGCAATTTTTGACAGTTATTTTTCTTTTTTGTTTGCTGAGCATTCGGTAAACATAGAAATATTGTCTATCCGGAATAAACTTAGAACGCTTTTTATATCGCAGTTGGGTTTTTCTCCAGATACAGGGAAATAACCCAACTTTGGAAGTAGTGCGCAGGATTCGCCTAAAGATGCGCTAAACAACGCATCATTTATTTTGACAGATCAAACTTCGGAAGAAAGTTCGGTTCGGAAGTCCCGACTTCTAAGTTAGTGCTACGCCGACAATACCGGGTCATTGCCGAGCGCTCAGCTTTTTTAATTTTACCGAACCCAGTAATCTGAGTTTACTATGTAGTCATTTCCTCCGATGCATTGACCTTCACTGCCTGTACTTTCAGCGTCATTTAGGTGTTCCTCGAAGTACATTTTCCCAGAGCATTAATGATTAATCATAGATTTAATCATGATTAATGAATAATGGGTTATTTAATCATTATTCATTAATCATAATCAAGGTGGCCAAAAAAAAAATTAATCATTAGTCACTAATCGTCAATCATATAATTTTACATTCAATCATTAATCACTAATCATATTCATAATTGTTTTGAGTTTAATCATTAATCATCAATTTGAATCATTGCATACATTACTTTTATTCATTAATCTTTAATCATAATCATATAATGTTATACCTTTCAATAACCCAATTTGAAAGAAAGGTTTCTTGACTATTGATCACTATGCAAATCATTCAATTTGATTATTCATTATCACTATTCATTGATCATATCGATCGTTAATCATTAATCAAACATATATTCTGTCAACATTTAATCACGATCGGTAATCGTTAATCATACTTCAAACGTTTTATTCATTAATCGTAATCGTTAATCAACGTAAAAAAAAATTTTATTCTTTAATCATTGTCAAAAACGAATAAATCATCAATCATAATCGTTAATCATAGAGTTAAATGATTTAATAATTACCAATTTAATCATTCATTGGAAGCTTTATTCATTAACGCTCTGCCTTTTCCACCTTCCGATCACCACGACTCTATGACACTAGCCATAATTCTATTACCCATAATGCCATTACCCCGAAGGCCACTACCCCGAATGCCATTACCCCGGATTAGTCACTACCCCGAATGGGACACTACCCCTAATGAGCCAGTACCCCGAATAAGTCCCTATTTCAAGTTTATACTTCATTTCAGCGAAAAACGTGTTACTCAATAAAAGTTTATTCAGAATTCATATGAATCAACAATAGTTTGCCCTTCACCTGGAATTGTTTCAACGCAGTATAGAACTAAGTATCCAATTTTCTCCGAGCGGTTATGGCCGCCAACTTGCATGTGTTTTAGATTTGACGATTAAAAAGGTCAACTACACAAACACAAGCAAACACGTACATTTAAAGAAGGCATCATCTCCTCTGTTCTCCTTATACCGGGCAGACGCGTTCATTTGAAGAAGGCATCTCCTCTATTCGCCTTATACCGGGCAAACACGTTCATTTGAAGAAAGCATTATCTCTTCTGCAAACACGTCCTATTGAAAGAGATATTCATTTCATTTATTTAGTCTACATCTAAACAGATAACACTGAATCAACAATTTGACGCCACAATACACGGTTCGAGGCCGCATATCTCCATCCTCGAATACGCCCCACGCTCGCCAAGTCGGTTTGCACCTGGTCTGCCCATCTCACTCGCTGCGCTCCACGCCGTCTCGTACTTGCCGGATCGGAAGCGAACACCATCTTTGTAGGGTTGCTGTCCGGCATTATTGCAACATGTCCTGCCCATCGTACCCTTCCGGCATTAGCTACCTTCTGGATACTGGGTTCGCCGTAGAGCTGGGCGAGCTCGTGGTTCATTCTTCGCCGCCACACACCGTCTTCTTGCACACCGCAAAAGATGGTCCTAAGCACCCGCCTAACTCGAATACTCCGAGTCCTCCTCGAGCATTGTCCATGTTTCATGTCCGTAGAGGACAACCGGTCTTATTAGCGTCTTGTACATGACACATTTGGTGCGGTGGCGATTTTTTTTGACCGCGGTTTCTTCTGGAGCCCGTAGTAGGGCCGACTTCCACAGATGATGCGCCTTCGTATTTCACGATTAACATTGTTATCAGCCGTTAGCAAGGATCCGAGGTAGACGAATTCCTCGACCATCTCGAAGGTATCCCCGTCTATCGTAACACTGCTTCCCAGGCGGCCCTGTCGCGCTCGGTTCCGCCCACAAGCATGCACTTTGTCTTTGACGCATTCACCACCAGTCCAACTTTTGTTGTATCACGTTTCAGGCGGGTGTACAGTTCTGCCACTTTTGCAACCTTGAAAATCGTACCCCGGCTGTTACACTCGGCTCTCCGCATGACACCTTCCAGCGCAATGTTGAACAACAGGCACGAAAGTCCATCTTGTCTCAGTCCCCGGCGCGATTCGAACGAACTGGAGTGTTCACCCGAAATCTTCACACAGTTTTGCACACCATCCACCGTTGCTTTGATCAGTCTGGTAAGCTTCCCATAGCTCTACGCGGTCTATACTGTCGTATGCCGCCTTGAAATCAACGAACAGATGGTGCGTTGGGACCTGGTATTCACGGCATTTTTGAAGGATTTGCCGTACAGTAAAGATCTGGTCCGTTGTCGAGCGGCCGTCTGTGCAGGCAAGTGGCCAGCTTTTCCGGGCCCATCTTGAGGGGCTCAGCTCCGATACCATCCTTATCAGCTGCTTTATTGGTCTTTAGCTGTTGGATGGCATTCTTAACTTCCCTCAAGGTGGGGGCTGGTTGGCTTGCATCGTCCGTTGAACTGACGTAATCATCTCCTCCACTGCCTTGACTTTCACTGCCTGTACTCTAAGCGCCATTCAAATGTTCCTCATAGTGCTGCTTCCACCTTTCGTTATGGCTAGTGTTCGTCCGTCAAGATGCTCCCAACCTTATCCTGGCACATATCGGCTCGCGGCATAGCTGTTCCATCTCCTCGCACTCCGCTTCTTCCAGGCGGCAGGTCTGCTGTCTCCGCTTCCGTCTATAATGTTCCACGTTCTGCCGGGTACTTTGCTGCAGCGCGACCGCCCGCGCTGCGTCCTTCTCCTCCAGAATTTCGTTTTAGGATTTTGTGACTTCTGGAGACATTGATTCATTAATTCAAAGAAGTTTTCTCACATTTGTTTTCGAAGATACGATTGGATCGGATCAGCTACTGGATATTTTCATGGGGGTTAGATTTTCGCTCAAGTAAAGTCATGCACTTTAATTTATTCAACTTTTTTGAACTTTATATTTTTGGGTTTTTCTTGTTTTTTCTTAAAATAATTTTTGACAAGATTTTCATTTGATCATAACCATTATTGCTGGTGCACACACTCACATACAATCTGAGATCCAGAAATTTTAACTCAGACCTCTTTACGCAATTTCAAACGTATAACACATATGTGTGATTCATATTACGAAGTACGTAACTAATCTGTTGGATTACACATGTACTAAGCCTAATAGACTTCTTATAGCGCCCATTTCACGATTTGTTATCAATTAACGATAAAGAACTCGTATGCATTATTGCTCGAGTAACCATCCCATATTTTGAGATGGAGCTTCAGTTGCGATGGACTGTCCTTTTTGGGGCAATCATATCACTGGTTCTCGGAGATATCTATAGTTTTGGGATTGGAAACTATCCTCCAAGTAAGTTATCTTGAAACATAGTTTATTATTGCCATTCGCCAAATCATTTTACGTTTCAGCTGGTTCTCAGCTACATATCATACATGCCAAAAAGGGCCCCGTTGAGGAACCGGAATATATGGAACTAAAGTTTGATTACATTGTAAGTCCAGTGGACAATGTCGAAATAACTTATGTCAACATCACTGCATCTCTATCGGTAATTATTTTTGTTCCTTTTAAGTTTATAGCAATAGTACATAGTGTGGACTAATATATTTACTGTTTATTACGTGTAAAGGAAATATTGATTAATTTAAGTTGATTAAGGACAATATAACTTATGTTTTCCATTTCGTAGAATGGCGGTGCATTCGCAAATCCGACGTATCCAAACTTACCGGAAGGATTCATTGTGATAGTTACCGCCCGAGAACGAGTGAAGGAGCTGCAAGCAACTGCTACTGTGTATGGGATCCGTAATAGCGATTAGTGTAAATCATAGCATAATCACTTTCATGAAGGAACTTCGATCCTACTTTTGACAAACGTCTCTTGATTATTAAACACATAAAATAACTTGCTCAGTTTTCTTCTTCGTTAACTCACACATTGGTACTTTGAACAATTACTGCGTTCGAAAAAAAATTAACACGCCCTGATTATCGCTCGCTTCTCAATTGAACGTTGGGATCTGATCTATTGTGTGTAAATATTTGAATCATTACAATTTACATTTTACAGAAATTTATTACCAGCTTTGACTGACTGTACTATGGTCTATGGTTGCTACTCCGTGATTGGCCAGAATCAGTGAAATAGCACAATGAATCAACCGAATGGCTGACTGGGATAAGTCAAACATTCTCACTGTGCAAGTTTCAGTAAATAAATGTGTACAAAGATTAAAAACGGCGCCGGCTACGTCCTTACAGTCGTCATATCCACTCACAGTTGTAGCAACATAGTGAATAGTCCAGAACAACAAAATGTAATTATTCAGATGGACTAAAAGCGCGCCGATTTCCAAGCACTAAATAATGCTATAGCTTCTATCGACTGGTCTTGGTATTTTACTGGTAATACTGTCGATGCGAATACAGCAATCTTTTATGAACGGCTTTCTGAAATATTGAACTGCCGTATTCCTTGTGTTCGTCATACGGCAACAGAAACGGCAGCTGAAACCCTGGTAGACTGCTAAACTTTGTCATATGAGAAACAAGCTGCGCAAGTTAAAAAAAACGTTTTTTCAAATCAAGATCTTTAGTCGACAGTACTTACCTGCGAAATATGGAATGTTGTTACAGGAGTTAAAGCAAAACCCATCATCATCCTGGAAGTATGTAAAATCCTTGAAAGCTACTCCTAGGATACCCACAATGTTGAGTTCGGAGTGACTGCCGAAACGAAAGCTGAAGCCGCAAGCCTTTTCGCCGACTTCTTTCGGTAAGTTTACAATGAAGAACAACCAAATATTCAACCTGGATGTTTTCAACACGTACCGACCTATGATCTGAACATCCTGTTTTGATTTTTACCATAGTCGATGTGCACAAAGTTTTAGCAGAAGTAGACGCTTCCAAAAGGCCTGGTGTAGACGGTCTTACACCATTGTTCCTCAAAAACTGCGCCTCGACATTAGCTTACCCAGTAGCTTGTCTTTTTAATCAGTCTCTCCCTGACAGGATTTGGAAAGTATTTGGAAAACAGCTAGAATAGTACCTATATAAACAAAGCTGGAAGTCTTCATCGTGTCGATAATTATCGTGGAATATCAATCTTTTGTTCCCTCGGAAAAATTATGGAAACTATGGTTCAAAACCTACTCTACAGAACAACCAAACATACTTACTTATGTTGTGGAGTTTCGACTGAATTTTGTTTAATACGTATTGTTTTATTGGCTTAGCAATCTTATTATTGTATCAAACGAACTATAATGTTCTTGTTCCGACGTTTCGGTCCCAAATACGAACGAAACAAATACAAATACAAATCGGGACCAATTTGCGATTTGGGCGTAACTTATTTTGTAAACAAACATTGTTTCATAGATTCCGAAGAATGCAAGTGCTTTTCTCTAAAACTAATTTCCTTACCTGATAGAGGAAACCTCATTCTGTCGGATACATATCGTGATTTTCCCGGGAAATGCTTGTTTTAGGAGAAATTTGCCTTCCTATGTTTGTTTACAAAGTAAATTACGCCCAAATCGCAAATCACTCCCGAAATGCGAAACGTCGGAACAAGAACATTATAGTACGTATCATACTTACTTACTTATGGACCCTGTACACCTCCGGTGGTGCAAAGGGCCGACTTGAAAGATCTCCATCCTGAGCGTTGCCCGGCTATCGCTTTAACCTGTTGTCAGGTTAGATCTCGGTCGACTTCTTTTATTTATTTATTGAGGCTTCGCCGCCATGAGCCTCTGGGTCTGCCTCTGCTGCGATGTCCCGCTGGGTTCCAGTCTAAAGCTTGTCTACAGATTTCGTTTCCGCCTCTACGTAGAGTGTGGCCGACCCTACCCCACTTCCATTCCCGAATTTCTGTTGCTATCGGCCTCTGGTGACAACGACGATGGAGCTCGTTGTTTGAGAACCAGTTGTGATGCCACCAGGTCTGAATTATATACCGCAGGCATCTGTTGATGAACAGCCTGCAGCCGTAGTGTTCTCCACTGATACACACAATGCTTCGCTAGCGTATAACAGCACAGATTTGCTAGAGTTGAAAATTCGTATTTTGGTGCGTTCACTTATCTGCCTGTTTTATTCCAGATATTTCTTAAACTCGCAAAGACCGCCCTTGCTTTCTTGATCCGTGTGCCTATGTCGATCTTGGTATCACCGTCTGACACCATTTGGCTACCAAAATATTGGAAGCTTTCAACATTCTACACTGGTTGACCGGCTACTGTGAAACTGGTAGGGATCACCGTGTTTACATCCAACGACTTGGTTTTGTTTACGTTGATGACTAAACCTGCCGAAGAGGAGCGCTCGGCAAGGTCGTTGAGCTTACTCTGCATGTCAGAGCGCCGTTGAGCGAGGAGTGCAACGTCATCAGCCAATTCGAAGTCGTTTATCTGCTCCAAACATATGATATCGTTAAATAAATATGACTTTATGGAACATCGATCAACTACAACAAAACATGTGTTATATCAATGTGCTGATTAAAGAAATAGAAATGAGAAAACAGGTCGACTCTGTCTACGTTGACTTTTCTAAGGCATTCGATGTCGTTTATTTGTTTATATGATACATCAACAGGTTGTATTGGCCCCAATGATGCTTACTTATAATTAATTACAAAATGCGAAATTACATTATATGGTCAAGAATCATTATCAACTATTCCTAAAAAACTGAACCTTTCGCAAATTAGTTGACGGGACAAGTTAAAATCAAAAAGAGGTGCAACTCTGTTGAATAGTCTTTGAAGACCGTCGATAGCACCGAACATACCGTAGTTCGTTCGATGCATAGGAGCCCTGAACATCGAACTATTCCTAAGGGATCGAGGTTGCACGTGATAGTTAATTTGTTCCAGAAGAGAAGGGTCCTTGTAGTAGATCTGCTATCAGTATAGCTCTCGTTGTGCTTCGGCGGGCGGAAAGGGGTTCCAGATCAATCAAACGGCAACGGCTTTCATAGCTTGGAAGACGGAAGGGGTTTTGCCACGGTAATCTGCGCAATGCGAATCTCAGAAAACGACGCTGGACGGATTCAATTCTTTCGGTGCCGTTATTATAGTGTGGAGACCAGACGACCGAGCAGTACTCCAGAACGGAACGAGTCAGGCAACAGTACAACGACTTTAGACAGTAAATGTCCGTGAATTCTTTAGCAATCCTGAAGATGAAACCTAAAACCTTTGATGCTTTGCTGACAACGTAGGAAACATGCTGCTTAAAGGTGAGTTTTGAGTCGTTCCGCAGAACTATGCTATAGAAAATTTTAAACACATGGGATTACCCGATAATATTGCCGAATGTCTGCGTTTATACCTGACAAATTGAAAAGCATTTGTGCGATTCAATGCAGATTGCTCCGAAGAATGTGTAATACCATCTGGCGTGCCACAAGGGAGTGTGCTCGGACCTCTTATTTTCATACTGTTTGTGAATGAGGAGTACGCGCGCAGAACATGCGACTTCCGGCTCCGAATCTCCAGGAAATCCAGGAGGAGATCGGCCGGCTGAAAAACAACAAAGCCCCTGGAGTTGACCAACTACCAGGAGAGCTGTTTAAACACGGTGGTGAGGCACTGGCTAGAGCGCTGCACTGGGTGATTACCAAGGTTTGGAAGGATGAGGTTCTGCCGCAGGAGTGGATGGAAGGTGTCGTGTGTCCCATCTACAACAAGGGCGATAAGCTGGATTGTAGCAACTACCGCGCAATCACATTGCTGAACGCCGCCTACCAGGTACTCTCCCAAATTTTATGCCGCCGACTAACACCAATTGCAAGAGAGTTCGTGGGGCAGTACCAGGCGGGATTTATGGGTGAACGCTCTACCACAGACCAGCTGTTCGCCATACGTCAGGTATTGCAGAAATGCCGCGAATACAACGTGCCCACACATCATCTATTTATCGACTTCAAAGCCGCATATGATACAATCAATCGGGACCAGCTATGGCAGCTAATGCACGAAAACGGATTTCCGGATAAACTGATACGGTTGATCAAGGCGACGGTGGATCGGGTGATGTGCGTAGTTCGAGTTTCAGGGGCATTCTCGAGTCCCTTCGAAACACGTAGAGGGTTACGGCAAGGTGATGATCTTTCGTGTCTGCTATTCAACATCGCTTTGTAGGGAGTAATACGAAGGGCAGGGATTGACACGAGTGGTACGATTTTCAATAAGTCCGTCCAGTTATTTGGTTTCGCCGACGACATTGATATCATGGCACGTAACTTTGAGAGGATGGAGGAAGCCTACATCAGACTGAAAAGCGAAGCTAAACGGATTGGACTTGTCATCAACACGTCGAAGACGAAGTACATGATAGGAAGAGGCTCAAGAGAGGTCAATGTAAGCCACCGACCACGAGTTTCTATCGGTGGTGACGAAATCGAGGTGGTTGAAGAATTCGTGTACTTGGGCTCACTGGTGACCGCCGATAACGATACCAGCAGAGAAATTCGGAGGCGCATAGTGGCTGGAAATCGTACGTACTTTGGACTCCGCAAGACGCAGTATAGGTCTGTGATATAATAAAATACACATCAACAGACTGCTGTGTACATGTTATGTTCGTAGATAAAAGGCATATGTTCCATGGAGATTAAAGGGGCTATTTTTCAGAGAGTTTGGAGACCTGAGAAGTAATAGTGACCTGTACACATGTATTCCACATATTTTAGACTATATTCTTCGAATTAAGTTGGAACTATTGCAGAAATTACATGAAATTCGGCCACCGACTTGTATGGAGTCGTCCATAGTACAGCGCTTGCTTACATATTTCGCCACCGCTCTTTCATGAAGTGTCGCCCCTTACGCAACAGTAAGTGCAAGCCAGAGTAAACGCGACGTGCGATGCGACGCGACGCGACAAAGCAATTTGACAGCCTGTTGATAATGATTGTTATTTTTTTAAGTGAGTCGCATCGCTCGTCGCGTTTACTCTGGCTTGCCCTTAACGTGACGCTCCGCCAGTTATCGCACACAGTCAGATGTCAGATCCCCTTTTTCTGGAACTTCAGTAAGATGATTTACATCCAATTGGCTGGAATTTGTGGACGTTTGCGTGGATAGTAAGGGGTCAGCTTTGAGCATCTCAGTTGATATGAGACCATATACTTCAGCTTCATGCAGTGATGGGGCTTCGGAGCTGACACAGGTTATGCGTGGAGTTCTTGGCGGCTCATTCTGATATGTTGATGGTTGGTTGGGCGTCGAACCTTGTAGAAGTTGCTTGAAGTGCTAGTCCAACGTTTTAGCTGATAACCATATTATGTCGGTGTGTAACTGATCTGGCGCACCTTTCACTGGCATCCTCGGATTTATCCTTGTCCCGCCGGTTGTTGCAGCTTTATCCCATTCGACGGCCAAAGAGTCCACCCACGCTCGCTTTTCCTGTCTGCAGCGGCGTTTAACTTCCTTCTGTAGAGCCGAAAACTATTGACTATTGGATAATCATAGAGTCTTTGTTTGTAAAAATATTGGCCTGAGTTACATGTTTTATTTCTTTTTAAACACAAAACATCGGTGTGGTCGTTAATATAGTAACCTTCATTTTGCAACATTTCATAAAGAATACACCTTGTTTGGATTTAAATTAGGGATTACTGCCGTGATTCGCAAGTCACTTCCATTGTATATGGCTTCCATATACATCAGATGGGACTGACTTGCGATTCACGGCAGATTACACCTCCCTATCTAATGTTTTCCTGATTAAGATTGTATTGCACTAAATCGAATTTATTAGTAGATAAGTAGCAACTCGCGAATTGGGAAAATGTTAATCGCATCTCATTCCACCCACAAGTGTTTAAATGGGGATATTTCTTGTGTCCGTTTTGATTATGTACGATAACATGTGTAGTGCACACGTGTATACTACATTGCGTTAATGTGTCATCAGTTACCGTAGCGTTTTCCATAGACGGTGGCAGTACCAGACATTTCCAAGACCGGCGACAGGCTCGAAACTTTTATACTGAACCCTTCAGAAATGTTTTGGGTTGCGGGATGTGAAAACGTGCATCCGTCCTGAAAAACAAAATCCATTTCAAATAAACCAACCAATACCATTGTGCCACGTATATTATTTACCGTAAGAGATGTATTCATGCTGACGGAAGTTATCTCAACGCGTTCTACTGGACTGACCTGGTAATCGAACACTAATGACATGTTTTGCGGTTCCGACACTGGACCTTTTTGGGCATACAAGGTATGTAGCAATGAGCCAGCTTAGAAGGAATATGTAATTAGAAATCATACACTATTTGTTTTTGTTGGGGTTTGGGAATTCAAATGTATTGAAGACTGACTTACTTTGCGGGTAAGCCCCAAAACCTATGTTGCAAGTACCGATGGCTAGTGCAACGGTAGATGTCAATAAAACAAGAGCTTGGAGTTCACGTTTGATCATGGTGAAAGCTTTATTACTACTGTGCTGCGACAATATAATTTGCAAAAAGTTTTTCATCAGTCGGTGTCTATATGTGGTTATGTGGTAATGTGATAGATAAGCTTGTGTGATTCACCAAATAGGTTTATAGCTCTGATAGGGTTAAGCGCTAATTTATCGTACCTATGTAACAGTACACTGTCGCTAACCACCAGTCAGGCACATCTTTACTTGATGTCCTATTTAGATAAAATGGACTGGTAGCTTGTGGTAATTCAATTCCATTTGAAAAAATATACGGAATTATCAACCTAGGGGTGATGCATCGCAGCAGTTTCAGATTTTATTTTTTGGGGATCCTTTGAACGCAGTGCTTTGGTAATAACTCCGGATCACGGGGCCTCCCATGAAAAGTTCGATTTTGTACGTACTATGACTACCTAGGTAGTCAGTGGCCCTTTTTTCCTCATAAGCAAGATGTTTTTTCCTCACAAGTGACATAACTTCCTATCCGCGTTAATTGTGGAGATACAGAGGTAGTCATTGTCTCTAATTGCAACAAGTCAGTAACATTTCCCTTCTGTCCTGACTGACTGTAAGGACTTGTCCAGCGCGTAGTTATTTTCTTGTAATTATGGAAATTTCACTGTTGGGTATGATGGTTTCTCTGAAATTTTTTACGTCCTTAGAATGATAGCTCTTTCTATCTTACCAAAAATGTTTGAAAAGTAATCATTAGTAGAACATTTTCTAAATGGTGAACGAGGAAAGCCTATATAGGTATGTATGTACTTTTTTGTGGCGGGTGTTTCAGAGATACTGATTTTTTTTTGAATAGGGTTCTTTGGTATAAGACACTGTGAAGAGTTCAAATGCTTCTTGTTTTAATCAAATAAAAATTAAATAAAATGTATAATATTCATGTCATAAGTATTACTTATTTTATTGAATCTAACTAATTTATCATTAACTTAAATTACATCGTTACATTAGTAAAATCACCAACTGTTGTACCGTACTCCGTAGACATCGGCGGTACCGGACATCTCTGTCATTGGTGTATGGCTATGGACAGTTACTCTGAAACCTTTTGTAATGTTATGGGGCACTCCATATGTGAATGTGCAACCGTTCTGAAAGAAAAACAAATGAATTATTTTACTTTACGACTATATCGTATATTCGTTACCGTTGGAGATGCATTGAACTTGATGTAAGTGATTTCAACGCGTTCTACTGGGCTGACTTGGTAATCAAAAACTAACGTCATGTTTCTCGGTTCATCCACTGGACCACTGTGGGCATGCAAGGTGTGGAGCAATATTCCAGCTACGAAGGGAAAACGTTTATAAGTTCAATTTAGTGTTCAACAATGTTTCACTTTTTCATACTTTGCGGAAGATTCCCCATCCCTAGGTTGCAGTTACCGTAAGCTAGTACTGCACCGACGGTGAATAAAACCAGTGCCTGAAGTACACATTTGTTCATGGTGGCAGCTTAACTGTAACTGTTGGTCGAAGGTACTATGCTTTCGGGTTTTATCGTCGGTTGGTTTATATGGCAACCGTTTTCTTTTCTCTATATTATGATAGATAAGATACGTGATTCATGAAGCTGTTTTATGGGGGGTATATTTTGTAACTTGAGCCCAGTATATTGATTTATCTGTATTGATTCTGATTCCATGGCTTATGTTGACAAATCTACATGATTCAAACATCTTATCTAACAGGTTCATAAATTGTTCATTGCGCGGAAGCGATTAAACACGGAAATCATTGAATTAACATGTTCGATAATCTAGTGCTTTTGAATATACGAAATGGAAAATTTTTGAACACCATCATGGGGCATACCAATGGGCCGATTGGGGGTGGGAATGCGCCACTGTTATATCGTGCTTTAGTAAGATCGATACTGGAAACGAACTTAGTATATGGTGTTCATATCAAGCTGCATGGATTTCTAGGTTCGATGCAATCTTCCTTGGAATGATTCACCGTACGAAGAACGTTGCAGCATCGATACACTAGCACACAGAAGAGGTAACTCCCAGGCTGTATTTGTGGCGAAACTTCTTCTCGGCGAAATTGACTCTCCTGAACTGCTACAGCAAATAAACATACTCGCTCCAATGAGACGAAGTACAACGTGGGTTTCTACTGCACGTAATACAGGGGTAACATTGCGCATCTCGAATCACTCGATTCTTTCGTTTTTGATTTAGTTTAGAAAAAATTGCGGCATTATGTATTTCGTTCGACTTCATTCAGTCGCAGTACAAGATTTCGAATGGTGCTGTACTAGCTCAATCGAGCATGTTCTTTCAAACGAAATGTAAACAAAGATAACTGTCTCCGTGTTAAGTATGCCGCCCGCTGGAGAGACAACCTTCAGCGCAGAGCCGTGAGATCGCATATTATCTGGAGACTATAAAAGTAGGTAGGAAGAGATCCCGTAATGCCGGACACATAAGGCATTTAACGAAAAACTCTTTAATTATCCGGATTGTGTTTTATTGTATATATACCATATACACAAAATATGATCATTAATGATTCATACAAACTATATAAGGCAATCCATAAGACAGCTGCGATCAGCTGACGATTTTTGTTTACCTTGATTTTTTGACAGACTCTGACCGGACTGACATAACAATTCAAAGGAAAATGTTAAGCGCGGTTTACACCAGAAGTGAGTTCCGTTCAACTGCATATACACTTTGTTTTGATTTCGATTGTCAGTCCCATCGCTGAATGTCCTCATGGATAGCCTAATTTGATCATTTGAATACGGTTTTGGACGATGTATTTTGATGATGAATTTTGGTGAAATTTTTCACGGTTTGGAAAAGTGTGCCCGAGTACCGGACACTATTACATCATGTTCAAATATGACCAACTTCCTATTACAGTATCCCCCCGCTAGGGTGGCTCAAAAAATTTTTTTAAATTTTTTGATGGGCCGCCCTCTTATTTGGTTCTATTTGATGCCCTGATGCTCTGGACAAAATTTCAGCCAAATCGGTCAACGTTTGGGCGGTGCTAAACTCGTTGGAAGTTTATGTGGAAAAGTGATTTGCAGTTGGAAGGCACAATTTACGATCAAGAACCATGATACTCATTCAGTTCTTGTAGAATTAAATACAGAATGTTATGCTGAAAACCGCGAGAAGATTAGAGTTTATTACGCAAAGATATTACCATTTTACTGGTGTTGTAGGGGTGAATTTATTTCTTTTCAAAGGTAAAAGAAACGAAATTTGCTCAAACCCCACTTCAGAGAAATGCTAATAACTTAGCCGGGCAAACTCTAATCTTCTCGCGGTTTTCTGCATAACATTCTGTATTAAATTCTCCAAGATCTGAATGAGTATCATAGTTCTTAATCGTAAGTTGTGTAGTCCAGCTACAATTTACTGGTTTTGGATGTTTCTGCATACATTTTTGCATATAAACTTCCAACGAGTTTTGCACCGCCCAAACGTTGACCGATTTGGCTGAAGTTTTATCCAGAGCATCAGGGCATCAAATAGAACCGAATAAGAGGGCGGCCCATCAAAAAAATTAAAAAAAGTTTTTTCCATACTAATTTGAGCCACCCTACCCCCCGCTGATCCGACAAATGTATGGCCGGACTATCGAGGTTTCTCTCGTTAATCCGACTGTCAAATCCATACAAATGAACCAAAACAAAATCACAGCACAAATTTGAAAACTGACAGCATAATGTGTTTAAATGGGTGTTGATACTTTTTAATCCGGAAAATTCCGAACTAGCGAGATCCGGACTAACGAGTCGTCGGACTAGCGAGGTCCGGATAAGCGGGGGGATACTGTACATAAGTAGAGACATCAGAATAATATTATTAACAGGTGTTAGTTGAGCTCATTTAACGCTTCAGCTCAATTTCTTACATCCTACTCAAAATTCTCTCCATATTCAATGACATCTTCAATTTTTGTTTCTGCTTATTTCTTTGGCTTTCTGATACCTCAGCAAGAAAAAACAATTGAATTGATTATTGAAGTAAGTTTAGCAAAACAGTTGCAAATAATGGCTATTTGAACACATGAAAAAATCGCTTTCCGGATCCGGGGGACAGCTACCGGATACAGAAATTGATTTTACACCATATATACATTAAATATCTATCAAATCATTATCGCAATTTGAAATATAACTAATATTGACCATCTCGACATAATCAGAATGCATTCGATTGATTTTAATATTGTTGATTCAAACCTTCTAAAATAACAAAAATAACTAAAAAAGAACCCAACTTAATTCATCGAGTGGTGATATAACCTTTCTCAAATTTAGCCCAAGACACCAACCTTATACGGCGCTAATATAGTTTGACTCCATTTCCTCAATAACTTTTAAACGCGACAATCGATCGTTATCAAATTCAATAGTGATCAACAAGGCTTTGTCCCCTGTCGAATGCAACTTGTTGCAAGAAAATCGGTTCAGAATTACTACACAGAAAGAACAATCATTAATAAAATTAAGAAAATCGTTGGTTAAAATAAAAAGTTTCGTTGGTTCTTTTTGGTAGAGAGTTGCTTGTGTTCAAAACAAAAGTACGCAAACTTTTAATTTGCCTATGGTTTGAAAGGGACATGCTGCTCTGAAAATAAAAGTTTGATACATTCAAAAAAAAATTGTGGAACTGTCAAACTAAGATGGTCACATTATGGAAAGTATAGTATAGAATATTTTCATTCTAAAAACAGTTTCCCAAAAAAGATTTCTTTTCCTTACCCTCCTTTCTTGTTTTTCTTTAGAATAAATTGTTTTTGCTTGTTTTTACATTATTTTATTAGGTAATTATAATTAAAGCAATCACAGTTTGGTCTCAAAACAGTGTCCTCTTATTCCGAACAGCAGGGACACTCGTCGGGGTGTTCATCGTGTAGGAATCTGGACATTGCGCCATGGTTTTCTTGGTGCCGGAACATCTGTAAAAAATGAATTTGAGGTCTCGCATAAGTACGGTTATCTTAACCATGGTATGGTCTAATTTCAACCAGAAGTATCGCCCAATTTCATTTATTCTACGCAATGTATGCACCGGAAATGGAAATTTGTTTTTATTTAAAAGAGAAATTACCGTTTACGAATGAAAGAATATAAAATGACTTACCTTCAGTTTTGCGAAATAGCCAGCAGTTCGGCCTTTTTTATCAGAGCATATACAAAAATATAAAAAAATAACATATATGCAAACTTTAGTTGCCTTTTGATGTCTTGAGCTGGTCGTAAGTAAGTTTCCTACCGCTGCTGTTTTCATTACTGTCCTCAGTACAACAATGAGAGAAAAAGACAGCAGAGGTACTATCTTTTTCTTTTTGTCTATGCTTTATCGCGGGTATGTTTTAAAAGGTCTTTTAGGTCGATAGAAAGAACTTTTAATATTCTATTGGGAATAGGAGAAACACAACTTTTAAATGAAAAAGTAATTTTGAATGAAAATATTTTTACTTTTAATTTAAGGAAAATAAAGCACTTTTCAGCAGGAAAGTGCATCACATTCTATTAAACCATGTTTGTTCTTTGTGTGTATATGAAAAAGTGGCTAATGTTTTTCGGTTTTCGTGTGCACACATACACACACACACACACACACACATACACACGGACAGATAGACATTTGTTCAGCTCAACGAGCTGAGTCGATTGTTATATAACATTATGGGTCTCCGAGACTTCTATAAAAAGTTCGATTTTGGAGTGAATGATAGCCTTTCGGTACAACTTAGTTGTACGAGAAAGGCAAACCATGAACATTTTTGTTCAATTTCAAATTTTGTACAAAGTTTACAACATGACGATCTGATATTCCATACAGGTAAAGCAATAGCTTTCTTTTGTACAGTATTGTTTTACCGTACAGACGAACAAAAAATATTGCCGTAAAAGTCAGTAGTTTTTTCGCGGTCCTCAGTACTTTTATTCTTGTTAACTAAATCACCGGTAAAAAAAAAAACATCAGTTTTGACAGTTAGATTACTGATATCTCAGTAAAATATTAATGTACTGAACTAGAACTGTTAAAATAATTACCGAACAACAGGACCCTGACTGAGTGTGTACACTGTGCAGGAAAAATTATCTTACGGATGGATCGAGTAATACTTTGGACAGGCATCTGAGTTTACTGTCACTCCAGCACCATATTATTTTTTTTATATGAGCTAAGGCACTGGAATCATACATGAGTGTTCTTAGTATAATATGTTCCTGCGAATCAGTCACTCGACTGTGCTGGACGGTAGTGTATTTCAAATCGTTCCACACAGTGGCGCGAAATAAAAACTTTTGTCCCTAACGGTATATTAACACAAACGAAACGAAACGATTTGCAGTGGGAGATACTTTTCGGAATCTGTCACATTTGCATCAGGCTGTGATATGCTTGGTGTTTTGACTAGTACTTATCGATTTCGCGAGAATTAACAAATTGTCAATTTTGCGACTTTGCCCTTATTTCCAAATAGAGCTTGATTTGTGTTAAATTTGGTTAAATGGCGTTAGATCAATAAAACACTGCCTTTTTGACCAACATTTATTGGTGAACAGATTTAGCAGTAACAGCTTGTAAATGAATGCGATGATATTTTTCAGTGTCATCAAATACATAAAACAGGTAAGTTTCATTCTGATTGAGTTATTTTATTGAAACATCTACCTATGACGCATAAAGATTAAAAAATGAATGGAATTACCACCTATTTTCACTAATATCATCAAATTTCACTGATTGTTAATACCCTTGTTAATGAGAATTGTTCACCAATCGTTGTAACGTATTCCGTAGATAGAAGCAGTGCCGGTCATCTCAGATACCGGAGTGTGACTCCAGACCGTAACTGTGAAACCTTTTGTCATCTCTTGAAATGATCCATGATAAAATGTGCAACCATCCTGCGGAAAAATAAATTGCAATTAGTTCTTTTACTTTACAACTATTTCTTGCATTCCATACCGTTGGAGATGCATTGAACTTGACGAAAGTTATCTCAGCGCGTTCAGCTGGTCCGATATGGTAATCAAATACTAACGACATGTTCTTCGGCTGCGCTACTGGGCCACTGTGCGCATGTAAGGTGTGCAACAGTATTCCACCTGTGAAGCAAAAAAAGGAAATTATTGAGAAAAAAAAAATCAACACTATTTTAACTCACTTTGTGGAAGATTTCCTAATCCTAGATTGCAGTTGCCGTATACTAATGCGGCGCCGAATGAGAATAAAAAGAGTGCCTGAAGTGCAAGTTTATTCATGGTGGAAGCTCAGTTGTAACTGTTGGTCGAAGGTACTATGCTTTCCAGTTAAAATATCGACCGGTTTATATAGCAATAGTTTATCTTTTCCTTCATACTGAAAGATAAGAGACGCGCCCCACTGGGATGTTTCATTGGGGGTCAATTTTGAAACGTGAACCGAACATATTGATTTATATCACAGTTCAAGCCACTCATGTCATGTTTCTAATATGGGTTAATTTGTTACTCTAGGTAAGAGACCATGCCAAAATTATCGTGACAGCAAATAGTGACAATTCGGCTTGAACTTAATTTCAAGATAAAAAGCACCATTATAAACTTGCTAATAAAGCTTTAAAAACATAATGAATGTTTTTGTTTACCAACTTTTATTTTCGCAGAAACGATAGGGGAAATATTTTAGTATTTTTATAGTTTAAAAGGGAAATAAAAGAGGTAAAAATAAAGACAAAGAAAGCTACTACTAAAATTAAAAATTTCCAATAAACGAATTATGGTAGGGTAATGCATTAAATGTTGAACGGCTTATTTCTTCGCCAATACAATAGGCGACAAAATTAGCCGTTCAACATTTGGCCCTATATTAATTTATTTTTAATATCAATTATATCCTAGTGCTATTCGTATGGTGAAATTTAAAAAAATATAAGAACTCGATTAAAATATGTTTGGACTTCCAGATCATAATAGGGTAAGTGTTGCCTAATTTGGCCAATCCTAAAAAATGCATATTTTCCACAAACTATCGATCAGTTTCTACAGCGAAGAAGCATAAGGGATATATCTCCTTACAGCTAATAAAACCCACGAAAATAGCTTTATTTTCGAATTTACGCGAGAAACCGACCAAATTAGGAAACATGTCCAAAACTGGTACACGTACCCTACCTAGTTTACAGTTCGGGTTTGAGAGATAAAACTGCCTACTTTTCCATGCCAATGAAATCCATTATAGCTCTCATTTGGGAGCTATAATGGAAAACCAGCATCAGAACAATAGTTACATGACTACATTTTGCTGTATTACATTGTATTCTCTGTGTCGCGTAATAAATTAAATAGTTTGATGGACATGACATCGAAATTTTGCGAGAATTGGTTCATTTATCGCTTCATGATTTGTCGAGCCATGCAATGTGCTACGATAAAATGAAATCTGATTGTTCTCTGTGCAGCAACATGATTTATTGGCAAGAATGATCATGTCTAGTAAATTGGACTGTACAATTTTGGTACAGATTACAACTCAATTTTTGTCATTGCAAAAAATAGTGTGTGCAACTCGTTGCAAAACTCGATTTTTTCAGCAATCGTATTATTTATCCAACGAGGCTTACCGAGCACGTACAACTCGTGCTGAAAAAAATCATCTTTTAGCAACACAAGCTATTATTTCTAAATTTATCTGAAATTTCATTATTGTCTCCTCAAATTTGACGGGCTATGTAGTCATATGGTTACTGCTTCTGCCTCATAGGCAGAAGGTCGTGGGTTCAATCCCAGGTGCGTTCCATTTTCCTACTTTGCATCTTTCTCTATATGTATTTCTCATGTTCTAGCAATCGCTAGAACTGGAAATGGACTTGTAAATGTTAGTGTGGCTTCGTAGTAATCGAAAGAGAAAGTAAACAAAGAGAGTCTCTTTTTTTTGGACTAACGATGTTTTCAAAAATCACGCTAGAAATAATAAAAGTCAATAGCAAATTTTCAAAACGGCTTTGTTATCTGCTTTCGTAAACAAAGATTCAAACGTCGATTTGACGAATCTGATAGCCCTCCCACGCAAACCAGCACCATCAATACGTAGGTGAAGGCTTCGGCTACCTGTTGATGATGTTGGTTTACGTGGGAGTCAAATTGACGTTTCAATCTTTGTTTACAAAAGCAGCTAAGTCGTTTTGAAAATTTGGCATTGAAGTAGAATAAAAAAAACTCATCGTATTTATTGAAGAATGTAGGTATTATTTTATTATTGCTCCCTAAAATTAAAATGTTGTAACTGCAAATCAGTTGAACTAAAATGAACTTTTATAATTATCATAATATTTTAATAAACCGCTAATTAGTTAAAGTTACAAGTATTTAAAATTCAATTATTCGGGCGGAAGCGTTTGACATAAGAACAAAACTGCTGTTGCCAATCAAACAAAATCATGAAAATCGCTTCCGGCTGAACTTATCTTATCTCAGTAGGCAGAAGCGTGCCGAAACACAGCAACAAGATTACAGCGAGAGTCAACATCCGATCGTTCGAGTTGGATACTTATGTTATCAAAGCATATCACGATAAGTGGTTTTAAAAACAATGTACGCGAATATCGTACAGTTCCCCCACAATCATGTGTCATAACTCATACGCAATATTGAGTTTGAGAATGAAGAAAGAATTTGATTCGGTAAAGTTGGTCATATAGAAATCTGTCGAAAAAAATCCAGAACTTAAAAGAGACAAAATAAGTCATGATTTAAAAAAAAAAATGTGTATTTTTATATTATGAAAATACGCCATGAACAAAGGCCACTGAGTCATTATCATGAAGTATAGGCTCCGTTGCCATGAGCTGAAGTCATGAAAACAGAATCATAATTCTCGGGTACTTATTCAAAAGGACGTATGTGCTTTTGTAAACAAAGATTTAAACGTCGATTTGTCCAATCTGATGGCACTCCCACGCAAACCAACACCACTAACAGGAAGCCGAAGGCTTCCCCTGCCTATCTGTGGTGATGGTTTGCATGAGAGTGCCATCAGATTGGAGAAATCGACGTTTGAATCTTTGTTTACAAAATCACATACGTCCTTTTGAATAAGTACCCGAGAATTCAGTTCTGCTGCAACCACTATCCAGTTCGCCTTGTGAGTAAAGGCGTAGGGTTGCCAATCCGGAGATGGCGAGTTTGGTCTAGGATGTTTCCGGGTGAGAAACGTTCACGACTCCCTGGGCATAGTGTATCTATTTTGCCACAAAAGATACATACTCATGCAATAGAAAACTTTCAGTAATAACTGACTTACTTACTTATGGATCCTGTACACCTCCGGTGGTGCAACGAGCCGACTTGAAAGATCTCCATCCTGAGCGATGTCCAGCTATCGCTTTAACCTGTTGCCAGGTCAGATCGTCTTCTTTTATTTCTTTATTTAGGGTCTCCTACATATTTTCGTGATTGAGCCGATAGAAAGCTTTTTCGTAGTCATTGAATATCAAGTAAAGGGACTCTTGGAATTCGTTGATCTGCTCCAGAATAATACAGAGCGAGACAATATGGTCCACACAGGATCTTCCGCCACGGAATCCGGCCTGCTGACGCCGGAGAGTCACATCGATCTTCTCCTGAATCTGGGCTAGGATGACTTTGCATAGAACTTTGAGAACGGTACACAGCAACATAATGCTTCGCCAGTTATCGCATACAGTCAGGTCACCCATTTTGGAAACGTCCACTAAGATACCTTGCATCTAGTCAACCGGGAAAATTGCGGTGTCCCAGATATTACGAAATAAACGATGCAGTAGTTGAGCGGATGTCATGGGGTCAGCTTTGAGCATCTCGGGTAATATGCGATCGATCTCTGGCCTCTAGGGCTTTATTCGATTGCATACTTTGTATGGCTGTGATGGAGCTTCGGTATTGACGCGTGTTAAACGTCGGATCCTAGGCAGATCATGCCGAGGTGGTGATGGCCTGGCTGGCACATCTCCGCCACGCTTAAGCGTTGTGAAATATTGTACAGGAGACGAATGTCCCGATTGCAACGTCTCTCTCTGCTTCGTCGGCCAGAGAGTCACTTGTCCCGTCGACATGAGCGTTTTACTTCCTTCTCCAGAGCCGAGTATCGTTGACGAGCTAAGGCTTTGGCTCCTCTGGTTTTTGATCGCTCTATCGCGGCTTTGGCTTCTCTTCACTCCTCTATCTTCCTCTAGGTCTCATCGGTGATTCATTGTTTTTTCTAGGGGCGCAGTTCGCCCAGATTATTCTCGCTGGTGACGATGAAGGCATTCTTGATGGCGGTCTATTGGTCTTCAACGCTACCACCTTCCGGAATATCTGCAGCACGCGTCTCCAGTTCTTCAACGAATGACAGTTTCACTGTGGCATCTTCCAGTCGGCGTGTGTTGAACCGTCCAACTTTCTCCTCCTGCAGACGAATTCGCGCAATGCGTAGGCGTATTTCGCCGATGAGGAGGAGATGATCAGACGCGATATTGGCACTACGTTTATTCCGTACATCAAAAAGGCTCAGTTTCCATTTTCGGCTGATGCAGATGTGGTCGATTTGATTTTCTGTAAAGCCGTCACGGGAGACCCACGTGATCTTGTGAACCAGTCGATGAGGGAAGAGCGATCCCATGATCACCGTGTCTTTATTACCACAAAATTCTGCGAACAGTTCTCCATTTCGCTCATTTCTCCGAGACCATGGCGTGCCATAATGCGCTCATGGTTCGAGTTGTCGGATCCGATCTTCGCATTGAAGTCGCCCTAACAGATCTTGATATCACCCTTCGGAATTCTATCTACGACGGCATTGAGTTGGCTGTAGAAGTTCTCTTTGTCTTGCAGATCGGCAGCATCGTTTGGTGCATAACATTGGATTATAGTAAGGTTTCGGACCCGTGTTCTAAATCTGACAACGATTATCCTTTCATTTATAGGTTTCCACTTCATAAACACAGTGTGTGCCTGGGCGCTTAGTAGGAAGCCAACTCCTGCTGGGCTAGGGTTAAAACGTTCCACGTTCCTATTCGTGTCCGTTGTTTCGCGCTAAGAGTCGTTGCCGTAAAATCAGTCCGTATTCTTTCATTATCGGATTCTCGAACAAATTGATGTTTCGGGAACAGTAGGTTGTTGGCCCAAGGTTCCCTATCCACCGAGATGGGGCTGCCATCTTAGGCATAGCTTCTGGGGAATAGCACTTCACACTCAGCCGCTGGATGCCAGAACAGACGCTGTTGGAGACGCCCCTCCTTGGTGAACAGACGCTCGATCAGTCGTGTCAAATTTGTTTAAAGTACCACCCAACACCAGGACTAGGCTAGTGCGCTTTGAGCGGCACATGGTCGCTTTGACAGGGCCTGCTTGCGGACACATGCAGCTTTTCATAGAAGTTCAACAGAGCCCACTGTTGAACCTCAACACATCCTAGGCAGATCCCATAGGACGCATAAATAACTGAGGAAATGCTAAAAGAACACTAAGTTAGAGAGGGCCAAGTTCTGGTGGGAATGTAGAGCTATATAGAAGAAGAAGAAGAAGTAACCACTCTAATCAATGTGTGGACTAGTAGTTTGTATGACTCAAAATGCGAGCTATTTTAGTATATTTTAGTAAGCCTTTTACATTGACATTATTTTCTTCTTTCATAGAAAAACCTTTCAGACTCCGGAAGCACATTGATAGAGTTGACATGAAGGCATGAAATTCGGACCCATGAAAATAGTGGATGTGATAAACAAAATGATTCCACGAATAGTGTTTTTTGTTTGAGCGATGCTATTATATGTAGAGATGCTTCCGAGGATAATTTATATTCTGTTACACGAACACACCTTGCGTTTCGTACAGGTGAGCTGAAAATTAATTCCCCACTTGTGTACCCGCACAATGAGCACAAATTAGTGGAAATTTCATATTTGGTTCACGCGCTGACACCGGCCTGATGCTGTGTTTTGGATTTGACATATGTCAGAATACCTAAATAAAGCAACTCGTTTTCCGCAGTGGCTTATTGTTCTTGCAAAGTGCTTTGCTTTTCCCTCCAGAACGTACAATAACAAGCTTGGGGTTTGTGGTGCAATAATATGTTGCACAGCATATGCTAATTCATACTTTCGCTTATGAATGGTTCGATATTTTCAGCAGCTCAAAGCTTTCTGGTTATAAGCTGATTTATGGTATATAATGTAACCACGAGGATTATGATTATCTATGGATTGGGTTCGAGAAGGTAGGCGTTAACATACGACTATTGTTTTCATGTATAGAGTATAATGGAACTCGTGCATCATTAACACGATATCATATTAGCCGCAAACAGATTAATATGGCTCATGATTTCCGCTTCTTCTTGTTATCAGACATGCTCACTCACTACTGAAAAATCACAAAAGTAAATCTAATACAAGTATCGGAGGTACGGAGGTACGATTTACATTGTGTACATCACAAATTATGCAAATTTCACAATAAGAGAAAAATTGTCTTATTATTAATTATTATGATTTGTTCAATTTGTGGCTTGATGGTTTTAATTGGGATAATTGCCGAAAGAAAATTAAATAAATTGAACAAATTCGTCAAAAAAAACTTACAGTAAAACGAAGCACTCATTTTGTATCGTACAGGTTAGGTAATAATGCATGATTAGGCTGAAAAAAAAAAGATTAGATTGGACAAATTCGGACGAATTGTAAAAATATGTAAAATCTGGAAAACTAAACATACTAGAAAAATATTATTCCTTTAGTTTAAAAATACAGAAGCATGGTAGATATGCTTAGAATTTTTTGCATATTAATTTTTGGTATTTTACCCCTCATGCACACCAAGTTCATACCGACTTCTGTTATCGATGTCGCCGCTCCTGCTCGGGTTATTTTGCTTCCTTGATGGCCAAGGGTGAAAAAAGCTGACGCGGTTTGAATAACATGTTATTCACATATGAATCTCACTCCGGAATTCCTTTTCATGTGGGAAAAATCTGCGATTGTTGGCTGCATCATTTTGGAATACCGTAATTTAATTGATTATAATATCAATCATATACTTCTGAAATCTTCTTTAAAGACTAATTGTGGTACTATGTAGATTAACAAAATAAAATAAATTAAACTGTATCAATCCATATTATATACGTTAATCAGGTGGCGAGTTTTGTGGCATTTTATGCAATCAAGTATATGTTGCAAATTTTATGAAAAACTTCTAGCAATCTGTGGCTGTGAATAATATGAAGTTATTTGAGTAATAAAAATTCAACAAAACCGTAATGCTTGGCGCATTGCTAATTCTCAATAAAATATATATTCGCTTACTTCATCGAAATAAATGCATTAATCTGGATCAACAAAATACAACATTGCATGATTCACGCTCCTTGAAAAGTGAAGTTCGATTTTATTGCTCTGTCGCAATTCAGACAATCATCGAAACTCAACAGCAAGAAAGTCACTCGAAAAGCTCCTTTCCGAGCACCGTTTTGTACGGCAAACAATCATTAATCTGTCGTCAATCATCCATGAAACTGCTTCGCCGTTGGCTTCTTCCGTGAATCGTTGTTGTTGACGAATGCACGAAATAAAATCTGCCAAGACCAAAATAATAGCAGGCATGCTTGGAACGATATGTATACATCAGTTGTTCAAGCACGCAACAGGACTTGTCGACACGAAAAGCATTAGCTATGGGGCAGACATAATACAGCAAGGAAGGATACAGCCACGTTCGCTGAGTTGTCAATGAAAAGTTTGGAAGTTGGGGAGTGCGCTGCAGATCGCACCAGTCATAATTTTTGAACTTACCTGCACTCTTTAAGGAGGTGAAATCTTTGGTTTGAGAGAGTTTTGAGTTTGAGCTAGCTGACTGTACAATTTATTATTGCTGCTTTGTGATTGATTAGATTAGAATATGTTACACAAAACGCCAATGCATAGGATTCGCTTCTAAACAAAACGGCAATGTTTATAGTTCAAGAACGTTGATGCTATCGAGATGACTATTATATCTTCACAGTTGACATAGAAATGCTTACAACTATACAAATGCTTCTTTTTTCTTAGCATTTACAAGCTCATAGCTTGTTACAATTAGCCAATAACCGTCTCTTAACTTTATATGTACATATTGTAAATGCAATTGAATGCTATCGACACTATTGCATATGTAATGTCTCGCGTTTAGTTTCATAGGGGCGTAACTGTATTGATCGATTTCTCTCAATAGATTTTATATTTTGTTAATAACTCAATTGTTTCAATTGCAAGATACAATCATCCTTTATCACACCAAATCATTAAATAATCGACAAACTAGCGCATTTCGGTACAATAATAAAAAGAAAACATCGACGAAGAGAAATCGATCTATACAGTTACGCCCCTATGAAACTAAGCGCGGGATCTCTCGCTTAACTTTTCAAAAGGACCTAAGTAACATTTTTTTCATGAATTGAATTGAATATTGCAATCAATACCTTTCATGTTGTTTTGTTGATTGCGCTATTCAAATTAATTCATGAAAAAAATGTTACTTAGGTCCTTTTGAAAAGTTAACCGAGATTTGTATTCTATATAACTTTCCATAATCGAAGTAGTAATAAGATTGAAATCAAGAAGCTGTGTATGCTTTGTTGTTGTTGTTTATAGTGATTTTTGTGAACTGTACAGAGTGACAATATTATAACTGCAACGCATTAAAAAATAACAATCATTTTGGACTATTCTCCCCATTGTTACATTGAATATGAAACCCACAGCTTCTACTGCTATTCAATTTTCACACTGTCATTTCGTTCAACACATCATATACGGAGAGATTGAACAATGATGATTTGGATGAAAATTTGACAGGAACATCACGTGCAAAGCACCGGCGACGTCGCCTTCGATTAATGGAGTGGGTGTCTAATAAAAGCGAACGAAAAATAAACTTGCTCTTCTGGTGGATTTGCTTCTGTTGATGATTGTTTCAACGAGCTATTGATCCTTCATCGTTTTTATAGCCTTTTGTAAGCTTATTGATTTTGACAATTAGCTTCCAGCCGTTTGCTTTTGCACAGTTATTAGTTAACAACATTCAATGTCAACCTAAAGAATTCTCCACTTTTATCAACTTTAGCTGAATAAATTGCTAGTAATCGAATATGTTTGGCTTCAAACATGTCTCTTTTTTATGTAAATAAGGAAATAATTATAATACCAGGTTGCTCACTGTAATACGAATGGTACCCTCCTTAGCCTAGCGGTAAGGTACTTACTTGGTACTTGATACTTGAAGGGCTACAGCTCTTCGATGAACCTACGCCGAATGGAGTATCCTTCTCCACTGGTCCTCTGGTCAGGTCCTCTTCAACTGCAAAAAGCCATCGTGTACGCGGCCTTCCACGCAGCTTGCGGCCTCTTCCGGGTTCTCTACTAAATATTATCTTCGCTTGACGTTCTTCCGGCATACGAACAACGTGACCAGCCCACCGTAGCCTGCCGTGTTGTATAAGCTTAATAATATCCAGCCCTTTATACACCTGGTACAATTCGTGATTCATGCGACGCCGCCAGATACCGTTCTCCTGTTTTTTTTTTTTTTTTTTTTTTTTTTTTACAAGGGAGAATGCATTTACACACTAACCCAGTACACGTGCATTG
The DNA here is from genome assembly GCF_024139115.2 of Armigeres subalbatus. NCBI lineage: Eukaryota > Metazoa > Arthropoda > Insecta > Diptera > Culicidae > Armigeres > Armigeres subalbatus. The sequence continues at coordinate 122,284,975 of NC_085139.1, forward strand.
TAGTTGCCAAACTACCACACGGAAGTGTACTGGAGTGTCGGACTCGACCATACCGGTAATACCGACTAAACTCCCTTGGGCTCCACCATCGTTTCCCCCAGGAACTACCTCGCAGTACTACTTCTGGGGGACGGCAGTACTAAGCGTACTCACTCATTATCGCTCACACAGGCACTCGTCCCACGCGAGACTGACTTGGGTGCTCGCACCCCATTCACTCCATTTGAGTCTTACTTGGATGCTCTCCCGGACGCTCCGCTGCCATGCCTCGAGGTGTCAATAGCGGTAACTGCCTGGGCCTACAGATATTGCGCTACGACACTCTGCCTCAGCACGAGCAGATCAATCACACCACTGCCGAAGCAGACCATACGCTACCCTGCCGAAGCAGGGACACTCCCCATGCACCACATGTGCGCAACTGTAGGTGTGGGTACAACCCACTGCTACCCTGCCGCCGAAGCAGCTTCTCCAAAGACCATTCGCTCCATGTGACCCTTTTTCGGGTGCTCACTCTAACACTCCACTGCAATGCCTCGAGGTGTCGATGGGATACCTCGACTCCTACCTCAGCATGTGCAGTCCATACTCAGACTTCTGCTGCGCTTCGAGGTGACAATAGCGGCAACACGCTATTACACTCCTGCCTCAGCACAACCAGATCACTCACTCCCTGCCGAAGCAGCTCACGCGCTACCCTACCGAAGTAGGTACACTCCACAACTTATTCTAACACTCCACTGCCATGCCTCGAGGTGTCGATAGCGGTATGTGGGGACCAATCAACGATACTACGCTACGACACTCTTACCTTAGCATGTGCAGTCCATACTCAGACTTCTGCTGCGCTTCGAGGTGGCCATAGCGGCGGCGACTCGCTATGACACTCCTGCCTCAGCACAAACAGATCACTCACTCCCTGCCGAAGCAGCTCACGCACTACCCTACCGAAGTAGGGACACTCCACATGCCAGTTGGCACTCCCTCCCTGGGCTTGTGCTTTTGAAGCGGCACACAGTCGCTTTGATAGAGTCCGCTTACGGGCACTTGTGGTTTTTTGGGAGGGATTTTAGCAGAGCCCACTGCTAAATCCCACCACGCCCTAGGCAGTTCTCCCTGACTCGCAGACAGCTGGGGAGGGGTCGTCAAGCCCTTGGACATCATGCTGTTCCTGCTGTCCCTGCTGCCCCCACCGTTCTCCTGTTTAGCGGCGAGTATTGTCCGCAGCACCTTACGCTCAAACACTCCGAAAGCTCTCCGATCAGCCTCCTTTAACGTCCATGTCTCATGGCCGTGTAAAGCCACCGGAAGAATCAGAGTAGTATACAGCAAGAGTTTTGTTTCCGTTTGCAGACTACGAGACTTAAGCTGGTTACGAAGTCCGTAATAAGCCTAGTAATAAGCTATTTGCCGCTGCAATACGCCTTTTCACCTCGCGGGTAACATTATTATCGCACGTCACTAATGTTCCAAGATACACAAATTCTTCCACCACTTTAAATTTTTCACCATCCAGCACAATTTCGCTACCACTACCACTAATTAACCCACGTTGATTGCCAGCGACCATGGACTTCGTGAGTCCAATCCTCGCTGTCTCCCTCTTAAAAGGCACAAAAGCCCCTTCACGGCACGGCGATCAATCACGATAATATCAATATCGTCCGCAAATCCCAGGAGCATACGCGATCTTGTGATAATGGTACCGCTTCTTTGCACATCAGCTCTCCTAATCGCTCCCTCGAGCGCTATATTGAACAGTAGATTCGAGAGTGCATCACCCTGCTTTAATCCATCTAAGGTAACAAATGACGTCGATATTTCATCCGCAACCCTTACACTTGATTTCCATCCGTTCAATGTTGTACGAATCAGCCGTATCAGTTTCGCCGGGAAACCATGTTCAAGCATAATTTGCCATAATCCATTCCGTTTCACTGAATCGTACGCCGCCTTGAAATCAATAAACAGATGATGTGTCTGCAAGTTGTACCCCCGAAATTTTCAAGGATTTGTCTCAGGATAAACATTTGATCCGTCGTTGATCGGCCCTCATGAAAACCTGTTTGGTATTCGCCGACGAAGGACTCTTCAAGCGGTCTCAATCTGTTGAACAGAATACGGGACATAATTTTGTACGCCGAATTAAGGAGTCTGTGCGTTTTCTTAAAGAGAGGGCAAATGAGGTCGTCCAACCAGCTAGCAGGCATTTCTTCGTCTACCCATATTTTCGACATAATATGGTGGAGAACTTCATAAAGCTGCTCACTGCCATGTTTGAGAAGTTCAGCCGGTAGCTGGTCCTTCCCCGCAGCCTTATTGTTTTTCAGCTCTTTATCAGCTTTTTAACCTCATCTAGTGTAGGCGACTCCACAGCTTGTCCATCGTCGCTAATATTTATTCTGTTCACCGAAGCACCGTCACTTCCTCTATTCAACAAAGTCTCGAAGTGTTGCTTCCACCTGGCAGCCACTTCGGTTTTATCTGTCAGCAAATTCCCTTCTTGGTCGTTGCACATGACGGGAGATGGCGCTGTCTTTCTCCGCACGCCATTGACAGACTCGTAAAACCTCCGCTTATCGTTCTGCTCCATTTTTCCTGCGCCTCACTAATAACTTGTTCTTCGTACTATTTTTTCTTCCTGTGGTGGGTTCATTTTTCGGCTGCTCTTGCTTCCTTGTACCGATCTCTATTCGATTGGGTACCCGACACCAACATCCGGCTTCTGGCTTCTAGCGGTAAGGTGCGCGGCTATAAAGCAAGATCATGCTGAGGGTGGCTGTGTTCGATTCCCGGTGCCGGTCTAGGCAATTTTCGGTTTGAAAATATTCTCGACTCCCTGGGCACAAGAGTATAATCGTGTCAGCCTCATGATATACGAATGCAAAAATGGTACCTTGACTTTGAAACCTTGCGGTTAAAAACTGTGAAACTGCTGAATGAACACCAAGCTGCGAGGCGGCAATGTCTCAGTGGGGGATGTAATTCCAATAAGAAGATGAAGACTGTAATACGAATCCCTTTTATGTCAAGTGAAGATATTCCGCTAAACAAAGCTCAAAAAATAATATGCTATTCACATAAGGACACGGCAGGTATTTCTGCCATGGTCGTAGGGGCTTAAACCAACGAAATCAATACCCATTTGCTAGAATTCCACTATAGTAGAGCGTTTACGATTTGGTACGGATGATTTTGGCAAAAAAAATGTCTCATTTATTGGTTTTCGAGACTATGACAACTGTTAATAAGTGAACCCTATTACCAGCACAAAATTTGTTGGCACACTTTGAACACTACTCAAATTACAAATTACTCAAATTGGTCAACTCGATCAGTATCAATAATATTAGCATAGCATAGTTTAGTCATAGTCTTTTGAAATCCTTATTCAGATTGCTATCAGTAATCAAGGTGGGTGTGGTCCTTGATTTCAATCTAGGATGAAAATCACAAAAGCACGAGGATTACTGCTCCTGGCCACGCCCATCTTCACCGTAACTTGGGAGGGGAAGGAAGTGTTGATGTAGTACTTAATTAACGAGAGGCCCAGAACTTAGCGTCACCCCCGTAAGTACCACGGAGTTGGATATTGGGGAAGGTATTCGTTGGGTCAGGATTTGCCTGTAACTGACAATGTAACCATTATAGATCTTACACCGTAACACACCACGCAAAGGTGTCTACCCAGCGTTACGGGGAAACTCGACCAGTATCAATAATATTGTACCTAAATCATACACACAAACTACTCCTATGACACTACACGAAGATGAAAACCTACATTGCAAATAAAGTTTAGTTTGAATTCGACCATCGTAACAAACGCTCGGCTTTGTTCCCCTTCTAATTTCTCTCGGTACGGTAGTTGGAACTTATAGTTCTCAGCTCGTCGACATCCCTGGGATTGAACAGTTGTGCTCCGATTAATCGTTACAAGTGTAGGGGTGCACGCCATGTTGATTTTGCGCCAACAACAAAACTAAAAACGCAGACGAAAATACCTGCCTTAACCTTATGTTCTAACATAATTTTTATCTAGCTTGCATTTGATAACTTATATTATCTAATCTTGCATTGAGGCCCAGATCATGGGTCCAGAATGAGCTCTAACTCTAATATTAAAACAAATTTTAAAAACTAGCATGTGAGACAGAAGTCCATGCTGTAAACTATAGTTCTTCTTAAAGTGTAGTAATACAATTAACAAAAGTTTTCTTTTTATTTACAGGTTTGTACTAAATTTTTCGAAGGCATAAAAGGAACAGGTGAAGTATTTTTTTATTGAAGAATGTCTCTGATGTTTTGGCTAAGGAAGTTTGATTTAAAATATCATTGGAACTACTCACAAATATATGTAGATGTGATAATAATTGAAGAAAGTTCTAAAGAAGGTAATGCTCATATGTTTTTAAACTGGAACTGAATTCGGGGATACCTGAAAAAATATCTAACTTTTCCTTTATGTGTACACTCACGATATGTAGCATTTCATATGCATCTTATATTATACTAATGGTGGATTTTAACTTGTTTTGTAATACAGCTGCGCGAAAAACAAACATTGTCCCCAACAGGAAATGAGCGAAAGTAAATCGTTTTATCATAGCTTGTCGATAGTAGCTGCATCGACGATTCTGTGTTGATGTTACTTTGTTTGTAACAATGGTGAAATACTTATGATCAATTTAGCATATATAAAAGATTCCTCTATTTATAAACCTTAGAGCTGGCTTACGTGTTTGAGTTTAAAGTCGATAAATGTCAATCCTTACATCATCTACGTCCAGCTCAATTGGTGGTTGCCGACAGTCCCTGCGTCAACGAACAGGATGATATTCATAATATGGTGAAACGCGAAGCGTTCGAGCTGCTAAGTTTTCTGAATTTGAAGGGAATTCGTCACATGATGATCAGTAAAGCACTGCAGGAAAAGTTCTTGCACAGTGTCAATAGTGTTTTGAATAGCTTCCTGTCGATCGGCAACAACGTAAAGTTGATTTACAATGATATGGAAATGCTAATATCATCTTCCAAACTTGGACGTACATGTTCATGATAGAATTAGAGGCGAAAGTATATAATTGATAGTTCCGTTAGGATACGACCAGTATTATGGAACGTACACACGGTCAAGCAGTTTGACCAACATTGACTCCACCTCTCGTTTATTCAAACATCCATCAAGTTTTACCAACAGCGACACGAACAATCAATTTATTCGACCAACAATATCACACACGAACGACCGAAGCATCAACTCAAGCACCAACCATCAAAAAATATATGGGGGCTTGTGCAACTTCACTACAAATGCTCAAACATGTTCGGCGAACCTTGACTCCACCCCCGACAACTCAAACCAAAATCAAACCGTTTTAATTTTTTCCAACCGAGCCGCCAACTGTCAAACGGTTGTTCGAACAACTTCACATACGTTCAAACAAAGCAGCAACCGAAGCGTTTCCTGGGGGGCGGAGTCAATGTTCGTCAAACTGCTTGACTGCCCGGGCAGAAGAAATGAACAGAATAACAAAACATGATATGGACTTGATTGATATAAGAGATAAAAGAACAGGCAACAATATCAAAAGTTTGCACCGAAATATCATTTAAATATCAATATATGCTATGGATAAGAACAAACTAATGGCACATGATATTGATCACTTATTACAAATAGCATAACTTGATCTTCCCATGATATTTTAGTGCAAAATTTTGATATTATCGTCTGATCTTTTATCTCTTATATCAATCATGTCCATATCTCATTTTGCTATCTTATCAACATTTGATATTATTGAGCTCTTTTCGTCTACTCGGGTGGTGTGTACGTTGCATTAGAGGCCAGTGGAGATATATCAGCTTCCACACTGATATTCTTCCCTCCCCCTTCATACGGGAGCTTGGCAGAAGGAAGGTCGTGTGATATGTGCCATCACAAATATTGCCCTCCGCTCGCTTTCAAATCGATTTCTATAAAAACATTCTTCATGCCTGCCGTATCCTAACGGAACTATCAATTCTATACTTTCGCCTCTAATTCTATCATGAACATGTACGTCCAAGTTTGGAAGATGATATTAGCATTTCCATATCATTGTAAATCGTTTAACTTCACGTAGAAGTAACCCACACGAAATCATTAATTTAGTTTAAGGTAAAGTTGCCACATTTGCCTTTCCCTTGCTGACATACAGTTTTGGGGACTAACGAGCAGTGCGAGTTGCGTTTGCCAAGTATCGTATGCGTCTCTAAAAATCATCCATCAATTGAGAGACTAACTCTGCTACGTGCAGTAAGTTCCGATATAAGGTAAATCATGTAGTTTGGGCAACTGAATATATTATGCACTTTTGGCTATATTTTGAGTATTTTTCTACTTAGCTTTCTTTGAACAAATAGCAATCATTTGTCTGTTTTGAACAAGGAATGTAAAATAACAACATTGCCAATGATAACAACATTGTCCTCTCTTGTAAATGTTGGGAAAAACTCAATTCGCAATATTAGGGGCCGTACACATATTACGTAAGCACTTAGGGGGGGAGGGGGGGTCTGTCGTTTTCTTACGCACTATAGAAATTAAAAATCATTTGTATGAAAAAAATCTTACATGGGGGGAGGGGGAGTCGAAAAACCCAGAAAAAATGCTTACGTAATATGTGTACGCCCAAGCGTTTGTCTCAAACTGCAACAGAATAGGACAATGATCGTCTGCCGCGCATTTTGAGAAGTAGTCGTTTCCGATAATGTTTTTGAATAACATCATCATAAAATTTGCTTAGTTGGCGCATATTGACCATATTTCCCCTACTGCAACCCGTTTTTAATTAAATTATTTTTAGTAGGAGCCACACAATACAAAATACTCATTATACTTGGTTGACATTGTACAAACAAGGAAGCCGAGAGCAAAGAAAAGTTTCTGCACACCCCCGTTGATTATCCTGCTCATCGACGGTGGAACCTACGTCAAAATGGATTTAGGACAGTTTCCTGGCCAAAAATTCTGCATGACGACGGCACGAGAAGTTGTTCCTGCGAGATTAAGTTTGCTTTTATGGACAAATTAGTCAAAGAAAAACTGATAATTTGGCGAGAGATATGCAGCTGCAGAGCAAAGACCAAAGTGCTCGTGACGAACAAGACTATGGACTATGGAAGAATGTCTCAAAAAACGCGTACTGAGTTTCATGAAAGCCCATGAAGGTCCCGTGAACCTTTGGCCAGATTTGGTGAGTTGCCACTACAGCCGGAAAGTCATCCAGTTGTACCGCGATAATAACGTAAATTTTAACAATAAAAACATAATCCACCCAACTGCCCGCAGTTCCAGCCCATCGAGACATTTTGGGCAATAATGAAGCGGAAGCTTAATAAAAGTGGATGAACAGCTCGGGACGCGACTCAGATGACCAAAATGTGGAACAAATGTGCCAAGGAAGTTGTTTCCGGAGGTGTGCAGCGTTTGATGAGAAGAATAAGGAAGAAAGTGCGAATTGTCACTAGAAAACTAGAAATGACTTGCATTTATATTTTTTCCTTATTTAATTACCTTTGTTTTGATATTTGACCTTATTTGTATGTCAATTAGGGTGTCCCAAAATTGGACCAAGTCTGGGATTTTGGGGGCTCAACCTTCAAATGAAAGCTTAAGGTATAACAAAAGAAAAATTGTTCTACGACAACTCTGGGAAATGACGTTTAGGGGTGGCCCCGACGCGTTTTATGAAAAAAGTGCATTTTTTATAGGTAACATCGAAAATACCGGTATATCTGAAAGAAATTCGATGTAACCCATCCATTTTATATTTTTTACATTTAACTTAGGGTCTATACTTTATGGTAAAACTTTGATACCGCATGTTTTAGCTCTATATATTTTTCACTGATGCTTTAAATGCCCAAAAATGATGAATTTTTCTTAATATTTTTTTATTAATGCATCCAAAACGGGTATCCATCATAATGCTTTCGAAACTAAATACACATAGAAAGATGGGGAATTTTATAACGAACGTAGTGCTAGAAATAGCAACCATCTATCTCTATCTGTTCAAAAGTTAATTACGATGTACTGCAGATTGAGCAAAGACGTTTTGCAATTCCAGATCATAATACCTGGATCATGTTTAAGTAAAGAAACGCCTACTTTTCCATACCAACCAAATGAGTGCTTTAATAACCAATATAGCATTCATATGAGTTGCATAAAATTGATTTTAATACTTATTTGAGTGTTATAATGGAAACCCAACGATGGACCAGCAGTAACATGACTGACTACAAATTGTTCAGTTAGTCTGGATGAGTGCTCAAATAGATGGATGAATATGGTTTCAAAACTACCCATAGGTAGGTTCAGTTTTCGTGTCATGGTTTGTCGAGCTGTGCAATGTTTCTCGATAACATGGAAATTAGTTGTTTTGTGACCATCTTGATTTTTTGCAAGAACGATCATGTGAAGTTAATCCGGCTGGATCATTTTGGTCCCGATTTATCGATGCAATCAATTTATCATTGTATTCAGTATTGGTAGGCAAAATAGTTCGTAATTAGTGTAGATTGTTCTTATTTCCAGAGATTCCGTAGATGGTAGATGCCAAATATTTCAATATGCATTATAAAATAATAATGATAATAGTAATTTGTGTAACTAGTTGCAAAAGATTATTTAATCAGCATGGTTGTACGTTTATCCAACGAGGCTTGCCGAATGAGATAAATACTACGAGTGCTGATAAAATCGAGTTTTGCAATGAGTTGCACACACTATTTTGCAATGGCGTAAAATGAGCTTCAATATGGCGTAAAATATGACAAATCGATATCAAAATGATCTAGTTGGATTTGCTTCACATGATCGTTCTTGCAAAACATCAAGATGGTCACAAAACAACTAATTTCCATGTTATCGAGAAACATTGCACAGCTCGACAAACCATGACACGAAAACTGAACCTACCTATGGGTAGTTTTGAAACCATATTCATCAATCTATTTGAATACTCACCCAGACTAACTGAACAATTTGTAGTCAGTCATGTTACTGCTGGTCCATCGTTGGGTTTCCATTATAACACTCAAATAAGTATTAAAATCAATTTTATGCAACTCATATGAATACTATATTGGTTACTAAAGCGCTCATTTGGTTGGTATGGAAAAGTAGGCGTTTTTTACTTAAACATGATCCAGGTATTATGATCCGAAATTTCAAAAAGTCTTTTTCCAAGCTGCAGTAAATCGTGAATAACTTTCAAACGGATAGAGATAGAAGGTTGCTATTTTTAGCAAAATATTCGTTATAAAATTCCCCATCTTTCTATGTATATCTAGTTTCGAAAGCATTATGATGGATACCCGTTTTGGATGCATTAATAAAAAAATATTAAGAAAAATTCCTCATTTTTGGGCATTTAAAGCATCAGTGAAAAATATATAGAGCTAAAACATGCGGTATCAAAGTTTTACCATAAAGTATAGACCCTAAGTTAAATGTAAAAAATATAAAATGGATGGGTTTCATCGAATTTCTTTCCGATATACCGGTATTTTCGATGCTACCTATAAAAAATGCACTTTTTTCATAAAACGCGTCGGGGCCACCCCTAAACGTCATTTCCCAGAGTTGTCGTAGAACAATTTTTCTTTTGTTTTACCCTAAGCTTTCATTTGAAGGTTGAGCCCCCAAAATCCCAGACTTTGTCCAATTTTGGGACACCCTAATGTCAATGCGTTACCTAGCTACAGATGTTTTATTATTCCGGATTAAATGGACATAGCTTTACTTCACATTTCTTAACTTATTATGACTCCTTTTTACGCGGATTTTGGAATCTGAGCGTTTTTCTCGCATTTTTTTGTACGTAGGTTTTTACGATTTTTTTACGCCGGTTTTGGGATATAACCGCGGGCCGCACTTTGGGGATCACTGTTGTTAATGGTCAGTTTGGTACGGCGGTGAACTCTCAACGCTCAATCGGAGCGTTTTGTGCAGTCCATAGTATTACGGTTTCCAGCCACGGTGCGTCTCCGAATTTCTCTGCTGGTATTATTTTCGGCAGTCACCAGTGAGCCCAAGTACACGAATTGTTCAACCACCTTGATTTCGACACCACCGACACAAACTCGTGGTGGGTGGCTTACATTGTCCTTTCTTAAGCCTCTTCCTATCATGTACTTCGTCTTTGACGTGTTGATGACTAGTCCGATCCGCTTAGTTTCCATTTTCGGTATGATGTAGGCTTCCTCCATCTAATAAAAGCTAAGTGCCATAGAAACAATATAGTCGGCGAAACCAAATAACTGAACGGACTTCATGAAAGTCGTACCACTCGTATCAATCCCTGCTCTTCGTAATACTCCTTCCAAATCAATGTAGACCGTTCACCTATGAATCTCGGATGGTACTGCCCCACAAACGCTCTTGCAATTTAGCGGGTGTAGAATGCAAATAATGGAAGGCGTGGTTTATTATTTTCTTACGCTCCATGCTTAAAAAATCATGTTTTGAAACAACTTAAAATCTCTTTTCAAATCATGCTAGTTTTAATAGATTTTAATGCATACGTTTTATACGGCAAAACAGTATGTGTGAAGGTAATCTATCGCACATGTACCTCACAGGCTGAAAGAGTTGTAAAACATTCCTGCCTTGTGAGTGCTCAATGCTCATATTGTGCAGATATCGGCATCAGCGGTCATATTGATCTGGATTAAATGGTTTAATGTAATTGGTTGGTCAGCTGCCTACAAACCACAAACAGGCTATTCTGTTGTGGAAAGCATGGACACTTGTTGATTACAGACAGCTAAGCCACAACAGCTATAGTTGTGGAATCATCATGCAAATGAGGACACGTGAATGTTTTGAGTATGGGCTATTTGCAATTATTAACTCATCAAATAATTTATTGCGGTGGTAAATTTAATATACAAGAATTCAAAGATTATGTGGAATCAGTCTGAGGTTTAAAATAATTAAAACATTCTAGAATCAGTTTTGATGTGCTCATGTCGTCATTTCATTTCATTGTTTTAGTCTCAAATCATAATAGCAACCATACTGTAACATTTCCTAGTTTTTATTTCGTTTCTCATCAGTTATGAGAGTACACTGCCTGTGGCAGCTATGATAAGACCGAATCTGTTCCAAAGTATAGGTGAACATATGAACATCATTTTTTATCCGCTTTCCAAAGCGTTCACATTATTTCACATGATTGAGTTTATTTCCCATAAATGTAATATGAATCATGAATTTCGAAATTTATCCTTTTAGCTTTCATTTCGTGGCTCTTTGAAAATAATTCCCCAAGGGGCACGAACAACTTTTTTCTTCTCGTTCCTTTTCTTGTGATTCCTCATATGTGAGGAAAGGAGAGTGTAAGGACAATGAGGATGGTTTATAAAAACGCTTATCATTGGGTTGCGCTCCCATTGCGATTCAGTTAAGCATAATATATAGTTACAACAAAAATTCAACCCAAGTCATCTGCAGAGAAGCCAGATTGTTTTAATGTGATTATAGTTTTTTGCTAACCATGTACTATGTAAGTGAACTTGGAACTGTTTTTTGCTTTGGGAGAAATACCTTTTATTATTAAGGTACACTGGGGGAAGTGGAAAAAGGGGGTAAGTGTAAAAATTGACTCGAAAAATTGGAATTGTACATACTTTGCAGTTTTTACCACATCATAACATTATGCAAGAATATACTTTGATGCTCACACTAATACTATGTTGAAATTTGTATAATACATACACTAACACGGTTAACGCTAGAACTGTAATTTTAGGTTTCGCGAAAAGTTGATTTTTGCATTCATAAAATCAATTCTTATTTGCACCAATTGTTCTTATTTCAAGAGAATTTATATCACAGGGGACGTTCCCAATACAATTAAACTAATCCCAATCAAATGGCAGTGGTTTGTACCAAGAAAGAAAATAATTCAAAGATTTTACACTTACCCCAGGTATCAAACACTGCGGGGGAAGTGGATAATGTTCTTATTAAGCTTTTTTTTTCTTCCCTCCAGGGTTTATTTCGATAGCTGTGCGTCCTAATATGTTCCTTCTTTGTTATCATTGTGATTCCAGTGGTGATTGGACTCATATAAATGAGAAAATGCCTGATAAATCCATCTATCGGTATTGATGCCTTTCACATGTTTTACATATATGAAAAAAAGTATAAGAAAGTTAAAAATAGCACTTATAGGTAAACATATTGTATAATTCACATTAATTTATATTCATAAGAATATTAGCCGTTGAATGCAATTTTTTTGCGAACAAATTGGTTAAGAACAGGTGCTTAAGAATAGCTGAAAATTTTGTACGTGCTTTGCGCACACACATCCATACAAATACGCACATACAGACATCATCTTAATTCGTTAAACCAAGTTGATTAGTTTATAACCCTGTAAGTCCCATTTTTCCTTTAAAAAGTTTATCTTTGTGGCGAACATATAGACTTTACGTACACTAAGTGTTCGAGAAGGCAAAACCAGCCCTCCCCTAGCTATTACGAGAATTTCTTGAGGATCTATTCCGTTAAGGTAATGATTTTTTTTCCACAAAAGATACTCAGAGTAATTATCGTATTGATTTTAGCTATATGTAACTACTCATCACTATTGAAGGTCAAGGTAACATGGGTTTTCCACTTACCCCATCCCACTAGGATAAGTGGAAAAACAACTCCTAATTTTAAAATCTATTTCCATAAATTTCAAGCGTCCAAAATGGTACGAATTACCGCACAGTTCGTGCAAAATTGACTGTTTTTGATAATCCATTTTGATTGAACGCATTTAAATCATTTAAACTGGTTTTACACTAATTCAAACATGCACTATCGATTTTTCCTTTTCCACTTCCCCCAGTGTACCTTACTTATAAATTTTCAATACCATAATTAGTGTACCGCCCAAAGTGTAACATATGAGAGTACTTGCACTTTAGGGGGATAAGTTTCAATATTTCCATCAAAAGGGTTCAGTGAGCTCTACGACCTCTCATTGGTGCCCGGGAGGTTTTAGAATTATTAGTGTGAAATGTGTAAAAGTAGGTGATGCGCACACAATAGCCAATACGTGTTGTTCCATGAAGGCTTCAACTAAACTAATTCTGAACCATATGGCATACCAGCAATCGTATTGAGACAGTGTTTGAGTAGTCTTTCCGTACCATTATTTATCATGCCTATTCAACAAATCGGTTCAAGTTGGAATATTTGCCAATTATTGGAAAAAATCATATGTCTTCTCTGTATTTAAAAAAGGCAAGAAACGCAAAGTTAGTAATTATCGTGGGATAGCTGCTCTATGCAAAGGGCCTGATTTATGGGTGGCCGGGGGGGGGGGGGCGGGGCCCCGGGCCCCCACAAATCTTATGTACCAAAACCAACCTTTTTTGTACATTTTGGGGCCCCCACATACCGTCGGCCCCGGGGCCCCCTTCCGGCTAAATCCGGTCCTGTCTATGCGTAATCTCAAAGTTGTTCGGGAAGGTCGTTTACAATTTTGTATTACACAACTGCAAAGATTTTATCTCCGAGCACCAACATGGGTTCATGCCAAAGCGGTCAACGAATACCAATCTGATTGTCTACACATTTTTCATCATGCAAGCTCTACGAAAAGGACAACAAGTGGACTCCATCTATACTGATTTCTCGGCGGCATTTGATAAAATCTATATATATAAAAATCAATCTATGTATGTATGTTCGCTAACTACTTCTGAACCACTTGGCCGAATTCAACCAAATTTGGTACACACGTTCTCTATCCTCAGGGGAAGTTGACAAAGGGGGTGGGAGGGTCATTTAGAAAAGGGGGAGGGGTTTTGTTTAGAAAACGAACAATTATGTGTAACTTGCATCTCCTAGGACCGATTTCAATCAAATTTTGTACACATATTCAATATAAGGAGACAACCATATGAGAGTGTAATCTTTGAAAGGGGAGGGGTCTGGAGGAGGGGTATGGTTCAGAAAACGGGTAATTCAGAGTAAATTCTGAACCCCTGCACCGATTTCAACCAAATTTGATACAAACATTCTCTACCCTAAACAAAAGATAACAAAGCGGGTGGGGCGGTCATTGTAAAAAAGGGAGGGTATGGGGAGGGTTGTCTTTATAAAACGAGCAATTCAGTGTAACTCCCAACCCCAGTACCCATATCAACCAAATTTTGTACACATATTCACTAAGAGTAGTCGATCATATGGAAGTGTAATTTGGGAAAGAGGGAGGGGCTGGGGGAGGGTATTGTTCAGAAAACAAGCAATTCAGTGTATCTTTTGAACCCCTGGACCGATTTCATCCAAATTTGGTACACACATTCTCTATCCTAAGGAGAAAATAACAAAGGGTGGTATGATCATTGGGAAAAAGGGAGGGTAAGGGGAAGGGTTGTATTTAGAAAAGAGCAATTCAGTGTAACACCTAACTCCCAGGACCGATTTCAACCAAAATTGGTGTACATTTTCTATCCCAAGGAGAAGATAACAAAGGAGGTGGGAGGGTCATTGGGGAAAAAGGGAAGTTATGGGGAAGGGTTGTCTTTAAAAAATGAGCAATTCAGTGTAACTCCCAGGATAAATTACAACCAGATTTGGTACACTTATTCTCTATTTTTGGAAGATGTTTATTGAAAAGGTAGAAGGGCCAAACAAATATATAAAAATAGATTGATACAAAGGAACAATTCTATGAGCGGTAGATCTACCTCTGTGGGTTTTGTGCTACAGCATTGGACATTTTAATTGAATAATTTACTTTTCAGTCCCTAGCAAAGCCGAATACATATAGCTATTAGCTATCTATATATCTCGGATACTTATTCAACGTATGTGACGTATGTGATTTTGTAAACAAAAATTTAAACGTTGATTTCTGCAATCTGATAGCACTCCCACGCAAACCATCGCCACATACAGGTAGGGGAGGTTTCGGCTACATGTTCGTTGTGTTGGTTTGCGTAGGAGTGCCATCATATTTGACAAATCGACGTATGCATCTTTGTTTACAAAATCACATACGTCCTTTGAATAAGTACCCGAGATATATAAAACTCAATGTTTGTATGTTTGTGTATGCTCCAGCCTAACTTCTGAACCCATTATTGTATTGTTTAGTTATCGATCAATTTAACCATTTATCGAAATTATGGTTGCCCAGTGACAAGCAATGATTAATGTGTTTCCTTCTGGATGGTGAATGTGATCCCTTCTTTAAAAATAGACGTTTGCCCGGAATAAGGCATCGGTGGATGTTTTTCCTTCTTTAGAAATAAACGTTTGCCCGGAATATGGCGATTATGGGTTTGCTCCCTTCTTCAAAACCAGTCAATGTTTTCAAATGAAATCTGCCTTCTTCTGATCAAATGATGAAGTATCGATAAGAAAACGCAATTATCCTGTTGACCAATTGGTTTATTCATTTTCCGATTGTGAAAAAAAAACTGCGAATCAAACTGGCAATTCCGAGCAAGGCCGGGTACATAAAGCTAGTTAATCATAAAATCGCTACTGCCAAGTTCGAACGCCTAGGATGCTTTGGATCATTTCTCTGTTGGCTCGATTCGTACCTTTTCGGCCGTGAAATGGCCATTAAGATTGGTGATTCCATTTCACTATATTTTCCAGTCACTTCGAGGGTACCACAAGGAAGTTGGGTCCGCTGATATTTCTGGTTTATCTCAATGATGTAAATATGCTACTTAAATCTTTTAAGTTCTCCTTTGCTGATGATTTTAAGCTATACTGGTCGATTGGACTGGTTAAGCACCTTGGTCGATTTTAATTATAATATGTGTTACTTGACTCTAAACTATCTGTTAAGGATCATTATCTTCTTCATCTTCATCAATGGCTCTACATTCCAACTGGAACTTGGCCTGCTTTTCAACTTAGTATTCTATTAGCATTTCCTCAGTTATTAATTGAAAGCTTTTCTATGCCCGCCATTGCATGGGTATGTATCCTGTGTGACAATTACAAGGATACACTATGCCCAGGGAGTCGAGAATGTTTCCAACCTGAAAACATCCTAGAGATCGGACCGAGAATCGAACTCGCCATCTCCGGATTGCCAATCCTACGCCTTTGCTCGCAAGGCTACTGGAGACCCTTTAAGGACATTTCGCTTTCATATCATCAAAGGCTTCAAAAACACATTTCGATAGTATTCACTGTCTCAAATCGTTGTATTGCTCGACATGCAATGCTCGTTGGTGACGTCTTCGTTAGAATATTCGTGTGTTGTATGGGCCCTTACTACCAAAATAGCATATCGCGTATTGAATCCATTCAGTGCAAATTCGTACGCTTCGCCTTGCGTCGCCTTCCCTGAAACGACTCGACTATTTTGTTCAGTTACGAAGAACGATGCGAACTGATATGTTTAGAGCTTTTAAGTACACGCCGTGAAGTATCGAAAGCACTTTTTATGTCTGACCTTTTGTAATCTAGAATAGACTGTCCAACTTTGCTATCAAATTTAAACATAAATATTCGTACCGTCAACTGGGGCGAAGATGATCATTGAGGTGAAGTTGATCATTTGATGTGTCAGTCAAAAGTGCCAATTTTTTTTATGAAACGGTAGTCAACAATATGCTCCGTTCAAGTAATGTTACCGCTAGGTAGAAATCCGAGTTTTTCGATTATAATCATGAAAATGTATTTTGTGGGAGAAAGAGAGAGATAGTCATAAATGACGCTATTTTCGTTTCAAATATTGACTTCGTAGACTTAACTTTAGATTTAACTTCGTAGACTGACTTTACGTAGTAAATTCAACATTCATACAAATAGCCTAGTGTATTTTGACTACTAGGTCATAATGATTTTAGTAGAGCTGTCTTGATCAACTTCACCCCAAACCAGATTACTCAAAAAGTGTGTGATAATTTAATTTACTTTAATAAATGCGAACGCATTTCAGAAAACTAAAGTTGTTGATTATTGCAACGTATAGCAGTGCATGTTTTGAAAATATTTGTTTCGATTTAAAATGTAAACACACATTGTTATTGCATGTTTTGTCTTAAAAATGATCATCTCCCCCCCAGTTGACGGTACTCGAGAGCTTCGTTCAAGGTCCTTTATTTTTATCAGAGGTGTTCGAATAAATAACGCACATATTGAACCCTTCGTAAGCATGTGTCTTATCTTTAATCGATGTTCTACTGTCTTTGGTTTCCATTTTTCTCGTTCTGCACTTCGCAGAAACCTTCACATGCTACTAAAATCTCTCAGGAACAGCAATCATTAGAGCATTTGAGACCTTTTTGCACTATATTGTCACACCTTATTGTTGATCGGTCTCTTCCTGTGTCTTCCAATTTCGGTGACGTATAACTACACAGCAACAGAAAAGCGCAGCGGTAGAAATATTGTCTATCCGGAATAAACTTAGAACGCTTTTTATACCGAAGTTGGGTTTTTCTCCAGATATAGGCAAATAACCCAACTTCGGAAGAAGTACACTGGATAAGAATAATTTAGCAATTAAGGAAGCAATCTGTGCGACATGGTCGAAGATGGTGTACTAATAAATAAATAAATAAATTAGCCCAAAGATACGCTAAACAACGCATTAAGTTTGTCAGATAAAACTTCGGAAGAAAGTTCGGTTCGGAAGTCCCGACTTCGGAATTCTAAGTTGGTGCTACGCCGACAATTGGCCCTGACGAAAGCGAGAAAACAAAATGGGGGCCGGATGATGCGTTTCTATTTCACCCGGCAAGGGATATAGGACGTAAATTTTAGAATACTTATTGAAACGTTAAAACACATTTTGGCTGAAAATAGTTTGATTTTTCGAGTTAGAAATTTATTCTCTTTTAAATAAGCAATAAGCAAGAATTGAATTATTTTGATTATAAAAACATGTGCAGATAAATAGTCTAACATGAAGTTTTTCAAATTTCTAATCCTACTTATTTAAAAGTTTTCAATATATCACTGTTAATAACATTTTAAAAGCATTTTAAAATATACTTCCTATACTTCACCATGATGAAATACAGTGATTTCACGCACACGTCCGTCTCCGCTAGATGGCAACAGCGCAGCTTCGTCAAAGCGAGTAATACCACGATCGAATGATAATAGGCGGTGGGCACGATGTTTTGCTTCAATGGTGGCACTTTACGATCCGCAGTTCGATTAATGTATGTTATTATTTTCAACAGGAACAGTGGCGATTCATGTCCTTTTAACCAAATATTGGAATCAAAGGATATTCAAAATCTCAAGTAATCAAAATCCGTAGATTTTACAAAAGGAAATACGGTAAAACGAGAACTAAACTCAGTCAACCATGAACGTGCAGCGAGCTTACTTACTTTTACTTATGGATCCTGTACACCTCCGGTGGTTCAAAGGGCCGACTTGAAAGGTCTCCATCCTGAGCGTTGCCCGGCTATCGCTTTAACCTGTTGCCAGGTTAGATTTCGGTCGACTTCTTTTATTTCTTTATTGAGGCTTCGCCGCTATGAGCCTCTGGGTCTGCCTCTGCTGCGATGTCCTGCTGGGTTCCAGTCTAATGCTTGTTTACAGATTTCGTTTCCGCCCCTACGTAGAGTGTGGCCGACCCAGCCCCACTTCCGATCCCGAATTTCTGTTGCTATCGGCCTCTGGTGACAACGACGATGGAGCTCGTTGTTTGAGATCCATTTGTGAGGCCACCAGGCCCGAATTATATACCGCAGGCATCTGTTAATGAACACCTGCAGCCGTTGAGTGTTCTACACTGATACACACCATGTTTCACTAGCGTATAACAGCACAGATTTCACGTTAGAGTTGGAAATTCGTATTTTGGTGCGTTCATTTATCTGCCTGTTTTTCCAGATATTTCTTAAACTCGCAAAGGCAGCCCTTGCTTTCTTGATCCGTGCGCCTATGTCGATTTTGGTACCGCCGTCTGACGCCATTTGGCTACCAAAATATTGGAAGCTTTCAACATTCTCCACTGGTTGCCCGGCTACTGTGAAACTGGAAGACGTCACCGTGTTTACATCCAACGATTTGGTTTTGTTGACGTTGATGACTAAACCTGCCGAGGAGGAGCGCTCGGCAAGGTCGTTGAGCTTACTCTGTATATCAGAGCTCCATTGAGCGAGGAGTGCAACGTCATCAGCCAATTCGGAGTCGCTTAGGTGCTCCATGGTTATAGGCTGCCATAACAGCCCGCGGTTTGGTTCACGGTCAATCGCATCTAACAGAATCTCATCGATTACGATGAGGAACAGTAACGGTGATAGAATACATCCTTGCCTCACACCAGCTACGACCCGGATAGGGTCGGACAGGACCCCATTGTGCAGCACTCTACACGAAAAGGCCTCGTACTGTGCTTCGATGAGGCCGATAATTTTCTCAGGAACCCCCTTGCGTCTCAGGGCGCCCCACATATTCTCGTGATTGAGACGGTCGAAAGCTTTTTCATAGTCAATGAATACCAAGTAAAGGGACTCTTGGAATTCGTTGACCTGCTCCAGAATTATGCGGAGCGTGACAATATGGTCCACACAGGATCTTCCGGCACGAAATCCGGCTTGCTGCCGCCGGAGAGTCGCATCGATCTTCTCCTGAATCCGGGCTAGGATAATTTTGCACAGAACTTTGAGAACGGTACACAGCAACATAATGCCTCGCCAGTTATCGCATACAGTCAGGTCACCCTTTTTGGGCACCTTCACTAAGATACCTTGCATCCAGTCGACCGAGAAAGTTGCGGTGTCCCAGATATTACGAAATAAACGATGCAGTAGTTGAGCGGATGTCATGGGGTCAGCTTTGAGCATCTCGACTGATATGCGGTCGACCCCTGGAGCTTTATTCGATTTCATGCTTTGGATGGCTGTTTGAATCTCTAGCAGTAATGGAGCTTCGGTATTGACGCGTATTATACGTCGGATCCTAGACAGATCATGCCGAGGTGGTGATGGCCTGGCTGGCACTTGAAAAAGTTGTTCGAAGTGCTCGAACCAGCGTTTCAGCTGGTCAGTTGGGTCGGTCAATAACTGACCATTCATTCGCGTCTTTCATAGACATCGTTGCATTCTTAAGCACGCTTAAGCGTCGTGAAATATCGTAGAGGAGGCGAATGTCCCCGGTTGCGGCGGCCCTCTCTCCTTCGTCGGCCAGAGAGTCTGCCCACGCTCGCTTGTCCAGTCGACATGAGCGGTTTACTTCCTTCTCAAGAGCCGCGTATCGTTGACGGGCTAAGACTTTGGCTCCTCTGGTTTTCGATCGCTCTATCGTGGCTTTGGCTTCTCTTCGCTCCTCTATCTTCCTCCAGGTCTCATCGGTGATCCATTGTTTTCTCTGGGTGCGTAGTTCGTAACGTGTGTTGAATCGTCGTCCAACTCTTTCCTCCTGCCGACGAATCCGCGCAATGCGCAGGCGTATTTCGCCGATGAGGAGGTGATGATCAGACGCGATATCGGCACTACGTTTATTCCGTACATCAAAAATGCTCCGTTTCCATTTTCGGCTGATGCAGATGTGGTCGATTTGATTTTCTGTAAAGCCGTCACGGGAGACCCATGTGACCTTCCCGATCAAGAATGCATAACAAAATTATAACAAGGGAAGTTATTTATTTCAGAATAATAATGTAACAAAATGTGTTATAAAATTGGCTGGTTAGTTGTTAAAATAACAAAAATTATATCAAAATTCCCTCTAGCCGTAACATAATTATATCAGAGGTTGTTACCTTCATTTCAACATTATAACAACCGTTGATATGATTATGAGGTACAAAAATCTACTTTCATGGTAATTGCCTACATCACGTATAAAAATGTGGTACGCTAAAACGCCGGATTTCCATCCATAATGTAGGCAATTAACTTTGTCCTAGCTATTAACATCGAACATTGAGTCAAGTTATACTGGAGGTGATTACCTCTGCTTTTTTCCAAAACCAAAAGATGTACGCAATTATTTTGTGTAAATATACATAACTAATAATGTTATAATTTTGATATGAAATAAAACTGGCCGAAGACACATTTTTATCGAATTATCTAATTATAACACACGTTGTTTTAAATAACAATCATTGATTGAATTGAGTTATAATTTTGTTATGTATTCCTGATCGGGTTGTGAACCGGTCGATGAGGGAAGAGCGATCCCCCGATCACAATGTCGTTATTACTACAAAATTCTGCGAACAGCTCTCCGTTTTCGCTCATTTCTCCGATCAGATCTTGATATCACCCTTCGGAATTCTATCTACGACGGCATTGAGTTGACTGTAGAAGTTCTCTTTGTCTTGCAGATCGGCAGCATCGGTTGGCGCATAACATTGGATTATAGTAAGGTTTCGGAGCCGTGTTCTAAATCTGGCAACGATTATCCTTTCACTTATAGGTTCCCACTTCATAAGCGCAGAGTGTGCCTGAGCGCTTAGTAGGAAGCCAACTCCGCGATGCCGGGGAGCGTGTTCACCTCGTACACCAGAGTATAGCAGAACTTGTCCCGACGGCGTTCTGTGTTCCCCAAAGTTTGGCCTACGGACTTCACTCAGTCAAAGGATCTTAAGCTTCATGCGGCGTGCCTCATTGGCAAGTTGTGTCAATTAACCCTGCTGGGCTAGGGTTAAAACGTTCCATGTTCCTATTCGTGTCCGTTGTTTCGCGCTAAGAGTCGTCGCCGTAAAATCAGTCCGTATTCTTTCATTATCGGATTCTCGAACAAATTGATGTTTCGGGAACAGTAGGTTGTTGGCCCAAGGTTCCCTATCCACCGGGATGGGGCTGCCATCTTAGGTATAGCTTCCGGGGAATAGCATTTCATACTCAGCCGCTGGATGCCAGAACAGACGCTGTTGGAGCCGCACCTCCTTGGTGGATAGACGCTCGATCAGTCGTGTCAAATTTGTTTAAAGTCCCACCCAACACCAGGACTAGGCTAGTGCGCTTTGAGCGGCACACGGTCGCTTTGATAGGGCCTGCTTGGGGACACATGCAGCTTTTTATAGAAGTTCAACAGAGCCCATCTTCGAACCCCACCACATCCTGGCAGACCCCACAGGACGCACCCTTGCACTCTAGCTGATGTCAGAAGGACAACAGTGCCCAGGCTGCACTACCAGCTAAGTACGCAACCCTTAGCTGGCGGTCAATTGTTATCGGAAGACCCGTGGAAGCGTGAGTATTGGAACTTGTGAGGACCAGAGCTATGTTAGGCGCCCCTTCCCGGATGTCAACTCACCATTTCGCTGCCCAAAGCGTGCAGCGAGCGACGACCATTAAAAGCTTGCATGCATGTTATTAATTGTTTACTATGTTTCATAACTATTTTAATATTTAGAATTTTTCGGAATGCGCAACTATTATGAAATTCAATAGTGATCAACTACAGTCCATTTTCCGTCGGATGCAACTTGCTGCGAGATAATCGGTTATCAATAACTATGTGAAAAATAGGCTAATGTTATTTATGGCACATGTGCACACACGCATACACATACAAACAGACAGTAAGACATTTGCTTAGTTTGTCGAAGTGAGTCGATTGGATGCATTTATTGGGGGGTGTTCTGATTTATCCCCAACTCAGCCATCTTGGATTTTTGTATGGAATTTATACTCGTTTGTTTACGTTTTGCACTGAAAATTAACCCCCCCCCCCGCGCTGGTTATTCCCATCTACTAACGAAGTCGACTAACCTATACATAAAAAAATCTTGTATAATACTATGGGTATCGGAGCGTTCTATGAAAAGTTCTTGTTTAGAGTGAAATGATGGCCTTTCGGTACAACTTAGTTGTATGAAAAACTGATGACGTAGATAATTGCATGACTTGTTATGGGAGCGCGCTCGAATGTAGTAGTGTACGCTTTTACACGAATGTCACTCACACAAAATTTGGATTTCCTCACCTTAGTATCTATTTTAATTGATGGGTCTCTTAGGCTACTATCAAATGTTTCGTTTCCAATTGATCCTACATACGGTTTAAGAAAGGCAAAAAGGAGAAAATATCTACTCCATAAAATCAACATTGTTTAAAAGTATCATTTGCGGATGAGTCGTAAGTGCACTTATAAGAACTCATATTTCCTCTTCACATGTCTCGTCCACAAGCTGATGATGTTGCTATCAGTCTTGTGGGATGAAGAAAACCAGAAAAGTACATACATAATATAGGTCAATTGTAAGTGACAAATCTACTCCATGCGGATTCATAACGACAAAGGCGCATTTTTTTCATTCCGCCTGGACTCGCAAAACATTCGCTCACCCTACCCCAAAGACATTTTTCCGCTTCTGGCAAGGACATCATACCAAGCGAAGATGACTCAGTCCTACATGGTTCGATATTTTGTTTTCCTTTCTCACAGTGGCGCGCATAGTACGCGGCTTGTCCCGTTCGCTTTCCCATCCGATTGAGACGATTTATGTTTTATTTGTTACCCCCAACCTTGGGCTCTCCTTGAATACAAGTGTTCTTATGAACAAGTTCTAATGTGAATTCCATCTATACGTGTATTTCTACTCCAACTCAAAGGCTGTCATCGTCATCGACATCGTTTGTCGGTGCCGTCCCCAAGGAACAGAATGGTTATTATTATGTCATGACTCACAGCACAGTTCACTAGTTGCAAGGATTCGTGTTACCGAAGTGTTTTATAACGAAAGATGACGTTTGCGTTCCATTGAAATTTCTTCGACATCCATAACGGTGGTCACAAAGAAGACGTGTTTTCAGTAGGAAGGACATATAGGATCATTTCAAACAGACACTTTTATATATGAATTTAAGTAGGTATGGCGCATGACGAGGGTTGTGTTTAGATGCCAATCAAAACTCACTTCCTTCAACATAAATAGATCACATGTCAATGGAAACAATTTTCGACAAGGGTAATTGCCGATCAAAGAGAATTATGTGGATGATATTCTCATGTGACGAATTAGAACGTAAGAAATGGAATTTGATGCCTGCTTGAGACTCAAGACATTCTTAAGCAAGGGTTAACGGAAATCAGCAGTGAGAGAACTGAGAAAGTAATTCAAGTTATGTGGGGTTGAGAAGTCATAACCGTTCCAACTCGACCCACTAAAACTAAATCCTACACTGTCCTGGTCTCCCTGGACCGTAATCTAAACACTACTTAAGGTGTCTATCAAGAATGGTTTCCATTTATGCTATCGCACAAGGCAGCAGCATAGCATAGTTACGGTGTACTTCGTAGATTGGACACTAGTGATACTCATGTTTCTCTTTTGAAATCCTTATTCAGATTGCTACATTTTTCCTATCGCACAAGGCAATTAAAAAACACGTGACATTTTGGATGATGTCCGAACATCATATGACACTACTTAAAAGAAGATCGCCCATAAATCAATCGGAACACATGACTCGTAGGCAGTACCGACATACTGAGCTTCTTACACTTAAAACACGTTACACACGCATGACCAAAATTATAAAGGCCAGAATGGTGGAACTCAACAATAGTGGTTTCTCCAATAAGATTCGCGCTCTCCAGGACTGTGCTACGCCATTCTGGAAATTAATCAAAATTCTAAAATCCAAGCATCAACGCTTTCCACCTTTAATCCCATTGGACAACAATGGCCCTACAGATCGTTAGCTCAGACAGTCTTGAACAGAACATTCTGAACGTCGAACTCAAACACATGAATGCTCCGTTTTCCGTTTCGAGCGGCTTTTTCTGATCTCTAATCAGTGGCTCCGACTCAGCTATTTTCCTTCGTCCTGGAAGTCAGCGGAAGTCATCCCCATCAGGAAATCTGGGAAGCACCCTTCTTCTTCAAAAAGTGATCATCCCCATAAGATTTCACTCAGAGTTATCCGATCTTTCTGAAAAGGTAATTTACCACTGCCTGGTAAGGTGGCTCAAAAACACTTTTTCACTTTTTTTGATTGGCCGCCCTCTTATTCGGTTCTATTTGAAAGTGCGGTCAAGCTAAAAAAATTGAAAAAGTGTTTTTTGAGTCACCTTACCAGGCAGTGGTGAATTACCTTTGGCTCTGGGCAAAATTTCAGCCAAATCGGTAAACGCTTGGGCGGTACTAAACTCGTTGGAAGTTTATATGCAAAAATGTATGCAGAAACATCTAAAGTGAATTGCAGTTGGACTACTCATTCAGTTCTTGTAGAATTAAATACAGAATGTTATGCTGAAAACCGCGAGAAGTTTGGAGTTTTTTAGGCAATGATATTAGCATTTTACTGGAGTGTTGTAGGGGTTGAATTTTTTTTTTTTTTTTTTTAAAGGTAAAAGAAACGAAATTCGCTCGATCCCCACTTCAGAGAAATGCCAAATGCCTCCGCCGGGCTAACATAAATCTTTTCGCGGTTTACAGCATAACATTCTGTATTAAATTATTTAAAATCTGAATGAGTATCATAGTTCTCCATCGTAAATTGTGCCTTCCAACTACAATTCGCTGTTTTTGGATGTTTCTGCACACACTTTTGCATATAAACTTCCAACGAGCACCGCCCAAACGTTGACCGATTTGGCTGAAATTTTGTCCAGAGCATCAGGGCATCAAATAGAATCGAGAAAATGAAAAAAAGTTTTTTCCATACTAATTTGAGCCACCGCCACTCAGTGCCTGGTATTCGAATCTACTAAAAATCACATAATCTTGCTCGAGGAACAGTTTGGTTTTCGGCGCGGTAGTTAAATCGTGCACCAGCTGACCCAAGTCGTCAGGCGGAACAAGTTTGCTTCCAAAACCTCCGCCATGGCCTTACTCGATGTCAAAGAAACCGTTTGACGAAGTGTTTCTAGAATTTCGGGCCCCTGCTGTTCAGCGTGTGTTATTCGTCGCGCGAGCCGGAGAAAAAATATCTACCTAGGGTGGGTGTACCAATTGTCGCCATACATAAGAACAACTATTTTTTAAAAAATAAGTAAAGGGCATGTGGGTGTACTTTATATATCAAGCGAAAGTTTTTACTTCCTGCTCCTTAGAACAGCTCTGAAAACCACAATAAAATTTGTTATAATCCTCAAAATTGATTAATCTATAATAGGAACGCATGCACCAGTTGTGACAATATTCTTAATTTTGGTTCCTTATTTGGCAAATCCCATGGTTTTCTTATGGGATTGGCCAAATAAGGACCACTAGTGCCACAACTGGTGCAAAGGACGTCAAAAATTAAGCAAAATCAATTTTTACAATTACGCTTTGCTTGTTTTGGAGGAGATCGAAGGTTTTATCGTATCATATGAATATGCTTTATCGATATGAACTTGGTTTGCGGTGGTTTGATTGGTTATTAGCATATAAAGCACTAGTGCGACAACTGGTGCTATAGCCACAACGGGTACATCTAGCCTATTTGATATTCGGCGGATAATGCGTTTGTATTGCGCTTTGATCCGGTCGAGACAACTGCGATCTTCTATGGCTTGCAGTAGCCATCGGGAAAGTAAGTGCAGTGCGTGTGTTATTCGTCGCGGGCGGAAGAAAAAAATATCTGTTTTATATTCGGCGGATAATGCGCTTGTATTGCGCTTTAATAGGGTCAAGTAAGGGCAAGTAAGTATAGAATACTGCACGTCGGTTCGGTCGTCAAAAACGCGATCCTCCACAGTTTGCATATGCCATCGGGCATGCATGGTTACTATTGCCCATGCTCGTTTTATAGACACGTCGAACGATTTTGAATCGTTGTAGTTTGTGCGGTCGGAAGGTAAATCAATAGATATGCGTTTGATCGTGTTCCTGCTCGGTGTACAGGTAGTTAGTTTGTTCTGCTTTGTGCGGCCGAATCATGGTTAGGTAAAATCACTGTGTATAAAGAATGGCACGGTCGTATCGCTTATCAGAGTGAATCCAGATCCAACGATGCCTACCAACTAACTGATAATCCTTCCTGTGGTTTTTGTGGAGACGCAGAGGTAAACACGGTCTTCAAGTAGCAAAAACCACCTACTAATATTCCTTCCCTCTTCCTAACTGACTACAAGGATGTGGCCGGCACCGTTATTGATCATTTGAATATTAGAATCACTGAAACTTGCACACTGAGAATGCTTGAACAATCCCAGTCAATCATTCAGTTGATTCTTTGTGCAATTTCACTGATTCTGGTCAATCACGGAGTAGCAACCATAGATATGTGTAGTCAGTCAAAGCTAAGCTAAGGTAAGCTAATTTCGGGCCCCTGCTGTTCATCTCCAACATGCCAGAACCTCCAGAAGGCGGCATTATGTCCATGTTAGGATATGCCAACTCTCTCGTCTACAAAGATGATCAAAGAGTTATCAGAACGCTAGTGGCAAAACTCCAATGTGGCCTGGATGTCCTGCCAAATTACCGCACCATCTGGAAGATCTCTATTAACGCGGCGAAGACCCAGGGCACCATCTTTTTCACACTCAAAATTCACCAAACATGTTCCGCCTGAGGATTGCAAAATCACCATAAATAGAACGATAGTGTAATAGGTCAATGAGGCTGACTATCTTGGCTTGACTCAGGACAGAAAGCTTGCTTTCCGGTAACTGGTAGACAAAACAGTGACGACGTGTAATGTTTTGTTGGAACTACTGTACCCGCTGATCAACCGTCGGTCGTCATTGTCCCTGAAAAATTAGCCTCTCTAATAGCACTGTTCAGATCAATTTGGTTGCAGCAACTTTTCTCGTTGCCACTGTTATTTCCTTAGGTTACACTGTATACTAGTTCTTCACACAATATTCTACCAATACGGGCATTATGCGACTTGCAAACTTGCCTGTTTATTTTCGATACGATAAAAACTTCCTATAGACATTAAACTTTGGTTCTGCCAATAAGAACTCATGAATACAATACTAGACATGCTAACAATTTACTAAGATCTAGAGCTTCAAGTAACCTTGCACAAATAAGAATATCTTTTTATGGTCCTTCGGTGTACAATGTAATTCCAGAGCGATTGAAATCAATAAACAATAAGACTTTATTCAAAACTAAACTAAAAGAATATTACAAATCCAAAATTAGTTCGTTTCTAATTTAATTTCGTGTCAGCTGCCAGTGTCTTTCTTCCTTTTATTGTGTAATTGCTTATGTTTTATGTTTTATGCTTATGTTAATAATTGCTTATGTTTTATGTTAATTATTATTTTTGATATTATTGATGTTTCAAAATCTTTAAAAATCTTATTATCAACTATTTAGGTCACTTCGACCTGGGATCCCTTCAAAGGAACATAAATAGTTCCACTGGGTAACCCTATTTGTTAAATATTGTTTGTTCATGTTCACCACTTCCTTACACACGCCAAAAAGTTTATATGTCTATTTGTGTTTATTATTTGTGAATGTTCTGAAGAGTCCACTGCCAGGGAGCTCGAAAAAATGAGCTTTTTGGTGTGGGGGTTAGCGGTGAGCCATTAAAAAAATAAAAATAAAAAAACTCCAATGTGACTGAATTTGGTCGCAAATGAGTCACAGTTACTGATAAGTGACAAGCGTGCTACTCGGGTTGCTTTCTACAAGTAAATCATCCTTGTTGTGATCCAAACAGTCACTGCAGGACTGGGAGAGCTACGCATAAAACTCATAACCTCAAATGTCCGCGGGTCCAAAACACCCCTTCCAGGACAAGAACATCCAAGGTCCACCGTCTGGCAGAGTTAAAATGCTTCACGAATGCTTTGGTGCAGACCAAGAAAAGTTTAGGGTTCATTGCTTATCCTCGGACAACGTCTTCACCTCGCCATTGCACTTCGAATTTATTAAAACCAACCATGTTCTTACAACACCTCATTCATTCATTTATTTAGTTTACATCTAAACAGATAACACTGAATCAACAATTTGACGCCACAATACACGGTTCGAGGCCGCATCTCTCCATCCTCGAATGCGCCTTACGCTCGCCAAGTCGTTTTGCAACTGGTCTGCCCACCTCGCTCGCTGCGCTCCACGTTGTCTCGTATCTACCGGATCGGAAGCGAACATCATCTTTGCAGGGTCTGCCCTCGTGCCCTTTCGGCTTGAGCTACATTCTGGAGACTGGGTTCGCCTTAGAGCTGGGCAAGCTCGTGGTTCATTCTTCTCCGCCATACACCGTCTTCTTGCACACCGTCAAAGATGGTCCTAAGCACCCGTTTCTCGAATACTCCGAGTGTTTGCAAGTCCTCCTCGAGTATTGTACATGTTTCATGTCCGTAGAGGACTACCGGTCTTATCAGCGTCTTGTACATGACATGACAGACGTCGAAAGATGATCTGGGATATCACTTTGTAGCCGGCATAAAGGATGATGATCGCTCGAAAGTTCTCACACTCCAGCTTGTCGCATTTCTTGTAGATGGGGCATATAACCCGTTCATTCCACAGTTCACGGTAGCAGTTCAGTTTCCCAGATTCTGACTATCAGTTTGTCCAGGCAAGTGACTAGCTTTCCGGGCCCATCTTGATGAGCTCAGCTCCGATATCATCCTTACCAGCTGCTTTATTGGTTTTTAGCTGTTGAATCACCCTCTTCCGGTAACGCTGCCTCGAGATGCTGCGCGTATGCAGTGGCGACATCAGGTTGCTTCAGTCGCTCTAAGTCGTACCGCGGCGGTCGTCGGTACCGAATATTGTTGATGACGGATAGCTTTGGGCGCAGTTTAACCATCAAAAGATAGTGGTCAGAGCCGATGTTAGCGCCACGATATGTCCTGACATCGATAATGTCGGAGAAGTGCCGTCCATCAATCAGAACGTGGTCGATTTGTGATTCTGTCTGGTGGTGATCTCCAGGTGTACCGATACGGAAGGCTGTGTTGGCAGTAGGTGCTGCGAATGGCCATATTCTTGGAGGCGGCGAAATCAATTAGTCGTAGGCCGTTTTCGTTCGTCAGCCGGTGAGCGCTGAACTTCCCAATAGTCGGTCTAAACTTCTCCTCTTGGCCAACCTGAGCGTTCAAATCCCCTATGATGATTTTGACGTCGTGGCTTGGTCAGCTGTCGTACTCACGTTCCAGCTACGCGTAGAATGCGTTCTTATCATCATCAATACTTCCGGAGTGTGGGCTATGGACCTTGATTATGCTGAAGTTGAAGAACCGGCCTTTGATCCTCAACCTGCACATTCTTTACACTATGAAAGCTGTTTCCAGCTCATGTGTGTTGCTGCAGCTCTGGTAGATGGTATGATTACCTCTAAACGTTCGCATTATTGATCCCTTCCAACAAACCTCCTGCAGCGTTACGATGCCGAATCCACGGTCCTTGAGCACATCGGCGAGTATGCGTGTGCTCTCGATGAAGTTGAGAGATTTGCAGTTTCACGAATCGAGTTTCCAATCGCTAGTCGCTGTGGTCTTCGCCGATGGTTCCGGTCCGTACTCTCTTGTTGATTGTTCGTTGCGTATGTTTTTTTAAAGGCTAGCTTGCAGGGGCCAAAACCCCTAAATTTCAGGAGGAGCACAGTTTCACTTAGAGTCCCTCGCTGGCACTCGGACGATGATCAGCCGCCCCTAACATGGAGAACAGACTCTGTTGTGAGCCGATTCTGACATGGAGATCAGACGCTCAGTAAGATATGCACTTCCGGAGAGGAGCAAACCCCCCTTCCCTGTTAGCATACGACCATAGTTCACATCGGGGTTGGTTACCCGATTTTCCCTAAGGTTGCTCGTATTCCGATCAGCACCGCGGGGAGGTAGGGATAGGAGTTGCTGGGTAAGAGGCTAAGGACCGCGAGATGGGGTCTATTTTATTCCTTCAGGTACGCGAAGTATCAATGGTACGCTTTACCCAGCATTTGCCGTGCCATTACAACACCTGTTACTGCCGTAATGCGCATATTTGTCCAAAGTTGGCTAGAATTCCTATGTACATGGAACTTTTATTTGAGTGACGGGGAGGCTACTCGCTTGACACGTCGCCCACCTGTCATGGCTCTGCGGTATGCGCTTGCCTCACACAGATACATCAGCCGGTGTTCCGTACGCAATTTGTTGACGTTGTTCTCAGTTTCTAGAGTCTTTGGTACTTTCTAGGATCTTTGGCCTCGTACTTGATTATGGACAACACAATGCCCACAATCAGTCTACGTGTCTGGTTCTTTACAGAATTACATTCCTAACCCTTCGATTTTTACACCAGACGAGTGCGTCAGACGTAGTATTCTATCTTACAGTGCTGGACCAATAGTCGATTTCTGTAGAACGCCCGCAGTTATTTCAAGAACATTCTATTCTGAGAGTAGCTTTTCAGGGTTTAGGGTCATTTCACCGAATGCCGTTTGGCAGAATGCTGTTTGACCATTATTTAAATTTGATTTGGTATTGAGAGTGTGAAGCGAACAATGAGATGTACCAAGTTAGAAATGAGAACTGGATTTATCAAATTCAGAAGTGAGAAATGAGAAGAAAGTAATAAAAAGTAAGTAGTGAGATGTTTGTAGCGAGCAACGAGAAGTGAGAAGTGAGTAATGGGATGTGATAAGTGTGAAGTGATAGGTGAGCGAGTAGTGAGAAATAAGAAGTGATAAGTGAGAAGTGGGAGATAATAATAGGAAAGTAGTAAGTGAGACAGGAGGATAAAGGAAAAAGGAAGGTAGAAGGTTCCTTGATGTTGAAATGTAGAATTTCTGTTTCGAAAACAGCTTGACGTATAAATCTCATCATTCATCACGACGCCCTTCGATACCACCAACCACTGTTTTTTGTTTGTCTTTCTGTTCGGATGCCATCCGGACCGCCTTGCTCAATCGTGTTTTGGACAATCCAGATGGAAATATTCACCAACATCGTTACAACGTAGAGTGAAAGATTCTATCAATCTTCGAACAGACTCAATACCTTTCTTCTCACCTTCTCAGGTGTTTACCGATCCTTCTGTGCGACGGTGGTGTTTACCGACCCATCTGTTGGATTTTACTACGATGCACGTGTTTTTTGGCTAGGCTAAAAAATAATAATAAAAATAAACATTGTCTTTCACCATTTGGGGTACAACCTTTATTCGTAACTTGTTATATATCTTCACTCTGGTTCTAGGACAAATCATGATCGTACCGAGGCACCTTCAGCATGGTCTTATTTGAAAGCTGCGTAGGTTTGGGAAGTGAAACCCATAATATTGCTTTGCCAAATCTTAAACTTGATCCGTTGTACTGTGCGGCTAATGAAGTTTTTTTTCGGCATCGAATACAATTCAAAATATATCTTTCAGAACTTCTTCAAATATTGTTTTTTGTTATATTAATATCACAATAAATTGAAGAAGAAAATTAAACTACACACTCCTTCATCACCAATACGGTATACCACATTGCTTTATCGCTACATCCCATGAACAAACTAATTCAATTAGGTTATCGCGATTTCATAAATACTCAATGAACCAGAAGAGCGTACAAATAACGACTTCTTGTTTCACCATCACCTGAATAAGGATTCCAACCACACTTTCGCTGCATGTCTGCTATCTTGCTATTCGCTTCGTTTCGGGTATTCCATTATACGAGTCAAACCATATGGGAGCTATCTTTCGGTATTTCGTGAATCTTCTTCCGCTGGCTAACATAGGACCTATCCAGCTGCTGGGTTGGGATGGTTTATCTTTCTGGAAACAGTTACCACTAGACAGGAGGACACACGATTTAGTATGATAGACTCTCCGGCGGAAACAGAGATGAACTTTTGCTGTTGCTACGTCTTTTATGCATTTCCTTTTAGCTTTTTACGCAACCAGCCGAAAAGTTATATGCTCACCATATAAGCGAATGTTTAATAGGACTATCATGTATCATTTGATGTTACTTGACGTGTTCTATTATAGTGATGTTCATCTGCGTTTGTGCATGTACCGTGTTTTCAACAATTATAAATTAGTATCTTCGCGATGAACGTTTTTTCACCTAAAAATCACGTTAATAAAATGATTAAAAATATCTCACGAGAGAAATCTAAAGCAAGAAAAAGTTAGAATTTCGTGTTGCTCAAATTGTCTAAATGTGTTTTATGTTTTCTAATGCGTTCTTTATCTTTACAAGCAACCGTTTATCAAGAGAAAAGCACTATTCCCTACAGGTGGAATTATTCTCGGGTAGTCATGTACCACACGACAAAAAATAATGCTTTATCGTTCACTTTCATCGTTACACGGAGATAATAACTCAAAATATTCAGATCTTAATAAAGTCCCTTGTATAATTTGTTTTAATTTGAATAAGTAAGTAGAATCGTTCAACAAGATTCAGAATGAACACTTTTGGTGCATGATTAATTTGCCGTCAATTTCTCTAAGTGTAAAAGCAACGAGATCAGGGCTTTTCCATCACCGTATAATCTGAACCGACTACCTACTTGAAATTCAACACCTCTTTTACATTTTCGGTGACACGTACTGATTTGATAAGGCCCGTCGCGACTTAGATGCTTCGCCGGGAAATTAAATTTCCAATGCAAATTTGTCTCAGAAATCGTAAAAGTGATTTCTACATTTTAGTAGCCTTTTGTTTTATGTTGCTCTCTAGAATAGTATAAATAAATCGCGTACTCGCCACAATGGCTGGATTACCCAGTGTGTAGTGTTAATCGAACCAAATTACTTCAACATGAGGACTATGTGGAAGCTGCTTTTGCTCGTCCAGCTAGTGATGGGGGAGCAAAACAGTTATTTCTGTATAAAAGGGTTCAAGAAAGTGCTGGAGAATGATCAGTGTGACTACTTCGCTTATGGACCACATTTTATGAGTTCCTACTGTAATTGGCAGGACCAGGCAATAAACTTTCTCTTTATTTGATCAATCCTTTCGGCCTTCTCATGTGTGTCCTTTTGCAGCTCGAATACGGTATAACTAAAACGTTTTGTTGTGGAGGTGTTTGCGCGTACTGTTTCCAGCATCTACATCCCAGTAGCAGTTCAGAAACAGCAGAAATGGAGGATGCAGAGGGAATGCAGAATTATAGCGACGAAGGAAGCTACAGTCGTTCGCGTGGGATAGAAGAAGCTGAGCTTGGACAAATTCTGGTCATTACACTTGATCGCATGATGGAAAAGTTCTTCCATAAACAAAATTTTACCAATTACCTATCGAGCACAATGGATTTCGAAGATACAGTATAGCGATAATATAATCTTGATTAAGGTTAAAAGATTATAATTAATGATTAATAATATAATCTTGATAATACAAGTCAGATATTGACAAAATCTGAATATTTCTCGTTGGTGTATTCATTATTTTAATAATAAATTTAAAATCTACACTTTTTAAATTGTATATGAATAAATGATTACTTAGTAGAGTGTCCTCTTATGGCCATATTCGAGAACGAAACTTAAGAGGTTTAGAAATATTTTTCTTTTAAAAATAACTTGAATGCATGTGGGTGGTGTTTATATGTCAAACAGAATGCTTTCCTTCATGCTCATTAGTTTACATTTCAGAACCGCATTACAATTCGTATTTCCATCTTCTTCTTCCTCTTCTTATTGGCATAACATCCCCACACTGGGACAGAGCCGCCTCGCAGCTTAGTGTTCGTTAAGCACTTCCACAGTTATTAACTGCGAGGTTTCATAGCCAGGTTACCATTTTTGCATTCGTATATCATGAGGCTTACACGATGATACTTTTATGCCCAATTTCCAATTTCCAATCCGAAAATTGTCTAGACCGGCACCGGGAATCGAACCCAGCCACCCTCAGCGCCCACATTAAGCGCCCTCAGGTTCTCTTCAACTGCAAAAAGCCATCGTGTACGCGGCCATCCACGAAGCCTGCGGCCTCTTCCGGGTTCTCTACTAAATATTATCTTCGCTTGACGTTCTTCCGGAATACGAATAACGTCACCAGCCCACCGTAGTCTGCCGTGTTGTATAAGCGTTACAATATCCAGCCCTTTATATACCTGGTACAATTCGTGATTCATGCGACGCCGCCAGATACCGTTCTCTTGTTTACCGCCGAGTATTGTCCGCAGCACCTCACGCTCAAACACTCCGAAAGCTCTCCGATCAGCCTCCTTTAACATTCATGGCCGTGTTGCGTAACCAAGCAGTGGACTGTAAAACTGCTGCTAGCAAAGCGAACGATGATAAACTAATCCATGTAGCGGGTTGCTAATTATCCACCAGGTGGCAGCCGTGCCACTAGCGAAGGGCGTGCGTGCCCACGCAGCAATTCCTTTGCGGCCCAGGTGCCGAGAGCGATGCGATGCGAGCGAAGAAAATTATTCTTAATTAACTCAGGTCCTAACAAGGACCGATTTCAGGAACGCCAAAAACTGCACCGCGGACCAAGTGAGGGATCAGCCAGAATGGAAGCAACACAAAAAAGTTTTAACTGAACATTTTTATTCCTCTTTGTTACAAATGGTTTTCTTCTCTTCTTCTTCTTGTTATGATGATTACTGTACGATGAATCGAAACGAACTGACGAACTGACACGCGATGGAGCTCTCGTTATATACTCGCACTGTCTGACTTGTCGAACGCAGCATACTACTTAGGGGCGTGGCTTATGATGGTTGGTGTTGTTGCTTGTAGTGATGTTTCCTCCGATTCCACTTCAGTGCGCTGACGCGGAACTGAACATACTCCCGCCGCAGCAAAGAAGTTGCTGTGTTGATCATCCTTGTCGTCGATCGGTGTGTTGTCCAGAATTGGTAGTGGCGCTAGTTTATGGATCGGTCTTTTGTAGATATGGTCACCAACGCGGACGTCCACAACACGAACTAAGCCGTCAGAACCCGGGTAGGTTCGAACAACTCGACCAATCTTCCACTGTTGAGTTGGAACTTTATCTTCTTTCAAGAGGACGACAGTATCAATAGCCACGTTAACCTTTTTTCTAGTCCACTTTCCTCTGGACTGGAGCTCTACCAAATACTCGTGAGACCAGCGTTTCCAAAAATGCTGTCTCAGCTGCTGGATGTGTTGCCAACGGTGTAAACGATTTATGGGAATATCGGAATAGGAGGGTTCAGGAATGGCTGTTAAGGGTCTGCCAATAATTAGATGCCCGGGGGTCAAAACTTCAGGGTCATTTGGGTCGCAAGAATGGGAATAAAGGGGTCTTGAATTGAGAATTGCTTCAATTTGACACAAAAGAGTCGCAAATTCCATAATCGTAAAATTTACTGATTGATAGACGCGATTCAGGATAGTTTTAACGCTTTTTACTCCCGCCTCCCACAAACCTCCGAAGTGAGGCGCATTTGGAGGAATGGTTGTCCACTTTATTTCGTTAACCTGGCAGAAAATAGCAATCTTGTTATTGGTGACATCAGATTGAAACAGTCTATAGAGTTCGTGCAGTGCCGATTTTGCACCGATAAAATTAGTACCGTTGTCGCTATATATTTCTTCTGGAACTCCTCTTCGCGAGACAAATCGTTGAAGTGCCGCAAGAAATCCATCCGTCGAAAGATCTTCGACTGCTTCCAGGTGTATGCTTTTGGATACCATGCAGACAAA
Source organism: Armigeres subalbatus (assembly GCF_024139115.2). Taxonomy (NCBI): domain Eukaryota; kingdom Metazoa; phylum Arthropoda; class Insecta; order Diptera; family Culicidae; genus Armigeres; species Armigeres subalbatus. The sequence continues at coordinate 122,321,436 of NC_085139.1, forward strand.
CAGACAAATATATCCTTTCACGGGAGTCGCTTTTCTGGCCGTTTGTTTAACGTAGATAGGTCCAGCATAATCGATCCCAACCTTCGAGAATGGTGGAGCCACGTTGATGCGACATGAAGGTAGGTCGCCCATGAACTGGTTGGCTAGTCTTGGGTTCATTTTGAAGCAGGTAATACAGTTTCGTGTCACCAAACGCACGGTCGATCTCGCGTTTAATAACCAATACATTTGCCTAAGCGCGGCAATCACACAGTTAGGCCCAGCGTGTAGCTTCTCTCTGTGAATGTCGGCTATCAGTGCCCGCGTGACCGGATGCTTATTCGGTAGAATCCATTGATGTCTTGCATCGTCGGAAAGAGAAGAGTGTCGAATTCTGCCACCAACGCGCAGGATGTCGTCGCTGTCGAGATACGGATTAAGGTTTCCAATTCGCTTACATGGTTTACCGTGCCGGATGCGGTCAATTTCATCGGGTAGCTCTTGCCTTTGAATCGATCGTATGATTCGTTTAGTCGCTTCTCGTAACTCGTTAATTGATGGATGCTTGGTAAGATTCCTGTGTTCAGGTTTGGACCTGGTATTAGAACAAAAACGTATAACGTAAGCCACAACTCTTTGCATTTTACGAAATGAGTTCGTTTTTTCAAAAATCGGGAGGGTTCCATCTTGAACCGCTACATTAGCAATCGTCTGTGGCTTAAGCTCTGGAATTTCGCTTTCATTCATCGCTTCTGGTGTTTCTTCTATATACTCAGCCTTTCGAAGAAATGATGGTCCGTTCCACCACAAACTGCTTTTTGACAAGGCTGCTGAAGTCATTCCACGCGACACTATATCAGCAGGGTTGTCAGCTGACCGCACGTATTTCCACACAAAGTTGCCTTGGGATTTTATCTCCGAGACTCGATTTTTGACGAATATCTGCAGTCTGTCGAGAGACTTGTTAATCCAAGCTAGTACCACTTGACTATCGCTCCAAAGAACTACGGAATATGCTCCAATTCCATCGCAGAAATAACTTTGCTTGCCAATCGATGTAACAGCAGTGCAGCCATTAGTTCTTTCCTGGGAATTGTAAGCGGTGTAATTGGGCAGACCTTTGATTTACTCGTTACCAAACTCATAGTTGCAGTGCCGTCAGCATGCAAGGACCGTATGTAGATACATGCGCCGTAGGCTGCATTCGATGCGTCGGAAAATCCGTGAATTTCAATCGTAACTGCGCCATCCACAAACACCCGTCTAGGGATCCGAAATTGCCCGTCTGAAGGTAAAGCAGCTAAAATGTCTTCCACAGTTGCGCAAGATCTTCATCCACCTTATCGTCCCAGTCCAACTTCCGCTTCCAAACTTCTTGCATTAGAATTTTCGCAAGAACAATAACGGAGATAGCAATCCAAGAGGATCAAACAGTCTTGCTATCATTGATAGAATCTGACGCTTTGTTGGGTTTGCTGTAGTACAATCTGGCTGTGAAATGAAGATAAGCATGTCATCATTGGGATCCCACATCAGTCCTAATGCTTTGATCACTTCATTTGCGACAGTGCCTTCGATGTTTACCAACTTGTCCAAATCTTCATTAGGAAGATGCTTTAGAAAATGACTGTCGTTAGCTGCCCATTTGTGTAAGTGAAATCCGCCGAGTTTGAGAAGAGAAATCAGCTCCTTCTGAAGATTCATAACTTCCTCTAGATCATCTCCACCAAACAGTACATTGTCCACGTAAAAGCCTTTCTTACCACTTCAGCAGCTCGAGGGTGTGATCTCTCGTCATCTCGCGCTAATTGATCCAGAGCTCTTATGGCCAAGAACGGAGCGGCTGCCATTCCGTATGTGACGGTTTGCAATTCCAATACTCGAATCGGATCCTTTTGAGACTTTCGCCAGAATATTCGTTGCAGTGGAGTGTGGCAACTTGCAATCAGTATTTGCCGATACATTTTCTCAATGTCGGCGCTTAGAACGTATCGATGCTTCCGAAACATCAGGATGATCATTTGCAGATCTGGCTGGATTGTTGGACCAACCATCATCTCATCGTTTAAAGACTTTCCAAAAACTTTCGCTGACGCGTCAAACACAACACGGCACTTTGTTGTAGTGTTCGATGGTCTAAGTACCGCATGGTGGGGCAGATACCATTTAAGGATGCCTTCGGAATCCTGTTCCTCATTTATCTCTTTACAGTGTCCCAGATGTTCATACTCCTCCATGAATTGGTCATACTGTTCCTTTACTTCTGGCTGCTTGAATAATTTAGACTCCATTGCGTGAAATCGTCTTAATGCCATCTGACGCGAATCGCTTAGCTGTTTACAGGTTTCCCGCAAAGGCAGTTGAACTACATATCGACCTTCGGAGGTACGACGGAATGTAGACTGAAAATGGGCCTCGCACTCTTCAGCCTCGGATGGTACGTTTTGTTCTATATCCACACTCTCCAATTTCCAGAAACGCTGAATTTGTTCACTCAATTGATCTGACGACGATATTGCGGTGTGTGAGAAAGCGACAGATCCAGATATCAATTCGCCAGTGATTTTTCCTCCAACAAGCCATCCAAAGTGTGAGTCCAGGAGAATCGGAAGGTTCTCTGATAGTTTGACTCGTCCGGGCTTCATCAGGTCGTTGAACCACTCCATCCCGATCAATAAATCCACTTGACCAGGTTTGTAGAATGTGGGGTCTGCCAAGAGTATCCCAGACGGAATGTTCCACGAAGCAATATCGATTTCAAAAGTCGGCAAAATTCCGGTGATCTTACGAGAAACCAAGCAATCCAATTCTATTTTGAAGCTGCTATACCTGGAGAAGACTCGAATCCATGCCTTATGTCGTACGTTGGACTTGATGTTGCTAACCCCGGTGATTGATATATTCGCTTCTTCCTTCTGCAGTCCTAGCTTGTTGGCCATTGACTCTGAGATGAAATTAATCTGCGAGCCGCTATCTAGGAGTGCTCGACATGTATGCGGCTGCCCATGCTTATCCAAGACAATCACTTGTGCTGTGAGAAGCAACACCTGCTGCGCTGGGTTCCCACACGTATTAGAGTATGCGGCAGTGACTTCGTTAGTGTTTGATGAACCTTCTTCTGGATTTACTGTTGTTTTTGTCGATGAATGCTGTTGCTGATGCATAGGAACTTGCTGTATTTTACCCATGTCCGATGAACGAGATCCTTCTCCATGAAGTAGAGTGTGGTGTTTTCGCTGACACTTTGAACACGATTTCGATGAAGGACAATTTACTCCACGATGGCCTCGCCTTAAGCAGTTGAAACAAACCTGCTTGTCACGCACTAGTTTAAGCCGGTCTTGGATCGTTAATTCGTAGAACTTAGGGCACTTGAAAGCAAAATGATCACCATCACAGAACTCACAGCTAATTGACACGGTTGCTGTATTCACTCGCGAATTCGATTGCTTATTCGACACTGGTTTCCCTTTAAGCGACGTTTGGTTTGACTGTTTTGATTGCTATTGACAGTGGACAACTGGCATCTTTCAAGAATGGAAATGCGATTTTTCAAAATGCTATTGTGTCATCATAGCTTGGAAGTTCCCCATGTTCCATAGTAGATTCCCATGCTCTCTTGCTCTCGTTGTCTAGAGCATTGGTAAGGATGTGTACGATAATCAATTCGGACACTCCAGTAAAGTCTTGCCCCAAAAATTTTAAATTTTCGACGTGACCCACACAAGTATCGACCAGGTTTCGAAGTTCACAATGACCCTCTTTGAACAATCTTTTAATATTTAGCAGCCCAGAAATATGAAGATCAACCATGCGCCTTTTATCCTCGAACCTCTCTTCTAGTATTTCCCATGCACGGTCGTAATTACCATCAGATATGGTTTTCGCATCAATGAGACCGGCAGCATTCCCAATCAATGATTTTTCTAAATGGTAGAGCTTTATTCGCGGCGGTTCATTCGACTTGTCCACCACATCCTTAAACATAATTTTAAACTTCTCCCACTGCTCGTATTTACCATCAAAGGTAGGGATGGCACGAGGAAGCGATTGCTGTACAACCAACGGTTGCTGAATTGCATGTTGGTTAACAGAAGTTTGAGAGTTGGGCGTGGTAGAATTCTCGAGCCAGGTTTCGAGAAAAACTGATACTATTTCGTGTACTGTTTCAAATTCCTCGTACTTACTATTTTGATCCTCTCTCATTTCCGGCGCCACCACCGCCACGATTCGTTCGTGGTAGTTGTGAAATTCGTTGTATGCAGCCTCCAGTCTCTTCATGTACACCTTCACTTGTGGCAGCGTAAGCGCTGTTGCCTCCATCTTCTCCAATGTGTTCTTCATGCGAGTGATCTTCCCTTTTGACAATCCTCGAAGATTCACCAGAGTATCATAGTCTTCCATTTCAACACTATCACGGCCAGCGGCACCGCCAGTGCCTCCCGCCGCACCACCAGTTGTTTTTAGAGGAGTTCTTTTCATTGTTTTTTTTTTTTGTTTTACTTTGTTTCACCAATTCACAGTATTTTCACTTTTCCAACTTGCACTGTCTTTTTCCACCTTTACTTTTTGCTTCCAACTAGCCAACCCACTCACTCGACTCCAGGGCACACATTGATGGCAGTAATCGATGACCAAATCCAATATCCAAAAAAAGGTCCAATCCGGTTCGCACGGACCAAATGTTGCGTAACCAAGCAGTGGACTGTAAAACTGCTGCTAGCAAAGCGAACGATGATAACCAATCCATGTAGCGGGTTGCTAATTATCCACCAGGTGGCAGCCGTGCCACTAGCGAAGGGCGTGCGTGCCCACGCAGCAATTCCTTTGCGGCCCAGGTGCCGAGAGCGATGCGATGCGAGCGAAGAAAATTATTCTTAATTAACTCAGGTCCTAACAAGGACCGATTTCAGGAACGCCAAAACTGCACCGCGGACCAAGTGAGGGATCAGCCAGAATGGAAGCAACACAAAAGTTTTAACTGAACATTTTATTCCTCTTTGTTACAAATGGTTTTCTTCTCTTCTTCTTCTTGTTATGATGATTACTGTACGATGAATCGAAACGAACTGACGAACTGACACGCGATGGAGCTCTCGTTATATACTCGCACTGTCTGACTTGTCGAACGCAGCATACTACTTAGGGGCGTGGCTTATGATGGTTGGTGTTGTTGCTTGTAGTGATGTTTCCTCCGATTCCACTTCAGTGCGCTGACGCGGAACTGAACAGGCCGTATAAAGCCACCGGAAGAATCAGAGTAGTATACAGCGCGAGTTTTGTTTTCGTTTGCAGACTACGGGACATAAGCTGGTTACGAAGTTCGTAATAAGCCCTATTTGCAGCTGCAAGACGCCTTTTCACCTCGTGGGTAACATCGTTATCGCACGTCACTAATGTTCCAAGATACACAAATTCTTCCACCACTTCAAAATGTTCACCATCCAGCACCATTTCACTACCACCACCACTAATGAACCCACGTTGATTGCCAGCGACCGTATACTTCGTTTTGCTGGTATTGATCGTGAATCCAATCCTCGCTGTCTCCCTCTTAAAAGGCACAAAAGTCTCTTCCACGGCACGGCGATCAATTCCGATAATATCGATAACGTCCGCAAAACCCAGGAGCATATGCGATCTTGTGATGATGGTACCGCTTCTTTGCACGCCAGCTCTCCTAATCGCTCCCTCGAGCGCTATATTGAACAGTGGATTCGAGAGTGCATCACCCTGCTTTAATTCATCTAAGGTGAAAACAAAGGTGAAACAAATGACGTCGATATTTCATGCGCAACCCTTACACTTGATTTCGATCCGTCCAACGCTATACGAATCAGCCGTATCAGTTTCGCCGGAAAACAATGTTCAAGCATAATTTGCCATAATTCATTCCGTTTCACTGAATCGTACGCCGCCTTGAAATCAATAAACAGATGATGTGTCTGCAAGTTGTACTCCCGGAATTTATCAAGGATTTGTCTCAGGGTAAACATTTGATCCGTCGTTGATCGACCCTCACGAAAACCTGTATTCGCCGACGAAGGAGTCTTCAAGCGGTCTCAATCTGTTGAACAGAATACGGGACATAATTTTGTACGCCGAATTAAGGAGGGTTATTCCTCGGTAATTGGTGCACTCCAGTCTGTGCCCTTTCTTAAAGAGAGGGCATATGAGGCCGTCCAACCAGCTAGCAGGCATTTTCTCGTCTACCCATATTTTCGACATAATATGGTGCAGAACTTCATAAAGCTGCCATGTTTGAGAAGTTCAGCAGGGAGCTGGTCCTTCCCCGCAGCCTTATTGTTTTTTAGCTCTTTAACAGCTTTTTAACCTCATCTAGTGTAGGTGACTCCACAGCTTGTCCATCGTCGCCAATATTTATTCTGTTCACCGATGAACCGTCACTTCCACTATTCAACAAAGTCTCGAAGTGTTGCTTCCACCTGGCAACCACTTCGGTTTTATCTGTCAGCAAATTCCCTTGTTGGTCGTTGCACATGACGGGAGATGGCGCTGTCTTTCTCCGCACGCCATTGTCAAACTCATAAAACCTCCGCATATCGTTCTGCTCCATTTTTTTCCTGCGCCTCACTAATAACTTGTTCTTCGTACTCTTGTTTTCCTGCGGTGGGTTCGTTTTTCGGCTGCTCCTGCTTCCTTGTACCGATCGGGTACCCGACACCAACATTCGGCTTCTAACAACGTTCTTCTCGTCTGTCACTCTCTGATACTCCACATCGAACCAACCCGTCCTGCGTCGCCTCTGTGCAGTGCCTACCACTTCTCGTGCTGTTGTGCTCACCGCTCCATGGATCGACTCCCATAGATCGTTGATGTTGTCGCTAACTTTGATTGCACTTATCCGGTACTCAGCCGATACTCCTTCCGCCGACAATCGCTGGATATTGTAACGCATCGTTCGCTGTGATCTTTCGTTCGATACAGACTTGCAACTCCCGCAGTCGAATTCAGCTGCACGGAATGAATATAACTTCGCACGATGTGACTTTGATGTAATCAACGCTAGATTAACTGCATTGGACTGGACGTCTTTATCAAACTTCGAAACGGTGGACGATGCTGTGACTGTTTTTTATGACAATGTTTACCAAGTAATTCGTGACAATGTCCCGCTGAAAACCCGAAGAAAGTCTACAAAATGCCAACAACCATGGTGGAACCCGCAGCTGCGCAGACTACGGAACCGTCTACGCAAAGCCCGTAAACGTTATTTTCGTTCCAGGACGACTGAGAATAAGTATGCTGTTCAACATGCGGAAGCTGAGTATAACAGCGTGCATGAAGTTCGTTTTCGTGAGTATATTGAACAAATGCAACGGAACCTCAAAAAGAACCCTTCATCGTTCGGGTCTTTTGTGAATACTCGCAAAATGTCAACTGGTATTCCGAATAACGTCTTCTATGGTAATCATAATTCTTCCGCCGACAACACTTCTGCAAATCTGTTTGCTGAGTTCTTTCACAGTGTGTTTGAGTCAGACTACCATTCACCGCCACAACATTATTTAGATGAGTTACGAAGCTTCAACATCCATCTACCGCAGCTAAACCTCAGTTTTGACACGGTTTTTAACGCTCTTAATGCAGTTGACGTTTCGAAGGGACCTGGTCCAGATCAGATTCCACCGTCGTTCATAAAGAACTGTGCAGCCTCGCTGGCTGTCCCAGCCCTGACAATTTTCAACCGATCACTCGCGGATGGCGTGTTCCCTGATGCCTGGAAGCACGCATCAATTACACCGATCTTCAAATCCGGCAACATACATAGCGTGGAAAATTATCGACCCATTTCGATCCTGAACTGTTTGTCCAAAGTACTAGAAAGACTGTTGCATGACAAGCTTTATCCAGCCGTTAAATCCGTTATATCTGAATTCCAGCATGGATTCATGCAAAAACGTTCGACGATCTCTAATTTGATGAGCTTCACCAGCTTCAGTGAGCTTCAGTGTTATTGGATGCATCGAGAAGCGGCAACAAGTAGATGCTGTGTATATTGACTTTTCGAAAGCATTTGATAAAGTTCCGCATGATCTTGCTATTTTGAAACTGAACCGTCTTGGTCTACCGTCGTGGATCGTCAACTGGATTCATTCGTACTTGACTTCAAGAAAAGCCTTCGTCAAGGTTCGTGACGCCAGTTCCGATGAATTCGAGATTCAGTCTGGCGTTCCACAAGGGAGTCACCGACCTTTAATTTTTGCGCTATTTATCAACGACGTTTGCGATCAGCTACACTCGTGCAAGCTGCTTTTTGCGGATGACCTGAAAATTTACCGAGTCGTGAAGTCAGCTTTAGATTGCTGTGCACTTCAAGCCGACATTGTGCGCTTATCATCGTGGTGTCAGATAAACGGAATGCAAGCCAACGCTACCAAATGCAGAATCATTACTTTTTCCCGTGTTCACTCACCAATCAGATTTGACCATTCGATGGACAAGTCATCGCTTATGAGAGTTAACTCCATAAAGGATCTTGGCCTTACCTTGGACAGTAAGCTTCGGTTCAACGAGCACATCTCAAAGACAATCTCCAAAGCCAACACTATGCTTGGCTTCCTGCGCCGCAACTCTGCACAATTCGATGATGTTTATGCTCTGAAAACATTATACTGCTCATTGGTCCGAAGCATTCTTGAGTACGGAGTTCAAATATGGGCTCCTTACCATGCGATTCATGCATCACGCATAGAAAGCATCCAGAAACGTTTCGTCAGATTCGCATTACGACAGCTGCCATGGACCAATCCCTATAACCTGCCACCGTATGAGCACAGATGTACGCTCATTGGCTTGCAAACACTCTCCAAACGCCGAACGTATTTACAACGACTTTATATTTTTGACATGATCCGTGATAACATTGACTGCAGTAGCGTGCTCCGGGAAATCAACTTCCACGCACCTAGCAGCCGATTACGCAATCCCCAATTGCTTTGGACCCCGGCGCACCGAACTGCTTACGGTTACAATAATCCACTTGACAGATGTTGTAGATTGTTTAACGATGTATGTGATATGTTTGATTATAATGTTAGTAAGCTTGTCTTCAAAAATAGGATTAAGATACTGTAGTCTGTGTGGTTTTGAACCAAAGATGAAATAAATAAATAAAGATGGTACTAAGTTGGAATGGCTTGGAATGATTATTAGAAGCAGTATACATAAAAATGCAGCAATGGACAGTTAGTGAGGTGCAGTAGACATTAAATAGTTTCTATCAAAAAGATAGGAGAAACGTATCTCGGAAAGTTGGCCATGATACTTAAATGTAAGTTGATTGAAATATTATGCATTTCATTCTTATAAATTAAGAATTAAATTTCAGTTTTGAAGCTGTCTTAAATCTAGCTGCTATCGAGAGAGTTTCACGGGATCCGAGAAAATACGTCCCTAACATATATTATTGAATGAATTAGTATTCAACAAGTTGTAAAGCAGCTGCACATTTAAAAGGCAAAATATTAAAATAAACACAGAAAAAAATAATGAAAAATAAACAGCGCGTAAAACTTGACATGCGGAAATTTACGTTATTCTTCGCTGAAATGGTCCTCTTCCTAGCAAGATTGCTTACAACTTGTGTACAATATTGACGATTCACGTCAAACATTGTAGGGGAAGGGGGGGCAATATGCCCTAGCTAAGCAAACACTGCTCTATTGTCTTATTTGTAACGCTATTCATGGGGATTTTTACATTATGCATCAGTTAAACAAGATAGCTAGTTGATGCCATTCAAAAATTGTCAAAAATCTCAATCATATTGATAATATTTACATTTCAAAAAAGTGGCGATATTCTGTTGCCGGAAAACTCATGAGGCAAAACGCCTTGTTTCTTCAAAATGTGGAAATTTTCGGTTTTTCCGACCTTCCCATGCACTTTTTTGAAACTTTCTTCGCCTATACTACATAATTTTAGATCTAGTTTTGTTACGGACATCTTAATGACGGTAAATATGAGGGAAACCACAAAAGGCGTTTTGCATCGGGGGGCGTTTTGGGGCCTCTTCCCCTATACATTTAGGCTGTATCCCGTGTGGAATTACGCCAAGAATGGTGTTCCATTTATGTGCATGATTTTTGGCGTAAGTTTCAGAGGATTTTTCTATCTGTGAACTTACTATCAGATTCGGTATTATTGGCGTTCGTATTTTCTTTTAACTTATGGTTACATTTCGTGATAAACATTTTTTTGCCTGGCTCAACGTAAAAAAAATATAAATTTGAAACAGCGTATTTGCTTTTCATCTTTTAATGTTGCATACGATTAAACAAAGAACCGACTTAGAATCTCGTTTTGGTTGTCCAGTTTCATGATGAACCTCGTCACCGAAGTATTATTTATGGTATTAGCATGCTATAAAGGGAGGAAGCATTGTCATTGAAGAAGAAGAAGAATAAGAAGAAGCCCTGGTGGAATGCTAAACTTCTTAACCTGCGCAACAGATTTAGAAGAGCGCACAAAAAAGTATCTAACAAGACAGACAAGAATAGGAATTTGCTTTGACTGGTGCAATCTTCATATAACGAGCTTCTTGCCTCTCGCTACCGTTGACACCTGGATAACTAGGAAATACTTGGAAACCCAAACCTCCGCGGAAGATACATTTGTTTCATATCTACCTCATAGTTTCCATTTATATTTGCAAAACAATGTTTGTACTGAAATTCTCTTTTCTTAAAATCCCTGTAACTTTTGAATTTATGTATGAATTATTTTTCTTATTGACATTACATCCCCACTAGAACATTGCCGCCTCGCAGCTTAGTGTTATTCAGCACTTCTCCAGTTATTAACTGCAAGGTTTCTAAGCCAAGTTACCATTTTTGCATTCGTATATCATGAAGCTAACACAATAACACTTTTGTGCCCAGGGAAGTCGAGAAAATTTCCAGCCCAAAAATTTCCTAGACCGGACCGGGAATCGAACCCAGATACCTTCAGCATGATCTTGCTTTGTAGCTGCGCATCAAACATTTACAGAAAAATCAAGATGTATTTAAAAAGCTGAGGAAATTAGGGTGGACCGAGAAATTGATAATAATCAACCGTGTAAAAAGTGTCCCCAGTATACGCTGTACAATTGTCTCGCGTGATTCAATAACTTTTCTTAACACGTGGGGTTCGTAATGATCTTTCGAAATTGTCAATGGTATGTTGAGGTTATCATTACGATGAATTTAGAACAGTTCTATCTTAAATTGTATAGGGGGAATGACGGCTTTGGCAGGTTTTGTTCTATTATTGGCAGGGGGTTTTTTATGACTGACTAGGCTCAAATTTGGCCTTAACATTCTTTGCATATCAAAGAATATTGTGGCCAAATTTCATAAAATTTGGTCGACAAAAACCCCCCCAATAATAGAACAAAACCTGCCAAAGCCGTCTTTCCCCCTATTACAATATTTTAGAAAAAAAGGTCACATTGCAAATCAATAAATGTTTGCATATTGAAGCTAGGGTTCAGTTATTCCTTCCGGGCTGGGCGATATAGTAATATCGCTGAATAATGCAAACAAAGAACGAAATCAATAAGCATTCCATCGACCACGCAAGAACATATTCTGTTGCAGGCAGTACCCACAGTAACATCATGTCGATAAATGGTATACCTGTTCCCCACCGAGTCCTAAACATGGAGCAATATTTTTTTGTATGTTCCATAATTGGATTTCCATGTTTTTTGCCGCCATTCTTCGTTTAGTGTTTGTCTCTGTTTTATTTACGCTCAAACATGTGGGACTAGAATTCACAGTGATTTTCCCTGCTAGTAGTGGTTATTTGCATTGCTGTTTGTGTATTTTTCGTCTGGATAGAAGCAAATTTATATGAAGGGGGTACTTGATCCTGACGATGGTTTTTTGTTTGTTTCTACTTCATACATTCATCATCCAACCATAATCCACTTGTCAGAATAATAAAAATCAATGTTGTACAGAGCCGTAGCGTGGACTCCCAGCGCCCTTGGCGAATGCAATATTGAGCGCCCCTTACTTTTATGCATGTTCAAAACAAATAGCGTGATAATTGGTGGGATATTTTTGAAATCAACTTTTTTTTGCATGGTGCAATTGCTAAATGTTTGCTTCATGAATTCCTTAAGCCTCTAAAAGTTGCATATATTCCAATAAAATAGAAGTAAGGATTAAAAAGGCCAGAACATTTCTAGAAATTCATTTTCTAAAAATTTCGACGATTTTCTGAAAGATTAAATAAACCTACGCAAATAAAAAAAAACTAGATCCAGTAGTGCGTGTGTCGCCGGAAAAAAAATCTAGACTTACTTATTGTGAATTCATGCATTAGTGGATCTAGCTAGGCTAATTAACCTCCATCGCTTAAATTGTCAGTAGAAGGGTCACTATCGGACGTAGTCGCATTAAGAAGAACCCTACTTTAGAGTGCATTGAATAACCTTGAGAATTACCATTAGACCATGAATCAACAGAATGAATGAAGACAGAAAAATTCAACTGTAAAGTGACTTGGTCGGTGGTTTGAACTAACTACTGATGGCCTTTAAATGAAATTCAGCTTTGGTAGAAGGTAGAATTGGTTGAAGGTAGGAATAGTGATTGGACCAAGTCGTATAAAAAAAAACTCCGGACCTATTCGGATCAACCTTTATGCAGATTCTCGTATTCATCATGTCTATAGATAAGTGCCTCGGTTAAAGCTTTACCAGATTATATAGACACTAGAGAAATTCACCGAATATTCAATGCCTTTTCTTGTTTTTTCACCATTTTTCACCAGTGTTTAGTTTGAAGGAATCGAACACTTCACTGGATCACATGCGATCGATCCGTATTTGAACCTCAAATAGTTTGCCTGCATACAATGAGAGAATTTATCTCAAATTCAAGCAAACTCCCTATCACTACTTCCTAAGAGAAAACGGCTTAGATTTCTTAGTCACGAATAACACGAACATGTTTTTTACAGTCTACTCCGTGTTTCGTCTTTGGCGTATTAAAGTCCTCATTTAGGGCTTCTTCCCCAAATGCTTGTTCCATTCTTCTTTTCTGTATTTTCTGTTCCTTTTTTGTTTTTTCACTTCCTTTTCCATCAGTGAGGATGCTTCCTGATCCAACATTCTGATATTTGTATAAGTTATTGACGGAAAAGCACCTTTCGGAAATTAGTCAAGCGATTGATTACAGATATAGTCCCCGAGGGAATCGTCTGTTAAAAGCTTGAATCTGAAAAACTTTGAACCGGTGAATTTGAGAATAGTTTTGAGTAAATCGTTTTTTGCACGGTTTGATTTTAGCCGGTTGAGATCTTCAGCATCAATAAAACAATGAGTTAACCCCTCAAAAAATCAAATAAAATTCAAGTAGTATCCAACCGCGTAAAAAACGTTGATGAGATTTGTCATCATTTCCCATAGTACAATTCTGGATTTCGGCGCCCCCCTGATGCCTGGCGCCCTTGGCGGGGGCCAACCTGGCCAACCACACGCTACGGCGCTGATGTTGTACAATGTCAATTGAATTCAGACCTTTTATTGCCTCGTAATTTATTTCTGGTGAAATGTTGACGATTAACAACGTTTTGAACATTAATAGCATAAGTCTTATGTTGACTCAGCGTACACAGTTTCAAAACAGCTTCTAGGCATAACTATAGAACACTTCACCAATAAAGCAAGTTTAGTGTTACACGATCATAGAAGATGCATTTCACAGCTCAACAAACTATGAAGCGTTAGAAGAATCTGTTTCTGAAAAAAAAAATCCACGACATAGAGAACACACTATTCGGTCACACAACTCGGCTAATTTAGCAAAATAGTAATGTTTCTAGGTAATAGTCCCTCGTTTAAAAGTTGGGTTTCCTTCTACTTCTTTTTCTTTATCTAATTCTTATTCTTCTACAATGGCTTTACATTTCAATTAAAACTCGACCTGCTTTTCAACTCTAATGCATTTTTACAGTTATTATTTGAAAAATAATCGAGAATCGAGAATGTTTCCCAACCGAAAACATTTTAGACTGGTTTGAACTGAAATCGAACTCACGATCTCCGGATAGGCTACGTCTTTGCTGGCAAGGCTAACTGGAAGCCATCACGACTTTAACATTCAATAATGAACATTTTAACATTCGGTGACTAAATAGGTGAGGAAAGTAGATTATATTATCACTGAAACGCGAACTATACAAGCCAGTGTGACCTGGAGGTTCATTCAACATTTGGGATTCTTCGTATTTAACATTGCAACGTAGCTACCATAAACCAATTATGCGAAAGTAATAAAGCAAATCAAAAATCCATCAATTAATCCAGATAACGCCCCGTTTTAACCAACAGTTAGGTACTCGAATCTACCCAGAGATAGAGAGTGCTTTTTTCAACCGGAAGATACGCACATGTATAACGAATGGTTTGAGTTTCCAACCACCAGCAGCTTAAGCGCCACTCTCGACAGGGAGAGGCTGCTGAGGCTTGTTTAAGAATCCGGCTGAGGCTCTTTCTTAGGGCGGGACAATAGACTTCCTCAAACACCCGAAATCAATCAGATCTACCTTCCGTGGAGCAACGAAATCTAAAATTCTTCATGAACCGAATTTGAACCAATGGGACTATTAGGGTTAAGAATAACGGCGGACTCAATCATCAAACACCGGATGAACTAAAAATAAGACTAATATGAATATCCAAACAATAACTAGCGACTCGTCAACCTTGCGGAGAATACTAGGAGCGATTTAGTTTCATCGTCGTATATTGGTTTAAACGTTCAATACATAGGCCTATCGCTTCCTAACTTGGGGTGACGTCACGCTAACTGATTTTCTTAATTCTGTTTCGTTTTCTTATAGCTAGATACAATATAATGCAATAGTCTGACCTTAGTTTTCTGCCTCAGGCAGGTGGCTGATCTTCCGGCAGGAAGTCACGATACCTCCGAGTTCTGGTTGGCCGCTTTTCGTCGTAATACGGAACACGGTTTGCTGTGTGTCCCCCGCGGTGTCACCGCCAGTCATCAACGGCTATTTCAAATTTCCGTTCACAATTACGACGTCTCGCACGTGGACGGGTTCGGTGTAATGGCGTACGGAGTATCGCTTCGGATGCTGATCAAAATTCGCTAGTGATGATTTCAGCCTCAAACGGATAGATGGCGTCTCACTCGTACCGATGGTTTTCGCACACGCTTTGACTAACGCACCACCGTGACGTTTAGGCCCGTTATTGGCTTTGGCCGATGATTGACGTCACTACGGAAAGCAGGTGGTGTTACCGCGTGGAAATTCCAAATGAAAGCACGTTGTAAAGGGGATACTGGGGTACACTATCGTTTTTGGTTCCTAACGGAACACCCGCGTTGAGCAGCGGGTTTTATACACGCTTCGCCTGTTCAACGGTTAATACAATTAATGTCAACTACATTGCCTTTTGAAGTAACTAGCTTACCTTTTAACTGTTAGTCACAAGCTGCACGTGACTTAGTTAATCGAAGGTACATACAAACTGACCTAACTGGAAACTATTTCAAAATGGTGATTAGTTCACAAGAGATCACTCAATTCTCATATTCAGCACTTACAATATAATCTTCACCGTTCTAGCTCACGTGTTTAAAGATAATTTCCAAATATTACTGGTCGGTCAATTTAGGTCCGTACAGGTCTAAGAGTCGGATAGAAATAGTTTGGGGCTTTTAAATTATCTTCTGTCTACCCAATCCGCTAGGTGACTATCTACTTTTAATACAAATTCGCTATTCTTTATTCACCTATCTCTTTTTCACACATTTAGGTCCCTTTCTGCTTCCCCCCCTTACTCCCAACACCCAAGATATTTTTTTGTGTCGTATCATTTTTTTGACTTGATAAGACCTTGAAGCAGAAAATAGATTTTTTTACTCCACATCTAGCTTGTCTAAATGAGATCAGAGTGGAGGTTCTCACTTACATTTTTTTCTCGCGAAAGCTCAGTGGTCTCAATTCCCACAACGAGGTGGCGCGGCGGCATGCTGATGAAAGTTCAATCAAACCAATATTAGAGATGCCTATTTTTTTTTATTAGCTTATACATGGTCATGTAGCTACAGGAAACTACTAGCTGACGCAGATGCGACAACGAGGCTGGGCCTCTGCTGATGTGAATCTGAGTTTCCTACTAAAACGACGGACGGCAGATGAAGCTTGTTTTCTAATCGTTGTAGTCACGCCAGAGGGAAAAAATCGTTAAGGGTATCTAGTACTACAATTTTTCTCAGTGATGCTGTTCGTATACATGTCAAGTAATTTGAAAACCCCCGGCGAATTGTCGCCGAACCAATATTTGTAATGTTGACCAACTGTCATAAGAGGGCATCACATGGTCTCAGTCCTCAGCGGGATTAAATTGAGCCTCACTGAAAAGCTGATACTAAATTTTACCATAGCTCTGATAATATATGCATGCACCGAAAGCCATATTCTATTGTGATTGAAGTTCGATCTCATCAAAATTCTCTAATATAATCGAGCTCTCATCACTTCATCAATGTCAAGCATGATCAATATGCCAACCAGTTGTGTCCGGTTCGTTGCATGCTGATAGATGCACATCCTATAACTGCTGCACACAAATATAATTCCAAAACGGATTACATCAATCTTCATTTATTGTCAATAATAGAACCACATCCGCCCAATGGGCCCAATTCCGCATGTGCAAATAACAGTTCATTCGAGAGTACAGATACAGTTGCCTTCCAATTATGTACAAATCGTGATTATAATTCAAACATTTCAATGTAATTCAAGTGCTGTGATCCATAATAATGGGTGGTGTCAGAGTGCCGGCTTAGTGTCCACACATTGGTCGATGGGATCCCCCCTCAATGCCGGTTTTGGCATTCAATACTCTCCGATGGGCTACCGTATTCCCTCATTGGTGACGAACAGTATGATGGATGCAGCTAAGAACGAATCACATTGGTGTGCCGTAGGCGAAAAGCTTTTTTCACTCTTCGTCGAGCATTAATTGGAAATTGAAAATTCAATTTATTTGAATTTTTCTGTTGGCTATGACCATCCTTCTCGATGCTGTTGATGGAATTATAGAATGGGTGCTGATATACTTAGCCGATTTAGGAATGTACACGAATAGAACACATATAGATTTATTACAACTTATCGTCATGTATGGTTAATAAATTTTATTTTTGTATACAATTCCGGATCATAATACCTGATTTTACAGTTCGTGTTCAAGTGATGAAACGGCAATCTTTTCTTTATCAAATACTCACTCACTGCTGGATCCGGTGCATCCCTAGGGGTACGTAGAAGCAACATCCTGGGCAACTGCTCGCTTAGACCTGAGCCCAGGTTTGATTCTTACTATCTCAAGTAACATTTCAAGTTTAATTCCTCTCTAGGGATGGTTTTCAAGTTCAATTTATAAGATCTAACAATAAACAATGGGGGCCCAACTTAGCCGTGCGGTAAGACGTGCGGCTACAAAGCAAGACCATGCTGAGGTTGGCTGGGTTCGATTCCCGGTGCCGGTCTAGGCAATTTTCGTATTGGAAATTGTCTTGACTTCCCTGGGCTTAAAAGTATCATCGTGTTAGCCTCATGATATACGAATGCAAAAATGGTAACTTGGCTTCGAAACCTCGCAGTTAATAACTGTGGAAGTGCTTAATGAACACTAAGCTGCGAGGCGGCTCTGTCCCAGTGTGGGGATGTAATGCCAATAAGAAGAAGAAGAACTATAAACCCAAATATCACACGATAATTTTCTGATGACCACTATGAGTGTAAGATACTCGAGTAGCACACTCGATACTCGAGTAGTCACTGTGCCTTATATGCGCCAAATCCAGTCACATTGGATCGATATGAATTGTGCTGCTAGGTTATGGCTCTCTAGACAACCACTATAAACCTGTTGTAAGAGTATTTAGAAATCCTTCATAAACCACCTACAATGAAGGGAATTTGGCTGCGGCAGTTATCAAAAATGCTGCTTTGAAAAAAGAGAAACAAAACTTTGCAAAAAAATGAAATGATGATGTCGATGATATTTAATATTTTTTTGGATTGTTTTACCATGTGCTTCCATCAAAATGAGCTGCGCGTTCAATTTCATGGTGAAAGCGAGGAAAAAAATAGATTGAACACCACGCGCTCTCAAAATAATGTAGTTTTGGGAATTAAATTTAAAATAATTGTAACAGCAATATCCCTGATCTCCCTTGAATATATTGATATTTCTCCCCAACATATTTCTAATAAAAATCACTGATCAAAAAAGGATTTTACGCGGGGAAAACATTGTATAATCATGAATGTCAGTGATAAATTTTACCGACTTGAGAATGCATCTCCATTTTCAATATGACCTTTATAAATTTTGATTAGAAAAATGTTGCTCTTATTAAACACCTTTATAAACTCTTTGCAATGCAAATGTTCTTATTGGGGTTACTCATTTGACACCATTACGACCAAAAATTTTGGTTTTGAACGAGCTATGAAAAAAGGATTTATCACGCTCTCCATCACAACTGTAGAGCCGCTCATGAGGTCAATAGGTGGTTGACGTTTGAAGCTTTTTCAGCATGTTTATGAGAGGTTTATTGATAGTAATAAGATCGACAATAAAAATGAGCAACTAGCTATGGTGATTGCTATTATAAATCCGCTATAAGAATTAAATAAATCTAAGAAGCATGGAAATTGTTACTTGGGATGGAATCCGTAGTAAATCCTAGGAATCAGTGAAAATCTATGAAATATAAAAGCATTTAAATAACCTTAAGGGTTTGGAGCATGTTATTTATTTATTTATTCAGACTAAGGCCGAAGTGGCCTGTGCGGTATATAAGAGTCTTCTCCATTCGGCTCGGTTCATGGCTACACGTCGCCAACCACGCAGTCTACGGAGGGTCCGCAAGTCATCTTCCACCTGATCGATCCACCTTGCCCGCTGCGCACCTCGCCTTCTTGTGCCCGTCGGATCGTTGTCGAGAACAATTTTCACCGGGTTACTGTCCGACATTCTGGCTACGTGCCCGGCCCACCGCAGTCGTCCGATTTTCGCAGTGTGAGTGAACGATGGATGGTTCTCCCAGCAGCTCATGCAACTCGTGGTTCATTCGCCTCCCCCACGTACCGTCCGCCATCTGCACCCCACCATAGATGGTACGCAGCACTTTCCTTCCGAAAACTCGAAGTGCGCGTTGGTCCTCCACGAGCATCGTCCAGGTCTCGTGTCTCTCGTGTACGGCTGTTCGGCCACATTGAGAGTTGACGTAAAGTCAATGTCAACTTCTCTCCACGAACAGCCTAGATAGCCGTGTGGTGTCGGCAGCTGGTTATCTGGCTAAGAATAACATTACGGATTGCCTGTTCCAGTGGTAAAAGTCCACCATACAGGTGACCCCTAATTCTCGGTGTGATGCGGCTTTATGCTTACCGTGCCTACGAATGAATGGTTAGGGGGTCTAATAAGAACCTAACCGCAAACGGAGCCTGTGAAGCACCAGGGCCCCTTCACAGTATTTTAGCCCTCGCTGCGCTAACCGGAGCTATGGCGTAGTTGACTTTTTATTTCTCCGAGATAATCGGCTACTCTTATTCAACCTCATCGTGAGGTTAAATAAGAGTGGGGTTATAAATATGTGTTTTACTTAGTTTTCAACAAATTGTCACCTATATGGATTCGCATTGTGCGTTTTTCACAGTGTACTCTGTGTCTGGTCTTTGACGTTCGGCTTTGGCTACTCTTGTTCAATCTCAACGTGAGTGTGGGGTTAAGGATATGTGTTTTACTTAGTTTTTCAACAAACTTCTACCTATATGGATTCGCATTATGCGTTTTTTTACAATGTGCTTTGTGTTTGTCACCTACATATGGATTCGCATTATGCGCTTTTCACAGTATACTCTGTGTTTCGTCTTTGACGTTCGGCTTCAGCTACTCTTGTTTAATCTCAACTTGAGGTTGAATAAGGGTGGGGTTATGAAAATGTTTTTTTTTACTTAGTTTTTTTTAACAAATTGTCACCTATATGGATTCGCATTATGCGTTTTTTTACAATGTACTTTGTGTATGTTACCTATATGGATTGGCATTATGCGTTTTTCACAGTGTAATTTGTGTCACGCCCTTGACGTACGGCTTCGGCTACTCTTGTTCAATCTCAACGTGAGGTTAAATAAGAGTGGGGTTATGAATATGTGTTTTACTTAGTTTTCAAAAAATTTTCTCCTATATGGATTCGCATTATGCATTTTTTTTTTACAATGTACTTTGTGTCTGTCACCTATATGGATTCGCATGATGCGTTTTTCACAGTTACTCTGTGTTTCGTTCTTGACGTTCGGGTTCGACTACTCTTGTTCAATCTCAACGTGAGGTTCGATAAGAATGGGTTATGAATATGTGTTATACTTAGTTTTCAACAAATTGCCACCTATATGGATTCGCATTATGCGATTTTTACAATGTACTTTGTGATTGTCACCTATATGGATTCGCATTATGCGTTTTTCACAGTGCACTCTGTGTTTCGTCTTTGACGTTCGTCCATTGTTACGTCCTCTGTGTTTTTGTGACACCTCTATTTAGTCCCTAGCTGAATGCGTGTGAGTCTCCATAATTGGCTTTCTTATAAATGGTTCCATTCTCCTTTCCAACCTCACTTCCTCTTCCTTTCCCCTTTTCACTTCCTTTTCCGTCAGGTAAATGATGAGAAAGGCCAGTGAAGGCGATGGCACAAATCTCCCAAATTGAGGGGAACGTGCCTCCTGAGCCGACGTTCTGATACCTGATAAGTCATCTTCCACCTGATCGATCCACCTTGCCCGCTGCGCACCTCGCCTTCTTGTGCCCGTCGGATCGTTGTCGAGAACAATTTTCACCGGGTTACTGTCCGACATTCTGGCTACGTGCCCGGCCCACCGCAGTCGTCCGATTTTCGCAGTGTGAGTGAACGATGGATGGTTCTCCCAGCAGCTCATGCAACTCGTGGTTCATTCGCCTCCCCCACGTACCGTCCGCCATCTGCACCCCACCATAGATGGTACGCAGCACTTTCCTTCCGAAAACTCGAAGTGCGCGTTGGTCCTCCACGAGCATCGTCCAGGTCTCGTGTCCGTAGAGGACTACCGGTCTAATGAGCGTTTTGTAGATTGTCAGTTTGGAACGGCGGCGAACTCTATTTGATCGGAGCGTCTTGCGAAGTCCAAGATATGTACAATTTCCAGCCACTATGTGTCTCCGAATTTCTCTGCTGGTATCATTTTCGGCAATCACCAGTGAGCCCAAGTACACAAATTCTTCTACCACCTCGATTTCGTCACCACCGATGCAAACTCGCGGTGGGTGGCTCACATTGTCTTCTCTTGAACCTCTTCCTATCATGTACTTCGTCTTCGACGTGTTGATGTCCGTGAAGTCCGATCCGCTTGGCTTCCCTCTTCAGTCTTATGTAGGCTTCCTCCATCTTCTCAAAGTTACGTGCCATAATATCTATGTCGTCGGCGAAGCCAAATAGCTGGACGGACTTATTGAGAATTGTACAACTCGTGTTAATCTCTGCTCTTCGTATTACCCCTTCCAAAGCGATGTTGAATAGCAGACACGAAAGACCATCACCTTGCCGTAACCCTCTGCGGGTTTCGAAGGGACTCGAGAATGCCCCAGATACTCGAACTACGCACATCACCCGATCCATCGTCGCTTTGATCAACCGTGTCAGTTTATCCGGAAATCCGTGTTCGTGCATTAGCTGCCATAGCTGGCCGATCGATTGTATCATATGCGGCTTTGAAGTCGATGAATAGATGCAGTACTTGGCGAATGGCGAACACCTGGTCCGTGGTGGAGCGTTCGCCCATAAAACCCGTCTGGTACTGCCCCACGAACTCCCATGCAATTGGTGCTAGTCGACGGCATAAAATTTGGGAGATTACCTTGTAGGCAGCGTTCAGCAATGTGATTGCGCGGTAGGTTTGGAGAATGTGGGAGTATTGAAAATTAGTTTGATGTACGGAATCAAACATATGTGATAATATTCTGAAACGATTAGGTCATAAATATGATCTGAATCACTACCAAGATCTGAAAATCGGAAAATAAGAAAATGTGTAAAATCTGGAGCGTCCTTAAATTTGTAAAGATTTAGTAAATCTGTAAAATCAGAAAACGCCTGAAGCTCTTGAGGATTGAAAAAAACAATTCCACCGTCTTCATCCAATGGTTTTTCAGGCAGAACACTTTACATAGGGGCCCGTACACATATTACGTAAGCACTTATGGGGGGAGAAGAAGGTTCGTCGTTTTCTTACGCACCATATAAATAAAAAATGCTTACGTAATACATATGTGTACGACCCCTAAAACGAAGGACAACGGAAAATATCCAATAGATGAGTGAAAAATGTTTTGCTTATCGAAGAATTTCCACGACTGAAGCGGGAATCGAACCCTCAGTTGATAATACACAACGGGAGCGGGCCATTTGGCATAAGGTCATTTGGCATAAAGGCCATTTGACATAACGGTCATTTGGCATAACGGACATTTGGCATAATTGTGACCAGCGTCAAAAGAGAGGGTCTTTTGGCATAACGGACATTTGGCATATTTTTTTTGCGTAAGACATTATCCTCTCGTGGAAAGAATGCTTTTGCAATGTAATGCAAAAGTAGGCGCATGTCCGGATTAGAGCTATGATGGATGTAATCGCTTGTTTAAAAGTAGGCGTGTGGCCGTATTATGGCAATGAAGGATTTGATCCCTTTTTTAAAAGTAGGTGCTTCCCCGGATTATGCCAATGGAGGATATGATCTCTTCTTTAAAAGTAAGCGCTTGCCCGGATTGAGGTGATGGTGGATGCGATCCCTTCTTTCAAAGTAGGCGCGTGTATGGATTATGGCAATGGATAATGGGACCCCTACTTTAAAAGTAGGCGCTTGCCCGGATTATGGCAATGGTGGATGTGATTCCTTCTTTAAAAAAATGCGCTTACCCGGATTGAGGCATTGGAGGATGTGATCTCTTCTTTAAAAGTAGTAGGCGCAAGCCCGGATCAAGGCCATGGTGGATGCGATCCCTTCTTTAAAAGTAGGCGCTTGCATGGATTATGGCAATGGATGATGTGATCCCATCTTTAAAAGTAGACGCTTGCCCGGATTAAGGCCATGGTGGATGCGATCCCTTCTTTAAAAGGCGCTTGCATGGATTATGGCAATGGATGATGTGATCTCATCTTTAAAAGTAGACGCTTGCCCGGATTATGACATGGTGGATGTGATTCCTTCTTTTAAAAAAGGCGCTTGCTCGGATTGAGGCATTGGAGGATGTGATCATTTCTTTAAAAGTAGGCGCATGCCCGGATTAAGGCCATGATGGATGCGATCCCTTCTTTAAAAGTAGGTGCTTGCATGGTTTATGGCAATGTATGATGTGATCGCTTCTTTAAAAGTAGGCGCTTGCTCGGATTATGACAATGGTGGATGTGATTCCTTCTTTAAAAAAAAGGTACTTGCCCGGATTAAGGCATTGGAGGATGTGATCCCTTCTTTAAAAGTAGGCGCTTGCATGGATTATGACAATGGTGGATGTGATTCCTTCTTTAAAAGAAGGTGCTTGCCCGGATTGAAACAATGGTGGATGTGATCCCTTCTTTAAAAGTAGGCCCCGTCTGGATTCTGGCAATGGCGGATGTGACTCCCTTTTTATAAGTAGGCGCTTGCCGGGAATAAATCAATGGCAGATGTGATCTCTTCCCCGAGTAGCACAATTCAGATTGATTTGGTTCCAGTAACTCATATGTGACTTGGATGGTTTAAGTAACTCGTCTACGACAAGTGTATTGCTTGAGTTTTTAAAGTTGGGTGCTTGCCCGGATTAAGGCAATGGTGGATTTGATCCGGTCTTAAGGCACATGCCCGGATTGAAGCAATGGTGGATATAATCCCTATTTTAAAAGTAGGCATGTGGCCGGAATAAGTCAATGATGGATGTGATCCCTCCCTTCTGCCATTTTGTTATTTCGATCTTCCGGAAAATGTCTACCATCAGTCTAAATTTGTCAGAAAACAGCTTCGACCTACTTTATCTACGCTAATAAATACATGAAATATCCCTTTCGCTTTCTCAGTTCGAAATTATGCCAAATGTCCGTTATGCTAAATGACCCACTTTTTTTCTTGCAGTTCAAAATTATGCCAAATGTCCGTTATGCCAAATGACCATTATGCCAAATGACCTTATGCCAAATGGCGTTATGCCAAATGACTTTATAAGAAAATTATTTTGAGCTTTTTAGTGGAATGTTTTCACCTGTCATAAGACGAGTTTATACAATCCCATTGAATTCCACCACTTAATTGTATCTTGACAGATACGTATTTCGACCTCAACAGTAAGGCCGTCTTCAGTGTCTAAGTCGAGTCAAGTACGAGACACTGAAGACGGCCTTACTGTTGAGGTCGAAATACGTATCTGTCAAGATACAATTAAGTGGTGGAATTCAATGGGATTGTATAAATTCGTCTTATGACAGGTGAAATGACTTTATGCCAAATGACCCAGACCCTACACAACATACATACACATACTATCATACTATACCATACGCTCAGGCCCCAAACCTCACGGACACGAAATCAAGATTGTGGACCATTTCTTTCATTATTTATTTCATTTATTTCAAAAATATTTACAATCGACAATCGGCATCGATACTTTTATACGATATTACTTTAAAGTAAAAATATCGATACCTTTAGTGGTATCGTTCCATCCCTACACCGATCTCCATCATCAGAGACCGATATAACAAATGAAATTCGGTAACGGAAGTGTAAATAAGCATTTGATTGGAATCCAGCTGGACATCGCAGCATAGACTTTCGGTTCGGATCAGCGAAACAACAAATAGAAATGCATGGTGCAGGGCAAGTTGAAACAACGATTCAAAACGACACAATCGCAATTTCTAGACCAACATTTGAAAAGAGCGTAACAGCCAAAAATTATTCCTTCTGATTCTTCATCCATATATAATATATATAGCCATAAATATATGAAGGCGAAAAATCAGAAGGAATATTTTTTGGCTGTTACGCCCTTTTCAAATGTTGGTCTAGATTTAAAGTATTAGGTATTCTATTCCACAATTCAATCGTCCAGAATTTTGTCCCTGAAAATTACGCTTGTGAATTTGTTGTATACTGCCCTATTCACATAAGAGTCTCATGCCAATTTTATCCAACTTGAGTAATTTGCCGTTCAATTTTTCAAACTCGTTTTACATGAAGAAATAAGAGAAAGTCCAACACATAGAAAATCTGCAATCTTTCTATAAATTTGACATAATATTCTGTATACATTGCTGTAGGACTATGTATACAGTAAAAAGAACATATTTAGGATTATTTTTTTATGTAAAAAAGTATCAAAATTCCGAATGTGACTATTATGCGAATTAATATCAAAATGGAACAACACAAATGGGTTTTGATTTTCAAATTTCTAGAACAAAGCCTACAATTTTTTTCTTAAACAGGGGGCAATTTTTAGCTAATTTTTGAATGAAAATCAAAATCGTCAAAAATTTACAAGGGCCCTTATGCAAATCTAGGCAGTATAGTCACCTTAACAACCTCGTGTGAGTCTCACTGATTACACATATTTTGTTTTTAATACGGCAATATTAGCTTATATATAGTACAGTTTTTCAACTTTTCAACCCGATTTGCATAGTACATATTCATAAGAAAAAAGTTTGGTCTTCTTCTTCTTCTACTATGGCTCTACGTTCCAACCCGGGTGAAACTGTGATATTGATAACAAAACATGATATGAATTTGTTTGAAATAAGAGTAAAAATAACACGCGAAAATAACAAAAATCTGCACCAAAACCAATGGCATAAAAAATATCAGGTTTTGCTATTAACAAGAACAAACTAATAGCTCAAAATATTGATTTTACTGTTAATGAGCTATTATCGTCTACCTGGGAACTGGATTGGCCTCGATGACCTCGTCATCTCCGGATTGGCAATCCTACGCCTTTGCTCGCAAGGCTATCGGAGACCCTTTGGTAACGTTGCTTATTTTTCATGTGTAATCTTTGGTCTAACTAGAAAACACCGCAAACAGATTCAAATCTATCAATGGGTGATCTTTTTACAGTACTTCAAAGTTCTACTTTGAAAAACCCTTTTTAATCGATTTCATTTGATTAAAAAAATCGATGAAAATGGTACTGTATTTCTTTCTTTCGAATGCATTATGTTCCGAGCATTAGCATTAGCATTAGCATTAGCATTGTTACGGTGTAATTCGTAGATTGGACACTAGTGATACTCATGTTTTACTTTTGAGATCCTTATCTAGAATGCTATCAGAAATCAAGAAGGGGAGTGGTCCTTGATTCCAGTCTCAAATAAAAATAACAAAAGCATGAGGATTACTACTCCTGGCCACGCCCATCTTCACCGTAACTAGGGAAAGGAAGGAAGTGTTGATGTAGTACTTACTTAACGAGAGGCCACCGACTTAGCGACACCCTCATAAGTACCACGGAGTTGGATAATGAGATAGGTAATCGTTGGGTCAGGATTTGCCTGTAGCTGGCAATGTAACCGTGGTAGATCTTACCCCGTAACACACCATGTAAAGGTGTCTACCCAGCATTACGGGCCCGAATGCATTATGTTCCGAGAAATTCGAAAAGTAGTTTCTTTAGGACAAATGCTAATTAATTTGTGAATATGACAGAAAAAATCGGGTCAAACTGGAGCACAATAAATTACCTTGTTCATATTTCCACTAAGTGGAAAATAAAGCAAGCTTATTTCTGCAGCTTGACATCATTCAAGCAGGAATAAGTTTGTTGATTTTGTTGGTGTGCCATTCCTTCCGTTCTTATGTCAGCAGCCTACCAGGTGGGGCGTGAAAAACATCATCATCATTGTGAAAAGTTGAGCCTCAACTGCCGGCTGGGAAAGTGCTTCTAGCGTTTACATCATTGCCCCGTGTCGGCTTGGCCTTATTTCATTGAGAGGTTGCATGTTGAACGTTATAGTGCTTCAATTCAAGTGATTGTGAACTATGGTATCGTTTTAGATTAGGAAACTTCAGATAAATAGGATTCAGACTTTATTTTGAGAGTAATATTTATGTTGATTTATCCCAAAGGCGCTAAAAACTACATAAAAAAACAACGGAAACCATTCAATACATCTAAATTCCCACTACTTAATAAAACCTTTTTAGTTTTGCAAGCATATTGTTCTTGTCCGTAGAACCACGTAGAACTTATTAAAAACATTAGGCTCAGCCTGGACCACACGATGCCACTATATCTCCTCGCCATCCTTTTCATGGTCATTCGAATTGGGCCTCTGTTTCGCAACATAGTGGCTCTGAAACTGGGGCGACTAAACGACGCCAATTGATAGAAACCCTCTAGTTTATTCACTTATTCACTGGCTGTATAAGCTCTAAAAGCTGGTTCCATATTTTGGGATAGTTATTACCACAGGAAATTTGTCGCCACTGGAAATTGATCGTCACTGGAGGATATTTCTCCCTTTTTCCCTCATGTTTATCTGTCTCTCTAGGGATAATAATATTTGTACTCGTTTTCCATCTCACTGAACATATATTCATCTCATCGCAAAACAGAGAAATACAGTACCAAGTATGTTGCTTCTTTTTGCAAACATGCGTGCTTACTGCTGCAAAAATCACAAAAAAAAACTAAAATAAATTCCTTATCATTGCTTTGTTTTTGATCGGATGGAAATGGGAGCAATGAGATGAAGTGCCGAACCGTTCCCCTATTTTCTGATTTGTTCTCCAGCACTGGAAAAAATTTTGTAATGATTTTCATATGATAATATACTTAGATATAGTCTAGAATCTTGAACTCCAGGATCATTTGAATGTACAACATTTCGGATTATAAATTAACAGTGACGGTACCCGGAAGCTATAAGGTTATCCAATTTCCATATTATCCAGTAAAAATGAAAATTAATCTTAGTCCTTGAAAAAGCGATGCTATCGTATGACGATGGCCGCGGGAGTCGAGCAGGATTCAGAAAAAAAGCAATTATATTTTCCATAAATTACCAACGCGAGTCAGTAGAATGAGCGTAGGTAATCTTCTCGTGCAGTGTTATTTAACTGTTTTCCTTTTTCCTTTCTTTTTTTATTTTCCACTAGGAGGAAGGATGGAAGTTGAACCGAACGAACTACTACCAGGAGGGATGGTTAGCTACTGGAAACGTGCGAGGCATCGTTGGAGTTACATTCACGACATCACATTGCAAGAAGAATGTCGAATATCCCCTGCGAACGAATTACAACCTGCGGGGACACCGATCAGATGTACGTATCGAAGTCAATGCAACGGGCGAGCCACCGATCCCTCATCCTGTACTGTTATTTAATCTAAATGTGTTTGCTTTTATTGCATTAACTCTTCGTAACAGGTAATTCTGGTGAAATGGAATGAACCGTACCAGAAGCTGGCGAGTTGTGATAGCTCCGGTATCATCTTCGTGTGGATCAAATACGAGGGCCGTTGGAGCGTGGAGCTAATAAACGACAGAAACACGCCGGTAACACACTTCTCCTGGTCGCACGACGGAAGGATGGCGCTTATTTGCTATCAGGTGAGTTTGACGGCGATTGCGAAGCGTTGTAATGTGCTTCGATCGATATTTCAGGGGAAGCGATTGAGATAATGAGATAATTTTACGAAACAGGAAATCAAAATTTGTTCAGTCGAGTTCGTTTTCTCCACCAATAATTAACCTTTTTCTTATCAGGTGACGTTTCTGAGAAATCGAATAAATTGCTATATAATAATTATTTTGAAAACACTTGATAAATTTTAGAAACCAAGTCTAATATAGTAACTTTACTGCACCGAACATCTTTTTGGCCTGTCCTGTGATACTTTGCTCGCAAATGGGACAAAAAAACTATTCATATCTATTTATACGAGCAGGAGAAATTACCTCAATAATACCTCATTCTGTTATTGATACCATAATACTACGTTATGAACCAGACTTACATTAGAAGTGAAATACCAAACAATAATTTATATGTACCTACATAAAATACTTCAGGCATAACATGCTTAGGTATTTCAATACCAAACGAATAGTAATTTGTGATGCGTTTGGTATTGAAATACCTAAGCATGTTATGCCTAAAGTATTTTGAATATTAATTTTTGGTATTATTGTTGGTATTTTACCTCTTATGCAAGGCTAGTTCGTACCAATTTCTGTTATCAGGGTCGTCACTCCTGCTCGGATATTTTCTCAATAAGTCGGGACCATTCAATATTATTGACGATCAATTTATTTTATGTATCTAGATAAAATCCATTTCCAGTGACACTGCCCTTGCAGTCACTGGAATACAATTAGGCTGCAAGAAATTATTTTTACTGCTATTTGCTTTGTTTTTGATGACATGGCAAATTTAATCCACCTCAATGATATTCCAAATGGATGGGAATTAAAAGGAAATTCTCGGAAGAAGCACCTGGCAAAAATTTTGTACTAGTTGATGCTGAAAGACAAACGGTAGCTGGTCAATACCGAGTATAAACAAATGTTTTCAACGAATCGCGCTGACTCTTTGATTAGGGCAATATACCACGCGCCTCCGCTCTCTGTACCTACTTGAATGATCAGGGAATCAACCTATATATTTTTACTATGTCTGAAACTTGATTATGCATATGTACAACATGTGATAGATTTAGTTCGGAAAAGGTATTGGAGGGTAACCGCCCCTTCGGTGGGGTTTGATCCCACGACCCCAGTTCGCATGACAGGTGCTTTCCCTACTAAGCTACGAAGGACCTCCATCGTCCACCCCACCGAAGGGGCGGTTACCCTCCAATACCTTTTCCGAACTAAATCTATCACATGTTGTACATATGCATAATCAAGTTTCAGACAGAGTAATTAATTTCCACTCCGGGTGGCTTAATACCCGGCATATAGGCAATTAACTTTGAATGTACTGATCTCGAGTGGCGATCTCTCTTCGCTTGTGTGGTCGTGTCGGGATCTGACGACCAAACTGGCACAACCTCACACAACCCTACTTCATTGAGCGCCGTTGCTGATGAAGCAAGTGTGTAGGAGCCGGACAATACTAAATCAGGGTGTCTACTACCTGGAAAAACCTGGAAAACCTGGAATTATCAGGGAATTTCTCCCCACCTGGAAAATACCTGGAATTATCAGGGAATTCCTGACATAATCAGGGAAATTTTAATACCCGGTGATCATGAGTGAAATTCTCTCAAAAGATGAAAAAATCCTTAAAAATATTCGAATAAATATACCAATCAAATCTGTCGAAAATGTAGTGAACGTTAATTGATCGTTGTTCCGCAAAAAACGTTTTGCCATCTTCTTAAGAATTCCTGGAGAATTTCCGAAGCTATTCTTGGTGAAATCTAGGAATTTATTCAGGAAATCAATTAGGGATTGCTTTGTAAATTCTTTTGTGTGTCCATAAAAATGATTAGCAATTTTCTAAATTATTTCTGGAGGATTTTCCAAGATTAAAATCGAAAAGAATTCCCGGAGGAATTTCAAAACGAATTTCCGGACGATTTTTCGTATGGTTTCTTTAAGAAATTCCCGTAAGGGAACCTGGAGGGAAAAGTGTGGAGTGATTTGTGAAGGATTTTTGCTAAAGGAATTCTTGAAAGAATAGCCGAAGGATCCCCGAATGGATTTTTCAAAGGAGTTTCTAAAGGTATTCTCGAAGTATTTCCAACGAATTCTTAAAAGCAACATATCCGGAAAAACTCCTCCAGGTGTTTTCTAAAGTTTTCCTCAAGATACTTCTGAATGAGTTCGTAAACAATCCCAAGGAATTGCAAAAGAATATCCGAATCATTTTCCGAAGATGTTTACACTAAAGCAGTAATTGAACGCTAGTGGTGCTGTAATCATTGAAATTATTCTGCCAAAATATGCGTTGCGTTGCGTTGCGTTGCGTTGGTAACGGAGTATTTCGTAGATTGCATACTGATAGCTGTCATGTATATCTTTAACTTCCTTACTCCAAATGCTTATGGAATACTATTTGGGAATTAATAGCAATCCAAATGGAGGTCCGGGAAGAGAAAGCATGAAAACTACCATTGCTGGCCACGCCCATCTTCTCCGTTACAAGGAAAGGGAAGGAAATGATGATATGACATCTACTTAACAAGAGGCCAGCGACTCACCGACGCCCTCATAGATGTCAAGGAGTTGGATGGTTGGGAGGGATGTTGTACGGGAATCATCACTATAAGCAAGTGATAACAGAATGCATTTCGTAAATACGTTGGGAGTTACGTTGCTAAGAAAGTTATTGTAACTCCGTTTTCCTTCCTCCGTTTTTCGTCCTGGGATGGGGCAAGGTATTTAATCTGTGCCCTGGCTAATAAGCCTAGGTTCAAGCGCCATTGATCGCTCTCTGAAACGAGATATATAAACACTTGCAAACTCAATTCCCTTCTACAACAACGTTATTATATATATAAAAAAAATAATGATAATTATGATATGATTGCAAACGCTACGATTATGATTGTTGGTTAATCTTAGCAAAGTTTTCAAAGAGATTCATATCGGATATCCAAATAAATACCCAAAAACGTGTCTCACATTTTTGTACACACACACCTTTTTAAAATAGGTTCTAGGATCTTTTAAAATAGGTGTTCAATTGTCCATCCATCGTGAGAATAAACAATTAATCACTCAAAGTGAGCGATTGATCATTTGAATGTGAAGAAAAAAAAACTTCAACGCCATCATTATTTCTGCAAAGGAAGAGGCGTCAAGGTAGCAATGCTTTTATTTGAAACTATGCAGTAAAAAACATCATTGACAAAACTGCGGCTGGCACCTCCATCCAGAATCAAATTATTAATGTTGTTACAACTCCAGAGTGTCAAAATCTACTCAATGAGCATTCCATGACACGATGGAGCCACACAAAAAAGCGGCGCTTATCGAGATCCTGGATCATATTTTAAGGATTGTTACCGAAACAGTTATGCAAACGTACGCTGCCACCATGACGATGAACGATTAAATGAATTTTTAAAAGGCAAAACGCACGAGAAGATAAGTTAATTATATTATAGTATTTGTATAAATATATTAAGATCAATAATATAGGCAAGTTAAAATAATAGTATGATAAGAGTAAGTGTGTGCAATGCAAATACTATCTGTATTGAACGATTGACTATTTGAACAAAACAGAAAAATGTAAAAGCTGCAAATTTTTAATTTCTGTGCAACGGTCATTTTACCCGGATTATATAATAAATATTTTAAAAATCCTCTAACATGTAATAAGAGCGCTGCATATACATGTCAGGAGTTCTTTGTTTACAAGTTAAATCTAAAAAAATGCAATTTCCGCAGCGATATTTTAGACATTTTTTGCATGGTTTGAGTTACTAATCATTATTATTTGCGTCTATAGGCTTTCCGTTCCCTACCAAGTGAAACTAGGGTATTATGGTGTATAAGGTGGAAAAAGGAACATCCTCACCAATTTTCTGCTGATTCATTCCGACAGTTTCAAGGTCTCAAAAACCAGCTCCTAATGGGAAGAAATTAAACTCATACACTACACTGCACCATATTTAAATTTGTAAAGCTGCACACCACACGCCAGAACAAAACCGCGGAAAACTGAGCCAACACTCACGCACTCCGCGGAAGCTATCTCTTCGTAATTTTATTCGGAAAAATGTTGGGGGCACAGCACTAGTCAAACTGGAAAATCATCGAAAGCGCGAAAAATATGCTGTCAAAAAAATTGAACGCAACCGACCACGCGCAAGGCATACTTCCGAAATTATTCTGCCAAAATATGCATCAATAAGCTCAATAGCCTATTCAGATTACGATTAGATTATTTATCGTAATAAATATCGTGTTAAAGCGGCGAAAGAAAATTGAATGTATGGGGATGGCATCAGGTTGTTGTTTATCACGATATTTATGATCATAAATGGCGTAATCTGAATAGGCTGTAACTTGGCCGTTTGACACTTATAGTACCGGTACCTTGGCTGCTAGGTCCAAACAAACTAGATGTTGGTCACAAACTAGAACAAACTAGATGTTGGTCACGCGAACAGGTATAAGGACGTTAGGCATGAGTACGTTAGGCATAAAGGA
Organism: Armigeres subalbatus; assembly: GCF_024139115.2. Lineage (NCBI taxonomy): Eukaryota > Metazoa > Arthropoda > Insecta > Diptera > Culicidae > Armigeres > Armigeres subalbatus. Next base: position 122,354,654 of record NC_085139.1, read on the forward strand.
TGTTAAGCAAAAAATGCCCCAAAAATAGCCCACGACATAAAGAAAGTATTATGCCTAACGTCCTTATGCCTAACGTCATGGACCCAGCAATCTCATATTTTTGCATCAACACATTTCCTGAAGGAGTTTTCGTAAGAAGTTCTGAAGAATTTCCTGAAGAAATTCCCAAACATATTTCCGGAACATTTCCTTAAGAAGTTTTCTTAAGTTTCTTAAAAAAAAACAGCCGAAATAAAATTCAAAGAAATTTCCGAAAGAATTCTTAACTAAGTTTCCAAAGAAATTCCTAAAAAAATTCAGAAGTATATCTGAAGAAACCTGCAAAGTATTTTATAAAGGTATTTCCGAGACATTTTCAAACAAACACCAAAAGGAATTTTAAAAAAAATGGTAAAGGAATCACCATATTCGTCTCTAAGGGCCGAAACAATTTCTTTTAATGTTTCTAAAGTTTTAGCCAAGAAATTTTCAAATTAAATCCTGGAGGAAGTTCTGAAGCAATTCTTAAAATCCGGAGGAATCTATGGAGAAATTTTCAAAGGAATACTTGGAGGAATTTCCTATATGTGATACTTGAAGGAATTTTGATTGAATGGCTGAAGCAATTTCTTTAAAATAATATTTTTCGCAATATTTACTTTTTTGAATTGATCATTTTGCTGCTAAAATCTATATATGACACGTTTGTTTTTGCCTGGAAATTAATGTAAAACACCTGGAAAAAACCTGGAAAAATCAGGGAATTTTATTTCTACAGATGAGTAGACACCCTGTAAATACTCATCCTACTTGGTTGACATGTGTACAAAAATACATTTGAGAGAGTTAGTTCTGAAAATGTATTGCGAGAGATCGACTGGTACCTGGTGCTGGGAATTTGGTTTCATCAGTACCCGCTAAGCTGCGGTGGACGATGGAGGTCCTTCGTAGCTTAGTAGGGGAAGCACCTGTCATGCGAACTGGGGTCGTGGGATCAAACCCCACCGAAGGGGCGGTTACCCTCCAATACCTTTTCCGAACTAAATCTATCACATGTTGTACATATGCATAATCAAGTTTCAGACATAGTAATTAATTTCCACTCCGGGTGGCTTAATACCCGGCATATAGGCAATTAACTTTGAATGTACTGATCTCGAGGAATCTATGACAAAAGGTCGAAAGGACAAAAGGTCGAAAGACAAAAGGTCGAAAATATAAAAGGTCGAAAGGACAAAACGTCGAAAGGGACAGAAGGTCGAAAGGACAAAAGGTCGAAAGGGACAAAAGGTCGAAAGAGACAAAAGGTCGAAAGGGACAAAAGATCGAAAAGGACAAAAGGTCGAAAGGGGCAAAAGGTCGAAAAAGACAAAAGGTCGAAAGGAACAAAAGGTCGATCATGAACAAGTTGAGATTTTGTGTATTCCAAAGGAATTTTTGAAATGCATTTTACTTCAAGCAGAAATAATACTCATCTCATTAATCAAAGTTGAAGAATGAGCAACTTTCAAAGAAGGAGTAATGACTATGAAACAATATTATGAATATCTAGATAGTTCTGTTAGAGTTAAAAAAGACGCCTGCATTAAAAATTCACCTGCGTGTAATACACATCAAAATGTGCGGCGTGCGCCATTTTGACAAATCGAAGTGACATTTAGAAAACTCAAACATCCATCTATTAGTTGTACTCACTGAATGAATTTTATTTAATTGTTAAAATTGTGAAAAATAAAAGCGCAGATTTTTTTGACAACTATGTGACTCTGGTGCGAGATTGATTCTCTCCGTTTCAGTTTTTTTGTCTATTTCGACCTTTTGTCCCTTTCGCCTTTTTGATCTTATTGATATTTTTCGTTCGACCTTTTGTCCCGTTCGACCTTTTATCCCGTTCGACGTTTTGTCCCTTTCGACGTTTTGTCCTTTCGACCTTTTGTCCCTTTCGACCTTTTGCCCTTTTCGACCTTTTGTCCTTTCGACCTTTTGTCTTTCGACGTTTTGTCTTTCGACCTTTTGTCCTTTCGACCTTTTGTCTTTCGACCTTTTGTCCCTAACCCGATCTCGAGTGGCGATCTCTCTTCGCTTGTGTGGTCGTGTCGGGATCTGACGACCAAACTGGCACAACCTCACACAACCCTACTTCATTGAGCGCCGTTGCTGATGAAGCAAGTGTGTAGGAGCCGGACAATACTAAATACTCATCCTACTTGGTTGACATGTGTACAAAAATACATTTGAGAGAGTTAGTTCTGAAAATGTATTGCGAGAGATCGACTGGTACCTGGTGCTGGGAATTTGGTTTCATCAGTACCCGCTAGGCTGCGGTGGACGATGGAGGTCCTTCGTAGCTTAGTAGGGAAAGCACCTGTCATGCGAACTGGGGTCGTGGGATCAAACCCCACCGAAGGGGCGGTTACCCTTCAATACCTTTTCCGAACTAAATCTATCACATGTTGTACATATGCATAATCAAGTTTCAGACATAGTAATTAATTTCCACTCCGGGTGGCTTAATACCCGGCATATAGGCAATTAACTTTGAATGTACTATATATTTTGTAATCAAGTGAGCTTGTTACTGAAAAACGCACTACGCAACAAGCGTTTATCACTGCTTGAACAAAATATGATTAAAATGATTTGTTCTGCAAGTTTCAATAATAAATCCAGAAATTCGGAATTATTAAAATATTTTACCACAGACAAACAGACATAATACATTCAACATTTACTCATAAAAATCATCGTCGTACACACACTAACAACATCTGTTATTTATTCATTTATTAGCAGACTAAGGCCGGAGTGGCCTGTGCAATTCATAAAAGTCTTCTTCATTCAGCTCGGTCCATGGCTGCAAGACGCCAACCACGCAGTCTGCGGAGGGTCCGCAAAGCGTCTCCCACCTGATCGATGTGCACTTCGCCTTTTTGTTCCCGTCGGATAATTGTCGAGAAACATTTTCACCGGATTACTGTCCGACATTCTGGCTACGTGCTCGGCCCACAGCAGTCGTCCGATTTTCGCGGTGTGAACGATGGATGGTTCTCCCAACAGCTGATGCAACTCGTGGTTCATTCGCCTCCTCCACGTACCGTCCGCCATATGCACCCCACCATAGATGGTACGCAGCACTTTCCTTTCGAAAACTCCAAGTGCGCGTTGGTCCTCCACGAGCATCGTCCAGGTCTCGTGTCCGTAGAGGACTACCGGTCTAATGAGCGTTTTGAAGATTGTCAGTTTGGTACAGCGGCGAACTCTATTCGATCGGAGCGTCCTGCGGAGTCCAAAGTATGTACGATTTCCAGCCACTATGCGTCTCCGAATTTCTCTGCTGGTATCATTTTCGGCAGTCACCAGTGAGCCCAAGTACACAAATTCTTCTACCACCTCGATTTCGTCACCACCGATGCAAACTCGCGGTGGGTGGCTTACATTATCTTCTCTTGAGCCTCTTCCTATCGTGTACTTCGTCTTCGACGTGTTGATGCCTAGTCCGATCCGCTTGGCTTCCCTCTTCAGTCTGATGTAGGCTTCCTCCATCTTCTCAAAGTTACGTGCCATAATATTCAATCCAAATAGCTGGACGGACTTATTGAAAATTGTACCACTCGTGTTAATCCCTGCTCTTCGTATTACCCCTTTCAAAGCGATGTTGAATAGCAGACACGAAAGACCATCACCTTGCCGAGTTTCAGGGGCTCGAGAATGCCCCTGAAACTCGAACTACGCACATCACCCGATCCATCGTCGCTTTGATCAACCGTGTCATCCGGAAATCCGTGTTCGTGCATTAGCTGCCATAGCTGGTCCCGATCGATTGTATCATATGCGACTTTGAAGTCGATGAATAGATGATGTGTGGGCACGTTGTATTCGCGGCATTTCTGCAGTACTTGGCGAATGGCGAACACCTGGTCCGTGGTGGAGCGTTCGCTCATAAAAACCGCCTGGTACTTCCCCACGAACTCCCTTGCAATTGGTGCTAGTCAACGGCATAAAATTTGGGAGAGTACCTTGTAGGCGGCATTCAGCAATGTGATTGCGCGGTAGTTGCTACAATCCAGCTTATCGCCCTTTTTTTAGATGGGACACACGACACCTTACATCCACTCCTGCGGTAAAACTTCCTCCTCCCAAATCTTGGTAATGACCCAGTGCAGCGCTCTAGCCAGTGCCTCACCACCGTGTTTAAATAGCTCTCCTGGTAGTTGGTCAACCCCAGGGGCTTTGTTGTTCTTCAGCCGGCGATCTCCTCCTGGATTTTCTGGAGATCCGGAGCCGGTAAAATTATGTCCTGCGCGCGTTCTCCCAGGTCCATCACCATACCGCCATCTTCGTCTGCCACATCGCCATTCAGGTGTTCTTCGTAGTGCTGCCGCCACCTTTGGATCACCTCACGCTCGTTTGTAAGAAGGTTCCCGTTTATGTCCTTACACATATCAGGCTGTGGCACGTGGCCCTTACGTGAACGGTTTAACTTCTCATAGAACTTTCGTGTGTTATTAGCGCGGTACAGTTGCTCCGTCTCTTCACGGTCTCGATCTTCCTGCTGGCGCTTTTTCCTCCGGAAAATCGAGTTTTGTCTGTTCCGCGCCCGTTTATAACGTGCCTCGTTCGCCCTCGTGCAGTGTTACGGCAATCTCGCCCATGCTGCATTCTTCTCTTCTACTAACTGCCCACATTCGCCGTCATACCAGTCGTTTTTCAGATCCGGGGACACCGTGCCAAGTGCAGCGGTTGCTGTGCTACCAATGGCGGATCGAATATCTCTCCAGCCATCTTCAAGAGACGCTGCGCCTAGCTGCTCTTCCGTTGGGAGTGCCACTTCCAGCTGCTGCGCGTATTCTTGGGCTAGTCTACCGTCTTCTAGTCGGGCAATGTTAAACCGCGGCGTCCGACTTCGACGCGTGTTGTACACCGTCGAGAGTTTTGTCGAGTTTCGTTGCATACTGCAACGAGGTAGTGGTCGGATTCAATATTCGCACTGCGGTAAGTGCGGACGTTCGTGATGTCGGAGAACAATTTACCGTCGATTAGAACGTGGTCGATTTGGTTTTCCGTTTCTTGGTTAGGTGATCTCCATGTGGCCTTGTGGATATTTTTGCGGGGAAAGAAGGTGCTTCGGGCTACCATTCCGCGGGAGGCTGCGAAGTTTATGCATCGTTGACCGTTGTCATTCGATACGGTGTGTAGACTATCCGGTCCGATGACCAGTCTATACATTTCCTCCCTTCCTACCTGTGCGTTCATGTCACCGATGACGATTTTGACGTCCAGCAGTGGGCATCCATCATATGTCTGCTCCAGCTGTGCATAGAACGCTTCTTTCTTGTCGTCGGGTCTCCCTTCGTGTGGGCAGTGCACGTTGATGTTGCTGTAGTTGAAGAAACGGCCTTTAATCCTCAGCTTACACATCCTTGCGTTGATTGGCTGCCACCGAATCGTCACTTTCTCAGCACTATGAAGCCGGTTCCCAGCTCGTTGGTGGTGCCACAGCTTTGGTAGAAGGTAGCCGCTCGATGCCCGCTTTTCCACACTTTCCGTCCTGTCCAGCAAATCTCCTGCAGCGCCACGACGTCGAAGTTGCGGGGATATAATTCATCGTAGATTATCCTGTCGCAACCTGCGAATCCTAGCGACTTGTAGTTCCATGTTCCAAGCTTCCAATCGTGATCCTTTATTCGTCGCCTAGGTCTTTGCCGATTATATCGAGTCTCATTATCTCTTATATTGTTCGTTATTATTGGTTTTCCAGGCGGCTTATTGGGCCTGCGCAAACCTCCTGTCTGGTCGGAGGGCCGTCGTGTCAGGGCTGTTTAGCGTCCCACCTAACACCAGGACTTGGGCTTGTGCGCTTTGTGCGGCACACGGTCGCTTTGGTGGGGCCTACTTGCGGATACATGCAGCTTTTTATAGGAATTTATCAGGGCCCACTGTCAAACCGCACCACATCCTAGGCAGGCCCCACAACTCGCAGATGGCCTGGGGAGGGATCGTCAAGCCCTTGGACATAGTCCCTGCTGCCCGCAGAGCTTGCCTAAGATGTGATATGGTAAAGCTGTATGTATTAACATGTACCTAGGTCCTACCGAAGCGAACGTTTTTCGCTCAAAGCACACTAGCTTAAGGCCTGTTTTTGGGAATATTTCCATTTCTTTAGATTTTTTGGAGGAAATCCCTAAGAATTTGCATTCCAAGTTCTTTAAAATCTCTTTAATGAGTTTTAAGGCAAATTATCTGGAATTCCGACGCGTAATGCTCATGTATTTCTAGGAAAAAAGTTCTGTTTCTTTTGAAACTTCTTCTTCTGAGTTTCAAAGCTTGTTCCCTCAATTAATGTTTTCTTTTTTTTGCACAGTAAATTGCTTTAGATTTTGTTACAGATATATTAATGAGTGTTCCAAGATATAAGAATTCGTCGACACTTTCGAATCGCATTCCATTATTTTCCATTTTGGGATCCAGGTACCTTGTTTTGACAGAGTTTATGATCATCCATACTCTTGCAGCTCCGGTTAAGGAAAAAAGTCCTCTTTCACAAAATAAGCCAACACATTAATGCTGTCCAATGAGCAGCTCGAAGTAGCTCGAAGTTGTTCCCGTCCTGCTCGTTCTTTTTTGTCAACAAACGGGCATGAGCGTGACAGGAACAACTTCGAGCTACTTCGAGCTGCTCATTGGACAGCACTATTGACTCACATTCAACTCCTATAGTGTTCGTTCTGATAGCCTTTGTAAAATAAAAATAATCAAAAAACGGAAACTCATTATTTATGTTTTATTCGCTAATATTTTTCATTAATCTTCATAACGAATTCCATACAAAGTAGCAGTACCGTGAAGCTCCGTCATTGGTTCGCGGCTGCTAACAGTCACTATGAAACCTTCCGGTAGGGTTGGAAAAGGTGAAGCTTCGAATGTTCCAAGATTCTGCAAAATGAAACAAAATGGAAATTGTATATTCAAATGTCTTCCTAGAGGCTGTACACCTATATTATCCTTACCGTTAGTGAAACGGTAATATTTACGTATGTAATTTTAACCTTTTCAATTGGACTAATCAAATAATCAAATCTGAGTGCCATTAGTTCGGGTTCCTCAAAAGGACCCTTCTTGGCGTTTAAAGTATAAAGTTGAGGATCAGCTACGAATTGAAAAAAAAAATATTATAAATTTTATAATAAAAACACATTTCCGAAAAACTCACTCGGCGGATAAACTCCAAGGCCGATGCTATAATTACCAGATACAAGCAATATGCCACTCCAACAAAACAAAACAATCCATCGCAACTGAAGTTCCATCTTGAAGTATGTGATTGTAACTGTTACTTGGGACACATCCACGATAAAGCCCTATCAATTTTATTATCATGATTGATAACAAATCATAAAACATGCGTTACATCAGTTGGATACCGATAAGTACATCTGTTTCATTACCCTATGGTGACGACATCCGTAAACCGTATCTTCACCATCGTGAATCACTGTATTCAGGGATTAAGATTTGTTTTTGGGGCTTCGATTGCAACCAATTATAAAATTGGCGAGCATAGAAATATGTATGTATTAGTGTATGTAGTAAGCATAAAGAATAACGATCGTTACCGAACAACGTGGAATGTCGGGGAATGACGGGTACCTAACCGACAGGAACTCAAACCTGGGTTTAAGGGAATTCTTTAAAACAAAACCAAATGTATTGTTTTATAGCATAAACTGATAAACATGTTGATTAATCTGTTTATAACCATAAAGTTAATACAAGAAGTAATACTCTCCCTTCTCTATATAGGACGGCTTTGTGCTTGTTGGTTCGGTCGCTGGGCAGCGGTACTGGTCGTCTATGCTGAACTTGGATGCCACAATCACCTGCGGAATCTGGACACCGGACGACCAGCAAGTGTATTTCGGTACGACACAGGGCCAGATCATCGTGATGGATGTGCACGGGGCGATGGTATCGCAAGTTCAGCTCGGTGCGGACACTGGAATCACTTCAATGGCGTGGTCATGCGAAAAGTTCAAAATGGAGGAAGGTGAAGACACAGAACCAGGAGTGACGAACGCTTGTAAGTGTTGATAGAAATATAATTTTAGGGTTTTGCTAATACTATAAATTCTCATTGCCAGCCAAACGCTCTTTTGTCCTAGCTGTAAGCTTCCAGAGTGGGTATATCTATTTGTTGAAATCCTTCGACGATGTTTCTCCTTGTCACATACATACGGGGATGAACGGAAATATAGGATTTGTGATGGAATGGAGCAATTCTCGTGAATTGCTGGCGGTAGCCGGTAGTGAGGTGGTCTCAGAACCACAACCAAGTGATACAAATGGTGTAACAGTTTACAAGAATATTCTCAAATTTTACACTGAGTCGGGCAATCTTCTTTATTCAGCCAACATACCTTGCACTACGGTAACTCCCATATCGTTTCGCATGATAAAACAGATTTTAAGCTATAAATGATTCTCATTACAGACTCCAGTATCTGCCCTAACGTGGGGTCACAACGACAAACGGATATTCATTGCGACGGGGACTCAAGTTCACATAGCATGGATTTCCCGGCGAGTCGCCTCCTTACAGCTTTTCTGCCGGCTACAAGTACAATCTTCATTGAACTCAGAAGCAATGCTGCCCAAATTGCCCCTACCTGGACGAATCAAAGCGCTGATAGGCAATCTCTTCGCGCAAACCATACGGGTATGTCATTCACAAGTCTAGTCTTTGGCATCTATAATCATTTTTATGTTACAGTGTTGTGTTCCCGATTTGAAATATCTGCGAGAGTTTGTATCTCGACCGCCGGTATGCTCCACCCGGTTACACTGTACGATGATTCGGCACGACGAAGATGCGAATCAAAGTTCTGGTACCTGTTATACATTGTATTTGGAATTTCTTGGTGGTTTAGTTCCATTGCTCAAAGGAAAACGAACGTCAAAAATTCGTCCGGAGTTTGTGATATTCGATCCACAGATTGATGGTAAGCACTCTTTACTCTACCGTCGAGTAGCTAATTTAGTAATTTTATTTCGTTCACAGAAACTTCCCCTTTTGTTACCTACTCATCAGATTCAACTATTACCACTTCGAAAAGTTCATCAGCTTCGAGTCATTCTACGAGTGGAACCACAGGAAGATCGGACAGTTCGGAAAGTGACATAGAAGAAGGTTGCCGTAAGTTTAATAATTCCTGTACTACAAAATTACTTGCGCAACTACAAAGCAATATCATACTGAAGGTTGCTAGGTTTAATTCTTACACTTATTAGAATTAACTTTATTGCAGGGTCACCACGGATGTCCAGGAAACGGAAAGCACGAACTAAAAAGCGCCATCCGAGTAGTAGTGATCGTTCACCAAATCAGAATTCTGATTCTCCTGAGACCAACGAAGAATTAGCGTATTTAGATACGCTACCGGAGGTTTGTTACAATAGTTAAAATAAATTTGAAATAGACACTCACTAATTGCCTTCTTTTACAGCATGTCAAATTGGTGGAAGTTACGTCTAATATTTGGGGAACTAAGTTCAAAATTCACGGCCTGGCCAAAACCCTTCCAGCAAATCTGGGTCAGGTTACTTATAAAACTTCATTACTTCATCTGCAACCGCGCCAAATGACCTTGGTGATCACGGAACTTCGGGATGATTTTCCAACCGGTCCTGATCCAACCTTCAATCCTAACATATTTTCTGAAGACGAAGAAGAACACAATCAAACGCATTCCGGTTCCACTAGTCGCAAACTGGTAGAATCAGCACCACCAATAGCTCCGATGTCGCCACGACCAAATCGATTTCCTTCGCGACCACGACGTCAAACGCCTTCTTTGCTTGCATCCGCATCTAACGGTCGGCCGCCCCTGCCCCATCTAGGACCACTGGCACGTGCTGAATCTTACGAAGATGATACCGATTGCGCAGAAGTAGGAGAGCCATCACGAACCGTTGCCACGCCTCCCCGTCAAGGCATTAGCTATTCTAGCTTAGTTAGCCAATGTAGCAGACCATCATCTGCGTCTAGTAGCCAATCACGTGTTGCCATATCTCCCCTGTATTGTGAAGGATCCGTTCCAACGTTGCAATCGCCGAAAAATGCGGTCGCTCCTAGTGATATTATTTTCGATAGGCCACCTGCCGGACAAACTACCCTTATGAGCTATTCGAGTAACACGGATTACGTTAACAATGTTGTTCAGGTCAAAAATGCCCTAATGTCCTCGGATCATACTCGTACCAACAATCAATCTCATGTCAACCCCGTGCCGTTGAATCTTAATCTCAACCTAGAGCGGATAGAAGCCAAATCCAGTAGTAATAATAGTAATGGTTGCAATAGCAATAAAGAATCGTCACATTCTACCACGAGTAATGGAAGTAAACATGGAACTCCGAAGAAGCAAAACTTGAAGTACATCGACGAAGAAACTCCGTCTACCTCTGCAACGCCAGTGGTTCCAGAACCCAGCACGAGTGCAAACAGTAACAACAACTGCAATAACAACGCTTCTGGCGCTACTATGAAACGCACTCCGACCGTAATTTCAATGACACCGGTTGTAGCAAGTGGAATTCCAGATTCAATCACCCGTAGCTGTAGTGTAGGTTATCTAGATAATATGGAAATCGTTCCAAGTGATGCAGTTCTTTCGATGATGCGGAAGGAAACTCCTTATAAACGGTTGGTCTTAGTAGATAAGAAGCGACAGAAAAAGTACCGGCGAAACTTCGATGATCCTAAGAAAGCCAAACTTCGCCAGGGTTGTAAATCCAAAAGTTTAGACTCGTGTGACATATTGCAGGATTCGCCAAATCTAAATCGTGACCTTATTAATCTGTTCCGTCAGATGCCGAAAGTGAGTGAACTATCAGAGAATGAGACTGAATACTCTTCGTCAGATCAGGTTGATCGCGTGCGTCCACCAAACGCTTCATCTACTATTGGATTATGTTCTACATCCACGTCGAAACGAAGGCCATCGATGAAATTTCCGGGAGTAACTGGGCCAAGTTTACCAATCTCCAAAACACCTATTCTGAATCGAAAGGAGAAGCCGAAGTCTTGTTCTATTTGTAAGATGATTTCTCCGACGGTTAATTCCACGGAAACCATATGCGTCAAATGTCGAAAAAATGGCGGAGCTTCTACTTCTGTAGGAGTGGATAAAGAGAACAATAGTATAGAAGACAGCCAGAATAACATTTACGTAGATATAATAAGCACGAAGCCTCCGCAAGCTCCACCTAAGGCAAAGCGGTCAATACTTGAGCAATACATTTATTCTGTTTATAGCAATAACGGAGATTTGGTGCTGAAAGATGCTTCCAGTGGAACGAGCGGCGCAAAAAACTCTACTGACAAGAAAAATAACAACAGTAATGGAGACACCAATGGATCCTGCAGTACGCCAAAATCGAAGATGAGAAAAAATTTTGAGATAGTTACAAGTTTTACCGACAGTCCTTTGTTTAATCGAAGACATCGTTCCTTGAATCGTAACGATTCTGCAAAATTACAGAGTGAAAACAATACTCCAGTAATGAGTCGAAAGTCTGAGACGAACAAAAACGAAAATAGTGAAGGTCGCAAAAGTAGACGTAAGGAAGAATCACCTCGTCGGCACCGGCGCAACGATAGTTGTCCAGGACCTAGTCTGGAGAACAACAACAGCGAAGGACCGCTCCTTCAACCTGTAGAAATAACTCCGGTTGAGCAGAAGGCTTCAGTATCGCTGCATACGCAAGCTTTGACGACCCTTGAAAACATCATCAGCCGCCTGCGTGATCTGGACGAGGGTCGTCTGACGCCGCCATCTTCTCCGTCGAATTCCCGTTTACCACGTAGCTCACCTGCTTCGCCTGCGCCCAGTAAAAAGAGCAAACGTCATCAAAGTGCTTCGCCAATAAGACACATATTGAATTCGCCGCTGCTGAATCGACGACAGCGGAAAAAGCAGCACACCGAAAGCTCCGATGATGAAAGCCACCTGTTGAACCCAACGGACGAAAGCAGCGGGGGTAGCGGAAATAATAAGCAGTACCGCGACTTGGAAACATTCCAGAAAGCGCAACTGAGGCAGAAGGTGAGATTTCAGAGTTTTTATTTACATAGCTTTTTTAATTTACCCGGTCGGATGTACCTATTCCAGTTTTCTGCATCTCACCTACCTACCAAGAAGTTGTTCTGAAATTCTTGAAAATTCAATCGATTCTAGGAATATCTAAATTGTAACCTAAGTTGCCTGTAACCGTATATTTGTCCCATATTTGCTGAGTTTCATATTCATATGCGATTACAGGCAGTAAACCGCATTGTTATCTTCGATTTCGATTCTTCGCCAGTGCATGACAAAATTTTATGAAATTATTGGATAAAAATGATTACAAAATATAACAAATATTTATGGAAAACCATCTTTTATAATATTACAGCTGAAACGAGGTAAAATCGAGCCAAATGGAGTGACCAGTTCATTTCAGCCCCAGGCACCGGTTAGGAGAGAGTTTGTTATGCACAACAAGGCTCCTATGTGGAATGAAAATAGTCAAGTGTATCAACTGGACTTTGGTGGGCGAGTTACGCAGGAATCGGCTAAAAATTTCCAGATAGAATTTCGCGGCAAACAGGTGAGTAATAAAATATGCAAGACAGTGTGTAACGGAATACAGAAGATCTCCTGTTTTGCACTGTAGAGTTGTTTGGCTTTCGCCAAGCCAGTTTTTAAATTAGGTCACTTTCAAAAAAGTTAAGGAAATGCATCAATTTTTTTGGAAATTTTCACATCCGGAAAAAATCTGTTCAGATCATCACTCTCAGTGACAATGAAGCTGCTAATGTGATGCTTTCGTTTTTGAAAAAAAAAATTCGCAAGGGGGGATTCTTGGCAGAAAAACAATGTTTTTTCAATAAATTTGGAACGCAATAACCGATCGGGCCAATTTTCAATAGAAAACAACTAGACCGCAATCCGCGTCGACTGCAACTTGTTGCTAGCAAATCGAATTACACCCGATTCTGTTTTTACACGGATTTTTTTTACACGGCCGTGTAAAAAAAATCCCATACAAAATTTTTGCAAAGTTGCTCCATTTTGCTTGATTCGTCGAGAAATCATAAAACTTTTTTTACACGGATTTTCAAAATTTGAACTGAAAACTTTTTTTACACGGAACGCATCCCCCGTGTAAAAAAAGAATCGGGTGTATTGCTAAGTACCAAAAAGTGTATCTCACATTTTTGTACACACACACATACATACACACACACACAGACATCACCTCAATTCGTCGAGCTGAGTCGATTGGTATATAACACTATGGATCTCCGAGCCTTCTATCAAAAGTTCGGTTTTGGTGTGATCCTATAGCCTTTACGTATACTTTGTATACGAGAAAGGCAAAAAGGAAGTCGATAGAGGCCGCTAGGAATCTCAAATTGGGCTAGTCACCAACTCCAGATGGGATCCTAAACCTTATCCTCAAACATGCAATACTTACTGAATCGGGTATGTTTAGGGGTTGCGTACAACGCTGTCTCAACGAAGGTATTATCCTAGACCTTTGGAAACGACAGAAACTGATGCTACTCTTGAGGCCCGGGAGAATCTTCAGCATATAGACCAATCTCTCGACACGACTGATAAGTTGTTAATTTTTTTTGTCCTTTATTTAGGTGTTTTTTTAATCTTAAAATTGAGTTCAACACCATAAATTGTTAAAAAGTTGATCTAAAACAGGCTAGAGGTTTACACCGAAGGAGTTGATGGCTTGGCCAACGACTTGTTCTGTTTCCGAAAGAGTCGATCGTCCACGAGCTGTCTGGCCAGATTCCATTTCTCAATACTTAAAGAAGGCCTCTCTTAAATGGCTCCTTCTTATGCTCTCGCATGAAGCAATACCGTTTCAGTACGACTTTTTACATGCATTTAACGTACATACATATTTGAGTTTTTCCGCAAATTTATTTATTAACAAAATTAGTATAGAAAGAACTAAAAAGTTGTTGAAATATTTTTTTATGTCTTAGGCCGTCCAAACTATTCTGGAGTACATATCCTCGAATGCATCAGACAATATCTCTAGAATCAAAATGTCCAAAGCTGAGAATATGTCCAAAAATATCTATGTGATCATGAAATTTTCGAGTTTTGAATTAACGTAACCTATGTTAGGGTCTCCAAAATGGGCTGGAGTTCAGAACATTCGATCTATCCGATCAACCAAGTCCTGAACGATGTATCCGTGCATTGCTGAACATTTGAGCTGGTTCATTGAGCCGATAGAATTTCATTCATTATGTTTACTAGCTACTACAGATCTTTTAGGTTCTCCAAAACGCCCGGGAGTTCGAAAGATGTGATCTACTCGATCAACCAAGCCCTGAACGATGTATTCGTGCAACGCTAAACATCCCAGCGGGTCCATTAAGTCGATGGGATTTCACTCATATTTTTACATACTACTGCTGTAACAGGCCTTTCTGGTTCTCCAGAACGTCCTGAAGTTCAAAACATGCGATCTACCCGCTCAACCAAGTCCTGAACGATGTATCCGTACTAAACATCACAGCAGGTTCATTGAGCCGATACGATTTCATTCATTATTTTCACAAGTTACAATAGGCCCTCCATGATTCGATGTTCTACGACTCGATATCGACTCGTGGAAGCAAATGATGCCATACTAAAAATGTTTTCCCGGTTACTCTGATGGTTGTTTCGAATAATTTTCCAAGGAACTTCTGTTCCACATCTCGATACATGCTTGAGTCAATGGCGACTCATAGAGGATCAACTGTATTATAGACGCTTTTTGTGGAGCTCGGATCATGTGATCTATCCAATGCATCAATTTATGAATAATGTATAAAATCGGAGACGAGCCAGCCTCGGGCTGAAAGTCTCTTTAATAAAGACACAAAAAAAAAAAAAAAAAAAAAAAAAATAATGTATAAAATGATATCCCAGTAGGTCCATTGAGTATCCATACTAACTGCTGCAGACCTTTAGGTTTCCCAAAACGTCGTGCAAACCTTAACGATGAAATACTTGATCATCTATGCCTGTGAACGCAGAATAAATCGCAGATAACCCTCATTCTCATTGTGCATCATGACTCAAAATCATTTTTAGGTACCTTGGTCATTGGATTTCATGTTCATGGAAAATATGATAATATGCTTATTACATCAGATTGGGCAAATGCCGATGATGAGGATATTGCGAAAGTCTTTATTGATCTGATGTTAACCTCAATATTATTTTGGTGTGCATCGTATTCACGAAAATTGGGTGTGCATGATACATTAGAGTGGTTAAAAAATCGATTTTGCTCCACAACGCTCATCTGATCCTGTATCATGTTCTGGGTGTCCTCCGAAAATTTGAACTGGTTTGGATAAAAACTGATTTAGCACAAGCCATTTCAAGTTTGCATGCAAATTAGTATGGGGAAATTTATTTATTTTTTTTTGGAGTACCTTGAGCATCTCGTATTCAAGAAAATTGGGTTTGTATCATGCGTATATGCTTATTGAACCGGATTGGGTGTACACCGACGATGAGGACATTGCCAAAGCCTTGATTGATCCGGTAGGTACCGTGGGTTGAACTCGAGAACGTTTTGGAGTACCTTGAGCATCTCGTATTCCTGAAAATTAATCACAGGCATAACGTTCAGAATGGCTTAACTTGTCTGAGTGTTCAGAACTATCAAACAATGTGATTTAGAATTCAAACATGTCAGATTCATTTGCATGCTCTCAGAAGCGAAATTTTTCCAAGGTTTCGGATATCCGGGTTATGGTATATCTCTTTTCTGTGAGTTTATACAGTCATTCTAAAACGCTGGGCATATATGACCCTACTGCCGCTGTTGTTGTTCAATACGCCACTATCGCTGCCAATTTGTAAATTGGACTTGTCCTGTTGATGATTTTCTTGGGGTTCGCACTCCTCAGTATAGAAATCTCACCGGGATACACTAAAACCTCCAGTGCACTTTGATGATTGTTCTTCGCTTTCTCTTATTCTTCCTGCTTCATGTAACCAATGGCTGGTTCAAGCCTCTTGCTCCTCCGATATCAATTTTCGATGTACGTATGCTCGTACGCCGCTATTATATTAATTATCGAGTTAAATATTAGAAAGAAAATTGAATTTATGGGAATTGGCATCAAGTTACTCTTTACCATTATATTTATTTTCATAAATGGATGACGCACGACGTTAGATTTCATCGTGCGACCAAATTGTCATTATTATTATTATTATAGAGTTTTGGCACTTCCTCAGCAAGCGTGCTGGGAATTTTCACCTACCCCGGGCAATCTGAATGCCAAAGGGGATTAGGCTCTGTGGATCTCATTCGCCGGTTGACTTAAAATCCTATAATAAACGTTTGCACCGGATGTATTAGTTATGGTGGTTCAGGAATCTTCTTACGATGCTGCAAGTTCCAAGAACCACTGTCTTTTGGATGCTATGGAGGTTATGAGATAGTTCCAGCTCTCCTAAGGATCTCAGAAGAGATTTCAGGACTATTCCGGTAGCTGAGATAACAACCGGAATTATACGCACGTCCTCCAGGTGCCACATCTGCTTCAACTCCTCCGCCAAGTCGTGGTACTTCGTTATCTTGTTGGAGAATGTTGTTTGGACATTATGGTCTAGCGGTACAGCAATGTCGATGAGGGTTACCCGCTTCATCCTTTTGTCGTAGACCACAATATCGGGCCGATTGGCACGAATGAGGACATCCGTTATGATCTCGCGATCCCAGTACAGCTTCACGAAACTATTTTCCAGAACCGGGACAGGCACATATTTGTAGTAGGCGACAAACTGGTTAACCAAGTTGTGCTTTAAAGCAAGCTGTTGGTGCACAATCTTGGCTACTTCGTTATGACGACCGAGATAGGCTGAATCAGCTAAGGCTGAACACCCGGACACGATATGTTCGATCGTCTCTCCTACTGAATTGCACTTCCTGCAGCGGTCCTCCACGTTTTCGTGCAATATATAGTGCCGATAGTTCTTCGTCGCAATTACCCGGTCCTGGATGGCTACCATGAATCCTTCTGTTTCCGAGAAGAGTTCACCCCGCACCAGCCACGTATTCGACGCCGCTTTGTCGATATATTCCAGCTCCAGTTGATGGGGGTGCGTCCCATGTAACTCCTTCTGCTTCCACGATGCGATCATCTCGTCGACAGATTTGATGTCGCAATTCAGCTGATAGTCCTCCTGCGCCAGATGCAGGGCACTGAATCCGTGGTCAGCTTCACACACAGCGCGATAGATTTCGTGGCGGTTCTGGCTTTCCACGAAGTATCTTCGCAACTGCTGGATCTGAGAAACACATAGTGTTTGTATATCGGTGACGCCTCTTCCTCCTACTGTACGTGGCAGGGTGACTCTCTCAATGGACGATTTTGGATGACGCATGCGATGCTTAGTGAACGCCACTCGTACTGCTCGTTCTAACGCCTCCAAGTCAGTCTTGGTCCACTTCACCACCCCGAAACTGTATGTCAACAAGGGCACAGCAAACGTGTTTATCGCCTTTACCTTGTTGCCGGCCGACAAGAGGCTCTTCAAAATACCGTTGACACGATGCAAGAACTTTTCCTGCAGCTCTTTCTTGATCGTCGTATGGCGAATTCCTTTCAGTTGCAGGAAACCTAGGAACTTGTACGTTTCGCCTTCAACCATGTTTCGAATCTCCTCCTGTTCGTTGACGCGGAAACTGTCGGCATCCACCAGGTGACCCCGGTGTAGATGTATGGATCGACATTTATCGATACCAAACTCCATCCGGATGTCGTTGCTGAATACCGTTACAAGCCGCAGAAATTGATGCAGCTTCTCCACAGATTCCGCAAACAGCTTCAAGTCGTCCATAAAGAAGGTGTGGGTAATGTTTGTACTCCTTTCCCCACTCTTCAAATGATAGCCATAGTTGTGTTGGTTGAGTGCTCTGCTAAGAGGGTTCATGGCAAGGCAAAACCATAGAGGACTAAAGGTATCGCCTTGGAATATGCCCCTCCTGATGCTGAGAGTCCTGGACCGTAACACCTTTTCTCCGTCGGTAATGTGTAGGGATGTGCTCCACATCCCCATAGCGTGCTGCATTAGCCTGATGACGTTACCGTCTATCTTATACAACTGCAGTACCTTAAGAAGGTACGAGTGAGGTACTGAGTCGTATGCCTTTTATAGTCGATATACGCCATGCTCAGGTTTCTTTGCTTGTGGGTGGCCTGCCCAACAACGACTGCATCAATGATGACCTGATCCTTGCAGCCTCGTGTGTTACGTCGACAACCTTTTTGTTCCTCGGTCATCAGGTTGTTGACGTCGCAATGGTTCTGCACCCTCCTCGCTATTACCGATGACAGCACTTTGTACAGACTCGAAAGGCACGTTATTGGTCTGTACTTGGCTGGGTTCAAAGTGTTCCGATCCTTCGGCAGAAGATAAGTGACACCTCTAGTGATGAATTCCGGTAGCTGCCCGGGGTTATCTAGTACCGTGTTGAAGCATTCCGCCATCCGCCCATGGACCGTTGTGAGTTTTTATACCAGAAATTATGCACAAAATCGGGTCCTGGTGCAGCCCAATTCCTGGTATACCGAGTAGCCTCACGTATGTCTTGGGCGGTCACGTTGATAGCGGTCATGTCTCCAATTCCACCACAATATTGCTCTTCTTCTGCCATCCACACCCCGTCGCCGTTGTGTATGACGGGGTTCTCCCATAGATTGGACCAAAACTGCGTGACTTCTCCAATCTCCGGAAGGCCCTCGCCAAAGTCGGCTTTGTCGTTTCGGATGTGGTTGTAGAACTCCCTTTCGTTGATGTTGAACATTCGATTTTGCTCCTTCCTCTTCGAACATTCTCCATAACGTCGCAGTCGCTTAGCAAGAGCACTCAACCGCTGTACATGGGTGTCGAGGATCTCAGTTATGTTCGCCTCGGTGAGATCACGGAGTTCTGTGGGTTTCACAATCTCAGCAACATTCCGAACTAGCCTGGTTGATCGATTCCCCTTCTTGTACTGTGTTAATCGACCAACCTTTGACCGCAGTGTGGCGATGCGGGTCTCCAGACGTCGCATCCACGCGGGTTTTCGTGCTTTGGCGCGTGCGCGTCCATCACTCTCACCTTGTGGGCGCGTTCGCAATCCCAACGTTCTTACAACAGCCACTGCAGCCGAATACACGATAAATTGCAGCTCCTCAAGGTTCTCCACGGTTTCCAAGTACTGTGGCAAAATATCCTGGTTAAGGATGCTTACTGTACTCGTCAACCGATAGGAGTACTGCAACTTGGGTATCCGGTGTCGGGACATGGGGTCTGTCCCACGGAACTGTGTAACTGCTGTGCCCATATGATTAGCTAGTTCGTCCTTTAATTGCTGTCGTTGCAATTCCACTGTTGGTCCTGGAGCGGCGGGTGCAATCGAATCGCGACGGTTACTTGCGATTGATGCATCCAACCCAACAGAACTCCTTCTCGACGTATCGCTCGATCTTGCCTCCTCCTCCTCTCCTAATTCCTCTGCACTTCCCGCTTGATGTACTCTACGTCTTCTGGAGTCAGCATATTATGTGACATAATAGCTCTCTGGCGTGTGTACAATTTGTTCTGGTCAAGCTGGGGTGCAAACCGAGGGAACCTCTCATTGAACATCTCCAGCATCGCCGGTCTGCCGGACATATCCGTCTCCATCCTGGTGCAAACGTAGTAGCAACGGATCACGTACTGATTCATCTCCCTTGTCCACATGATCCGTTGCCGTCGGCGGCCCGCTAACGTGAGTGATTGACGTCGATCAACCACAGCAACATCAGCAGGTGCAGCATTGCCTTGGTGATTTCTTCTGCTGCCGTTTCTGTTTTGCCTTGTCGGCACGGGCTGAGCCTGATGACTAGAGGGTCGCTGTTGCACCTCTCCTTCCTCTAGCCGCTGGCCGCTCGCTCTGTCCCCCGTTCCAGGACCAGCTCCAGTAGGGGCTCCCTCCTCGGGCAATCGCATGGGTGGTATTGTTCTTGAGCGTAACTCCATATTTGGGTGTGCTTTCATTCCCGGAAGCTACGGGTTCTGTAAAGTTATTTAATTCTTTACAGTGCTAAATAGCTAGGTTCAAGCGCCAGTGCTCGCCCGAGGGTGGTTTTTCATTGGTGCTTAGGAATTGGGCCTTCAGCTCCCACCTACTCGAAATGGTGGTTTTTCATGGACGCCCAGGGTATTTCACCTGAGCTCCCACCTATAAATTAATTATTATTATTATTATTATTATTATTATTATTGATACATTCATCGGACAATTTTGCCTACATGAACACTTATTTGCTAAAAAAATAGTAGAATAAAATTAAACGTCATGACGACATCAAAGAACGAAGACTTACATTCATGTTCCTACTATTTGTTTTTTGAGACGCCATTATGTTTTTAACCAGTTCGGCTATAATGACGTGCACTCAATTATGTGAAGAAGTGAAACCATCATAACTTTTGGCTGCGCGACTATATTCGTGGTATGCATGCGGCGCAAAGAAACCAAATAGGTGTTGCGTCGAGCAATGTTATGGCAAAGACTATAGTGCTGTCCAATGAGACCTTGAAGTACCTCGAAGTTTCTCCCTGTCCTGCTCATGCCCATTTGTTGCAAAAAAGAACGAGCAGGACGGGAACAACTTCGAGCTACCTCGAGCAGCTCATTGGACAGCATTTATATTTCGCTTTTTTCACACGACGAGAATGACTATTGTCCGCCTTCCTGTAGTAACCATCTTTTGAGTATTTGTAGCTTAAAGACGTTGTACAACCCTCAGGCATGATGCCGAAACTGTTTTGTTGCCCACAATCAGCAGTAGGGTAGGACGGGGTAAGATGAGCACCCTAAGACTCATACTTAATACCTTCTCAGCAAGCTGATTCTCTATATTACAATACGATAGTTTTTAGTTTGATGCATCTTATCTAACATCTAGACTAGAAAGCGAATTATTCTTTCAATGATTGAAAAATAGACTTATTGATTTCTGAAAAGATGAAATAAAAAGACGGATGGCAGTATCACAGATAATAACATGATTGTTTTGGTTACATTGAATATGTATATTAACGATGAAGCATTATCTCCATATTAAAAAAACAAAGAATTTGTAACAAAAGTAATAGTTATGTAAATATTTTTCATATTGTTTACATATTGTAAATATAATCACATTGAAATAATAAATGAAAAGCATGATCTTTGGCTGACGAATAAAAACTATGAATGCGCCTGAAAGCTGGAAAGCTAAAATAAAGTTGCGATACTAAACGGAACAGCACTAACTTGTACAACAAAGACATTATTTTTTTAATCAACGCATAAATGTTCAACTTTCCCAAAATATTGAGGGGGCGAAAAAAAAAATTAATGTTATTTTTTTTGTTTTTATCTTGATACAATATATATCATTGATAGACCATAAATGTGCCTTCAAGAGTATTTTAAATAAAAATACGAGCATATATCTCTACCGGCATAAATATTCTATATCCTATCCTTGCAGATTCCGTCTAAGCTTCTTAGCAATATATGCCCTACCTATTTCCATCCAAATCTAAATATTTCGAAAACTTGCGAAGGTAGTCCCAACCTTTTTGACTCATGGTTCCATTGCAATCCCAGTTTCATCAACTGATGATATCAGACTGTCGAGATATTGAAGTCCTCCGATCGTCCGGCTACTGCAAAGTTTGTGGGCGTTTCCCGTTGACACTCAACCACCTGGTCATGTGGGGGTTAATGGACCCGCCGCAAAGAAGCACACATAAAAGAGCATCGCAGTACTGATATGACATTTCGTGTTCATTAGCCAAATCAGAGTCGTATAGATGTTCAAGTTATGGTACATGGTCAATCGCACCCACCAAGACCTTTTCGATTACGCTGAGAAGTAACAGTACAGATGGAATGCATTCTTGCCTCACATCAGCGACTACCCGAATGAGGTCAGACAAAGCTCTGACCCTATTTGAAAATACATTGCATCCCTGGGCGCCAACAAGATTTTTGTGATTCAGATAGACAAAACAGACAGCATATGGTCACCTCCGCCGACTGCCGATCGACCTTGGGGCCCCTTTAGATTTCCTGCTCGGATGGCTGCTTTTTGAAGAACGCTGGCTGAGACTTGAAGATGCTGTCCGAGGTGATCGAACCAACATTCCAACTTTCCAAGTCATTGATGCGATAAACTTCGGTTGCTGCAGTCATGTTTTCTTCATCGACCAGGATGTCCACCCATGCCAACCTGTCCTGTCTGCAACAACGCCCGACTCCCACTTACAGAGTACTTACATACCGTAGACGGGACTTGTACTCTACTCCTATGATTCTTCCCGTTCCTCAGCCTTTGATTCTATACGCTTCTCAATATCCAGTTGGGTGACTTCTGTAATCCATTCTATTCGCTGAGTGCGCAGCTCATCCAAGTTGATCTCGCCGGTTTCGATAAAAGTATTCTTCGCCGCCCACTTCTATTCTACGCTGCCACCTTCCAGAACATCCACTACCTGAGTTCCATATTCTTCAACTAACGATCTCTTCACTGCTGGATCTTCTGGTCGGTCTATGGTGAATCGACACCAGAGTGAATTCTCCCACCGCTGAATTCTGGAAATGCGTGGTCGGATCTTGCCAATTAAAAGATGATAGTCAAACGCGATGTCATCGCTGCGTTTATCACGGACTCAAGAAGCCGCGCTCTCCATTTTCAGGTGAACTATTTCCAGAGGAGCCAAATACTAATCCTGACAACTCAAAGCGGCTCTTGAGAAGTTGTTGGCTGCAGATGGGAGAAGCGGGAGCGGGTGGACTCCCCGGTCAACGATAATAGGAAAGCCGTAACAACCGGCGATACCGGCCTCCTAAGCGATATTTCACGATGTCTAATTGGAGTAAGGACAAATCCGTGGATGCCAGAGAAAGACGCGACATGTCAGTCACTCACCGATCCAACTGATCAGCTGAAACGTTGGCTCGACCACTTAGAACAACTTCTTCGAGTTTTGACGACTTATCCTAATTCAGATATAGGGTAAAGGTTGACAATTCTCCGACGGCAGCAGGTAAGATTCAGCCCGGATGATCATATGAGAACCATACTGTCATGATTTGCATCATCCTGGAGCAGGTCAATGAATTTCCGGAGTCCCTCCATTTGGTATTGATTGAGGGGCGTCCTTAGAAGCAAGGGAGGTCTAGACAAAATCCAGAGTTCAGTACAATATAATCGCTGTGAGGCAAGGCTGGATGTATTGTGTCTCTGGTACCCATAGTAATCGACGAAATCATGGGTCGCGCTAGTAGCCCACCACCATAGAGCATTCGTACTACTTCGACCCAGATGACGATACTGCAATACTAATGCAACAGTGGAGTAAACTGAATGACCTTGTTGAACGCTCCCCTCATCAACTTCAACAACACTGAATCATTGGATGTGAACAACTCCAACTCCACGGCAGCCGGGCGAACAATGGAGTAGGTCGAAAACCAAAGCCAGTCAATGTTGGGCGGCGGTCTAGGCA
Source organism: Armigeres subalbatus (assembly GCF_024139115.2). NCBI lineage: Eukaryota > Metazoa > Arthropoda > Insecta > Diptera > Culicidae > Armigeres > Armigeres subalbatus. Next base: position 122,378,242 of record NC_085139.1, read on the forward strand.
ATGCACCAAACCTCGAGTACTCAACTCTAACGTGAAATCTGTGATATTATGCGCCAATGATACTTGGTGCGTATTAGCAGAGATCACATAGATTTGCAAGTATTCATCAGTCGATGTCAAGCTCATACCTGTTGAGTCCCATTGACGATGCCATCGAAATCCGATATCAACAGTTAATCCGCAGAGAGACATAGGCCTGCCATACACCACGTAAGAGTGGAGACGGCGATAATTTCGATGGGTGATAATTTCGACGATTTTCGGTAAAAAGTTTACCGAGATTTCGCTAAACTTTACCGAATCATCGGTTATCGTTACCGAGATCTCGACAAAAAATCAACTTTACTGAGTTTCTGCAAAATATTGGAATTACCGTAGTAAAAAATATTACCGAGATCTTGGCTGTTAGAATCTCGGCAAAAACTTTGCCAAGGTCTACAAAACAATTAAGGTGTGCAGGACATCGTAGCAGGGGCAGACCTAAGATCTCCTGGCGACAAAGCCCTAACAGGGCCCAATTCAATGATGGAGATCTTTTACGTTGGCCCTATGCCCCCCAAAAACTGCTCAGAACACGAGAGTGAGTGTGTGACAATTGGATCCCAGTTTAAAAATACCACATGTACATGGAGCTGAGAAGGAATCCAATGCGCCATATGACCTATGTATTGTGTAACTTTGATTAGCTATTTTTACAAAGCAATAGAGATTTATTTTGAAACTGTTTGGAAGAATGTTTTATTTTTCATAAATCAATTGGAACTGTGACTCTCAAAAAGCAAGGTTATTTTCAGTGTATCGTACCTTTGCTTGGAGTAAGGTAAGCGAAAATCTGCAACTAGACGCCTGAGAAAACATCTAAGATCGTGTGGGGGTCGGGAAGTGCCCAGGCAGCAGTCGCTGTCTATGAGCCGAAATGACCTTCTTACGACTATACAGAAACCTCCGCAGCTTATCCGCGCGTGTTTCTTGTATGGGTGTGTTTTGCGTCCATTGCATCCTCTCTACGGGTTTGTCAGAGGTCGTATCTATGCCGCTAACAAGTAGCATGGCAAGCCAATAATTTTAAGATCGTGGGCATGCTGATATGGCGTTCTTCACCGATTCTACTTCAGACCAGGGTTGCCACATTTAAATCTGTATTTTTTCTGCAGAAAATCTTCATATCTGTATCTCAATTTAAAAAAATCTGTATTGAAAATCTGTATCCATCTAAACTTAATCAAAATAAACCGTCTAAGACGAATTAAGTACTGCAAAGATAACGAAAATTAACTGGTGGAATTAAATGGACAGTACTTAATTCGTCTTAGACGGTTTAATACATTCCACTAAAAAAGCTTAATATATTTTTCTTAATCAAAATGGTTTTTGATCAAACTTTGTTTTGAGAAAGATGTAAATTTGATAATTTGTGAATGAAATCTGTTTTGAGTCCGTCTTTAACTATTGTAGCCATGTACGCAACAACTTTAGTGGACCAACCACATTGCTCAGTCACACAAAACCCACTAAACAGAACCACTGATTCATTGTTTCTGGATATGTGAAAAAAGCTAGATCTGATTCTCTTTTATAATTGCTTGGGCTTTTTCTGAAACCCTTGTATTCAAATATAGTCTGAACATTTTACGGAGCATAATCTGGTTTCAAAACCGTTGATTTGCATGAATAAAAAGTAAAATATGCCAGAGCCAACATGTGCTGTCTTTTCAAATTAATATTTTGCTAATTTGAGAATGACCTTTCATAAGTCAGTTTGGCGAAGAATATAAAGTTATAAGCCTCAAATCTTATTGAAAACAGTTATTTTTTAATAGTAAATTATTTATATATTTTTTATTCAAATTTGCAGTACTGTACTCTTTAAAAAATCTGTAAAATCTGTAATTTTGCTAACAGTCTGTATATCTGTATATACAGATTCTTGGTCACCGCTCTACCCCAAAAATCTGTTAAATACAGAATAATCTGTATATGTGGCAACCCTGCTTCAGACGTCATCTAAGTATTCCGTATAGTTCGAGAAGTCTGCAATTCCGAGCATATGCAAGAGCGTCATGAAACAGCCATGTTCAAACAACACATCTATGATTTCAGAAGTACATCTGACCATTGATTCAACCAGTTTGAATTTCAGACTAAAACTTAAGCTTATAATTCTAACAGTACTTTGGTGTTATGGATTATGGAAAATTGTGGTTTTATGGATTCAACAGTTTACTCAGAGTTCATCAGCAAAATCAGCCCTTTTCTAAATAGAAAAACAGAAATTTCTACAAAAATAAGTTCCAGTTTTTTTTAATTATATAAAGTTTGTACTAAATTCACTACTGGATAAATATTTTACAAATATTCATATTCTTTGATTTTTCTAAACATTTTTTGCTATCATTTTCCATTAAAATTTAAAATTTCCCATGGAATAATTGAATTTTGGACTTTTTATCGTTTCACACTTAATTTATTTCACCGAGGCCGGCAAAAAAAATTGCCGAGAATCCAACAGCTGAGATTTCGGCAATAATCTCGGTGAAAGTTTGAATTACCGACAATTCGTAAACTGTATGAAACCCTCAGCTGTCAAAATTTACCGACCTGTTCGGTAATGCTTTGCCGAACAGCTCAGTATATCGTTATGCCGAAATTCAGTGCATTATTTGTTTGTTTTTTTCTTGTTTTTCAAAGTAAATAATTTTAAACACAAAAACATCGAAAATTTTTCTACATAAATATATTTCGATTTACTTCATACAAAAAGTGTTAGCATTTAGACCTTCTTTGATCAAAATTTCCCTTAGAATATGATGGTATTCTTACGGGAAGTATCTATTCACATTCTCAATTCCGTTGAAAATCCTTTTGAAAACGACTTGGGAATTTTTTCCTTCATCACGTACGAAAGACGGAACGTTGGAAGTAATTGTAGTCATGCGCGCTTCTTAAAATAAAAATGGCGGCTCATTTTCCAAGTTAAGGTGATTATAGAATGAAGCCCGTGGTGAATTTCAAATTCACCACACGTTTATCTGCATACATTTCCAAAAGCCCAAATCTGGCGTAATAGTTTTCGTACAGTGCCGAAACTCAAATCATGATTGTTCAGCATAACTAAGCAAACGATCTACCATTATTTCAGCCACATACGCGTTATGGTTCTTTCATCTCGTGCTCTTGAAAACAAATATTGGAAAAGCACGTGGTTTACAAAATGGCCGATTTCTGGCTTCATTCTATAATCACCTTAAATTTGATTCACAAGACTATTTTGCAAATCAATTTCTTTAGGTTAGAACTGGATTAATATTTTATTAGCTGTTCGAGTAAACACTAAACCCCGCACTGAGCACTGATGGCCATACCTGCAGCTGCTTCGCCATCTTCTCTAACATTGGTGGCACCCTACTTCACGTATCGGGAGCTTTATGTAGTCAACTGAAATGAAATAGTAATAATGCAATGTGGTTTATACTGACAGGAACGATGTTGATAGATGCTTTTGATAATATTTTAATTGTTTATTAATAGTAGTTGATTTCTCGCGCTTAGTTTCATAGGGGCGTAACTGTATTGATCGATTTCTCTTAATCGATTTTATATTTTGTAAATGACTCAATTGTTTCAAAAGCTACAACCGTGATTCTTGATTCGGATGCAAGATACAATCATCCTTTATCACATCAAACCATTAAATCATCGACAAACTATGTCAATTCAATACAATAATAAAAAGAAAACATCGACGAAGAGAAATCGATCAGCACAGTTACGCCCCTATGAAACTAAGCGCGAGATTTGTATATATTTGCATGTACTTACATTAAAATATTCCAAAGTTTGCTTCTATCTTGTTTTATCTCCATTTTCAAACACATGTCGTATCGAATAGCAAAGTAAAATTTTGACAGATTAGCTTTACCGAATTTCGGTCAGAAATTAAGTTTACCGGTCGCTATGGCAAATTTTATTGCCGAGTATTTGCAATACTGATTCTCGTCAGAAACCTGTCAATTTTCAACGAGATTTCAGTAAAGATAAGCTTTGCCGACCACACGGAAGAAAAAAAGTACTCAAAATTGAGTATTTTTAAACTTACTTTTGAGTTATTTTTTCTCTTCTCTTTCATCCACTCTTTCTTTTGTTGTCAAAAACAAAAGAGCTAAACAATCCAACGACGCCAGTTCAATACGGGAAGCCAATTTTGAGTTATATTACCTGAGGTCGAAATTGAGTGAATTAAACTTACATTTGGGTAAATAAATTTTCCGTTGGGTACTTTTTTAACATGGGAGTAAAGGCAAACTACTTCGACCCTACTTACTCAATTTTGGCTTCCCGTACGGATGTTCGAGGTTGGGTGAATTAAACTCACTATTGGGTAGTTTATTTCTTCCGTGCATGTTCGTTATTTCACTTTACCGAAATGAAATTTCGTGTTTAAGTGTGTTCCTTGTTATTTTTTTATTCACCCCCTACCACCCCACCCCCCACCTGTACATTCCAAAATCTGTCGGACATATAATAAATTTAATATTTGTATCGGCCTAATAAAGCTCAAAAAAATTGTTTAAATACGCTACCGGGCAAGATGAGCATCCCTACGGGGCAAGAAGAGCATCCTTTTTAAATTCATTTTTTCTAACTAAAATACATTAGAGCACCAATATTAACAAAAAATAATAGCTTTTAATGTGCATTGGCCATATAAGAACAATGAAACTGTCTTTGGGATCGATAATTTTTATTAATACAGTGATGACCCGATTTTGTCACTCCCCGATTTTGTCTACCCCCGATTTTGTCTACCCCCGATTTTATCACGTTTTCGACCCGATTTTATCACGTCCCGATTTTATCACGTTTTCGACCCGATTTTGTCACCCCAAAAAATTTTGTCATTCTTTTTATTTTTGTAAATAATACCCCAAACAACATTGATTTTCATGAAATAACTTTTACCTCCCTGTAATTTATTACGAACGGCTTCTGAGTACCTGGGAAATATTCTGTGAGCTATTTCGACAAGAAATAACGAGTACCAATCACGCATTTGGCCTTTCCAAGGCATACAATGATTCATATTTGTGGAATGAATTAAAAAATTGGAAATATTTTTTTTTCCAATTTTGTCACATACCCTGTTTTATCACCCCAAAATTCACCAGGGGGGTGATAAAATCGGGATATTACTGTACCATCAAAATTACATTGAGTAGCAAAAATCAGTTGAAAATTTTAGTAAATTTGACTTTTTTTTACCAAAACAGATTCCGCGCATAATTGTAGGTTGTGCAAAAAAGTTTCAGTATTTTGTGTATTATTTCATTGTTAAAAAATGGGGTGTTTATCTTGCCCCATTTGAGATAAATTATTCTAACTTAATTAAGCATGGTCAAACACTGTGAGTATTTTAAATTGCCCTGAAACATTTTTTGATAACATATAAGGTCAAGTACACACCAAGATTTTCATTAAAAAATGTTTTTGTTTTAAAAAAAAATATTTTCTAATGCTGATTTCTTATAAGAAAATCCAAGTTTTCACCAACTTTTGCTAATTTATCTGTATTTCAGATTCATTTCATTTTTATAATATTTTTTCAGTGTCAAGTCTTATGTTGGATCATAGTTTAACAGTATGCGGAGTTATTTAAAGAGAAAAAGTCATAATAGCAGTAAAATTAAGAAGTGCTCTTCGTGCCCCGGGTGGCGATTTTGCCCCGCCCTTCCCTACAGTAAATTTAGCTTGAAATTAATTATTAGCAAAATAATAAGTTATAGTTAGATGTAAGATTTTTCGGGGTCATATCGGTGAGCAATTTATCTCATGTAACACGTTGTACTTCTTCCAATCCTATAAAATATTACCAGTTACTATGATCATACTTCTAGTGATTACATGGCTGCCGTCGGACGCATAAATGTCACATGTTACAAACGCGCAAAATGAGAAAAACGCATTTGAAGTTTCAAAATGCATTCAACCTATTATCGCAAAATTTCGGTTTTTTATTGACTTTAACGTAATAAACTATAGAAGAATATTCATATTCATTGATCCGGACTTAAACATTGCTAAAAATAACAATTTTTTTCACGTTTTTTCAATCAAAACCCGAATGTGACACTTATGCCGCGAAATTCACTGGTCAGGCGAAAAATGTACGCATATTTGTCACACCGTGAACTGAGAGATGGTTGTTGTTAATTTGTTTTTACATTTCGCGAGCGACAATTGTATTTCTTTGGTGTGATTTTTCCCTGTCGGTAGAAGTGGAACCGGCAATGGAATATCCAATACAGATAATCCAGTGGCACGAAATCGGAACAGTACTTCCTCGGGTTCGATTTAAAAAATGACACAGGTGATCGTTTTCCGTTTGCGGAGCCAGTTGGTCCCAGAGGTTGACTAACCGGTTCTTAGCGGCAGTGGCGTAGTTTCAAGGACAAGGACATGCACTACATCTTCAACGTCAAAAGGAATCACGACTGTCTTTTCGAGATGATGCTTACAAAGTGCTAGAAGGTGAAGCAGTTTTTCTGTGGATTCCTCTTTATCACTTTTCCTCTTTATCACTTTTTTACGGGCCTTGAATATTTCAATTATGTTACAGTTTCATATCGCCTTCTCCCAAGAGCCCGTTCACGTTATACTTGGAGAGGTTCTAGACAATATAATGCTCAGGGGAGTCGAGACAATTTACAAACCGAAAATAGCCTAGACCGGAACCGGGAATCGAACCCAGCCACCCTCAGCATGGTCTTGCTGTATAGCGGCGCATCTTGCCGCTAGGCTAAGGAGGGCCCCCGTGAGGTTTAGAAAGTTTTTATCCGCAGTAATCTTTTCCCAAACACAAACTGTGATATAACTTTTTTTCAAATGGCAACTCGGCTAAGAAACCTCGCAGGTAACAACTGTGGAAATGCTTTTGAACACTAAGCTGCGAGGCGGCAATGTCCCAATGGGGGATGTAATGCCAATAAGAAGAAGAGTGGAATCAAACTAGCAATTTAGGACAAGGTTATGTACATACAGCTAGTGGTTTTTAAAACACAAATAATGGAACATTTACAAATTCCATTATGTTTAGAAAGAAAAGAGAGAGCTTTGGGGAGTGTAACGATTCATATAAAAGTATAATATACTTCAACAATCAGTGTGATGGCGTGATAAGTTGAATTTCCATAACAAATATTATGAAGAACAAAAACAGTTCTTCGTGTGGTGTCCATCATTCTACAAACTTTGACATTAGCATAACATTCGAAGAACAATTTCTGTTATGATAACAAATTTTAGTCTTCATATGTTCGTGACACTTTCTTACCCAATAACGGGAAAAATAACTTATAACGTTATTAGAGCAGAGTTTGTTATTGATATGTTATCATTTTGTTCTTCGCCCTGCTCGGGAATACCTCCTCTCTTTTTTCATGGTCAACTGTCCATATAAATTCTGAAAGTAGGGAAAGACCTTGCATAACTACCAGCCACTCTTCTAAACTATCCACGTCGACTGTAGATGACCCTAAAATCATGGTATATTTTATGAACGATCCTCAGAACACATCACGCAGTGCTAGGTGTCTTTTTGTGAGATTGTTATACATATCTCTTTTTTTAGTGTGACAAATATGCGTCCAATCATCCCGGTGTGACAAGTATGCGTCCATTTGTTCGAATGTGACAAATTGACTTCAGATTTTTTTCTAGAATCTAGTTTTCTAGAATAAAACCTCTGTTTTGACAAAATATTTCAAAAATATGTATTAAATTATGACGTTAGACATCAAAACCTCAAAAATGTTAAAATGTAACATGTGACATTTATGCGTCCAACGGCAGATGGGTGGTGTCCGAAAACTTTACATTCGTGTAATGTACGCAGCATTGATCAACAACTAATTCGTATGTCTCTTCCTACAGGTGATGCAGTTCGGTCGGATCGACGGCAATGCGTACACGTTGGACTTTCAGTATCCGTTTTCAGCACTGCAAGCATTCGCCGTAGCTCTGGCGAATGTGACTCAACGGTTGAAGTGAAGCTTCTTTTCCGAAATGCGCCACGGAGATGCATCTTAGAGCCAATGACGAGAGACAAAATCATTAACATATCACAAACATAACATACAGCAAGCGCTCATGCTTAGTACTTTCTTTTAGGAAAAGTTTTTTTGTTATAGCACTGTTCTGCGAATTATTATCTAGGTGCATACTGAACGGCATAGCTGTTAGATATTATTGCTAGCAGCTGTAATGTATGGATGTTGATTGTTGTGTGAGCTGCTTTGTAATCAATGGAAATCGTATCAAATAACGCAATTTTACGTTTAAAGCAATTGTTATTATTATTTGGGTTTGATACCATACATTTTCATAAAATTGGTTTCAAGCGAATTTGAAAAAAAAACATGATACGCAGCTTTTCCACATATCATCCATGTATTTATTTGTTGTTGTAGATATATGTAAAATGACAAATGCGACATTAAAACTAAAGGAAATGAAAAACAAATTCATTAAATGTTAGTCGAAGAGCAAGGTAGGATATAAACGAAAGAAGTGTTTCGCGTATGGCCTACTGAATATAGTAGCCAATGGTTAAAGGAAGATACCAGTGTAAAAACTTTAATCGCCAAATTAGTCGGACAGGTATTCCGTAGTCCTTGTTGTCATGACACCGCTGTTACGCGGCCGTATTCATGTACAACGTGAGATAGAAACGAACTTTTGTTTTACACAAATGTAACACTACCAAAGAGGCGTGTTGTATATAACAATATACGCTTATTGTCATCTGATTGTTTGGTTCTGTTCTCGATTTTGTAACTAGTCAAATTATTTACTTTTATCATTGCCACTATGAACCGATACTAGTCATTTTGCCCAAGTTACCTTTGGCCTCTAGTCAAACTATACAAGGTTTTTTGAATGCTGTTGCTTATGTTTCTCTATCCACAAGTTAAGTTTTATTTTTTACAACCTTAATGTAATTCTATAAGAAGTTTCATGACATGAATTTTTCTTATCATTCAATTATATTATATAAAACAAAATGTTTGTTTTAAATTCTATATCCCACATCGTTATTCAGACATTATTTTCAGGACCAGTTGGATAATGAAAATATGTAGGTGTCCGAAAACTGTTAACCGTTATCTATCCGTTTTTCGTTTATCATACATTTCTCATAAACAATGTGTGATGCCAGGCTTCTACCCAAAGTAAAATCATTCCACGCTAAGTGCATCCCTACGGGTGTTCGCAGAAAAGATTAAGAACAATCGTTTGACGGTTGAAAATTTGTCATAATACCTATTCAGAATCACATTTTGCCGAATCAATTTTTTTCCTTCTTTAAACGAAGCTTCTCCTGCAATTAGAGTTTGTTCAGGTGGAGTTCAATAAATCGGCCCATAGGTAATTATTAAAGCATGGTCAAAGATTATCACCAGACTGTTTTTTACACGAGCGGGTTAGTTCATTAACATTTACCTTCCCTTTATCTACTGCTAAAGAAATCAATATGTTTTAAAAAATATGTTAGCTTTCATTAAATATGTTTAATGACGAAATTTTCATGGTTTCGCAAAACCCGACGTTAGTGTAAAATCGATAGCATTTGCAGCATACATTTTATCAAGCTTTTGTATATGTAGCTAGTTTACCGAACACATAGCACTGTTCAATATAGAAAGCGATAATGAAGAAGCTTAGGAACACAATCCATCCAAGGCTGACATATTTAATTATCGACAGACGAGCAAACATTAATAGCAGAAAAATATAGCGCAGCATCATTTACGTCCGTTTTAACCGAAAATACGAACGCGGTAATAATACAAGCATTCATAGTTTGCAACCAACACACCATCTACCTATTTTTATTCAGGCAGCCCGGAAAGGATAACGACAGAAGTGTCAACACATTCGTGATAAGAAAAACGAACAATGCGATCGAAAAACGTGCGAAATTTTTTTGACATCTTTTTTACGACATCGCGGATAAATATACCGTCAGTGAAGGTTAAAAGTGTAACAAATTCATATAAACGGATCGGGTGTGCTTATCATTTTATGTGTGCAAAAATGCGCGTTTGTAACATTTTTGTAATCTTTCAAGCAAACAAACATTTTTGACAAATCCTAGCCCTGGAAACTTTTTGTGGAGATTTTTTATGCATAGCCCAGTTAAAAACTAAATAACGTTCGAAAAAAAAACTGATCGAAAAATAGTAAAACAGAATAAAAGCTAATCTTGTTTGAGCTAAATTCCTAATATATTAAATTATACCCGCGCTGTAGTTAAACAAAATGGAAGAATGCATTTGCGAGAAAAAAATTGAGCATTGGTAGTCCATTGACGCTAGTCACGAAATAAATAAAAATCCGAGACAAACAATGTATAAGTAAATTCAAATTGTAAGTTGTGAAAGTCCACTTGACAAACAAAAAATGTAATGTTCGTGATCTTATAGATATTAGATATTGGTTGTTATTGCACAGAAATATTGTTTTTGCACATAAATTGCAACGATTTATGAATATTGCAAATTTACTAATTTTATTGGTAAACTAGGGTAATTCGCCAAATGTTGAACGGCTAATTTCTTCGCCTATTGTTGAACTCACGTGCATTTCTTATGGGAGTTCACCAATAGGCGACAAAATTAACCGTTCAACATTTGGCGGTTTCCCCTAATCGTGTGTATGTAGCCTGCTTTTTAGGGAGTGTAGGACTTTCCTAGTTGTGACTGACCCACTAAATCATTCTTGGAATCCAACCTAATTGTACCTGGAACCACATCATTACTTGAGGATAGGTTGTGCTTCAAGATCTTAAAAAACAGCATGGTGTAGTGTACTCCTCTTCGATGGCTGTTCGATTTTTGAGGCCTTTGCCCTCCTTTTCTATGTCAATGGGAACCACAGTCCGGCTAGCCCTTTGACCGCATATTTATTGATAAGAAAATTATTTTGAGCTTTTAGTGGAATGTCTTTACTTGTCATAAGACGAGTTTGTACAATTCCATTTAATTCCATCACTTGATTGTACCTTTGACAGATACGTATTTCGACTTCAACAGTAAGAACATTCTCAGTGTTTCAACAATTGCGCCTGTACCTGTCGGTACATTTCCAAGTTCTCGGCAACATCAAGTTTCCACGGGGAAGAAACATTTCTTAGAATTTTAATGCTCGACGTAGTAATTGAATGATTTTCCTGTTCTGATGTACGTGTTCAGCTACCTTAGATCTAAATTCATAATTTATTTCCTTATCAGTTTCCCTCTTAGCTTTACTTACTTCTGCAATATGTTCTTTGAACCTTATATCTAAAGATCTTGTCTGCTATTCAACATAGCTTTGGAGGGAGTAATGCGAAGGGCAGGAATTTACACGAGTGGTACGATTTTCACGAATTCCTCCAGTTATTTGGTTTCGCCGACGACATTGATATTATGGCACGTAACTTTTAAAGGATGGAGGAAGTCTACATCAGACTGAAAAGCGAAGCTTAACGGATTGGACTAGTCATCAACACGTCGAAGACGAAATACATGATAAGAAAAGGCTCATGGGAGGACAACGTAAGCAACCACGAGTTTGTATCGGTGGTGACGAAATCGAGGTGGTTGAAGAATTCGTGTACTTGGGCTCACTGGTGACCTCTGATAACGATACTAGCAGAGAAATTCCGAGACGCATCATGGCAGGAAATCGGAGGTACTTTGGACTCCGCAAAACGCTCCGGTCGAATAGATTTCGCCGCCGTTCCAAATTGACTATCTACAAAACGCTTATTAGACCGGTAGTTCTCTACGGACACGAGAACTGGACGATGCTCGTGGAGGACCAACGCGCACTAGGAGTTTTCGAAAGGAAAGTGCTGCGTACCATCTGTGGGAGAACCATCCATCGTTCACACCGCGAAAATCGGAAGACTGCTGCGGACCGGGCACGTAACCAGAATGTTGGACAGTTTTTTAGTAAAAATGGTTCTCGACAACGATCCGACGGAAACAAGAAGGCGAGGTGCACAGCGGGCAAGATGGATCGATCAGGTGGAGGACGACTTGCGGACCATCCGCAGACTGCGTGGTTGGCGACGTGAAGCCATGGACCGAGCTGAATGTAGAAGATATTTATGTACTGCACAGGCCACTCTGGCCTTAGTCTGATAATAAATAAAAACCTAAAGAACTTTCTGCTCGACCTACATGTACTATCGCACACTGCGAGCGATTAATTTCATGAATCCTCGCCTTATTCAACATTTCTACTCTGTCTTTTATGGAGCCCAACAAAGTCTAAAGTTAATTGCTTCTGCTTGAGAAAACTAAATCGATGCCGAATTTCCTTAGTCGATGGCGTAACTGGTTGGTGATATGTTGATCATAGGGGACGGATACTCTCTTTAGGTGTTAATGTAGTTCGTTTCATCGTAGGTTCCTTTTCTTCTTTGATCTTCGCTGTTTTGACACTGAAGACGGCCTTGAGGTTGAAATACGTCACCTGTAAAAGGTACAATCAAGTGGTAGAAAATTAAATTGTACAAACTCGTCTTATGGCAAATGCTTTTTTCTTTCCCATCCTTAGCAAGCGCTCCTTCTAAATCGGTACGCTACGCGCGCTGTTTTACTTATTAGGTCTATTTGAATTTTGAAGCATACAGCTCCAATGGTTGTGCCAGTTAATACGTTTGGTAGTAAGGTATCCCAATTAGACCTGTGCGCCGATGTACTTTGAACCGGCGGCGGCGTGAATGTGTTTTTCTTACGGCGGCGGCGGCTTAGCCGGCGCCACGCCGCGGTTGTTTTCGGCGGCGGCGGCGGCGGCTCGATCGGCGTGGTTCAAAATTTTCCTTCAAACAGTTCAAGCAATTTAACCTTCTGTCTGTGCTCAAAAAAACTTACGTTGTCTGTGCTCTGGGGTCAAATTGACCCCAAATTGAAATTGCTATAACTTGTTTATTGTTTGGCCGATTTTGGAGTTTTGGGGCTGTTTCGAAAGATAATTTAATCATCTTTCAGGTCGTTACCAAAGATTGACTCTTGGTGGGCGGAAACATCGCGGGGAGGGGTTTTAGTGAGCAAGGGTACAAAAACAGTGATTTTTCATGATTATTTAACTTATATCCGAAAATCCTACCCATTTTGAACTGCAACTGCACAGGTTGAATACAAAGAAAACTTTTGATGAACACTACCACAACATTCATGTTTGCCAAAAATGCTACAAACCAAAATACATCAGATCTCACATGGAGCAATATACTCAAATATAAGAGCTCACTAGCGCCGCATCTTGGAAGAAGTGCTCATTATATTGAGCATCGCTTTGTACTCCTGGATATCCTGAACAATGTTGCCGAATACAACTTGGGTGTAGGTATGAGGGATCTCAAGCTAAAGCAATATTTCAAACATGCAAGAATATTGCAAGAACACTAGCGCCGCCTATTTGTAAATTTCCTAATTATTTATTCCGTCACATGACAGTCCATTCTCACTAGACGAACTTTGTTAAAAACGTCATTTTTACAAATTTCAAATTTGTACGATAAGAATATTTACAATGAGGAAAATTCCATATATCGGAATTACTTGAGTAGTCTAAAATAATGAATTCAAATATACCGCCACCTAACGACCAAGCTCTAAACTTACCAATGCCTCATGTCAAAGCACACGCCTTCCTGCATAACCTTTTTGAAAAGGTGCAGTTCAAAATGGGTAGGATTTTCAGATATAAGTAAAATAAGCATGAAAATCACTGTTTTTGTACCCTTTTTTACCAAAACCCCTCCCCGCGATGTACCCGCCCACCTATAGTCAATCTTTGGTAACGATCTGAAAGATGATTAAATTATCTTTCGAAACAGCTCCAAAAATCCAAATCCAATTTGACCCCAGAGCACAGACAACGTAAGTTTTTTGAAACAAGTACACTGTAGCGCATATTTTCAAGATTTTTCAAGCGAATTTACACCTAGGAGACAGATCTCGGCGAGTTTTACCAAACTACCAAAAATTAGGAGAATCGGTTGAAAACTAAAAAAATGGCAGCCACTCAAAGTGGCCTGGGGTCATATTGACCCCAGAGCACAGACAAAAGGTTAAATGTCTGCATTTCTCGTGCAATAAAAGCATACAATATATAAACTGCCGCGTTTCGCATAAGAGTTCCATGTCGATTTTTGACGATTTTAATTTTCTTTCAGAAATAAGCTTAAAATGAACTCATCTTTAAGAAAAACTGATAAAATAATAGTCTTTGTTCTAGAAATTTGAAAATTAAAACCCACTTGTGTTGTCCCATCTTGCTATTTATTCGCATAACAGTCACATTCCAGATTTTAATACCCTCTCGCACAAAAAATCAATGTAATAATGGTCCATTTAATAGCCCCATAGCAATGTATACAGATAAAGAATATTATCACATAACATATGGGTAACTCGGGCTCAAAAAGCTGTACCCAAGTACAGATTCAAAGGTGGTATAGAGAACATCGTAACGTCAAAGGCATTATACCAGTTCACATTCGAAACACGGAAAAAAATATAGTAAACACAACCAAACCTTACACGGTTATACTAATGACACACTGGTGGTATAAGTACCATGGTACAAGAATCTTGAAATTTGTACCATACAAATTATTGTCTTTATCAAAGATAGTCTTGGAATAATTTTCTTGTCCTCTTGTACCATGGTACACGTACCACAGGTGTGTCCTTAGTATTAGATGACTTTGCCCATTAATGGGTACTGTTTTTTGTTGATATTATTTCCACCGTGAAAAAGTCACTCATTTTGAACTTGAGGAACGTACACTTCTTAGTTGCTACACCGTGATTGACCAGAACAATGGTAATAGATTAGACTTTCAATGGTCAATTATGACGCTGGCCACGTCCTTAAGGTAATCGGGGATGGGATGCAGTTACTCGCCCCACTGCAAGCCAAGAACATCTTTGCACTTGCCACGAATTCATGCGGAATTTGATTGGAATTAGGAAGTTAGGTTCTATGGCAGAGGATCGTTTTGGTTAACGAATTGCCGATGCGATAGGAAAGAAATGATTATTTATTCTTATTGATATGCAGGAAACGTGCTTTTCCGTTCATTTTCAATTCTAACAGAATGATAGAACAGCTCTTAAAGGAATAGTTAGACGATGGAAACGGTATGGGACTCCATTTTCAGTTCTAACGATTGCAAGAACTTGAGAAGTATATAGAAAGATGCAAAGTGGGAAGATAATTGAACGGGCCTGGGATTGAACCCACGACCTCCTGCGTATGAGACAGATGCGGTAGCCATATGACCACCAAGCACGTTTCATTATTCCCACCGTGAAAAATCCAACAAACAATTAAAGCTGAATAAGTTAGTTTTTTAGCTGAAGAAAACTATTTTTGGTTATATAAGCGCTTCACTCACCTTCAATGTTTGTTGGGAATTCACCCATTCTACTTTGAAAATTTTGGTTGATTTAGTGTTATCATTACAAAATTAGGTTTGAAACAACAATTAATGTGAGTTAAATTTTGTCAGTAAATTTGCATTATTATTCAGAAGCATAATCAGAATATACATACGATATCCAATTTTTTTGCCAAACAAAACGTAATTTCAAAGATAAATTCCAAATACAATGAGAAGCAGCAAGCTATACGATGTCAAATCCTTCCCTTCCAATGAGCTTGACAGAGAAAGATAATCACGTCAGACGTCAACTGAAAGCAGTTGTTTTGTTTTGATGCAGTGATGTTAAACGTTTAGGAATTAATTAAATTATGTTACGATAATTGAAAAAATATGTTTTTGAAGTGAAATACACATGTGCACATGTTTTAAATATTGGATATTTCAAGCGACAAGCGACCAGTGTCGGCAACCGACCACCTTCCCCTACACATTTTGGACACCCTCATTTTAGTCTGTTCAAAGATGAATTTTCAATTTACACAGGTCATTTAAGCTAAAGCAAAGTCTTATCTTTTGTTTGGGATGCTTGAATGAGAATATTGCATCGATTCAAATTCACAATTTCTACATGAACTGATTGTGTTCGTTCTGAGATTTTCAACGATATATGGTTTGAAGCGTAACACATTATAACGCTTGTCTTTTTGAACAAATGATTTCATTTAAATTTCATCCAAATATCGTTATTTTCGCACAGGAAACTAGTCAAACATATGCGCAGCAATCTATTCTTCATGAAGACAATGAGGGATTAGCAGCGGCATTGATTTTAGTTCAGAAATCATGAAAATGTCGCCGGAAGGGTCCAAAATATGTAGGGGTTGAAATCAAGTTGATTATCCTATTTTGCTTAATGGAAGCTTATTTTGTAAAATTAATCCTGTGTGATACCGCCAACGGGGGTGTCATTGGGCCAATCGTTCATTAAACATAATTGCCTACATTACGGCTCTTATCAACTATGTATGGCAAATCAAAGAAAGGCTTGGCCCAATCTCACCCCTTTTCAGCGTGCATTGCTCGTTGCCAAGAAAAACCAGAACCGCTATATAAATATTCATAAAATTCGATAAAATAACAACAGATTATCGTAACATGATAACCAGGTATCCATCGATCTTAAAACTAGTTATGTAATAGATTTGTGGGGCATTACTGACACTATTTTAATACGGTTTCATTCGATCAATAATTTTACATTCAAATTCCAAGCATTATGGTACGAGCACAATTAGTTCTTGGAATTTGTGATTTCCTAGACGTGAATTTTCATATAATTTCGAACCGTTTGAAGTTTTCATCAAAATTCGTAACAGTTTCTGAGATATAAGGAGTTGAAACATTTTTCGTTTTTGGCCCAATCTTACCCCCTAGGCCCAATGTCACCCCGAACGACGGTACCTTAAAATGAATGAGATTGATATGGTAGTATATTTGAATATTTGCTTCATTGAGAAAAAAAAGTGACACGACTGCGTACCGCATACAAAATGATGTGACTCAATTTTTGGGTTAATTTATTTGTCCGTGCAGGACTTAACTTTTATACCACTTTTTAGTTCCGTGTCGCTTTTCTCATGTGACAGAACGATGTTCCCCATACCAGTTATACAACTTTGGCGAGAAGCAAAGGGGGCCAACTTTTTGCTTCGGTTTCTCTTCGGAGTTACACTTATGTTATGTGATATTATGCCAAATTTTCAGAAAGGTTGCTGGTTCTATCGATTTATTACATTTTTTTAAAATTTCTCCGTGTAAAACGAGTTTGAAAAATTCAACGACATATTTCTCAAGTTGAAGAAAATTGACATGGGACGCTTATGCGAATAGGGGCAGTAAAGTACGCTGCTAATTTTAACACTGTATACTAGCGAGAAAGTGTGCAAAAACTTTTGCTGTTCGTTCTAATTAATATAGAGGTGACATGGTTCGGAATAAGCCTCTTTTGGAAATTCCATAAAATTCCACAGAGATCCTACATGAGAAAAAGCTTTGAAACTTCCAAAGAATTCTTCTGAAACTTCCAAAATATTTAAGTAGAGCATTTTTTCGTAAGTCACCCAAGAATCCCTCCAGGAACTTCTTCAAGAATTCCTTATAAACTTCTCCAGGAATACCATGAACAGATTTTCCTAAGACTCCTTTAAAAAAAATTCAGGAATTTCTTTACGATTTCCTCCAGTGATTTCTCCAGAAATTCTTTATGAATTTCTTCAATAGTTCTTCCGGGAGGGAGTGTAATTCGTAGTAAAAATACTAGCAAAAATTCTGAATTGTGCCTTTCTTAGCCTGGTGGCCATGCAGAAAGTGACTGGATTCATTTCATGGTACGGTGTAGGTTTTATGATACTTCCCTCTGCCTTTGAGCATTATCATATTAGTTTTATTACAAAGGAATGCAGAAATGATGAAGCGGCTCAAAAACCTGGTAGTTAATAACTGTGGAAGTGTTTAATGAACACTAAGCTGCAATATAGCAATTTTCAAATTAGGATGTAATGCCAACAAAGAAGAGCAGAAGAAATTCACAGGAGTTCCCCAATCAGAAATTCTAGGAAATATATAATCAAATATTCAGAACTTCTGGACAAAGGAATCCCTAAAACTCTTAGAAAAGGATTTCTTCGAGTAAATGTGAAATCTGGGAGAAAACCCAATTACATAACGCTTTAGGGGGAAATCTGTCTGAGCGTTGCGGCCTACACATTTTCAAACATTTCCTTACCAAAAGCATTACAAAGAAATGAGGGGTTGAAAGTGATCAATTTTGGTGTTATGTAATTTGTGGATAAACCCTCTCATTAGTTCCTAAGCATGTAGATGACAAAACCCTAGATTATGTTTCTTTCAAGATCATTCTGAAAGATAAGTGGGAAATGTTGGCACTTAGTAGTTACACTTAGCCAAACGATATTTGATCTCGCGAGTTTATTAACCGTTAAAATAACGTATGGAAGCCAAGTCCAATTAACTGTAATCATCGTTAGTTTTCGTTTTGCGCAGTAAATTAACGTACTCTATTTCACTATGTGTGGCTGTATAAATTGTGCTGTATTATTTTTTACATTAAATCTTATATTATTGTTAGTGAAACCCTTGATGAAACCTGTTAATGTGATCTGTGTGATCTATTCAGAATTTATAAGTTCACTAAGACCACAGTTAGGTCAATTAGATATGAGAAACTAAATATGCTCGGGTGTAATTCACGGGAGTAGATTTCCTCATAAATTGTGCTGGAAAAAAATCCAGAGTTGTCAGAGAGAGGAATTATCTATAGCATATCTGAGCTGATGTGAGTAATTCCCCAGAATCCTAAGATGAGGGATTCCTCCAAATTCCCGAAGAAGGAATTCCTCTGAAAGTCTGGAAGAAGGATTCTCAAAAATTCGTGCGAGATGATTTGCCCTGAGCTTTTGTAGGGTCAATTCCCAAGAATGTCTGAGAATTTCTGCAAAATTTCTGTGCGAGGAATTCTTGAAGGAGGAATTTTCCAGAGTCTCAGAAAGAGAAATTCGCCAAAAAATACTTAAGCAAAATTATACTCCAATTCTTGTATAACGACTGCCCAGAATATCTGGACATTTCCTGAAAATTCTAGAAAAAGGAAAACCTGTGTTGAGGGGAGAGGGTATGCTGAAGTTCTTTAGATTTTTTTGTTCATGATTCCTGCAGTGGTAAGTCCTCATAACTCCTGGGAAAGAATTTCTCAGTATTCCTAGTGCTGGAAGAACCCAGAATGCTTGGAAAATCAGTTTTCCAGAATTCAGGAGCAGATATTTCCAAAAATTCCCAAGGAAGAGTTTTCTCAAATTTCGAAAAAGTCAAGGTTTCCAAAAATCTTGGAGGAAGACATATCCATAATTTTTAAAGAAGTAAATCCTCAAAATTCCTGGGAAGAGATTCCTCAGAATTCCTAGAGAAGGAATAACCCTGTATTTTTAAAATATGAGTTTCCTAGAGTTCCTGGGGAAAGAATTTTGCCGACTTCCTTGAGGCGAGCATCTCGGAATCCAAAACAAAATTCACTTGCGTTTAAGGGCACACCACTCAATTTGAAAGCATCGCACATTGTCATTTTCATTATTCTAGAATTTTCCCAGAATTAAAGAAGAAGGAAGTCTATAGGATTTTTGATGAAGCAAATTTTCACAATACACCCAGGTTTTTTTTACGCGGTTGGAATTAATTAATTTCTCGGTTAACCTGAATTTTTACAGCTTTTAAAATACCCCCTGAATTTTCTTTGATTTTTTGTGATTTTTTTCGTGGGGTTAACTCATTGTTTCATTGACGCTGAAGGTCTTAAACGCCTAAAACCAAACCGTGTAAAAAAAACCTGGGTGTACCTGGAGTGAGGTTAGCATTTTGCTACAGAAAGACAATTCTCCAGAATTTTGGAAGAAAGTATTTCTCTTCCTTCCTAAAAATGGCACCAGTTATGTAAAATGTGTTCGCTATTATTTTTAGCTCTTTTGTGTATGAAATGATTCAATTGTGGTTTTACTATTGCCTGAATTTCTATGCTGATCACCTTATCGCATCCTCTGATGGATCTTACTTCAAAATATCAGTGATATAATCAGATGCATTTAAAAAGATAACATAACCCCAAAATTGTATTGTAGGAGGGGTTTGTGTTTGATTATGCAAGAATTGTGTTTCTGTCCGACTTTGTGTCCTGCGTTTTTAAATATAATGATACAGAATCTTTTCGTTTTTTGATCTTCAATCTAGCAAGTGAAATAATGAGTACAACGAATCGTTTTCCAATTTTTACGAATATTTAGAAAAGACTCCTACATAACGGAAGTTTTTTTTTCAAGATACTTGAGAGAACATATCACTCATCAACATAAAAAAATTGTTTATTTCTTCTACTTCTGCTGAATGCAAATAATACATTAAACGCGAATGTTTTTGTGATTATAAATTACAACCAGAAACAGTAACTTCAATACATTAGACAGAATAACAAAAATGATGGATCACTTTTTATTAGCTTTTGATTCAAAATATGCAAAATCTTATTTTTACTTCAAAGCATGAACATTATTTTGATTTTCTTAATCGTTGTCATGAGTATGATCCGCAACCTCCAGCACATGTCTTGCCTGTATTTTCATCAATTGGCAAGGGGAATAATTGCAGAGAAATGCAAATGTCTGTATTTGCTCACTATGAATCGTCTGCAATTTCTTGAAACGCTTAAACGAGTTCTGGATTAGTTCCTTGAATTTCGAGTTAGAAAAGGCTTTTACTAGGGACACGGCAGGTATTTTCGTCTGTTCGTCATAGTCTCGAAAACCAATAAAAGAAAAGCTTTTTTGTAAAACTCATACGTACCAAATCGTACACACTCAATTTTTTTCGCCGAGCTCGGTAAACGAATTACCGAATTCTCAACAGCTGAGCTCTCGGTAGTCACCTCAGTAAAAACATCATCCATTTACCGACTGCTCGGTTCTGTGCGCTCGAAGGCAAAATGTCAAAAATTACTGAGCATATCGGTAATCATTACCGGACACTCGGTAAAAAAAGTATGTACCGACGAATCTTCATTAAAAAGAACTGGGCTCGGTAATGGAAAATACCAACAAATTTCTTAATATTAAATAGAATATGAAGAAAAGTTTTAACCATTATTATTTTTGTTTTTATTAAAAATTAGATTAATTATAATAATATACACGCTTTGATAAGTAAATTATCTTATATAACTACTAACGGCTGCAAAAGCTGCTACACTTCCTATCGCAAATCTACCGCATTCCACTAATGCTGTCTTAATCAGCTCTTTGTATCACTGGAATTCCGTTACAAATTCTCTGCACAATGTCGGGAACAGTCTTGGAAGTTTTCTCAGTTGACATGAATTACAAACATGTGTTACAAACGCCATTTTCTCAATTGTGCTGAAAGTTAAAAGTAGAGCTGTTTTACAAACGATATTTTTAAAAACTTCACAAGGATATTGTTCATATTGTAGGTACTTACATTTTTTCACTGGATGGCACTGAAATCAAGCAACAGATTATCTCGAATGAATTTTAAAGTTCGGAGAGGGAGAACTATAAATATGGCGCCATATTGAGCGTCACGTAACTCCCGTCTGTAGTCTTGAGGAATTCCCTCTCAGACCTCGGCAACCAACTCACCTTACCACCTGGGAGGAAAACAATTAACGAAGGGAACAGTGTCTTTGTGAATACTCACACAAGACACTTTCACCACAACCCGGCACTCATAAATACAGTACACCAAATGTTCAGTTCAACTGTTTTACTTTACTTTTGCTTAGTTTCATAAAGGTACAAAGTTGTGTCATTATCTAGGTACTAGCTATGCACTGCCTTGTTACATTATCGATGGTTACTTTATGTTTACATATAAAATATTACAGTGTTGCCAAATTGAATCAAATGATTTGACATGTTTGTTTCTATACACGACAAATTATAAACAGGAGGAAATTGCCTACTTTGAACCAATTCAACACTTCCCCTCAATTTCCATTCCTAACATACTAATCATTTTCATAAACTTTATTCTTGCAAGCGATTTAGTGAAAATATCTGCTATCTGATTATCTGTGGCAACATATTTCAATAAAATTTTCTTATTCTGAATTTGTTCACGGATAAACATGTATTTCACATCGATGTGTTTAGTCCGCTGGTGGTCACGTGGCTCCTCTGCAATTTTGATGCAAGGGATATTGTCCTCAAATATTGTGAATGGAACTGCAAGAATTCCAACCTCACTCAACATTTTCGACAACCATATTCCCTCCTTAGAAGCTGCACAGAGCGAAACCAATTCCGCTTCAGTCGATGACAGGCTAACAAGCTGTTGACGTTTCGTACTCCATGACACAAGGTTCCCGTATACCGTGAAGGCGCTTCCAGAAATCGATCTCCTATCTTCTTCTTCATTGGCGAAATCAGCATCAGCGTAACCGAATAGTGGTGTTGTCTTGTCCATCCTTCGATAAACTAGACATAGTTTCCGTGTTCCTTGCAGATACCTCAATATCCGCTTCAGTCCACTCCAATGTGCGTCGTCTGCATTATTCTGAAATCGACTAAAAATACTGACCGCGAACGTGATGTCCGGTCTACTCATTAGTGTCAAATATTGAAGACAGCCCAAAAGAGCTTTGAAAGGCGCATTAGTCTGTGGTCCTGTTGATTTCTTCCATTTTACATTAGGGTCAGCAGGGGTGGAAACGGGCTTACAGTCCGACATTCCATACTTATTGAGAATCTTTGTGATGTACCTTTCTTGAGATAATGTCATCCATCCTGATTCAAAATTACGTTGGATGTCTAGGCCAAGGAAATTATGAACTTCCCCTAAATCCTTCATTTTGAATCGTTTGCAAAGATTATCCTTCATCCAATCTATTTGTTTGATGTCTTTCCCGAAAATAAGTATATCATCAACATACAGTATGATATACAACCCTCGATTCTCGCAAATGTACAAACACGAATCTGACTCAAGTTTCCGAAACCCCAGCTCAGTAATTATTTCATTGAACCTTAAATTCCAAGTTCTACTAGATTGCTTAAGCCCATATATACTTTTATTTAGCTTACACATTTTAACATCCCCATTCATATCCGATGGTAACCTCATGTACACTTCTTCTTCCAACAAGCCATTGAGGAATGCTGTTTTCACATCCATTTGATGTATCAGCAAACCATTTTTAACAGCTATTGAAAACATTGTTCTTATCGTGCACATTTTAGCCACTGGAGCAAAGGTTTCACCATAGTCCAAACCTGGACGTTGCGAACAACCTTTTGCAACAAGCCTTGCTTTATATCGATTAGAATCATCATCCTTCATTGTGAATATCCACATGGAATTGATAGGTCGCCTTCCTTTCGGAACGACACTCACCAACGTCCATGTCTGATTCTCCAATAAGGAACCCATTTCTTCATCAATAGCAGCTCTCCAGCTCGGCCAATCATCTCGCTTCATGAGAGATTCAATATTTTGTGGAATTTCTCCTTGTACACAAGACATGAAGAAACTACTGTCTAAATTGGTGTCATAGTCGCGGTGCCATGTAGGCGTTCGGCGGGATCTTTGACTTTGCCGTTGCAATACCGGCTGGACCTCAAACTCATTTTCCGCTTCTTCAAAAATATCCTCTTCTTCTTCTTCATCATCATTATCCCCGTAATTCTCATCCTCAACATCGACAAATTCTGGTTCTTGGACATTTGGGTACGCTTGTGGTACTGGGAGGCTATCCACATGAATTTCATCTCTACCAAGCATTCTGCCCAACTCTTCATCCATGTTAGAACTTTCAATTTTCCCATGAAAATAAAACTTAGTTTCATCAAAGATAACGTCCCTAGAAATTATAATCTTCTTCTGATTATGATCCCACAAACGAAAACCATTCGGAGCATAACCAACCATGGTCAGAATCCTGCTCTTCTCATCAAGCTTGCTACGGTGTATCTTGTTTATGTGAGCATAAGCTATACAACCAAACACTTTAATCTTGCTTACATCAGGCTTGCATTTGAACCACATTTCATAGGGAGTTTTGGGCTCGGGCAATGCAATTGTTGGGCTCCTGTTTGTCAAATAAGCTGCGACATATACTGCCTCACCCCAAAGCATATACGGCATTTTACCTTCATGTAAAATAGTGGTAGCTTTTTCCATCAGTGTACGGTTCATGCGTTCACTTACGCCATTTTGTTGTGGAGTGTATGGCGCGGTAGGTATCATCTGGATCCCCTTGTTAGCACAAAAGGCCATGAATTCTTTACCGTAATACTCGCCGCCATTATCAGACCGTAACTTGGAAATCTTAAGGTTAAATTGCGCCGAAACCATTGCTTCGTACTCTACGAAACATCGAAATACATCACTTTTATTTCGAATCAAGTAGACAATCACGAAATGAGTAAAGTCATCAATGAAAGAGACATAGTATCTGAAACCATCATATGTCTCTTCGGTCATTTGCCCACAAACATCAGTATGAATTAGTTCCAACGGCCTGCTTGATCGTACCTTACCTTCTTTATTGAACGCTTCTCGTGATTGCTTACCTATTATGCAACCTTCGCATACAATAGGATCAAGCTCATCACTATCAAGTTCAATATCTAGCCCCTGTACCATTTGATTTCGAATTAATTTCTTCAAATTTGCTTCCCCTAAATGAGCAAACCGTTTATGCCAGATATTCACATTCCTTGAAATTTTACCCAAATTTGCAAAATCGTTGGCTTCATTTGATGCATCATCCAGGCTTACATCAAGAGCATAAAGTCCATTAACTTTCCTGCCTTTCGCAATCACCTGCCCCAACTTATCTACAATTTCAACTTTCCCATTGCAGAATACAACTTTCTTACCTGTTTCCTCTATTTTAGACACAGAAATAAGATTACAGTGCAATTCAGGAATAAAATACGTGTTATACAAGTTCAAACGGAAACGTTTATTGCCAACTTTGCTCATCATTACAGCATTACCCATCTGTCCACAACGTACTTTATCACCATTTGCCAGAGAAATTGATTGCTGATTCCCTGCAATCTCCCACAAGTGGGTAAAATGTCGCATCTCGCGTAGCATGTGTGCACTCGCACCCGAATCGATGAACATTGGTAAAGTAACCGGCATTTCATCAAGAGCCATTTCACGGAGTTTCTTATCCCTGGTTTCGTCCACAATCTTCTCCACACGAAGCATGTTAATTCGCTCCAGCGGAATCCTCACTCGAAACCCATTCTGCCGATCTACCTCAGTCGTGCCATTGCTACCAATCGTGTTATCAGCTTCAGCGTCCGTCTCGCCAACAGAAATTTTTGGATTCACAGTTTCAGAAAAATATTCTTTAACAGGAGCAGGAACAGGTATTGAAGCATGTTGAGCCATTAGAGCTACATTCGAAACGGCACTGGCCAAATTTCCAACAGCCATCTTTTCTTCGCGCATCTTCTTTTTTAACGAAAAACAGTTTCGACGCTTGTGGCCGGCTTTGCCACATTCGAAACAAACAATATGCTTTTTACTTCCACGCTTTTCTTCCTTCCGTCCGAAGAATGCCGCTTGCGGGGCCATGCGAGGCCTATTCGGCATCGCTTCGTCGGCATCTATAAAAATCCGCTTTATTTGCTCGAGCGACATCGTTTGAAGATCCTGCTTTCGTATCACCGACAACGCACCCAGCAAATGTTTCAAATGCTCCGGGATGGCACAAAGGAGTGTTCGGATTTGATCCATGTGATCCACTGCCTCTCCCGCATTATCAAGCTGGCGCAACAAGTCGTGATGAGCCGCGAACAGATCCTTCAATGTGTTGAATTTTTGATTTTTCAGCAAATAAAGTTTGGACCGTAATCCGACCATAGCGAGCGTACCTTGCGGCTGGTATACCTCAGCGAGCTTAGCCATGATATCCTTTGCCGTAGTGCACTGTAATACGTGACTCATAGACTGGTCACTGAGCGCCGTCCAGAACTCGTTGATTGCCGCATCTTCTTGCTTAATCCGCAAATCCAACTTTTGCTTCCGTGCTATCTCCTGCACTGCAGTGGCACCCGCCACCGGTTGATAATAGATTTCTTCCGCCACGGTATTTTGTAAAGTATGCAG
This sequence comes from Armigeres subalbatus, assembly GCF_024139115.2. Lineage (NCBI taxonomy): Eukaryota > Metazoa > Arthropoda > Insecta > Diptera > Culicidae > Armigeres > Armigeres subalbatus. Next base: position 122,404,385 of record NC_085139.1, read on the forward strand.
CAGACCCTCCTGCTTAAGGTGCTGCTCCATACGAATTTTCCAAAACGGAAACGATTGGTCTTGTCCGTTAAACAACGGAGCGAGGTACCGACGAGTTCTATTTTCCATCTTTGCCGTTTGATGTTATGCGGTTCCTGGGCCCATAACCTATTGATGGATAGAACGAGTAGTCTTGAGGAATTCCCTCTCAGACCTCGGCAACCAACTCACCTTACCACCTGGGAGGAAAACAATTAACGAAGGGAACAGTGTCTTTGTGAATACTCACACAAGACACTTTCACCACAACCCGGCACTCATAAATACAGTACACCAAATGTTCAGTTCAACTGTTTTACTTTACTTTTGCTCAGTTTCATAAAGGTACAAAGTTGTGTCATTATCTAGGTACTAGCTATGCACTGCCTTGTTACATTATCGATGGTTACTTTATGTTTACATATAAAATATTACAGTGTTGCCAAATTGAATCAAATGATTTGACATGTTTGTTTCTATACACGACAAATTATAAACAGGAGGAAATTGCCTACTTTGAACCAATTCAACACCGTCGGGTACCGAAACCTCGGTAAATATGCTACCGTAAGCTCAGTAAAACATATATTTTTTACTGACTGGTCGGTATTTTGTTTTTGACAAGTGTTGACTGATTTGGATTACCGAATTGCTCGGTAATTTTCACTACCGATGTTCAGTATATAATTTAGATTTGCTGAGACACCGGTATAAATGAATACAGATATCAGTAAACTCTAGAAAATTTACTGATCTATCAGTAAAAAAATAATTTTACCGAGTAAAATCTGTAAAAATTATTACCGAGCTGAAATTCTGGATTTAAGTGTGTAGGCTCAGGAGAAACGTTCTGCTATAGTGGAGTTCTAGCAAATGTACGTTGCTTTCGTTGGTTTTAGCCCCTACGACGATGGACGGAAATACCTGCCGTGTCCCTACATATTCTTTTCAGCGGCGCAGCCGAAATTTTTCAATTTTTTTTAGGTTTGAACGGAAATTTTCGGATTAACCTTAAAAAACGAAAACTACGTCACTAATAATATTTCAATGGCGCGCCTAAAACATACAGGCGGCGCGGTCAAAAAATTCCAGCGGCGCGCCGGTCAAAAATGGTGGCGGCGGCGGCTCTTAAAAATCGTCGGCGGCCGCGGCGCGGCGCGGCGGCGCACAGCTCTAATACCAATAAGTATGATGATAGGGTTGTGATGCATTAAAATACGGTTTTAAGATGTTGTTTACATATTCAAAAAATATATATATTTACAGCTAAAACATATTATCTATTAACCATCACTTTTTTGATGTTGGGGCTTCGTTCAACTCGTGTGCAAGTTCCTCCTTTTCCCATTCCGGAAGAGGCTTTTTCTTGATATCGTGGAATTTCCCACCTTTACCAACACCTTTCTGGAACTGTTCCGCCCCGTACACAGCCTCCTTCAGGAGTTCCTCGTTTGCCGTTAGCTTTTCATACTCCATGGCGTCCTCGATCGTTTTTGCTTGATATGTGGCATAGTACATAGAGTTCCGGTCGTGATTCAAACATGCCTGTGGGTACTTGGCAATGCTCATCGCAAGATTGTATGCCTGTCCAAGCCCGGTCCCAACGGCGACAACCCGATTGACCAGTCCCATTTCCAGAGCCTCTTTGGCACGAACTCCCCGTCCCGTCAGAATCAAATCCATAGCGCGGGAAATACCAATAAGCGCTGGCAGTCGAACACTTCCACCGTCCACTAGTGGAACACCGAATCGTCTGTTGTAGAAACCCATGACGGCCAGTTCTTCCATGACGCGCAGATCACACATCAGGGCCAGTTCCATACCACCGGCTACACAGTATCCAGATATTGCACAAATCATGGGCTTCTTAAAGTTTCGTCGCGTGGGTCCCATCACACCGCCCCTCTGGAGAATCACGGATTGTGGTTTCACCTCCGGGTTGGCTAGCTCTGATAGATCGTACCCGGAACAGAATGAACCTCCAATTCCGTGGAGTATCGCTACGGTTGCTGTCGAATCCTGCTCAAAAGCTTCAATAGCAGCAGTTAATTGTTGGCCCATCTCTGCATCGATTGCATTCCGTTTGTGCGGTTTATTCAATCCGATCATCGTAATGTTTCCTTCTGTTTCCACCAGGATGGATGGTTCTTCCGGTTTGTTATCCTGCTGTTCTGTTTTTGGATTACTCTTTCCGTCTGGAATATAGGCAGAAGGTATCAATTATACCAACTGTATTTTCGGTCTATTGCGCGCGCGCGTGTTTGTGTGTGAGTGTGTGTGTGTGATGATCGATAGTTCGTATAGGCCATACTATTGTCAAACATTTCCCTATGTTTTAAGTAGCAACCCTATAACCAGAGACCGGCGGAGTGAAAAACTGTCGAAATGGCAACGTATGAAAATGCATGAAATCGTGAAAATGATACTGGCAGCACTTGAACTTTTTGCTTGCTTCTTATGGGTGTAAAAAGTAAACAAGTCGAAATGGAACCGCTTTTGACGGTTCGATTGGAAACAAGATGGCGTCTTCGCCGATCTCTTATTCTAGTATTTCTAGTGTTTTAAGGTATTCTTTCATGTAATTATGTGTATTTGAAGGAATCCGTATCGCATAGGGCAGTCCCAAGCAGTTGCTTTAACGATAAAATTTTGCTTCGATTTTCGGCTCTGTTTGTTGCGTTCTTCTGTCGAATGCTTATTGGTTCTTGTCCGGCGATGGTCAGCAAGGCATTGTCCGAGTCCATACAGTCAACTCCCTTATAAATTCAAGACAAAATTTTCAAAACGACTTATCTGCTTTTGTAAACAAAGATTCGAACGACGATTTGACGAATCTGATAGCTCTCCCACGCAAACCATCAATAGGTAGATGAAGGATTCCGCTACCTGTTGATGGTGTTGGTTTGCGTGGGAGAGCTATCAGATTCGTCAAATCGTCGTTTGAATCTTTGTTTACAAAAGCAGATAAGTCGTTTTGAAAATTTTGTCTTGAATTCGTCATTGGTAGTAAATTTATTCCTATTGTTTTGACTAGCGTTGTTGGTAAAGGACATCATTTGTGATTTTCACGTCAAAAAATATAGCTCATTAATTTTTAAAAGCAATGTTTAGTCATAAATGAATCATTTGTTTGAGGAACTGCATATATCTATCTTACAAATTTTCTAGAAAAGAACAAAAAACTAAATTAATGATTTTGTGTGTGTTACTTCTACGTGAAGTTAAACGATTTACAATGATATGGAAATGCTAATAGCATCTTCCAAACTTAGACGTACATGTTCATGATAGAATTAGAGGCGAAAGTATAGAATTGATAGTTCACGACCTTCCTTCTGCCGAGCTCCCGTATGAAGGGGGTGGGAAGAATATCAGTGTGGAAGCTGATATATCTCCACTGGAGTGGCCAGTGGAGATATATCAGCTTCCACAGCTCCCGTATGAAGGGGGAGGGAAGAATATCAGTGTGGAAGCTGATATATCTCCACTGGAGTGGCCAGTGGAGATATATCAGCTTCCACACTGATATTCTTCCCTCCCCTTCATACGGGAGCTTGGCAGAAGGAAGGTCGTGTGATATGTGCCATCACAAATATTGCCCTCCGCTCGCTTTCAAATCGACTTCTATAAAAACATTCTTCATGCCTGCCGTATTCTAACGGAACTGTTAAGAAAGTTAACTGGCAACACGGAAAAGTTGACGAATATTGTAGTGAAAATTATGCTGGGAAAAAAGGTCCGCTAAATTATAATACTAGAATGTAAGTTTTGGATATGAATTAATAATGTAATTGAATAATAAATTAATTAATTACAGCTTTGAAGCTGATCAAAAAGAATCTGCTATCAAAAAGTATTTTGATGACTATTGCCAACAGGAACTATCAATTCTATACTTTCGCCTCTAACTCTTTCATGAACATGTACGTCTAAGTTTGGAAGATGATATTAGCATTTCCATATCAATAACAAAAAACTGCTTTTGAACAAATTGGCTCCGAATCTTTTGATTTCTTCGATATAGACCATATAGATCAATAGTTTTGGCAAAACTCAACACTCTGGGGCACTTTAAATTTTTTCGTATTTTTGCCAGAATACGTAGTTTTGGAAGAGGATTCAGAATATATTAAAATCTTATTTTGGCCAAAAATGTTACACATGCAATTTCTCAAACAAACGGTTCAAATAATTTAAATGGCATTAAATGCATTGTCACCTTTGTAGAACAATATCGAATAACGATAAACGATAAACGGTGAGGCGTCATTACGAGTTTGTGATAATTCTTCTCGTTCCACGTGATTGAAGGCTATATCGACATCGACATATTTCACCTCGATTGAAACGTAGAATACGCTAAATTGATCCTTTGCTTTGTTTTCGTGTTAAGGCTACACGGTTGAATTATTGGGATTGTTTTGATCAGTTCTAGGTCCTGTTTCTGCTGCATCCGTCATCGTTTATATTTATTGTTGTACATTTCATTTAAAATTTCGATTAGCAGAGAGCGGTGCCATCCCATATTTAATAGAGCCAAAATTGAGTAACCCTTATATCAACATTACGGCATCACCTTGAGATTGATCCATGTTCGAACACAGTTGTCTTGTTATACCGGATCTACCGTTGGAAGTGGCCATTCTTACACATAGTCGCATCACAGGCCACATTTTGGTATTATTAATTTGATCACTTGCAAACAAAGTCACGAAACAAAATTAAAACTTTAAACTGCTTCAGTTTCTTTTCGATAAGAATCAACAGCACTCAAACTTGATAGTATTGCAAGCAGTTAAATAAAGTTTTGCCGCTTGCAGTGCGGAGTGTTTGTTTTCGTATTTGACAAAGATGTAAATAAATATCAGATTCTGTCAAACTAACCAGCACGGAAAAACGCACGAAATCAAACAATCACTCAAATAAATACCCCTGTTTGAAAAATATTGCTAAATAGCCAAATATAGCAATCTGTCGGGCAAATGTCATTCTGTAAATCCAAAATGTTTGATGTGGTTCGTCAAACAAAAGCTCTATCAGTTCAATCAAAGTTAATTGCCTATCCAGTTTTCCGTGAGTGGTAATGGCCGCCAGCATGCCTGCGGGTTAGTCTCTGGTTTGACGTTTCTGGAGGTCAACTGCACCCACCATTCGAGGATTTTGATCAATGTGGTATATAAGAAGGCTTGAATTCACTGAATCAGCACTTTTTTATATGCCACATTGGTCAGAATGCTCGGAGCGGTGGGCGCAGTTGACCTCCACAGACGTCAAATCAGAGACTAACTCGCAGGCAAGCTGGCGGCCATTACCGCTCGCGAAAAATTGGATATTCCGGGGATTCAACCACCCGACTTGGGCATTGATTTACAATGTTGTGAAAACTCATATGTGATTATGTATACGTTATCTGGAAGACATTGATTTGAAAAATGTATTGGAGGTAACCACTTTCCCTTCGATGGGACTCGAATCCACGACCCTGAGTACGCTAGACCAGAGACGATGGTATTATATAGAGACACGCGGAGAGAATGAAAGCAATTCTGGCTTCACGGCCAGCAGACAAAAAAAATCTGCGCGATCGGCAACATAAAAATTTGTGAGAACTTGAAGTGACTCTCAGTGTGAGCAGTTATTTCGTTTGCTCCAATTACATATTTTCTCTTCTTTAGCACCATTTCCTTATATTGAACAATAAATATGATTAAATACCATATATAAATTTGCTATGAGAACTCTGAAAACATCTTCAAATACTGAACTTTTCAAACTTTTTTATAATTTCTATAATGTTGATAACAATACCTATCTTGCATTTAGTACGGATTGGTAATGTTTGTCTACTTTGCTCGTTTGGTACCGCGTTTGACGGTTCGTTTGGTACTTTCGGCTTCACTGTTTGCGGGTCTCTATCAATAAACAACGTCTCTGCGCTAGACTATAGATAGTGAAATAGGCCTTTTCATGTGACACTGCCAAGACTGCACTTGTTTACAACCGCTGAACAGGCCCGATGGATGGTTCTCCCTGCAGCTCATGCAACTCGTGGTTCATTCGCCTCCTCCACGTACCGTCCGCCATCTGCACCCCACCATAGATGGTATGCAACACTTTCCTTTCAAAAACTCCCAGTGCGCGTTGGTCCCCCACGAGCATCGTCCAGGTCTCGTGTCCGTAGAGAACTACCGGTCTTATAAGCGTTTTGTAGATAGTCAGTTTGGTACGGCGTCGAACTCTATTCGATCGGAGCGTCTTACGGAGTCCAAAGTACGTACGATTTCCAGCCACTATGCGCCTTCGAATTTCTCTGCTGGTATCGTTATCGGCGGTCACCAGTGAGCCCAAGTACACGAATTCTTCAACCACCTCGATTTCGTCACCACCGATAGAAACTCGTGGTGGATGGCTTAAATTTGATCTCTCTTGAGCCTCTTCCTATCATGTACTTCGTCTTCGACGTGTTGATGACTAGTCCAATCCGTTTAGCTTCGCTTTTCAGTCTGATGTAGGCTTCCTCCATCCTCTCAAAGTTACGTGCCATGATATCAATGTCGTCGGCGAAACCAAATAACTGGACGGACTTAGTGAAAATCGTACCACTCGTGTCAATCCCTGCCCTTCGTATTACTCCCTCCAAAGCGATGTTGAATAGCAGACACCAAAGACCATCACCTTGCCGTAACCCTCTACGCGTTTCGAAGGAACTCGAGAATGCCCCTGAAACTCGAACTACGCACATCACCCGATCCATCGTCGCCTTGGTCAACCGTATCAGTTTATCCGGAAATCCGTTTTCGTGCATTAGCTGCCATAGCTGGTCCCGATCGATTGTATCATATGCGGCTTTGAAATCGATAAATAGATGATGTGTGGGCACGTTGTATTCGCGGCATTTCTGCAATACCTGACGTATGGCGAACACCTGGTCTGTAATAGAGCGTTCACCCATAAATCCCGCCTGGTACTGCCCCACGAACTCTCTTGCAATTGGTGTTAGTCGGCGGCATAAAATTTGGGAGAGTACCTTGTAGGCGGCATTTAGCAATGTGATTGCGCGGTAGTTGCTACAATCCAGCTTATCGCCATTTTGTAGATGGGACACGACACCTTCCATCCACTCCTGCGGCAGAACCTCATCCTCCCAAACCTTGGTAATCACCCAGTGCAGCACTCTAGTCAGTGCCTCACCACCGTGTTTAAACAGCTCTCCTGGTAGTTGGTCAACTCCAGGGCTTTGTTGTTTTTCAACCGGCCAATCTCCTCCTGGATTTCCTGGAGATTCGGAGTCGGAAGTCGCATGTCCTGCGCGCGTGCTCCTAGTTTCATTACCATACCGCCACCGTTGTCTGCCATATCGCCATTCAGGTGCTCTTCGTAGTGCTGCCGCCACCTTTGGATCACCTCACGCTCGTTTGTAAGAAGGTTCCCATTTATGTCCTTACACATATCGGGCTGTGGCACGTGGCCCTTACGGTTCAACTTCTCATAGAACTTTCGTGCGTTATTAGCGCGGTACAGTTCCTCCGTCTCGTCACGGTCTCGATCTTCCTGCTGGCGCTTTTTCCTCCGGAAAATCGAGTTTTGTCTGTTCCGCGCCCGTTGGTATCGTGCCTCGTTCGCCCTCGTGCGGTGTTGCAGTAATCTCGCCCATGCTGCATTCTTCTCCTCCTCCTCATCTGATCCGGGGGCACCGTGTTAAGTGCAGCGATCGTGGTGCTACCAATGGCGGATCGAATATCTCTCCAGCCATCTTCAAGAGACGCTGCGCCTAGGTGCTCTTCCGTTGGGAGTGCCACTTCCAGCTGCTGCGCATATTCTTGGGCTAGTCTACCATCTTGTAGCCGCCCAAAGTTAAGCCGCAGCGTTGTACACCGTCGAGAGTTTTGAGCGCAGGCATACTGCAACGAGGTAGTGGTCGGATTCAATATTGCGGAGAAAGAAGGTCCTTCGGACTACCATTCCGCGGGAGGCTGCGAAGTTTATGCATCGTTGGCCGTTGTCATTCGATACGAAAGGCAGTATCAATACTCGGTGAATTAAATTTTTGTTGAACTTTCGGCTGTCGTTATTGCTTCTATGTCATTTTTACCTACTGCTGGCGTTTTTAAAGCGATGGATTCCCGATCTGCCCCAGGTGTTCATTACACCCCCACGGTGCTCCATTTACCGCTATTATGAAAAAAAAAATTCCATTCAATCGGAAGACGCCATTCGATTCCTACTATAATTATACGCTTCAGGACAAATTTTCAAAAAAATCGTAGGTTAGATTTTCGAGTTATGCCGTTTTTAAGTTTTTCGATAGAAAACTCCTTGTTAACCATTTTCGGCTCGGGCTACGATTTCAAATTAAAAAATTCACTGTTTCCCTGTTTTTCAACCGATTTGCATGAAATTCTGATGAAAGATGCATTATACCCTATACTTTTGTGTAGATGTATTGATCTGGTGACTGGGTTCATGGGGACGGTTTTATCGAGAGGGTCGTCTGAGTCAGATGGGCTTAAAATAGGTCAACTTCTTTTTAATCGTAGATAACTAGTAGTGAATGCTCCCAATAATGATGAAATCGTTTTTATTTATTATTTTGAAATACGGGAAATACAAACTGAACGTTTGGACCCTCAAATTTGGGTTATAGGATTTCAAGGACCTGGTTCGTTCAGGGAAGTGGTCAATTTTTAAATGGTTCTGAAACCCAGCTTGCGATACCTCATTATTTTGCAACCCAAATATAACAGAAGACATTTGCAGAGCATCTGGACACATTGGCCACTTCCGGAGGTACCCTGAGAACCTGGTGCTCCCAAGGGAAGGAGTAGCACATCGTAATAAGTTTGTTACAAAACGTAGGCTTAATTTGAGCGCATGTAACGTGAAACATTAGCACCCCTAGTAATTTCAAAGTCCATTCTGTATACCAAGTAAGAGAACTTAGAGAAGTAGTGCGATGATGTTTGTCAACGAAGGAACAGATTTACCGAATTTGTAAGTAATTAAGATTTTTTGTAAAGCAGTTTTTAATTAATAAAACTATAGTTAATGCATTATTGTATAAATATGAATTTAAATACAACTTATCCTAAAATGTTTGTTTCGAAGATCTGGTGTGCCAAGAGACGGAACCATCATCAACAAGTTTTACATGCTTCTTAGTTTTGCGGATGATATTCACATCAATGGTGTATCGTATCGCCAGAGCAGTGGAAGAAACTTTCGTTCCTTTTACGCGTGAGACTGAAAGAATAGTTCTGATCATAAAATTTGTCAAAACTATGTACCTGGTGGCTGGCAGAGAACGTGGCAGTCCAAACGGTGTTGGTCCCGAGGTGGAAATGGATGGGATACGATTTGAGGTTGTCGACGAATTCATATATCTTGGAACACTCGTTACATGTGATAATGACGTTAGCCGTGAGGTGGAAAGACGTGTTGCGGTTACAAGTAGGATTTTCTATGGTTTGTGTAGCCAGCTAAAGTCTCGCAGCCTACAGACACGGACAACACTAGCTCTGCACACATCGTTTATTTGGCAGGCTGATAGAATACGGCAGATTACAGTGGGCTGGACATGTAGTGCGGATGCTGGAAGGGAGACCAGCAAGTCATGTTGAGCCGAGAACCTGGAAGAGGACGTCGACTCCGGAATATACCCCGGATTCGCTGGCTGTGTGTAATCGAGGAAGATGCGCGATTGATTTTTTGATTTTGCATTTAGAAAATCGTTTTCAAGTTTTTACGTTGTGCTATGTATTTTTAATTGATTTACAAGGCGTTTTCCTTCGAAAAACTAAAAAAAGGCATAACTGGAAAATCTCATCGATTTTTTTGAAAATTTGTCCAGAAGCGTAGAATTATTGTAGGAATCGAATGGCGGCTTCCGATTGGATGGTATATTTTTTTCATAATAACGGTAAATGAAGCACCGTGACCCCCGGATTCCTTACGTATACCACCCAGTTCTTTCACTCAACAAAGCCACACGCCTTCTGCCGACCCCGAGCTAGGATTATCTCAACTCTTAAGAAAAACAGATATGCCAATATTGTATTCTAGATTTATTACTTTCACTGAAGACGTCTTAGATCATCTTCCACGCTTCTCAACAATCATTATGCTTCTTATTCTTTGTTTGTAATCCTTCATTCGTCAAGCTGTTTTTTCTCTTGTGTTCTGAGATTGTTATGAATTATCGAGCTTCACAATTTACTTATTTAGCACAGATGTTTTATGTTTCTTCCATTTTTGTCCAGAACAGACTACACAAAGACTGCCTACAGTAACGATCATTAGCATATTTGTTTGTGAATTGATATTCGTTTCCCATATTTTGTCACACTGTCATTTGATGACCCTTCCTTTTTGTTGTTTTGTCTTGTTGAAAAGTATTTAAAATTCCTATAAATTCTAATATTCGAAAACTTTTGTGGAACAAAGTTGAAGAAATCAACCAAATCGTGATGTTGTATGAAGCTTCGAACGACGCTTGATGCTGGTCCTATTGAGTGCATTGTTCGACTCGATCTGCATAATAATCATTGCGAAAGAATAATAATTTTCTTCGGTATTCTCGATTGAATTAAGTCCCTTTGATAAGATCGATATTGAATTATTAATGTTGAATGATTAACTATGAAGTCTGTTTGACGAGCGATGTAACGCTGCTTCCTACGAATATGTTCTTAGACTTATGTGGAACGGCAAAGGCCAGTGCATTGGGCAATTTGATTGTTTTTTCATACCATATCTTGGGACATGTTGTACCCATGTTGTTTTATCATTTGCTATGCTCCAATTTATTTTCTTCAAATCAATCAAACATAAGCTGCGGTTTGGTCGAGTCAGAATTTACCGCTCTATGTTGAATATTTGCAGTGTTTTTTAGCAGTAAACTAGATCAATGCTTTTTTCAACAAAAATATTTCTAAACCTTTGTTATCTGTTTTTCTTAAAAACATCTTTCAAAAGTGCTTACTTATTTTTGAAATTTGAATTAAATTCCCATCAGTCTCACCCCATTGCCAAACCTACATGTTGTTCTTTCACTTCTACCGTGCTTTCAGACAATATCGGACGTTCTTTGAACAATGATTTTTGAAGAAATAAAGAAACTCTTCCTTTCCAAGTATTCTTTTTGACACTGCCTGAGTGTCGTCTATTTGTTACTATTTTCACAGCATCTTTAATCATTTTGGCTCTAAAAATAAATTACACAGGCTAAAGCTAAATATGGTCAGGAGTTTGGTACTTAAACTATGGGTGAAGTATTGACCATTTCCAATTGTGTTCCTGATTTCCTACAAAATAGTACGGCCAGTTCAATCAAAAGTCCTTGTTACCTTGGTCGCAGGTTATTTGAACGGATGATTTATCTCAAATCAAAGAGTACTTCAATTTAATTGCCGAATCAGATCCGGAAAATGTCATAAAATCTTTGTGTAATTTTTATTTTTGTTTTTATTGGTAGTTCTTAACAATAACAGTTTTGTTCGTTCTATGTATTAGATCCTAACACACCTGAATCTGTTTGTTTGTTTGTTTTATATGTGTTTAATACATATACACATATACGATTTGACTTATACTTCATTTTGACATTTAGGTATTAAAGTTCAGTTTCTTCAAGAATATGTTCAAATGGGGTCTCACTTTAACCGACAAAATTCAAATAATTCGAATCCACTGCTCAGCTCCTTCTACCTCCTTGAAATCCGATGGGACCAACGCCTTACTTATTAAAAAAAAATCACGTGAGCTCCCATTTCGGGTCTGAAAATACGCGCGCTCTCTATCTGTCTCTTTCTCTCTACCTCGCTTGTTCCATTGCTTTCACGCCGCACGTAGCACTAAGGATGACCCTGGTTCTTGGCGATCTCTCCATTTCCCTATCCTGTTTTATTACTCCAATTTCCGATTGATGATTTTGGCGTACTCTATCTCGTCCTTGTCCTGATCCTTGTCTCCCCAGCCCCAGGTCGGGTGCGAGCCGTCTCCCGTTCGCTTGACACGCCTCTCGATGATCTCGTTCGAAACCATCTTCAGATCGTATGCCCAGCCGATCTTGGCGAAGAAATCGATGAAGGCGGTCGTGAAGTTTAGTCGGTAGTTACCCAGCTCGGCCGTTTTGTAATCCCAGGGGAAAACGTGATGGTAGTTGTGCCAGCCCTCGCCGAAGGCGAATGTGGCCACAGTTTTGTTTTCCGAGGGGTTGATGGTTCTAGAAAAAAGGAGAAATATACTACCATTAGTACAGTGAGGGTAAGGTAATTTTAAAATATGAGTTTTACCTGTCATAGGGGCGATGTCCCCATTTATGGGCGGCGCTATTCACCAACCAGGTGGCATTCAGGATGAACGTCCAGCGGAATAGCGTGGCGACGAACCATGCGTTGGTCCAGGTTTCGTTCCAGAAGTAGACTGGGGCAACTGTGGGCAGGATGAAGCATAGCAGGGGCATCAGGATCATGTAGTATCTGGAAGAAAATAAAAAAAAGATGATATAAATAGTTTCGAAACTAGACGTAGACGTAGACGTAGACGATCGAATGATCGATACTCACTTTCTCTGGAATCGCAGCACCGGATCGCTAAACAGATCGGAAATGTCCAGCTGGCGACCCTTGGCAACAACTTCTGGGTGCTTTCGACACAGCAGCCAGCCGATGTGCGAGAAGAAGAAGCCACGGGTGGCATTATGCGGATCGGCATCGGTTTCCGAGTATTTGTGGTGTACGCGATGGTCACGAGCCCAGTGCAGAGCACAGTCCTGGAAAGCAATGGTGTTGAACACGCACAGAATAATCCGCAGGGGCAGCTTGGCTTTGTATGAGCGATGGGCCCATAGTCGGTGAGCGCCAGCCGTGATTCCCAGTCCGGATACGACGTACAGGACGAATGCTGGAATTTGGTTATAGGAGTGCTTTGGTTAGAATTAAATTTCGTTTCAGAAAGTTCGGGAATACTAACCGAGTGCAACGGTGTACAGCTTGGCAGAGGTCAACAGCAGCCAGAGGCCGTACACGGCAGCCAAGTGGAGGTACCCGAAGGCGATCACATTTCGCCACACTACTTTGATCTTGCGTTTCTCGGCTCGCTTCAGGGGGGCTATATCCTTCGCCAGTCCTCCGTCGACGGTGTCGGCGTCGTTCTCGTTCAGAACACCGGTTACTTCAACCGTCGCGTTCGGTGCCATCTTCTTCGGTGGAGTGCTGAAAGTAAAGTAGAAATAGACAGAAGCACTTAGTTAGGCAGAACCTTGATACAAAATAGCGCAAAGGTTATGCAATAGGTTTGGGTCGATTAGTGGACAGTTAATTAGTTACCGGTTGGAAATGCAAAATTATGCGCAGCGATTAGAACCGCGCGTTACCAGAAAGGAATCGAGAACTCGACTGAGCTCTAGATTAGTATACTAAACCGAACTGGGCGATACGAATTTGTTTAATTTTTTGGTAAAGACGTAAGCGCTTATGGGTTTAAAAGCACCGAGCGGAAAGATGAACTTTCCGTGATAGAAATTACTGATTAGCTTGACTGCGCCGTTCGAGCAGCAGCAGCAGTGCCTGCCGCGTGCGTCCATCGCCGGGATGGGGTGATCGATGCTGTTGATTACTGAATGGTACGATTAAAAATACGTTGCGATGGTAAACAAATCCAAAAACGTTGGCAATGTTTACCAAACTATCCGCGGTGGGATCAAGTTTAGCGCGGGAACGATCGGGTTAAGTGGGATAGATCGCCCGCGCGTGTTTTGCTTTCGAGATTAGCGTGGCGTGGCGCGACATGAGACGCGTCGGACAGTGCGATGACGTACGATTTTACGGCGAAAAAAATCTCAATGATTGGCGGAGCGTTTCAATTTGCGTGACATTGTTTTAGTTGGGTTATAATAATGCGGAATTATTCATAATTTCAATTCTTAAGTGCGTTGTTATTACTGGCGAAAAAATCTTGAACTGAGTGACGACAATGTCAACTCATAGCACTTATTACAACAACACGCCTTGCTATTGTTTTACTATTATATAGCCGAATTTATAAGAATCTTTAAGTGTTCGTTCGAAAAAACACCCCGAACATTTTTTCAAGATTTTCAACTCAAGTTCCTATATCTATGGATTTCTTTATAGTTTTTATGATATTTGTATATAGGTTTCCGGCAAGTTTACCTTCTCGAAATTGATTTTTTGGCTTAAGCCAATAAATTAACTTCGATAAAGTCACGCTTTCCTAATTAAGTTTACCTTCTACGAAACATTGTGAATAAAAAATGACTGTACAGGTAGAGATGTCGTAAAATCTCGATTAGTAACTAATTGATTACTCTCGATTCTTGACGATTATTGAATCGATTCATCGTTCGGAAGTAATCAATTCAAAATTAATCGATTATCACAACGATTAATCGAAGTGATCGATTAATTTGCGACATCTCTATGTACAGGAAGGTTTCGCATGGGGCGTTGAATTGCTGCGCTTCGGTGCTGCTTTTTAGCACCACACACTGTATTCTAACTTCTTATCTGATAGAATTAGAAGAAATCTCGCTTAACTTTTCAAAAGGACCTAAGTAACATTTTTTTCATGAATTAATTTGAGTACTGCAATCGAAAGCTTTCATGTTTTTCTGTTGGTTGCGCTATTCAAATTAATTCATGAAAAAAATGTTACTTAGGTCCTTTTGAAAAGATAAGCGAGAAATGCATCTCAAGTGCTACTAAATCGTACCCAGAAACTCTGAATAACCCTTCTATTATCACATTCAATTGTAGATGCCACCGTATGGATCGAACAATAAGAGCACTCGGACGTTTATATTGCTATGCACCAAGTATCAATTACGTGTCCATTGTGTCTTTCCCTTGTAACTGAATACGCTACTTAACGCCCCATGGTCGATACATTATTCAGAAGCAACAGATGAGAGATTTCCCTTGCCGAAGACACTGCGGGGGGTTGTGTTGCCCCGAATCAACTAATCTACGTATTACTGGGAAACAATCCTGCTGAAACTGACGTCGCTTATGCATCAAGATAAACAAGATAAGGAGGTGTGAGAATTTCATTTTCACTTGCCCACCTGCTGGGCGCATAGCAAAAGAAATCAGCCATTTTCCTCGAAAAACTACTATTGTAGGTATTGGGGATACAGGATTAACGCACTTTTCGCTGGTCCTACTGCAATCCGTCTTCGTTAAGAGTTGGTACAGTCGTACGCGTACAGAAAAGCCTATCCTTTGACATCATTCGCAAATTACATAGCACTAAAATGTGTTTATTTAGCCCCTCCCACCCCTATTTTGCAATGTTTTTTAGTGGAAGCTGGCAAGAAAGCTACAATATTTGTAAGAATCCCTTTTTTACAACGATTCGTAATTTGTGTCCGACGCCAATTTGCAATGCCACGGATAGAAAGGATTTAATTTAAATCCGTATGAATGCTTGGTTTAAGTAGACATGTAAAGCCGTGAATGAAGAAGAAGCAGGTATCTAATTTCTCGGTATCGTGAAATCATATAAATTCGTAGGCGAGCTTACCTAAATAATGAATTGACGGACCTAGGCATAATACCTGAGAGGAAACCATCAAACGGAATATCGATTTGGGGTAAATGAGGTTTGCGTTACGAAGTAGGTGCATGAAGGTGACAGGGTTGTGAAAACTGACGACCCACCTTATGGATCAAGGACTTTTATCGAACGTATGCATTGTGCTTTGGGAGCGAGGATTGGCATTTTGAGGGAAAATCAATTATTGCACCCGCACTGGCACTGCAGTCATAAACTGATGGAAGGGGCTCGGCACAAGCTCTTTCGCACTGTCTAAAAATATGTGAGGTACCTGTTCGCAAGCGGCGTTGTGGGTGTATCCATTTCTAGCAATTTCGAACCTGTCGCACAGTGATTTACAACTCAATTTACACGAAAGCCGTAATAATTCAAAACCGATGGTCGAACTGTGGGGAAGCACTAAAATAATGTTTTCACAATCACTGTCACTACCGCGGTACTTTTTTCCCCTTTTCAATAGATTAGGTCACTGTGATTTGCGTCAAAATTGAGGTGGTTTTCAACAAAAGACGGCGCTCCACCTTCTCCCGATGGGGTGGATGGCAACCCCGAATGTTGAACGAGTTAATCCCAATTTTAGCGCACCATGCCGCGAACGGATGTCCGTTTTATGTAATGCAAGAGTTTCAGCTTCTACTTCGTCAGGGACGAGCTGCTTTGGATACTCTGCCACTGGGCACACTTGCCGCCTGGTATTTGGCTCGCAGCCACAACGAATGCGAACTAAAATCGATGTGCTGCTGCTTGCTAGACGATAGCGCAATATCTGCTATAGGTCGCGCTGATTTGCTACACATTCCTATACTACATCCATAGTTGTTGCCTTGAATCATTGCAGTTTCTCCCGCACTGTTTACGAATGGAAATGCGGGAGTGCGGAGATTCCGGCGAGAGCGAGTCCAAGTCGGATTGGATTCGCGGGTTGATTATAATAGTGGGAGAAGGATATCAAACCAGTGTTGTCAGATTGAAGCAACCCATGCATTTAAAGTTCGGAGAGTTAGCAATGTTTTGATGTCACTGCACGAGTGTGATGTACCGATTTTCCTGAATCAAAAATCAAAAAATCTACTCCTCCGTTTATTTTTGGTCACAACGAAAAATAAGCGCAAAATAGTCGCCTAAGAAAAACATACATCAATACATTTTTTGAAAATTTGGTTGCCACGTGGTGGATTCTGGGGGTGAATGCTTTGATAGCACGTGCTTTCTGTACTGCGGATAAATTTCACCAGAGCCTTGAAAAATGAACACGAAAGTTGTCATTTTGTTGAAATGCACAATCGAAAGAAAGTTTCGTATTATTTGACTAAAACTATGTGGTTATAACTTCAATAACTTTGAGAATTTCGACTTTTCGTTTTGTTGAGACCAAAGCAAGCCTTTTTCGGGCCAATGGAGAATCTATTTTCGTTATTTATGGTGGGGAGCATATTTCACATATCAATCTTTCTCTTGAGCTAGCTTTGGAAGATAAACGAAAATCGTGCCTATTAGATGAAATTCGTTTTTCTTTGCATTGCTTGCACCTCTCACTCACTTTTCGCGCGAATTATCGAAGAACAATTATAAAAATTGTAAGGTCACAGCGGGATTCGAACCCAGAACAGAATCGTAATAATAATAACCACGTTGTTCTCATGTAGGTATTAGGTTATTTTATTCCACATAAGATACTGTTGCATTGCTGATGCCATGAAAAACCCACTATATGAAAGAAAACTAGCAAACCAACTTTCAAACCAAATGGTTATCACTCTCCAGGCTGTTTTTCTTTTCCAAAAATCAAAACATTTCTCATTGAAACTTTTTCCCGGGATTGAGTGAGCATTACGAACCCTGAACTTTATTGAAATTTTTTGAATTTACTGAATTTACAAGCACGAGCCGCCAGCCGCGACTCGCAAGTTTGATAACTCCTTAAATATTATCTTCATCAAAAACCTATGTGACAACTTGAGCTCCAGCAAGCTTCAATACGCGGGCGAATATGTATCGAAATGAGTTGAAATGAATGGGATGAGGATTAATATAACTAAGAGTCGATTTCTTCACCTCCGCTTAGGCCTTAAACCATGTTTAAGCGTATGGGTAAGCACCGCTTAAGAGTTAAGCGGAGGTGAAGAAATTGACCCTAAGTGTAAAGCTATGACTTTAATGCGGTGTCTATCTGCTGTTTGGTTCGACTATCGTTTGCATGATGTAATGCTTGAGCGGGTCTCGCCAATCAAGGTCCTTGGCGTCATTCTCGACAGCAAGCTCCATTTCAACGAGCACATCTCTGCAACAACCGCTAAAGCCAACGCTCGGTTTTCTGCGACGTAACACACGCTTTTTCGACGACGCTCATACGCTCAAGTCGCTGTATTGCTATTTGGTCCGCAGTGTTCTCGAGTACCGCCATCGAGGGTGACAATGGGTCTGGGGGGTGAGAATGGGTCATCGCTCTCACCGGAAGCCTGGAGGTCGTAGAGTAAAATCGTTCAAAAGGGTCTCTTATATTTTAGTCTTCTTGCCCTCAGATACATTCAATCCATTCTACAAGCATTCTAAGTAGTTGAAACAGTTACCCATTCTCACCCCATTTGACCCATTATCACAACGGTACTCATCATGCGACTCACTCGGCTCGTATCGAAAAGGTACAAAAGCCTTCCGTGGAACGACCATATCAATTTACCTCCATACGACCAACAATGCACGCTGATCGGAACACAATCACTATCAGCACAAACGGTTATGCTGCAAAGGCTGTTATATTCGATGTCCTCACGTGCAACATCATTTGTAACAGTATTCTAGAACACGTTATGATGCGTGCACTAGCACGTCGACTTCAGATTCAACACATGCTATGGACCGCCACCGCACGGAGTACCGGCACTTCAATCCCTTAGACTCATGCTGTAGACGTTTTAATGAAGTTATTGACGGGTTTGTTTTCAACATTTGCAGAGTAGTTTTTTTTAAGAATAAGATTAAATTATTTTAATTTATTTAGTTTAAAGTTGAAGATGGTGGTGTAAATAAATAAAAAATAAAATAAATATCTGCCACTGATCTATGATTTCCCACGCCGATTCAAAATTCACAGGAGTCTACATAATTCAATAGCCGTTGGAATTCCGAGGAATCTCGTGTGGATATTCCGAAGCAAAAGCGTGATACTGCCAAATAGTTTCCCGATAAAGTTGTAAAGAGATTCCCGAGGAAATTCTAAATAATTTCCTGATGGAATATCGACGAATGCACCGAGGAAACTCATCAGAGTTTTCCGTAAAACTTCCTGAAGAAATTCAGGAGGATTTTTCGAAGAATTCCTCAACGAAATTCAGAAGAACTTTCGGATAAAATTAAAAAAAAAACTTTCCGAGAAAATCCTGTAGTACTTACAGAGGACTTTCCGCAGAATTTTCCGAAGGAACGAGGATCAGATTGCAAACGAAATTCCGTAGAATTAAAAAAAACATTATTCTAAAATATTTTCCGTAGATTTTCCCAAAGAAATTTAGAAGAAGGAAGGAAATTTAAAAAAAATCAAAAGGAAATTTGTAAGAGTTTCTCGTGTCAATTCCGTAAAATTTAAAAAATGTCCCGGAATTCAAAAATGTTGCCGTCGAAGGTCTTAAAAATTTCCGAAGAAATTCATTTCATCTAAAAACAAATCCGATGAATTTTTAGAAGAAAGCGAAGACGAAATTTCTCAAGGTTAAAGAAATACATGAAAAAAAATCGAAGAACTTTTAGAAAATAAATTCCACGCCAATTCAGGCCGCTGTGTAAAATGACTTCCGACGTGACGCCGAAAACGCCGCCAAGCAAAATCACGACAAATGTGGCTGCCAAACATTTCCAGACCGTTGCACACTTCTACCCTGAAGCAATTTCTGAGCATGAGAGTTATTGCGTTATTGCCAGGACAGCCAACAGATGAAGTTTGGGACTAACATC
This sequence comes from Armigeres subalbatus, assembly GCF_024139115.2. Lineage (NCBI taxonomy): Eukaryota > Metazoa > Arthropoda > Insecta > Diptera > Culicidae > Armigeres > Armigeres subalbatus. The sequence goes on from NC_085139.1 coordinate 122,423,927, forward strand.
ATCTTCAATGTGTAAGAACAGATGACCCAAAAATAGGCAATTCCAGCGCCGGCGGTGTCCGAATGCAAGTCAATTTAGGAATAGGTAGGAAATTGTTGACGTGATACTCGCTTTGATAGAAGCCGACGAGTCATGTGCACTTCCACGAGAAATCACTGGGATGTTGGATATATGGGATAGGAAGTGTGGCAGAGTTCGTTTTGGTAAACGGTCTGCCGTGTATAGCGTGTAGTTTGATTTAAAACAAAAACAATCGAACGAACGCTAATTATTTTAATTATCGACCGCACTACACAACTGGATGCGAACTAAATTTTCACTTTCTGATTAATTTTCTCACCCGCACAAGGCAAAATAAAATTTCGGTGACCGGTTGATCGCTTTGCCTTTCGCACAAATCAAAACTAAATTTCGACGAGCGGCTGATTGCTCTAACTGGAGAAACATGACTGGACAAGAAACAAATGTACACTATCTGATTAATTTACTCACCCGCACAATGCAGAACAAAATTTCGATGACCGGCCGATCGTTTTGCTTTCCGCACAAAGCAAAACTCTCTTCAAACAATAGTTACACAGATCCGATAAATGTTAATAACTCATAACTCATTTCTTTTCTTGCTGACTGTTTTCTTTAGATTTCCCAACATGCTTCTGTATACATTCGCCGAATTTCTCAAAACAGACCGTCCTTACAGCATAACCTTAAACGCCCACAACTCCTTACTTTCTCTCTTCCACGGCTCTTCAAATACACCACCAGCCAACTACATATAGCAACAGTAGAACCGCCAACCAACAACTCCACACTTCCTCTTTCCCGTGGACACCTGAACGACATCAGCAGCCACCCACCGCCAGACCAAAACTCCCTACTTCCTCTCTTCCAAGGCCCCCTCAATGACACCAGTGCCTTGTTTTGCGTGTCGAATCACCAATTATTTCACTATTAAATCATCCGCCAATACTTCGATTTATTTTCTTTGCCACTTTCTATTCTGTATCAAACAGTAGCTACCCGATATCCACCGAACAATTAGGCCCTTCTACCGTAACCGTAAAACATTTCAGACGAAGCCGAATAATCCGGAAATGGTGTAAAATTGCTGAAATTTTTTTCGTACGATAGCTGAAAATACGTCAATAATTCGTGAGCAAAGACTTCTACTATCTTCTACCCGAAAGCAATTTCTGAAAGAAAAACCAGAGGAGTTCCTGACGATTTTCATGAAAAAAATCTGAAGTATTTTCAACAGACAATGGGCCAACATTTTGTCCATTTCGACCGAGACTTTCTATGGTTTCAAAGAGATATTGTGGACATTTATCGTCGTTTTTTTTGTTTGACGTCATAACTTGCTTAGCCCGCTGGTGGAATAATTGTGGTTGGAACTGCAATATATGAAGATTTATAATGATAAATGTGCTCAACCGCAGCGTATTAGGCCAAGGTTTGAGCCTAGTATGGAGCCGAGAGCAAAAAATAATATAAATATTACATTAAATATAATATATTATTAATAATATGATCTCCGGAGGCACTTCTTTTTCGACCGCGTTGTCGAACTGGCACTTGAACCAGACCCGGAAGCTGACAGATGAGCCCGTCGCTGATCCGAAGGTGGATGCGATATAGCTTCCTTAATCGCGATTGCAACCTCTTTACGACGGTTTTTTTTATCCGCCTGTTTGCTGACTATTAGACCTCTTCATGTTTTCAAAAAGTATCACAAATTCAATCGATCAGCCCAGAATCACAATTCTTATGCTAAAATAAGTCTCCTGTCAAATTTTCAGCTAATTCGGATAAAATTTCGAGGTGGCTCAAGTCAATTTAGTGTTTTTGGGCTATTTTCAATTTTGGATAAAATCTAACAAGAGATATAAATGTAGAAAACTATCGCAACAACCTCTATACGGAAGATTTTGGTGTGCTCTACAAGTCTTGTGAACATTGCGATTCGTTCCGTTCACGTTTTGTCCATGTTAAAGTGATTTTCAAACTTTTAAGTGCATAAAAATACTGTTTCCCCCAAAAGTCGTTGTTCTACAAAATTCTTGAGTTTATGACAAACGATTGTTAATTTATTTTATTATAGTTCCTCTTTTTTCCCTGGAAATTTGAGTAATATAATTGTCCATGTGCGATTTACCGTTAAATTCTTAAAAATCAGAAGCTGAACATTCGTCATAAATTTGCACGCTGAGATTTCTTCAAACAAGTTGTTCAAACAAAGAAGCTTCGATTTCACTTGTTACTAAGATTCACTCAATGTTAAAAGCATGCAGACATATGATGAAATTAACAAAATTTGGAAGTCGTTTGTTGTAAGCATCAAATATCATATGATTTAATTTATGGTTTGTTCGAACAACTTGCTTGAAGAAATCCTAACGTGCAAATTTATGACAAATGTTCAGCTTCTGATTTTTAAGAATTTAACGGTAAATCGCACATTGGCAATTATATTACTCAAATTTCCAGGGAAAAAAGAGGAATAATAATAAAATAAATTAACAATCATTTGTCATAAACTCAAGAATTTTGTAGAACAACGACTTTTGGGGGGGACAGTATTTTTATGCACTTAAAAGCTTGAAAATCACTTTAACATGGACAAAACGTGAACGGAACGAATCGCAATGTTCACATGACTTGTAGAGCACACCAAAAGCTTTCGTATAGAGGTTGTTGTGATAGTTTTCGACGTTTATATCTCTTGTTAGATTTTTTCCAAAATTGAAAATAGCCCAAAAACACTAAATCGACTTGAGTCACCTCGAAATTTTATCCGAATTAGCTGAAAATTTGACAGGAGACTAATTTTAGCATAAGAATTGTGATTCTGGGCTGATCGATTGAATTTTTGATACTTTTTGAAAACATGAAGAGGTCTACTGACTATGTCCTGCTTTTTTACTTCGGACTTTCCTCTAAAACAGCGGTTCTAAACCTGGGGTACATGTACCCCTGGGGGTACCTTCGCTGGCCCTAGGGGGTACCTCGGATGAAAATGCATAATGGCGGACATATTACAATTCCAATGATTATTGCAATTTTTTTATTTCAAAACTTTGTTTTGTAAATAATATGCATGGCGATCAGAAAATCGAGGCTAATGAATTGTTGGCAGTGGTTAATTTTCTACCCACCGCTCCCACATCCAGGCGCTACCGTATATGCGCAAATAGCCAGTATGAGTTAACCGCCAGAAATTTGTATGGCGAAAGACATCTAACGCGGGTTTTCTCAAAATTAGGAACTTTTTATGAAAAACTATTTGGTACCGGTTATGAAGGATGGTGTCCGCTACTACGCCTACCGAATATTTTTTCGATTAGGGTGCTTAATTTTGAGAAATTTGAAACTTAGATGCCTTTCGCCATACTGATTTCACAAAGTTAACTCATAGTGTGCCGCTGTAAGCACGCTCAAAGCAGCCGATTCATTGAACCCTGCTTTCCTCAACTAGAACAGCGTATGAAGGGCTGCAGAACAAAAGATCAAACGGACAAATGTCGAATGAGCGAATTTAAAAAATCTTCAATGCAATCTACCTGATCTAAACAAAATGTTGAATAATATGTTAGAAACATGCTTTTGAAATAAAATCTAGAATCTAAAGGTTTGGAAGCCTTCGTTTGAGAGGCATGTAGGCCTTTTTTTAGAAAATCTCTATTGCTTCTTTGCAAGAGGTCTACAAGCATCTTTCTACGCTTCTCGGAAGCCTTCTTCAGAACAGCACGAATGCCTTCTTTCAAGCTGTTCAGAAGTCTTCTTTCGAAAGGTTCGAAAGGCCTGTGTCTCCTTGCAAGAGGCCCGGATGCCTCGTTTTAAGAGAGCCGGAAGCCTTTTTTCAAAAGCTCGGAAGCCTCCTTTCAAGAGGCTCGGAAGGTTTAAAAAAAAAACTCCTTTCAAGAGGCTTGAAAGCTTCATTCAAAAGGTTCGCAAGCCTCCTTTCAAGAGGGTCGGAAGCCTCCTTTCAAGAGGGTCGGAAGCCTCCTTTCAAGAGGCTCGGAAGCCTCCTTTCAAGAGGCTCGGAAGCCTCCTTTCAAGAGACTCGGAAGCCTCCTTTCAAGAGGCTCGGAAGCCTCCTTTCAAGAGGCTCGGAAGCCTCCTTTCAAGAGGCTCGGAAGCCTCCTTTCAAGAGGCTCAGAAGCCTCCTTTCAAGAGGCTCAGAAGCCTCCTTTCAAGAGGCTCGGAAGCCTCCTTTCAAGAGGCTCGGAAGCCTCCTTTCAAGAGGCTCGGAAGCCTCCTTTCAAGAGGCTCGGAAGCCTCCTTTCAAGAGGCTCGGAAGCCTCCTTTCAAGAGGCTCAGAAGCCTCCTTTCAAGAGGAACAGAAGCCTTCTGTCAAAAAGCACGGAAGGCTCATTTTAAGAGGCTCGAAAGCCTTCTTTCAAGAGCCTCGGAAGCCTCCCTTCAAGAAGCTCGGAATTCTTCTATCAATAGGCTCAGAAGCGTCATTTCAAGATGCAACGGAAGCCTTCTTTTAAGTGGCTCAAAAGCCGCCATTCAAGAGACTAAGAAGCCTTTTATCAAAATCTGCGGAAGCCTACTTTCGAGAGATTCAGAAGCTCCTTTCAAGAGGCTCGGAATTATTCTTTCAAAAGGCTTGGAAGCCTACTTTCAAGAGGGGGTACCTCAATTAATGCAAAAGTTTGAAGGGGTACCTTTCAAGAAAAAGGTTGAGAACCGCTGCTCTAAAAGCTCGATGAAGTCATCATCCGAGGTTTCCGGTGATACTCGTTCTTCTTCCTTTCCAGCTACGACGCCAGCATACGTTGTACCTTTCTCTTGCTTTCCTGGCTTGTTCCACGCTTGTTGAGGACAGGAACGCCGTCGATGACCAACTGCTTGACGCGGACATACCGCAAATTGGTGCCTGCGATTTCCATCCGAATCGATGAACACCGAGCGATCGTGTGCCGTTTTGTACGCTGTGTCCATCAGCAATAAATCAGTCTCCAGTTGCTTCAAAAAGCTGGCGATTTCTGCCCAAGTGCGACGCGGACTTCCAACTGGAAACCGAAACTGAACGGTATTAACAAACACGCTGTCACTCATTTCGTTTTTTGGTGCAATTTCTACGACTGAAGACCACCGGCGAACGGGAAACAATGGGAACAATGGATGGAAAACGCGCGTGATGGCTACGAAGGCTGCACAGAGCATAACTTTTCCGTCTGTACCTGATAACGCCAGCGACTGAACTGTAAATCGACACTTACCAAAAACTGTACCGTAAATAATGGTTCTTGTTGGTATGCTCGGTACTGGAATTGGTTTGTATTCCTGGTATCTCCGGTACCCTAACCCAAAATACTGCAACCCGCTCCAAACATCTCAGGGTATTTTGTTCGTAAAATGAAAACGAAATTAAAATTGATTCATTCGTATATTTGCGTTTAAAATTGAAGAGTTTCTCGTGGAAACTCAAATGAATTTCTAATGAAAGCACAATTTTTGTTTAAAACTCAATTTTAATCAATTTTCGTAAAAACTCAGAAGAACTTTCTGGGAAAATTTAGAAGAATTTCCTGCAAAAAATCAAACTTGTTTTTCGTGTAAGTTTTGCAAAAAATCATAAGAATTTCTCGCCAGAATCTAGAAGGATTTCCCTAAAAAATCCGAAGAAATTTAGATCCGTGGGACTTTAGAACCATGTCTTTTGGCAAATTGGTGGAAATTCGAGGGATTCAGAACAATACTCACGAGGAAGTTCTGAAGATTTTTTTGAGAAAGTTTAAAAAAAATTACAGAGGAAATTCTGAAGACTTTCTTTCAGATATTTAGAGTACTTTCTCGTGGATATTCAGAAAACTGCCTTCTGGACATTTCGTAGAATTTCCCGTTAAAACTTAATAAATTGAAAACAAAATTTCCACCAGTTTTCACGCCGCCGCCGTCCATGATTCTCGGGCTGGCGCAAACCTCTCACTCAGAGGCGTCAAAACGACGAGTTCTTCTGGAAGCTTCTCTAAGAGCACAATCAGGACAAATTTGGTTGCAGTAACTTTTATATGACTGAATTTGGTATGTCAGTAATAAATATGAATTAAAAAGAATCGTTTTAGATAAATATTTTAACCGGAAAGATCAATCGTAAAAAATCTAGATGGTCACCCTGCTTTGATTCGTCACTGCTGAGAGAATTTTAGGGACCTGAGAAAATTTTAGAGAAAATGAGTAAGCGAGCGTTGTTTTCCGTTCTTCTACAGGGTTCAAAACTACAAAAGTATCTTCTATACATATCTGGACTAGTGGAATAATATCTTTCCTAACAGCTGTTTGTACGTTACATCATGCATGATTGGGTAGTTTGTTCTGCTTGTAAGTATATCCCATAGCACCAGGTATTCGTTTAAATTTCTTAAATTCTTGGGGATTGAATTAGTCCCAAAGTGCCACAAGAGCTGTGAACATTGGTATCCTGCTTGTTTACAATTCCGAAGTAGGTACAGGATACACATATACACCTGATTATTTTTTAATACGAGGGGTACGTTTCGCTTTAGCTAAGAATTGATAAATCTGTGTAAAAAAAGTTTTTTGGTTACTGAACAAATAATGAAAAATGAACGAACTTTACAAAAAAATGTATAATATTGTTTTCAAACGGCCGTGTAAAACCAGACTCGGGTGTACTCGTCAACATAATCGGAAAGGACAACTAATTCATGAGTAAACACGTTAACGTTCTACGAAATCGTTGTCGTCAAAAGCATGCTCGCTCGAATCGCATAATAGGTAGCTAATATCAAATTCGAAGAAAAACGATGATGCCTTATCATTTCCTGGCTCCTGGAACATTTCCTCAATGTTCAATGTGAAAGTTGGCGCGTATATTTCTTCACGCATAGTGGACTCACCTCCATTTTTTCCTGGTAATTTGTTTTGTACTAGGGGAACTGTACCGGTTTTGGCCATGTTCCTAATTTGGCCAATTTTGCGAATAACTCCAAAAAATAAAGCAATTCGCGAGGTTTTTTTAGTTCCATCAAAAGATATATCCCTCATGGTTCAGCGCTGCTTTCAACTGATCGATTATTTTGGAAATATATGTATTTTCCAGGGTTGGCCAAATTAAGCACTAAGTTGGCCAAAACCGGTGCACTTCCCCTACGTGTTTCTCAAGGCATGCTGCATTTCCGATTCGTTATGTGTCCTTGAAAATGCGTTTCGTTGGGTTTATAACCTCGGTCATAACAGTATCATAATTGGTCCTAATTTAGGGGTTCCAACCTTATCCTCGTATAATTAGGGGTCAACTTGTTGAAATTCATACCCACAATTCGTTTGAAGAATATTTACAATTCATTATCTGGAGTAATTTTCTGATTAGTTTGCGAACATCTCATTGAATACAGGTATATAATTGTATTGTTTGATGTTCAAAAATTCTTTCTTTGCTATGGAGTAGGATTGAAACTGGAGACCTATTGGTTAGGAAATAAATGGCAAATCATATTGACATTCTCTCACTTCTCCTCTGTCAACAGCAAACCAACTGGTATGGGTGTGGATTTTACTCTTTCCTACATGTGGAAGTGGGCACCCGCGTCGTCGGTCGGATAAAAATCGATAACAAGATGGGAAAACTGCCGCGTCATCGTCCACCCAACCACCCCCACGTGGACCGTCTGCTTTAGGTCAGATATCCAATCTACCCGAAACACAACACGGAATATGAACCAACCCTCTGCCTCTTTGTCTGAACGAACGAGACCTCATTGCTGCTTGCTGGGGCCGAGAATACGTCTCTCAGCGTCAGCTGATGCATATGTCGCGTGTTCTCGGTAAAGAGAAGAAAAAAAGTTTACGTGGCTTTTAGTGGTGATGGAGACGCACATTTTAATAATCTGTTTTTCCGTATGCTAACAGTTCAACCAGCAGGGGTAATTAAATGCTGTTGATGGTGAAACTACGACTGAACCGGAATGGATTTACCTACACGTAGTCTAAGTCCGAGTTGCGTCATTACCAAAAAAGTCAATTTAATTCACGGCTGTTGAGTACCCTAACACAACTCGATGAAGGCTTGACGAAATTGCAATTTATCGTCAGCGACTGGAGCAAGGTCAAACATGTCATGTTGATGGCGTTCATTAAACGTTTCTTCCGAACTTGTTGAACCGCAATGTGCGAGTTAACTTTGGCGACATAGATGCTGTTGCTGTTTTGAGAACAGCGGCGATGTCTGCGATAGCATTTCGTAGCGACAGTTCTAAGCAGCGGCGGGCAATAATTATGCGGTCAGTGCCGTGTCTCTTTTAAATGTACCCCGAAGTGAAGTCATGGAGCTTTTAAACCTTGATGGAATCTCTCCTAAGGTCGCACTTGAGACTGACACTCCGTCTGCATTGCGAACATTTGTCTCCGAGCCACGCCGTGTTACACTTCTCAGAAGTTACACATTCGTCAAATTAGTTCCTTCGAAAATAATGTGCTTGCATTATTTTCCGAGGTTTCTTACTATTGGTTTTGGAAGAAACCAACAGAAAGTGAGTCCATGATTTATTGCATCATCATTTCGGTAATAGTGGATCTCTTAATTCAACTAATTGTTTTGCATTATGGTTCATTACCTTGGACAAGTACTGGTCTACAACTGTACTCCGAATTAAACAAGACGTTATTACTGCATTGATCAATCCAATAAGCGGTGATAGTGTCTTTCTTGTGAATAAGAAAAAGAAAAACGCATTTAACATGTCCAAAATAGCAGTATTAGATGAATGGTTTTATATGCATTTCTATCTATATTAATTATAAGATTGCTGGCGAACCCAACTTGTACGAGCGAAAAAAAAAATTGTTTTGCAAGCATTCATGCATACACACATTTAGTTAAATCTTCTCTATTGGGTAAAAAAGCCTTTAGCCAAGAAATGTATACAAATTAATGGCTACTTCCACTTTAATGGATGCTAAGGTAATTTACAATAAAGTCATCTCACAAACGTTTCAACATGCTTGAAAAGTCCATTAAAAGAAATTTATAGCAATGAAAAAGTACATATACAGGGTACGTGAGACATATATGTATCATCAGTAATTTGTTCACATCATGCTTATCTCCGCTCGAATGAGGTGTCAACGATCGTTCTGACGATAAAAAATTGCATAATCGTGTCACTTTTTATTGGCATTACGACCCGCGTTTAGGCTATGGTCGTCTTGTAGCTTAGTATTCGTTGAGTATGATCGCTTTAAGTTAAGTTACTATTTACTTATGGAAATCGTGAAAGTATTTTACTCGAAATTTCCTTAACATTTGTAGCTGACACATCCGACCGTTGAACATACTCAACATTCCATGGAGGCACTGAGCTATGGAAGGCCCCGACCGTGTCATTAGCCGTACTCATTAGCACACAGATCCAGATTGATGGTACCCACAAACCATGATGTACATCATCTGATACCCGTGATTCTATCATGCTCTCAACCCTCAAGCAGTAGATTGTCACAAATTGAATGACAATTGATCCCGCTTTTGCAACGTGACATCCAATCCGAACGGAATGGCACGGGTGACCTTTTCGGCGCAAAAAAAAAGCTGGAAGCTGTTTTTCTGACATCAGTACCCATTATTCTCCGATAAGGAGAGCAATAAGTCAGCACGGCCCGGTAAGCAGCCAATGTGTGATAATTCGGGCTGTGATTACGGCCAGAGAAAGCCACAACACAACGGTTGCCTACCAAATCAGCAAGACAAGACACGCCCGCCAACTGATAAGGGCCGTTATATGGTGAGACGTATGTTGTACATAATAAGCTACGGTTACGTTTTTTATCGATCACGAGCATGTTGGCTGACCGCTTACCATCGTTATCATGCGATTCATAATTGCGGCGAAAACTGGAAATTTTGCGAACACTTGTTATTTAGGATGATGAATTTGCGTTTTAGACGGGATATTGGGATCACGTACTGTTGTTTTTGGACTGAGAGCTCTTCTATTCTTTTCTTTGTTGGCGTTACATCTCCTCAATAGGGCATTGTTGTCTCGCAGCTTTGCGTTTATTGAGCAATTCTACCAGACGTTTCTAAGAAAAAGTTATCATCTATGCTGTAGAATGTCACGAGGCTAACGTGATGATACTCTATGCCCAGGGAAGTTGAGAAAATTTCCAACTATGATCGAATTCATAAGAATGTGTAATAGAGGTGAGCCAGCCTTGGGCTGCAAGCCTCTTTAATAAAGAAATAATATATATAAAAACCAATCTATGTATGTATGTTCGCTAACTACTTCTGAACCACTAGGCCGAATCCACCCAAATTTGGTACACACGTTCTCTATCCTCAGGGGAAGTTAACAAAGGGGGTGGGAGGGTCATTTAGGAAAGGGGAGGGTTTGTTTAGAAAACGAACAATTATGTGTAACTTTCATCTCCCAGGACCGATTTCAACCAAATTTTGTACACATATTCACTATAAGGAAACAATCATATGAGAGATTTTGGGAAAGGGGAGGGGTCTGGAGGAGGGTATTGTTCAGAAAACGGGTAATTTAGAGTAAATTCTGAACCCCTGCACCGATTTCAACCAAATTTGATACACACATTCTCTACCCTAAAGAAAAGATAACAAATGGGGTGGGGCGGTCATTGTAAAAAGAGGGAGGGTATGGGGGAGGGTTGTCTTTATAAAACGAGCAATTCAGTGTTACTCCCAACTTCCAGTACCCATATCAACCAAATATTGTACACATATTCACTAAGAGAAGTCGATCACATGGAAGTGTAATTTGGGAAAGAGGGAGGGGTCTGGGGGAGGGTATTGTTCAGAAAACAGGCAATTCAGTGTTTCTTTTGAACCCCTGGACCGCTTTCATCCAAATTTGGTACACACATTCTCTATCCTAAGGAGAAAATAACAAAGGGGTGGGATGATCATTGGGAAAAGGGAGGGTAAGAGGAAGGGTTGTCTTTAGAAAAGAGCAATTCAGTGTAACACCCAACTCCCAGGACCGATTTCAGCCAAATTTGGTGCACACATTTTCTATTCTAAGGAGAAGATAACAAAGAAGGTGGGAGGGTCATTTTGGAAAAGGGAAAGTTATGGGGGAAGGGTTGTCTTTAAAAATGAGCAATTCAGTGTAACTCCCAGGATAAATTCCAACCAGATTTGGTACACTTATTCTCTATTTTTGGAAGATGTTTATTGAAAAGGTAGGGCCAAACAAAGATATAAAAATATATTGATACAAAGGTTCAATTCTATGAGCGGTAGATCTACCTCTGTGGGTTTCGTGCTACAGCACTGGACATTTTAATTCTATAATTTACTTTTCAGTCCCTAGCAAAGCCGGATACATATAGCTATTAGCTATCTATATATCTCGGATACTTTTTCAACGTATGTGACGTATGTGATTTTGTAAACAAAAATTTAAACGTTGATTTCTGCAATCTGATAGCACTCCACGCAAACTATCGCCACATACAGGTAGGGGAGGTTTCGGCTACATGTTCGTTGTATTGCTTTGCGTGGGAGTGTCATCATATTTGACAAATCGACGTATGCATCTTTGTTTACAAAATCACATACGTCGTTTTGAAAAAGTTGCCGAGATATATAAAACTCAATGTTTGTATGTTTGTGTGTGCTCCAGCCTAACTTCTGAACCCATTATTGTATTGTTTAGTTATCGATCAATTCAACCATTTATCGAAATCATGGTTTGCCCAACGTAAAAGCAATGATTAATGTGTTTCCTGCTGGATGGTGAATGTGATCCTTTCTTAAAAAAGACGTTTGCTCGGAATAAGGCATCGGTGGATGTTTGTCCTTCTTTAGAAATAGACGTTTGCCCGGAATATGGCGATTATGGGTTCGCTCCCTTTTCCAAAATCAGTCAATGTTTTCAAATGAAATCTGCCTTCTTTTGATCAAATGATGAAGTATTGATAAGATAACGCAATTATCCTGTTGACCAATTGGTTTATTCATTTTCCGATTGTGAAAAAAAAACTGCGAATCAAACTGGCAATTCCGAGCAAGGCCGGGTACATAAAGCTAGTAAAGAAATAAAAGAAAAAAAAAGAATGTGTAATAGCAATACAGGAGAATTTCTCGTGTTAAATTATAAAAAAAAAATCTTTGAAAATTTAAAAGAATCAATCAGAAGTTATTCCCATAGAAATTCAAAAGATTTCAATCTAAAAAGAGTTTCCCGCGGAAATTTAGAAAAAAAAATTACCTCGGAAGTATAGATGAACTTTCCACGAAATTCAGAAGAATTTCTCACATAAATTAAGAAGAGTTTTCCATTCATATTTAGAAAACAAATTCCTGGAAACTCAGAAGAATTTCCAATACAAATTGTGAAGAGTTTTGCATAGAAATTGTGATTGGAATGGTGTGTCGCACCAAAAAGGCTGGGGCCTTGACTAATTACGAGAAAGGCAGTTCCACTACTAGGTGAATTAAGCTACCATATGCGTGATAATACTTGCACCATGTTGAAGTAATTCGGAACAAAGCATGCTGATGACCTCTTGACATTAATTTTTGATTCCATTTTATAAAAACACTCCACTCCCCACTGTAGCGGCCGAGCTAACGAAGTTTGGAAAGCCTACTAATTTCGTTTATTCACAATGACGTACTGGATCTCGTACGGGATAAGGAGACGTCATAGAAAATTTGGAAAAGCCTTGAAACCGTGTGTCAAGAAATCCATATCATCGCAAACGTTCGTTCCGTTCGTCAGGTTAGGGAAACATCCAGAAATTACGCAACGCTTAGAGGGGAAGGGGGTGTTTTCGGGAAGTACGAGGGTTTTGTGTTATTTACGCAATTAATAGATCTTTCCTATGAAGCAACCCACAACCCACTTAAAAATGATTGAAGGATCCTCGTTAAAGAACCTCACAATTGAAGTTTAGCAGGAGCGAAACTTGGATAAAGTGATAATCGAGTCCCGGCTTTTTACCACTCTACCGGAATCGTTCGATCCTCTAGTAGCATTAGAAAACAAATATTGGAGAAGAAGATCTGAAGTTGGATATAGCTCGAGAGGGCCTTCTTGCCGAGAAAGTTCGAAAGAACGACAAAGTAACTAAAACTTTTCAAGAGAAAGCTGCAGCTTTTCAAGGATCGAAACAGAAATTTGCCGGAAATGCTATTGTTGTCAAATAAAGGACATGAAGCTAAAAATTGTCGCATGAAGGTAAAATTAGATGGACGAGCAGAAGCTGATGCAGCAAGCGGCGACAAAAAATTTTCTCGTGGGAACATCCATAAATTACGTAACGCTTAGAGGGGGAGGGGGGTTGCTCGAAGTGTGACGATCCTTACAAAATATTTAGAAGCTTCATATAAAAAGTGTGACATAGGGGGAAGGGGGGTTGAAACTTATAATTTTTTGTGGTACGTAATTAATGGATCTTATTACTTAAGTAATTCTTAAGGAAATTCCTCTAGGAATTCCTTCACAAGTTCATCCAGAATTTGCTTCAGCCATTCAATCAAGAATTTCTTCGGAACTTCCTCTAGGATTTCATTTAGAAATACAGTCAACTCTCCACATCTCGATGTTCTATATCTCGATATCTCTCCTTATGTCGATGGTTTTCTCGGTCCCTTCGGTTTCCATACACGGAAGAAAAAAAGTACCCAAAATTGAGTACTTTTAAACTTACTTTTGAGTTATTTTTTCTCTTCGCTTTCATCCACTCTTTCTTTTGTTGTCAAAAACAAAAGAGCCAAACAATCCAACGACGCGGGAACGAATACGGGAAGCCAATTTTGAGTTTTATTACCTGAGGTCGAAATTGAGTGAATTAAACTTAAATTTGGGTCAATAAATTTTCCGTTGGGTACTTTTTTAACATGGGAATAAAGGCAAACTACTTCGACCCTACTTACTCAATTTTGACTTCCCGTACGGATGTTCGAGGTTGGGTGAATTAAACTCACTATTGGGTAGTTTATTTCTTCCGTGTACATTTAGGCATTCTATATCTCGATAACCTCCCTATCTCGATATCTCTCTATCTCGATGTGTTCTGGTCATAATTTGCTCAGGAATCTCTCTCCCTATGTCGATATATTCATATTTCTAGGCTACTAGACGATTTTTGGACAATAACAAACACATGAACAACAAGAGATGACATATGTTTTGTTGTCGTTTTTCATAGCAACGAGCTTTTTTCAATCTAGTACCCATTTGAATTATCCTTCCATTCCTCGATCTCTCCCTATCTCGATGGTCCCTTCAATATCGAGATGTGGAGAGGCGACTGTATCTTTACAAAAACTTTAGAAAACACCCCAAGGAATTGCTCTGGAAATTCCTGAGATGATTCCTTTAGAGATGCCATTGGCAATTCCCTTACTATTTGTTTTTTTTTTTTAGTCTTGACCAGTTGTAGTCTTAATAGACTGTTATCAATGCTGGGCTCTCCATGTGATACACGATACTAGCAGACGACAGACAATGTTCACGAAATTTCTGGCCAGTTGTCTGCAATTTCTATTGTTTTAGTCAAGTTATATTCCACTCTTCAATTTTCAAATAGGTAAGATTCAGATATTCAGATTCATGGTATCCAGTATTCCTTGGGTGATTAAGTCCTATAGAGAATGATAGTTGATAAGCGCACCATGTGATCTATCTTCATGTGGTGGTCTTGTAGAAGGAAATAGTGGTACTAGTTATTCTCTATTATTCTCAATCATTTGGTCTCAATTTATTGTTCGAATTATTACTCAAGTTTCTCTACGGAGTTTATTTTCAAAACATTATGATAACGTCATTCTTCTGAACGCGATATCCAACATAAAAAATCACTACATTTTTAAATTTTAAGGTTTCATTTCATCATCGTCAAACACCTTATCCTTGGACAAAAAGAATTTCTTTGTAAATTCCTTCAAAAAAATCCTAAGGAAATCCCTCGAAAGTACGTTCAGATATTTCTTCTGAAATTTATTTCAGAATTCTTTTGGGAATTTCTTTTGGAATTCCTTTGGATTTGAATTCGGTAATTTCTTTACAAAAACTTCAGAAAACTTCTGAAGGAATTGTTCCGAAAATTTGTTTGGGAATTTATTCTCTCCCCTCGGATATGTGATCTTGATGCAATGGGTGCACCGGTACCGGTAATGTCAAACCAATGTTGGTGATGAATCCTAAACATGCACTATAACATGATGGATGAAAAACGGCCAAGCTAAGCTTTTAGAAGCATATTTTGGAAAAATAATTTTAATGGTTACCGCGCCACTAGCGTAAAAGTAATGGACGCCTCTACTTGAAATACCTTTGGAAGATGCTTCCGAAATTGTTTTGAAATTGTTTTGTAATGTTCTAGGAACTCATTCAGAAATTTACTTAAGAGATTCTTTGGGAGATTCCAGTACGTATTTCTTTGGAAATATTAATATATTCCTTCAGGAATTTCTTCGGCTATTATTTCTTGAATTCCTTAAGAAAATTGGTTCAGGTATTTCTTTGAAAATTCTTCCAATAACTTTTGCGAAAACTCCTTCGGACATTGCAAAACAATTTCTTTTAGCAAATCTTGTAGATATTCCTTTGAACCTTTGGATTTTTTTAGAATTTCCCTAAAAATCAATCGTAAATTTATTGAGAAATTTATTTTAGGATTTAGAAAAATCTATCACAAATTCCCATATTTTTTTTTAATTCTCTTCAGGGTGTTTTTCGGAAATTCCTTTTGAAATTCCTCCAGGAATTCTCTCATCATTCAATAACTAACTCATCTTGTTAGTTCCTCCAGGAATAATTAAGAAAATTACGCTAACAATTGATATGCACACTCCTTTGATGATTCCTCTGGAAAATCCTCTGAATTGATACAGAATTTTTTTCAGAGGTTTCTCCAGGAATTGGTTTGAAAAATCTTTCGTAGTTTTGATGTTTTTTAATACACTCCTGGAGAGTTTCCGAGGGAATTCTCAAAAAAATCACAAAGCAATCCCTTATTGATTTCCCGAACGAATTCCTAGATTTATCCATTTCTAGATTTTCCTCATCCTTTGAAGATGGCAAAACGTTTAGTTTTTGCCCATAGATCGAAACAACGATCCCAAACTGTTCAACAAGAATGGGAATAGGCATGACATGGTAAGCGGTATTTCTGAAGAACTTGATGGAGTGAGTTTCTTGGAAGTTTGTGTACTCGGAAAGCAATAGTTCTGCAAACCGTTTCCTAGAAAAAGAATTCGTGCTGCAAGGCCATTGGAGCGAGTGTATTCCGATGTGTGCGGCAGCAGCATATGATGGTTCCCGTTATTTCGTCACATTCATCGACGATTACACGTATTTTGCAGTGGCCTATCCAATCAGAAAGAAATCAGAAGTTTTCCGGAAGTTTCCGCACCATTTGGCGCAAGAGCAACTGCCTATGAGAACAATAGTGTGATGGCATCGTGTGGTGTCCCACATCTGTCTCTGCCAGTGGTCGCTAGCTGGGTGGTGCGAATAGAATCGATTTGGTTGTCAAACTGAAGCCAAACTTTTCTATTGTGCCGGAGCCAAACATTGATGATTGTGGTTATGTTCGTTTCAGATCCTATATTGAGAAGTATTGTTATTATTCGGGAAAAAAATGAAAATAAATTTAGCTTAAGTTTTGTATTCTTTGTAACAAATATGTTTATATTATATTTCTAGGGAAAAATAGTAAGAATGCAATTAAAAGCACTCGTTACGAAATTTCACGAAATTCAACAGTTGATTGGAGCAGGAATGTATGTAAACCATCGTAAAGTCATGTAGAGTCTCGCGTATTTGGGCACCCTCATGCAGCATGGAAAGAGAAAATCGAAGAGCGGGAAATGTTTGACAGCCAAGTAACTGCAAAATAATTTTGCTTATGGGATTGATTTCAAAACATCCCTCTACTCGCTTGAGAGCAGAAAAGCGGCTCTATCCGCAGCACCCAGGTCGCTAGTATTGATCCAAGGAACAAAAGGAGTTCTATCCCTGCCCTTCGGTTTAGAAAGGGGAGTGGGCGCGTTCTGCCAGGTTGGTCGAGGCAGATTTCTATCGAGAACAAGTTTGATATTGACGTTCAAAAGTGCCTGAATGAAATATAAAGCTTGTGAGGATCGCTAGAAGGTGGGATGAAAGATCATTCGTTCATAATTTATTGTATGTAAAAGAAATTTATTAACAGCATAATATGTAGTATAAAACGAATTGTTATAAATTTTACAAATTATAAATCTCACTCGCGTGCCTAGATGATCTTATCTGCACCCGTCGAACCATTCTGAACGGCCGACGTGAGAATATCACCTTTGAAATACCACTAATCCATGATTTCTCTTTTCTATTTTCATGAATCAAATATTTAATAACACGAAAACAATTGAGAGGCGGTCCACAATAATTGAATGGATTTTCATCATCAACATTTTCCACTCCCATGTGCCTAGGACTAAAACTGGTAAAAATGAATCGTAATTCCTGAGAACCAACACAGGTTATTTATAAGTGAGTAGGCACCTAATACACTACTATCGCCAAGGTAAGAAAATTTTGTTCTTTTTTCAAAAGCATATGTTTCAAACCATGTATTTAAACTTATCGACATGTCGAGACGACATGGACCCACCGAATACAAGTTTTATATGGGCAAAGTGGCACCTGGGAAAGTTAAAAGTTGGAAAGTAACTAAACTTTCAACAACCATACGATACAATTATATAACAAATTGATAGGGACCAGTGTATGATGGAATAGGCATATCAGACGTGATAAAATTTTCAATCACGAAATCTATCACTATAAAATTTGTTCATTATCGGTAATTGAAATTTAGCCAATGAAATTTTAGTGCAACTGGACGACTTGAAGTTTAGTATTGGACAAATAGGTGGAAGAACAAAGAACAAAATAATAAGTGAAATAAAATAGGTAAGACGAAGTGACATTGTGCCAAACATTCTGCATAATTATGACTAAGAGATATTGAAAACTAAACATAACACCTTTAGAATCAATATAACAGTATCTCAGTGAAATAAGTGAATGTAATTACCTAGAAAACATTAACTGACTTAAACAGACAACTCGATTCACCTATATTTAATGAAAAAAAAAATGACAAGATGATATCATGCAGATAAATCTACATAATTAAGACCAAGATGAATACACAGCTAGGTGTTGCAGTCTGCCCAATTTATGGACGAGAAGAAGGCGGGGGTGAAAAATTCATTTTCGGTGCAAAACATAAACAAACCGGCTGGCTCTCTCATACTAAAATCCAAGATGGCTGAATCGTGAATTTGGCAGATTGGAACACCTAGTGGTGTATTCATCTTGATTAAGACTAAGAAAATCGGAAAGAACAGATTTCAATCAAACTTGTAAATATAATAGCTTTTGAACCAGTTCAACAGTGTCTATATGGACGACATGATCCTTGTACGGCTGGAAAACTGCTTCAAAAGTAATAAGCTTGTATTTTTTATAAACCGAAGATTGAATACTATGTTATGCGTAATAAAAAACTCTCGATTCAGTTTCTTCGATGAAGTATTGGGCAACATGCTTCATGCGAGTTGAAGAAACTGCTTCGGTAGATTTTGACCACCCATAACAACAATAGACATCTACATGACATAAAAAAAAACTGACAACATGCTTTGACATTGACAATAAAATGACAAAACTGACCTAAGAAATCTTACGAAGTTTGTTACGAATAGACTCATTGACTATTTAACATGAACGTAATTCCCTCCGATTCAGTTGCAACAGCGTCTTCTTGGACGACATGTTCCGTGTACGGCTGGCAAACTGCTTTGAAAGGAATTATGCAACGAGATCATCAAAGGCCTGGCGCAAAGGTTTCTACTCTATTCAGAGTCCCGCCAGTAAACCTCCACAAAAAAAAAAGGAACAAAAGGAGTTCTACGTTTTGAAAGGAATTCAGATCGAGCATACCACAGCAAAACGGTGTATCCGAATAATTCAATTGGATGATCGTAGAAAAGGTTCGATCAATGCTAATAGAAGCTCAAGCTCCAAAAATTCTATGTTCTAGCGGCGCCTTCAACTGCTGTACTATTACGGAAAATGCTTACAGCAATGTGGACAGGTCCCAAATCAGACTACGCGCGTTCGGATGTAAGGCAGTTGCTGGGATATCTACGACACAGAGAAGGACATTTATTTGATCAGCAAAGAAGACCATCTGTGGTGGTTGGGTACGCACCGGAGGCCTATCGACTGTGGGGCAAAGAGAAGAAGCAGTTATTCCTGGCAAGGAATGTAAAATTCGATGATGAAAGCTTTCCGTTTTCAATGGACAACTGAATCACCGAACATTAAATGATTTCAATGTTGATTCAAAATACAAATTAGCTGATAAACCAGAAGACATACAGACAGATGAAGTGAACAAACACGGAGCGCTCCTTTTGCAAATCGAACGAATTTTGTTGAAACCTTGAAGTATTAACCTCAAGGAACAGCGAACGGGGCCGCAGTCAAAATGAATTTTTTAAATCAAACAGGATGCTAACGGCAAGCCAGTACGTTACAAGGCACAATTGGAAGCAAGAACTGTTTATTATTGACAACCGGATAACAATAGTGCATAAGATAATCCAAGCTCTTTTTCAGAAGTTTCAAATGACGGACTGCGGAGAACTTAACCATTTCTTGGGAGTAAGATCCATTTTGACCATAGTGCAGGGAATATATTTCTGGATCAAGAAGTTGCAGCTGATTGTGTGCTGACTAAGTTCAAAATGCATGACTTCAATCACGCCAAGACGACAATGGAAAGGGCTGTGTTCTTCCAGTGCTAGCTTTGAACAATCCTTCTCATCTACCGTGAACTATTAGTTAGTTTTTTTTTAATTCTTTATTAAAGTGTTTTTTTAATTTTAACAAGTTAGTCTGATGTGCACTATGCTGTGCGTTTGATCCGCTGCCGACTGGGAATGAGTTACAAAGGATCGAAAATCAGTTAGCGAATTCATCTTCAAAGTATTGAAATGCTGATTCGTGGGCAAATAGAAATCAACAAACCGTTGCATTATCATCATGTAAAGCGAGATACGCAGCCCTTGGCTCAGTAGCTTCGAAAGGCTTAGGAATGTATGGTATTCTTGAAGATTTGAAGCAAATGCAACCTGGGCAAGCTTGGGCACAATGCAATGGCAACAATTACTGAAAACAAACGCGTCAAGCACAATGATGTGAAACACCAGCTTTTACGAGATTATGTTGCACAATTAAGGCTCAAGATAGAATCGATTGACACCGGAAATCAGTTGGTTAACAGTTCACCAAAGCTCTGGACATAAGAAATACTTGGAACTAAGTAACTAAGTGTAAAAGATTTATATCAATACTCGCTTAACTTTTCAAAAGGACCTAAGTAACATTTTTTTTCGTGAATTAATTTGAATAGCGCAATCAACAGAACAACATGAAAGCTTTCGATTGCGCTATTCAAATTAATTCATGAAAAAAATGTTACTTAGGTCCTTTTGAAAAGTTAAGCGAGAATACATGAATTAATAAAATAACTAAAATTACATAAATTTCATTCAAAATAAGAAAACAATGTTAAAATAATTAAAAATCAATCGCAGTAGGCAAGTGAAGTATGAGCATGCTAAAAAAAACTTATTATGCACAGATTTGAAACTCAATCGTAGTGAGCTGAGATTGGATGCCAGCATGAACGTCACGTCGAAACAATGATCATTCAGTGTTCGTTTTTGGAAGCGATGCCGGTGTTCCGCGTGTAAATTAAGTGACTCGACCTGTGATTTGTTTGGTAACGACAGAAGGATAACTTTTAATGGGTTATCTAGGCAAAGGATATGTGACCGCCATCCAGTCCGGATCGTAATCCGCTGAATAGTTCAGTATGGCAGTTCACAAAGGCGAAGGCCTGTTCTATATATCACCCGAGTACAGCAAGCCCGTACCTGGAGAGAAATGGATCCCGGCTACATTATGAGGACCTGTCGTGCGTTGCGGAAGCGCGTGCAGGCCATAATTGCAGCAAGTGGAAACTCGATCGATGATTAACATAGTTCAAGACTTTCAGAAACAATTTCTTTTTGAATGAATAAAAAAATGAGATTTAAAAAAAAAAAATTTCAATGGTGCAAGATGTTTCGTAATGGATGTTTCGTAAAAAACCGTTATACATAAGGAAAAACCAATAGCCCATGCTAAGTCAATTATCATCGTAAACCAAAGCAAAGTTCCAGCCTCTTAACAATGATAATTTACCGATCAGGCTTGATTAGCGGAAATACCTCCAGCCGCTAAACTAACGTAACCACGCGAAAGCAATACATACGTGCCTCCTGAATCCAATCGGTGGTGTATTTTTAACATAGCGTAGAAAAAGACTAAACCATGCGGCTTGTCAGAAATAGAATCACTCGAGTGTGGATGTGGTCTATCTTTTCTATTCACCATAAGCCAACTTTTAGTCAGACGCATAGCCACATCGGCGAGTGAAAATCAGCAGAAGGAAAGTCGAAAGCCAATCATCTGGCAAGCGGAGGGTTGCTAATGAATGGCGAGTTTGTTTTTGTAAAATAAATTTTCTCCCAATGCTGGTCGAAGGGTTGATGCTTCAACAATTTGTCTTCACTGACGTGCTTTCGCACATGCTCGCGGTTATTAGAAAAACACCTTTAAATTGTTGAATTGTTAATTGAAAGGTGTTTTGCACTTCAAGCTAATTTTATCTTCTGGATGCTAACCTTCTGTTGTTATTTGCATTTAATTGTGCCATAATTGTATTAAAATAAATTTGTTTTTTTTATTTAACAAACTGTTAAATAGTATCTACAAAAGCGTCACTCACCCTATTACATTACTGATCAGTGGTCAGTGACCACGGTGCAGATCCTCTTTTACTATACCACGGCAACGGAGGAAGAGGAGAAGAAGAATTTCAACGCACAACCCGCCGCGCCGCCGCGCCGTACCGTTCAGTGCAACATGATATAACATTTTTCTCGGTTTGCAGATTGCACCCAATCTATGAATTTTTTATTTTGCAAACCGATTTTTTATGAATGATTACATAAAATACCTCGACCGGCTATAATCGTCAAACGGCAATTACTATATAGCACGGGGCCCCCGTAGATAGAGCAGTCCGTGGTACAGCAACTTGAAGCAAGTACGCGCTTGGATACGCGCCGATATTAGACTTGAAGCAGACATAAAATTCACCTCGCCATGCCGCTCGCGCGCTGCCTCATTGGGTAGGTTAGGAGGTGCGCGATTGAGTGGCCTAATCGAGCATTGCGCGCATTTTTAACGCTCTGATTGAGGTGGGATTTCTTCTTTTGCTGCGTTGACCATCGTCCTTCTAGAACTACGCAAACGAAGGCGGAAATCGATTGGGTTCTAACCGTTAGATGGGGAAGGTTTGGTATTGTTATTTTGCTCTATCCTATCCTAGACCTATCGGGTTCAAATTTGCACTAATAACGTTTGTTAGCTGAGACTCGGTAGAAATCATTTCCGTCTCTCAGCATGAAAGATTGTTTGATTTATTAAATAAAATTTATTTGGTTATAAACATACTACCTGATGTCGGGGATAAAATGCCGGAACTCGGCGATAAAATTTTGAGAACTTTTGAATAAAATGTCAAAAATTATATTAAAAGTAACCTATTGCACGGTTCTGAAGTCAATGGCAGGACCTACTGCATCGAAGTAGGCTCTTTGGGTCACGGAGTTCTACGGTTACGCCTACTGCATAGACGTGATATCATTACCATGTACGCATTAGAAGCCGCCGCATTTTGCATTGCTACTGCGAGCAAACGGCGCCGGGCGGTGGGTCGAAGGGCACGCACAGTAAGCAGTGCGTCGGATTTGGATGCCGATTAACTCACTTGAGGTAAATACCGACCTCAAAAGTAATCGCTAGAGGTTTTGATTTATTTAGAACATAATTAATCTTGACCCATTGTTTCAGGGTATTTTTGCAACTATCCTTATTTGAAACACGTGTGATTAGTAGAGCCGAGCTCACAGCAATACATATTATTCTTTTTTTTTTTGAAAAGTCATATTTCGACAATAACAAGTCATAATTTAAGCCTTATCACGGGTCAGTTAACCATGAGTTTAGCATATTTGTATTTTGGCGTTTGCCTACAAACATTTTAAGATCCCTAGATCGAACTAAAACGGATTTCCAATGACGTAAAAATGATTTATCTTATCGGGCGATAGGCATTTTGATGCACGACTGATTGTGGCAAATTTAGTCAACTTATAAAAATATTACAGAAATCGTTCCAGCGTTCATGAAGTAACATAGCGTATGAAGTAGCTTCATTATCTACCCAACTTATACTTATTCAGTGACGAGCATAAGTTATGGAACGTTCATGGAACTATTGAACTCTGCAATAAAATAGCACAATTGCCGACATCGTCATCTTTTACGCTACGCCAATAACAACAAAATTAAAATAACATAAACAAGTTCAAGAGGTTCGCCGCTCAAGAGTGTGGGGCTCAGACTGTTTATAAATGTTACAAATCCACCACCCTTCATTGGAAAAATTACACTTCTACGTGATTTCAATCAGCTGTTGTTTGCCGCCACTGCAGATGATGCGCGGAATGTAAAGCACACCTTAATCTAATTAGAGATAACTCGGAAAAAAATCGCACTGCAACAACTAGATTGCAATGCACCAATGACATTCCACGTCAAACGTCACCTGGGCGATTAGTGAACTGCCGAATTAAATCGCACGTTACAAACCCCTTTTTCGAAAAGACGGGGAATTACGATTATATGTTACGACAGGAAGGAAGTGAGGGGAATTGCGAGCAACATATTTGTACTAACAACGCAACGGCTTGTGACGGGGCCCACTGGCACAGAAGCCAAGCGTCGTCGTCGTCGTTCGTCAGCTTGACAATACAAAAGCAATACCAAAACCGGCATCACCACGCCACGGCTGGCTGCGGCGGGGACTGATGTGGCGGAGGAACGGCGAGTCGGGAAAACACGTGATGATGAGCTGATAGTTGCGGCTGGTAGTCGATTGGTGCATGGAGAGCACGCCAAGAAGACCGATTGGTTGATGTAAGTAAAGAGACCGGTGACGCGGGCCGCGACTGATCAACGCTTTTACACGTTGTACACGCTAAAATGTTGACTGCCGTTATCTTTTGGGTATACGTGAGCAGTGAACATTTTCTCATGTTGATTTCTGCATCTTTTGCTTAAATTGGACTTCATTTCACTTGATGTGGTTTCAAACTGGATAGAAATCATAATTTTGAAGGCGATTTAATTTTTTTTACCTCAAAATCGATATTTTCGATTTATCGAATAAAGGATTTTTTCTTCAAGACTATTCGAATTATAGAGCAATGATTAAAAATTTGTTGATCAAAAATTCAAGTGCCGAGTCTGTTATTTTGTTATTTTTTTTTCTACCAAAAGAAAAGAATCGCTGAGCGTGAGAGTTTGATAAATTACGTTTATCGTGTTCTCGGAAACGGTATCAACATGAACTGGGAGAATCGAGAGAATTAAGACGCACGCGAAGAGTGCGGCGTGGGTGGCGTTTTGAGAGCGAAGAATATTATCCAGAGAAGAAAACCTCGCGAGCGTGACGGGACTAGTAGCTGTGCCGTGCCTACTATTTTGCATTTATGTGGCGCTGTTGTCGCGTGTTTATATTTTTAGTTGCCTGGTTGGTAACCAGCAATTCGATTTAGGCAAAAAAAAACTTTCCGGTGTTTTACTGTCTGATGGTACTGCCATAAGTCAAAAAGGTCATAGCTAGCCGTTTTTGGTTCTATCCTTTTGCGATTGAAAAATAAATATAAAAAACCCAACTTAATTCACCTAGTGGTGATACTGCCTTTCTCGCATTTAGCCAAGACACCAACCTTATATAGCGTTAATATGGTTCGAAGTACCATTTTCTTTATAACTTTCAAACGCAACGGTCGATCAATATAAAATTCAATAGTGATCAACTAGGCTTTGTCCCCTGTCGAATGAAACTTGTTGCGAGAAAATCGATTAAGGATTACTATATGAAAAGTTGTCTAATATTTTTCTTAGATTTTGTGCACACACATACACACACACACACATACACACGGACAGACGGACATTTTTTCAGCTCTTCGAGCTGAGTCGATTGGTATATAACACCATAGGTCTCCGAGGCTTCTATAAAAAACTCGTTTTCGGAGTGAAATGATAGCCTTTCGGTACAACTTTGTTGTACGAGAAAGGCAAAAAGAACAAAGCAATACCAAATTTTCAAAACGACTTATCTGCTTTCGTAAACAAATATTCAAACGTCGATTTGACGAATCTGATGGCATTCCCACGCAAACCAACACCACCAATACGTAGGTAAAGGCTTCTGCTACCAGTTGATGGCAAACGCAAACCAATGCGTGGGAGTGCTATCCAATTTCGTCAAATCGACGTTTAAATCTTTGTTTACGAAAGCAGATAAGTCGTTTTTAAAATTTGGCATTGAAAGAAGAATTACCTTTATGAAGAGGATATTTCTATTACAGCACTAGTAAAATAGTCTGTTAATTTCAAAATATGTGTATGAATCATTCTTTGGCACACATTGTGACAACTTTGACAAAATGACAACTTTCGTAATCTTTCGATGCAATCTTCAATTCCAAAATCCACATGTCCTGGTGAGAATCGAACCCTCAACCGCGTACTCTTCAAATAGGTCTGGACTCGTTCGTGAAGAAGCCATCCGAATAAAAAAGTATGGCTATTGCTCCTTGATTTCATAACAAGAATCCATATCAATAACAATTTAAAACAAAGAATTGAAGCACTAGTTCATTTGTTTGCACGCATGATAGCAACAAAAAATCTACACATATTAAGCCGAAACTGTTTCCGAATAATTCTCGGGTACTTATTCAAAAGGACGTATGTGATTTTGTAAACAAAGATTGAAACGTCGATTTATCCGATCTGATGGCACTCCCACGCAAACCAACACCATCAACAGATAGCCGAAGGCTTCCCCTACCTGTCTGTAGTGATGGTTTGCGTGGGAGGGCTGTCAAATTGGACAATTCGACGTTTGAATCTTTGTTTACAAAATCACATACGTCCTTTTGAATAAGTACCCGAGAATTGATGTATGTACCGTGGACCCCCGGTAATATGACCGTTTTTAATCTGAACACTTTTTAATTTGAACCCCGTTGGTTTGAACATCGTTCAAATTAAAAATGGTTCAAACGTCATTTACCACGTGGAATCGAGAGAAGAAAAATGGAACATCGTGAAATGGAACGCAGAATCAAAACAAACCAGCGAAGAGGGCAGCCAGAAACCAGTTTTTCTGATGCTTATAGAGTAACCAGAAGTTCAAACTAAAAATGAACCCCGTTAATGTGAATGAGGTACCGTTCAAATTATCGGGGGTCCACGGTATAAGCAATGAGCATGTTATTCATAATGGAATATTCTATCAACCATCACCTCAGTAAGTTATTTTTCAACAATTTGGAAATCTTTCATGAAATATGTGCTTCACTCTTGTATATCCACAGTCAAGCGGTCTCAGACTGTTTATTATCGAGTACTTTACACAACTGTTTTCCCGTGGTTCAATTTTTCTATGTTCAAAAATGCCTTTTTGAGAGAAGAACAATTTTTTCAAATGTAATTTGATATACTTTAAAAAAAATCAAAGAGTTTTTTGTTTTTGTTTCAATAATATTTGTTGATATTTTCCACTCTTTTTACCACTAGAAGAGCACTTATGGATAATTGGACATACAGTGAGGCTCACGTTTGGTGGCTTTTAAATTCAACTCCAATTAGCGAACCACTAGTCACAATTAAAGAAAATTGTATCAACAAATGTTCACTGAACTTGTATCTTCTTTTTTTTAATATGTGTTAGGTAAAGTGTCTGCATATTAAAACAAACATATTTTCAAGTGTCACAGAGGTGCTAACCTTGAAATACCAAGGAAATCCATAGACTGCAATTACTCACGATTAGAGGAGTGAAAATCCAATTCGCTCAAATAACAAACGAATATTGTTCTTATCTGAGCTTGGCAGCGATAATCTGGCTTCGTAACAAAGCGTAGATATAGATAAATGTCGTGCATCTTATTTTAGTCTACCGACTTATCAAATTTTATAAAAAAAATCTGCACTGATACGAAATCAAGTGATTAGACTTAATAAACATAATAAAATAATAAATAACAATCAATAAATCGTGATTTGGAATGGGATTGCGATACGTATACTGCAGTCTTAGTTGATTGTGTTTTATTTTCAAGAACTGAGGACTGTAAACTTCTCGAACTTTGAGAGCATGTAAAAAAATGTTAAGCAGTAAGATTCTGGAGTCTCTAGTTAGCCTTGCGAGCAAAGGCGTAAGATTGCCAATCCGGAGATTGGTTTACGAAAGGAGATCTTTTGGGATTTCGAACCGAATCCTTTCGGGATTCCTCACAGACTCATTTTGGGCTTCCAGATGGAATACATTTGGACCCAAACTTTTTGTGCTTCCGAACATAATCGGAACCCAAATGGATTCCGTTCAAAAGACAAAGGGATTCCGTTCGCAGGCCCAAAATTATTCCTTTCGGAAGATCGAAAGGATTTCGTTCAGAAGCCCAAAAGTATTTCGTTCGAATGCTCAAAAGAATTCCGTTTAGAAACCCAAAACAGCTTCGTTCGTAAGCCCAAAAGATTCGTTTCAAAAGCCATAAGAATTCTTTTCGAAAGCCCAGAAGGATTCCGTTCAGAAGCCCAAAACGATTGCGTTCGGAAGAGCAGAAGGATTCCATTCTTAATTAATCCTAAAAGAATTTTGTTCAGAAGCCTAAAAAACGGTCGTATTCAAAAGAATTTCGTTCAGAAGCTCATAACAATTCGGTTTCGTAAGCCACAAAGGTTCCGTTCAGAAGTAAAAAAAAATCCGTTAGGAAACCCAACAGGATTTCGTTTGGCAGCCCAACAAGTATCCCAAAGAAAGGGATGAACGTTTGTGCTTACAAACGAAGATCTGTTGGGTTTCCAAACGGGTCATTTTGGGCTTCCGAATGGAATTCATTTGGACTTCTGAACGAATTTTTTTGTACTTCCGAAAGGATTCTACTCGGAAGCCCAAAAGAATTCCATTCAAAAGCCCAAATAGATTCCGAACGGGAGCCCAAAATGATTTCGCTCGGAAGTCCAAAATGATTCCGTTCGGAATTTTTCTGGGCTTCTGCACAAAATTCTTCTGCACTTTCGAACCGAATCCTTTTGGGATTCCTAACAGAATCCTCTTGATCAGACATTTTCTGGGGTTTCCAACCGAATCGCTCTCAGCCGAATCCTTACAAAAACCATTTGGGATTCCAAACGGAATCTTTTTGAGCTTTCTAATGAAATTATTTTGTACTTCTGAACGATTTTTTTCGGAATTCCGTTCGAAATGCCAAATGGATTCCGTGTGCCAATGCCAATGCCAATTACGTTCGGAGGCCCCAAAATGATTTCGTAAATAAACCCAACAGGATTCCATTTGGAAGCCCAACAAGTATCGGAAAGAACGGAACGGACTTCTTGAGCTTGCATCCAGAGATCTATTGAGCTTCCGAACGGAATCCTTTTGGGATTTTGAACGAAATTCTTATCCGAAAGATTTCGTTCAGAAGCCCAAATTCTCCATTCGGAAGCTCAAAATAATCCTGTTAGTTAGCCCAAAAGCATTCCGTTCAAAAGTCCAAATGATTTTTTTTCGAAAGCTCAAAGGCCCAAATAGTTCCGTTCGTAAATCCATAAGAACGGAATGGTCTTCTTTTAGGCCTACGAACGAAGATCTAATGGGTTTCCGAAATCAATTGTTTTTGGACTTCCGAACAGAATCCGTTTGAGCTTCTGAACCGAATCCTTTTGTGCTTTCGAATTAATTTGTTTTAGGCTTCCGAAAGAAATCCTTTCGGGCTTCCATACAAAGCCTATTTGGGCTTCCGACCGAAATCTGTTAGGACTTTTGAGCGGTATATTTTTGAGCTTCCGAGAGGCATCCTTTTATGCAGGGAACCCTGAAGCAATCATTAAAGGATTGTGTTGATTGTGTTCAAAAACATGTTTTTATGAATCCTCTATAAATTAATTTTTGAATTCCAAAATCGACGACAATTCAATAATAATATAAATTATTATTCAATGGAAAATGTGGCAGTCATAGAAAAGCTTTCAATTATTAACTGTGGAAATGCTGATAGGTTCTAGTTGAAATGTAGAGAAGTTGGACTTAAAGAAGAATTAAATTATTTACTATTAATTTTTTATGCTTCAGTTTTATATTTTTATTTTTATGGCCCAATCATTCGACATATTTTTTTTTTTGCAATGCTGTACGACGTCTTTGAAATCAATTTTATTAAGATAAAAATAATGGTAATTCAGTTAGAATTTCGTGCAGTTCGCTGCTGTCAGAATGACATAATGTTCCATCGAGATTATCGAGTTTTCGCGATATGAAGAAGAAGAAATAGAAGATTAAGAAAAAGAAAAAGAATAATAATAATAAAATTTACACATTAAACAAACAATCGGTCATAAGACTGTTTTACCTTTTCAAGCTCTAAACAAACGAATTAATGCTTTGCAGAGTTTGAGAAACGAAAAAACTCCCACTTCTCATCTCTGTAAACACTACACACGCTTAAATGATTAACACAATAGTGTGTTCCTTATACACAAAACGGAACAACGTGCAACTATAATATTGGTTCCACACAGTGAGAGAGCAGTCGGATATCGGACCAAATCTTAATTTTAATTTTTCATGTTGAAGTGAAAGTTAGCAAATATTTCCATATTTATTCGCCCAACAAACATTGGAGATGGGTAAAGCTCTTATATAACAAAAAATACCCTTTTCAGCTGGAAAACTAGCTTGTTCAGCTTAAATTGTTTGTTGGGCAGATGATTATCCCAATGTTTTGATGAACGGAACAAAGTGCGATGATTATTGTGTCACATTTCTATTGTTCCGCAATTTCATTTGTTTATTATTTTTTGTGATTTTGTAAAAAACAACCGACGAAACTGGCGCTTCATTGCATTGATTGCAGATGAGATTAATTTGTTACAGTGAGATGAAAAACAGATCAGTCACGCTACATTTATTTTTTTTACAAAATCTAAAATCAGTGCCACAAGTTGTGCGAGAAAGAAATAAAAGGCAAAGTAGGCTTTCACTTCTTTGCACGAACGACAATCTCAACCTTATTTGGCCGTCCGGGACGACTGTCGAAAACTGTGACCAACAAGAGAGGCAGACGAAAACAGGGCAGCAGGTGGGAAGAAAAAGCTCGCGGTTGATATGCGCCAAAGTGAACGTTGGACTCTCTTTTGATATTGGTGTTTGTTTGTCACGGACATTCTTTTCGGTATCTTAATGTGTCTTTTTTTCTTATGCTTCATTAGTTATGTCTACTGCCACAAATGCAACCAGTATGAACTGAATATATGATAGAATTGGAAGCATTTTTTTTCTATAAACTTTGATCAGTTATATAATATTATGCGTCCACATTCTTGATTATCACCAAAGTGGCTTTTCCAATCTAACCGGAATTATACTTTCAGAAAACCTGAATTTTGAATTGTTCGTAAATATAATCGATCTGAGAAATATGTGTCAACCTTGGTTGCTTATTCCTTGTTTTTATATATTACCCTGATGAGATACAATTTCGTTGGCCCCATGTTGTGAGTGTTGCTTGCTTGTTACTTTTAAATGCATCAAATCACACTTTACTAAACGGTAAATATGAACATAATTGTTCAACAATGGTGAAATGTTACACATGATGCTAGACAGGTTGAATATTCATCACGAAGGTCTAAGTAAAAGATCGAATGCTTTCCAGATGACTGCTAACCTCCCATGTTGCTTTTTTTAGAGAAATCATGACGTGTAAAATTTCCACGTAACTTGCATTGGCCTTATAGAGCAGTTTGTGTATTTATCGGTAGCTAGTGAGTAGCTACAACAAACTAGGCATAACATATATGCAAGTTCAGATTATTCAGGTAGCTATCAGCCTCTGCAAAAAGAAGAGGTGCAGCGTAATGAGCAGGAATTGGATAGCGCTAATGTGCATAGTTGGAAATATAAACCGAATGCGGCATGTTGGTTATACATAAGTAGCCACATGCGCTACCGCAGACTGAAATGTGACGATAAAGTGGCGTTACTCAACCCAGCAGAGGGTTGGATTTCCAGTTTGGTTTTTTTGTCGAAGGAAATCGGTTTTAATCGTCTTAGTATTGTGACCGTACCACTTGTTGTATATTGTTTTCCTTACATGTTACAAACTGGATAGTAGAATCAATAAAATCACACGCACAGTTTGTTTTTTGTTAAGTGGATTTTGTTTAATATTTTTCATTTCTATGGTTATTTAAATTTTATTTTATTTACGTTTTGTAAACAGAAAACAAAAGATGATATCACGATTCAACTAACGACTTTTTTTTCCTAATTTATTCATTCGGTTAGTCGAGTTATTCAGCCATTTTTCAAATTCTAACTAATGCCTAATTTGTACAAATTCTCTATTGGTCAATTTGGTATAATTGGTATGATTTGTAATTTATAAAATATTTCTAATTTGTGTAATTTGTCTGATTTGATTAGTTTGTCACATTTTGTTCAGCATATGTAATTTGCGTAATTTATCTTTCCTAATTCTCAATCAGTTATCGTTCAGTGTCACGCATAGGAAGACTAAAAGACCTACGGATATAGGTAGTCGGTTTCATACACTGCTTCCGAAACAACTCATCCATGATTGATGGCATACCAATTAAGTGTTACATAAGATAAGAGTAGATAAATCCAGAAGTAGTGATAGTAGTAGATATTAGAAAACTGCAACTAGTTTTTTAAATAATTAATACATTATGCGGAAGTAACACATAATTGAATGATTTCATGTACCGTTAACAGTCATATTTCTAATGTCATTTGTAATATTTTCCTTATTTGATGTTCATTCGGGGGAATGTCAATTTGTCCGATTTTGTTCTATTGTTGGCATGTTTTTGGTAAACCAAACAATTCGATATAGAGGAAATTACGGCTTTGGCATTTTTTGTTCTATTATTGTCAGAGGGGTTTTCTATTACCAAATATGCTCAAATTTGGCCTAAACATTTTTTTGCATATTAATGAATATTGTGGCCAAATTTCGTAAAATTCGGTCAACAGAACCCCCCTGCCAATAATAGAACAAAACCTACCAAAGCGGTCATTTCCCCTATAATTTGAAATAAAAGATCTTGAAAATGAACAAATCTGGCCAAAGTTATAACGAACTTATGTTTCATTTGAGATGCTTTAGTGAACAACATCTTCATCTGAAAACAAGTGAGTTCACAAAACCAGAGAGGTCAAGGGGTATTATGTTTAGTCAAGTGTATAAAATGTATATCTTCTCAAGTAAATATGTATAGTAATTAAAGAAAAAAAATTGCCAAATGATCTTAATGGTTGTTTTTAAAATAAAAATAAAATAACAACTGTACAACGGGTAGAAAAGTAATCAAATTAGTTTTCATCTTTAATAATATTTATGAAAATATTTTCAGCTTTTCTACATTGAGTACATTGTTATATCATTAACATAAAGTATAATCAACATTGAAAATTTTTGATTATTTTTTTAAATTTACATATTAATGTATCGCATTTTTTCGGCGAAATTGAGCTTCCATTTCTGTTCGCTGGATTAATGTTCCAAGGTTAATGCAGTTTCCAAAACGACGATTAAATCAGTAATTTAAAATGCAAATCGAATTTGCTATCTGAAAAATGCGAAATAAAACTCAAAACACGTGCCCAATCACAAACCAGGAACGTCGGTCCCCCTTCACATTATTCATGTCGGAGTTTCCCTGCCCATCCACTTCCCGATGTTCGTTTGCAAAAAACACAGACCAGCCAACCAGGTAGGTTCACCGTTCGTCTGTTGGTGTGCAGCGACTGAAAATTTTAATCGCCCTTGCTTGGCATCGTTGCCGAAATTTTTCTCCAATCCGCGCAAATGGTCATCCAGTTATCGCGGAACCAAACAAGCGGCATATACTCTCGCAAACTGCGCCAGTAGTGGTACTAAACGACCATTCCGCCGCTTTGATCCGGCCATATGTATGCAATGTATGTATCGCCGTTTTGTTTCGCAAAATTTCATTTCAGAACGATATTTTTTCGCTGTTCATTCATTTTTGTCGGTACAAAACCACCACATCCAAAAACACGGCATGTTCCATTCGGTAATGAAAAATGAATAAACTTTACGTAATTTGGCAGAATCACGAAAAGCAATATTTTCGACCAGAGCACGCACGTAGCAGCCAAGAACCATAGAAGCCGCAAGATAAGATGGAAGAGGGGAATGTTAATCCACCCATTCATAGTCCAATTTTTTATAAGCACCTGGTTGATTGCACTTGCCACTCCAGCAGTCACGTACACATAATTTTCTCATAACATTGAAACACTCACCTTTCTTCCAAAAAGTTGTTTGAACTGGAACAAACCGGTCAAAATCCGTCAGCTCCAAGACACAACTTCAATTTTCGACCAAATTTAACTACAACTCAGCAACTCGCACTTGTAGCAACTCTTCGCCTCAATTCACACCTCGGCAACAAGAGTGGAAATCTGTGAAATATTCTTCTTCGTAGGCACTTCCAACACGATTTCACTTCTCGCCTTCCAAGTTTCACTATAGGTGGTGCGGGGAAGTTACTCCCAGTTTATGGGGCGTTTAGTAACGAAACGACAGGACTTGATTTCAAACCATTCCGGGACTACCTCTCGATTCCAACTGATCCGTTAGAACGGAGCGCTATTGTGCTTTATAACAACTCGCCGGGTGCGCGAGAAAAACAAGGGTCGCTCTCTCACTCACTCTCGACTGATTGCCCGCGTCCGTAGTCCGTTTTGGCCCCGGAGCAATAATAGATTTGCGAGAGATTAGCAGAACACTTCACCCGATTCTGAGCCGCGGGACACCCTTTCCAACGTCCCGGCACTGATAATGCACTTCTCCGCAGCACCGTTCGAATCCACCGATAACACCAGGGGTGACGTCCCCTCACTTTTGCGCGAAACAGCCGCTGATAAGGCGACTAAACCAAATGCGAAGTATTTTTCGATGCTGCGCGAATCGTAGTGACCCGTGACCCCAAACAGCACTCACCTTCTTTCCGAACGGTCGATGCTAACAACGTGTTTCTTTCGCTGGACTCACACGTCAAGCAGCCACGGCGTCGTAATGATGTACGGCTGCACAGATGATCGACAGGGTTGGTCGTCGCTGGAACACGTTTACTAACAAGATTTGTTTGAAAAACGGATGATGATGTTCGCCCTAGACAGAGGGCGCGTCCCGTGACTAAGGAGTGCTGAACATCCGACTACCAACTATCGACTGAACGACCGAGTTGCGAATTGCATTTTTTTACTTCTCACCGCTTCTCGACTCTCGAGCTGTACCAACTCGCTCGTACGATTACTTTTCGCCGAATCAGACGCGGCAACGTCCGTGCTCATATGGATTGAACGTTTGTTGGTCGTTCCTTTCGTAGCTGCTTTAGATACTTGGTATCGTGGGAAGTATCGTTTTATCATAGTATGTATTGTGAAAAGATGTGCGCTTGATCAACTTTTTGAAAAAAATGTTCAATGATCAATAAAGAAAGCGGCACTATGAAAACTGAAACGTGCCTCCCAAAAAAGTGTATGTTAAAATATGATTGCCATGTGCCATGAAGGAGACGTTAATTGATAAGATTGTCCATTTGTTTTTGGGAAAGTATACAATATTAAAAATAATCTTTCTATTATGCTCTTCAAAATTATACCTATAAAAGTATTTCTAGCAATGTCAGTCCGATGACGACAGCCGTGTCGGTGAGACACGTACCCCAGAACGCCACCGTTTGGGCTTCACCTCCGGCGACTGACAAGGATTTGGTGGAGGGGCTTGGAATCGAACTCAAGACGTCCGCTAATAATGCGTACGTGTAGCCAACTACACTACGGGACCCCCGATCTTCTGTCTAATATACATAAAAATTAATTTCTGTCTGTCTGACCCTTGTTGACTAGGAAATTATTGAACCGATCGTCGTAAAAATTTGTATGCAGAGGTTTTTGGGGCCGGGGAAGGTTCCTCTTCCTTTTTGAAAAGAGAGGCTCCTATACAAATGAAACACCAATTTCTATATAACTCGAGAATTAATCAAGCAAATTAGTTCCAATCTGGT
Source organism: Armigeres subalbatus (assembly GCF_024139115.2). Classification (NCBI taxonomy): domain Eukaryota; kingdom Metazoa; phylum Arthropoda; class Insecta; order Diptera; family Culicidae; genus Armigeres; species Armigeres subalbatus. Next base: position 122,459,254 of record NC_085139.1, read on the forward strand.
ATGTGGAGGTTTTGGAAGGGAAGATATGTGGTGGTTCCCTTCTAGAAAGGGGGCTCTCATACAAATGGTACAGAAACTTCTGCATAACTCGAGAGTTAAACAGAGAATAAATCAATTTTAGGCGAAACGAAGTTCGTCGGATCTGCTAGTGTAAAATACAATTTAACTACATTATCATTAACGACGATCTTCAGCTACTGATCCATCTTACCCAACAAACAATTTTAGCTAATTAAGCTAGTTTTTCCACTGAAGAAGACTATTTTTGGCTTAATAAGTGTTTCACTCTTTTCAGTGCTCGCAGCCGTCATCCTTTTTTGCTTCAATAATCATACCTAGCTTTGTTGCAAAATCTCAAGCAAAATCTGAAATTGGAGATAGCGTGGAATATGGAGCACGCATATTATTAGCGTAAGAAGGAAGACGTAAAAAAATAAGCAAAATATCATTCTGTCAAAATTCAATAAAAAACGGAAACATCAAATAAATTTCAAGCTTTAACATCAGGGCTTCAAAATTCCAAGGAACCGACAAGAAGTTGGTCAAGATTGCTTCACCTAGTCAAAGTTCTATTCAAGCCAAAAACAAACGACGTTTGACTATGAGCCAGCACCATCCTGATTTATATTTCCTAACACCTGAACAATCGGACAAGATCGGAGTCGAGATCGGAGTAGGTAGTTTTAGCATGAGATTCAGGAGCACATAACAGTCAGGCAATTTTACAGACCATTTCCTGTACATATATGGTGAGTTTGCTGTTTGATATTATGGTGAGTTTGAACTGGTAACAAAGCAATTTGTGCTCTGGGGTTTGTTATCTGGGAAACTTCACATTATCCTTATTTATTCTATTTAACAGCATTTAGCTTTTCATTAATTGTATTTTTTCTTTAATTTCTAATACTTTTAAGACATCTGAAAACCTTGCATTGTTGTATTTCCCTAACTTAAAATCTACTCAACATTTTGACATAGATTCTAAATAGCACTGCGAGAATGTTAACTTGCTTATGCAAATTTATTCCTAACAAGGTAACGGTATACAGAAGAAAATATTTTTTTTTAAATTGATAATTAAGGGAAATTTTAAATTTTAATACCTTAGCCAATAGATAAACTAACAAAATATCGCTTGCATCACTAATGGGTGCACTGTTCCTTTAGTGGCGGTAAAAATTAAGTTTGGTTTCCAAAGTGGTGCTATCCATTGATTTCTTATAAGACTCGCTAATATTGGTACAGTTGCACCACTAAAGGTGCAAGAAAGTCAATTTTATTAAGGAAAATCACTGTTTTTGATAGTTTTTCGGGCGAAATCTTAGGATAAGTTGTATTTGACACGATATTTGAAGGACGACGCATTTGAATTTGACTGGGTTTTGTATAAATTTTACTCTTCTTGGTGGTTGGTTAACATAATCATGCTGCATTTTATTAATGATTCAACATTCGTATGATTTGAGCTTTCAAACACTTCTTTCTTAGGAACCTGAATTCAGGCATAACACACTAAGCCATGAAATATTTTCTTTTTATTATATTACAATTTACATTATTGGTGGGGGGGGGGGTGTTTTGGGGCCTCTTCCCTACAACATTTGTGTAGTGCAAAATAAGGATGATTACTCATGCTTCGATATAACGTACAACTTTGAAATCGATATGTACGTTATATCGAAGTTTATCTGTATTAACCGTCACTCTTCAAATTCTTGTAACGTAAAGTATTTCATGAACTCTTATTGCCTATGGTATGTCAATACCATAATTTTTGGGGCGTATTGACTAACTTGGTGGCCCACCTAATTCAAACCAGAAGCATCTACAGGTAACATAACAGTATTAATAAATAATAAATATACATGTGGTGTTTGTTTGCGTGACTGTGCTGGTTCGAAATGCTGACGTTTATATCTTTTTTAAGCGGAATCAAATGACTCGATGGAATCATTTTGATTTTTCAATTACAATTTACAATTTTCAATATTTTTTTACTAAATGTGCTCCACCAATTGTGTATGCTCATTTGGCCTTATTTTATGTGTTGTTATTTTGTACACAATTTGATAGCAAGATTTTTTAAACTCGAATTTATTACTGTTAATGAAAAAAAAATCAATACAGAATGAACACAATCGTTACAATTGCCTTATTGACACGTTATGCTCGATAATCAATTCAACTCAAAAGATCCATGCAGTGAATAGAATTAATGCTCTCTCTTCCTTAGTAATTAGCTTCCCACGTCCAACCCGCGGGTGCCATATTTTTTTTGCATAATAAGTGAACCACCCCTACACTGTGTATAACCCATTAATTATTTCCAATGTGTCTATTATACTAAACATACAAATTCTTTTTCATATCCATTCATTGCCACGCTATGCCCAGAAAGTTTGTCATGAAAACATCCTGGTCCAGGTAGAGCACCCGGATATTGATAATGTGTATAATTTGGGTAATTCGTCAAATTTTGAATGCCTAATTTCTTCGCTTATTGGTGAAGGCACGTGCATTTCTTATGGAGTTAAACAATAGGTGATATTTGGTGGTTTCCCCTACTTCCTTGAGCTTATTAACGATGAGCTCTGTGAATTAAAAGCTCGAATGGTAGTTGATCACACTTTTGCCTGCTGTTACCAGCTAGTAACGCTTTTGTTAAGCTAAATAGTTCATACCACATGGCTATATGTTATTAAAAGAAAACAAACAAAACTAACATTTTTCTTATATACATTTTCTTTTGATTATCATTCATTATTTTATTTTAATATACATTTGATGCTTGTTATTATGTTTGATACTGCCATCCACTTTTCTCCAACCTTTCAGGATTCAAGATTTTTCCTTGAAAGACTTCGGATATCTGGTTCATCAATCAAGTTATTGGTTCATAATGAAATATACCCTAAGGATATTCATCGAAAGGAAATTTGGTGAGCTGAATCCAATATATATTTTAACAATTTATTCTTGATATTGATTATAAAACCATTATATAAAACCATCAGGGCACCCGATTGAAGCGATTTGGATAGGAAGAGTGGAATCGCCAACTTCCTATTGTTAACATCTCGTGGATAAAGGGCGGGCTGTTCTCCCCATCTATTGGGTCAATCTGGGAAACGAGGGCTATATATTATTTTATTGTATGTACGAACTTTCTTCTGGAAGGAGATTCTCTATTCATCCCGTGGATTCGCATAAGTGTCTTTGCTTATGGAACCACCCCACCCATTTTTGGCCCTTCATACAGGAGTTTGATGAAATACATACAATAGTATAATCATGATCAAATCGTTTGTCAGATATGGCCAGTGCTATCGGCAGGTACCTTGCTACAATAGATGGTAGTATCATGATCATCATCATCAATAAGTGTTTCACTCTTCTCCAATGTATGTTGGATAAAAAACGTGAGGTGAAGGCAAAATCAAAGAACTCTTGATTCTGCTTTAAAATTTATATGGCGAAATTTGAAAAATGAAGTTAAAAAGGCCTGATTAATCTACCTAGCGATGACGATGCCTTATTTGTACATACTGATCCCGTTACGATCTTTGCTTGGACCCGTGCCTTGGTTTTACGTTGAACTCGTTTGCGGAAGTAAAATTCCGACAAGCGGTGGTAATCCTGCAGGGACATCGTTCTGGGAAAACCTCTTAGAAGGTCACGACTCCACGCTCAGCAATGAGAATTGAATTCTCCACTTCCTTCTAAGAAACAAGGTTTCAAGATCGTCCTGCCAAAGCGCGGAAAAAAATAGAAAGTAGCTGAAGACTTCAGATATTCCATCTAACTCTAAAATTGAGAATAATTCTAGACCAACATTTGAAAAGGGCGTAACAGTCAAAATTTATGTCTAGGTCTCACTAGTCTAATTGAGGATCAGGTTACACGGAGCTTCGAAGACATTCTCAATCAAGAGAATGTTTTTGACCCTTCGTTGGGAACTAATTTGGATGAAGTGAGATCTATTACTAGAAAATTTAAAAATATGAAAGTCCCGGGTGATGATGGTATTTTCTACATACTTATCAAAAAACTTCTCGAGAGCTCTTTATCTTTTTTAATTAAAGATTATTATTAAGATTATTTTAAATAGAATGATGGTTTGTATTAATGACAATTCTATTTTTTCTGATGAGCAATTTGGTTTTCGCCATGGACATTTAACCACTCAATTCTTCTTGACAGAAAGAAAGCATTTAACAGTGTTTGGCATGAAGGTTTGATTGTAAAATTGATAAATTTTAATTTTCCTCTGTACATTATTATACTGATCCAAAATTATTTATCAGATCGTTCACTGCAGGTAAACTATCAGAATTCTAAATCTGATAGATTACTAAGGTATTGGAAACGACTTGAAATAGTTTTTATGTAGAAATTTTGGCTATCTCAGTCTATAAAACCATTAAACGATTAGCGTTTTACTCTGCCCGACGTTTCGGCCATTGGATGTGGCCTTTTTCAAGGGAAAAAATCGGTCAATCGCTTTTGTCCTAATTTACATGTCGTTCTGGGTGTTGTATGGTCATAGTTTTGGCTTTTTTTTGCGGTGGTTTTGTTATACAATTTGATATTTTATCAACGGTCATAGTGCTCGACATGTGTGTCATTTGTAGTAGATTGTAAAAAAGTTTCGATATTTTCGATATGCTTCCAAAACTCAGCTTATAATTTTCCCACATAAGCCGAGAGCTTGTCATTTGGAACCTTTTAGCAGACATATTGTCACTATGAATGGGGTTCCAATTTATTGGTCAAGCGAAGCTAAATATTTAGGATTTCTGCTAGATCCAAAAATGAACTTTTAAAAGTCACATTGAAGGCATTCAAGCCAATATATTATGTAAGTGTCTATATCCATTTATAAACAGAAAATCAAAACTTTGTTTTAAGAAGAAACTTTTGATTTACAAACAAATTTTCAGACCAGTCATGTTGTATGCTGTGCCAATATGGACTAGTTGCTGCAATACCAGAAAAAGGCACTTCAGAGAATTCAAAACAAAATTTTGAAAATGGTTCTGAAGTTGCCTCCGTGGTATAGTAGCAATGAACTTCATAGAATTTCTAATATTGAGACATTGCATCAAACGTCCAATATAATAAACTCCATTAGCTCCTTGTACCCTTAGTATAAATTAGGTTAAGTTTAGTTTAAGCTGAAAACATTGTAATTCCTACATGGTTTAATTCAACCAGAGGAAAAATCCTAACTGACAGAGGCAATTGAAATGTATTAATGTGTTAACTAAAAATGTAACATAGCAAATAAAGATGATAGTTTTGAAGAACTCACGGAACACCTAGTCTAAGAGATGAATGCATATACTAGATAACTAGCAAATAAAATTAGTTGAAAAAAATCCTGAAAGCGTCAGTTTTTCTTCCGACGCAAAAATCGAAAGGAACATTGTGTAATTTTATATTTCAAAATTGATAGAAATTGCTTCGTCGACATTTTCGGTCTTAACAATTAATTGCATATTATTCGGCAACTCGGCCGTACGAAAACCATTTTTTTGTTAAATATCTTGGCTGTGCATATTTACAGCACATGTTTCGAAATGGACAAATTGATATGAAATTTGCGAAAAAGAATCCACGTGTCTTGGAGGGACTCGAACCCTCAACCTCCTACTCTCTAGATAGGCGTGATAACCCCTACACAACAAGACCACTTAAAGGTCACCGCGGTTAGCTCTCTTTTTTGCAAATTGAATATCTTTCGGATGCTTGATTTGTCCAATCTCCACATGTGCTTTACTGTTGTATATCCACAGTCAAGCGAGTGCACATTGTTTATAAAACGAGAGGATCGCACTCCATGCCGCCCAGCAACGGGCTGGGCGGGTTGGTATAGAATGCGAATCAATCACACTCTGCTGTGTGCCGAGAGCTAACCGCAGTGGAGGTTGGTACTCGGATTCTGATGGCTTTTCCGCAAACGTGACCTTTAAGTGGTCTTGTTGTGTAGGGGTTATCACGCCTCCCAAGTAACATTTTAAGTTTTATGACGCTCTTGAAGACCATAATTTACTCTTCAAGAGTGTTATAAAACCAGCATAAAACCAAAATGTTACTAGGGCTATCTAGAGAGTAGGAGGTTGAGGGTTCGAGTCCCTCCAAGACACGTGGATTCTTTTTCGCAAATTTCATATCAATTTGTCCATTTCGAAACATATGCTGTGCATATGCATAGCCAAGATATTAAACAAAAATGGTCTCCGTACAGCCGAGGACCCAATTTCACAATTATATTTGCATACTCTACAATGTCGGCTACATATAGCTAGTACTTAAATGAATGTAAGTATTAATGGTTGGCATTATTTATTTTTTCAACAGATTAGTTGCCTTTGGCATTTTTAAAACAATATTATGCTTCAATTGCTTTTTTATTCTCAAACAGGAGGTTAATAAAACTCGTTTGATGAACAAGAGCTCCTCTTGTAAATGATAACTTTAATGTTTTGCATCCCGAGCAGGAGAAATTAACTCAGTAATACATCATACCTTCTGTTCGTGATACCATACTCCTCCTCCGCGTTGCATAAGAGGTAAATACTAAAGGAGTAATACCAAAAATTAATATGAACAATACTTCAAGCAAAACATACTCTGTTATTACAGTACCAAACGCATCACAAATTATTATTTATTTGGTATTGAAATACCTATACCTCAAGTATTTTGCATATTAATTTTTGGTTTAATTTTTTGGTATTTTACCTCTTATGCAAGGCAAGTTCATACCAATTTCTATTGTCGAGGTCGTTGCTCCTGCTCAGGATATTACGTAGTACGAAATATATACCAGTTGCATTGTCTTCTTCTGTTGTCTTTGATTTTAAAACGCTTTGAATCTCCTAGTGCAAAATAGAAATGACCTAACCTATATGGATTTGCTTTAATACGTGTTGATCTTGTGTTCAAAAACCTTCTTCTACGGCTAATTTCCAACCCTACACGCAAAAGAATGTTACGGTCGAAACTACCATTCCGAGGGTTAATTTAAGATTACGCTCCGACGATTTTCAGCAGACAACAAACCCGTTTTATTTTACCATGCGCGCAGTAAAAATCAATTGTGATCCTGGTGGGATGTTGTTACATGAACTGAATCAGTGGTGAATTTGTCCGAATGCATGATTAATTTAACTGAAAACTTGTGGTTGTTTAAAAAAAATGGCGTAGTCTACAAAATAGTAATTGTTACCATGGATTTTTTTCTGTGTAGCAGCGCTACACAGACTGGTTGGTTGCAACCACACAAATGTGACTAAATTCGGTTGTATATGAGTTACTTTTGTGCAACATGTGTGCTGCTTGGGAAGAAAACTTTTCCATTCTCCTTTCCAACTTAATTTCCTTTCCTTTTTCATTTATATTTTCGCAAAGTAAATGATGAGAAAGGCCAGTAAAGGCACATATCTCTAGAATTAAGGGGAACGTGCCAATTGAGTCGACGTTCTATCCTGATCGTCACTCTTGCGACTGAAGTTACTTTACGGGAGTGTTCACTTCTAAAGCTTTTAAATTCTATTACCAAGTTACCCATCAGAGTACAAACAAGTAAGTTTCTTGTTTAGTTCAATTAAAGTTAATTCACTTTTATTGAGAAATCGACGGTATATTTTTATTTCGATTTCAAGGACGGCTACGTAGTCTAAATGATTGAAACAAGATGTATATTTGGCCGACGTTTTGACGCGGGGGTGGTGTTTTCATCACCGTATTTTTCCCCTGACGAAGACACCATCCCCGTGTCGAAACGTCGGACAAATATACATCTTGTTTCAATCATTCAAGACTGCGTAGTGCGTAGCCGTCCTTAAAATCGAAAAAAAAAACCTGATTAATCCACCTAGCGGTGATGGTGCCTTTCTCGCGCAAATAAAAAAAGTGTATTTTGTCCATAACTTCCGATCCCATAGTCCGATCTAGCCAATTTTTAATAGGAAACAATGGGACAGGATTCTGCGTCAAATGCAACTTGCAAGCAAATCGGTTAAAGATAAGTGCCTGAAAAATGAGTGACCAAATTTTTAACTGATTTTAAAGTGAAAAATGGTATTGACACATTCCAGCGTAACGCGACACCATGAGGAGCCGACTTTCAGCGAGAAATTAGGTCTGCATTCGAAAATTAGCCTCGGGGACATATGATTAAACAGGTGTAAAATTATCCTCACTAAATTTCCTTTCTGATAGTATATTCATTTTGAGATTTTATGCTTTGAATATGATAAATATAGCGCGCTGCATTTCGTAACGCGACACCATCGCTGAATTGCACTTTTTCGCATTTTGAAATGCAATTGCGTGTTTCAGCTCTGGTATACGGTTTGGAGTCTCGATTTATTCTAAGCATTTCTCGTATACATCAACAGAAATGAGGCTGTGAATTAAAATCGCAGGGAAAAACGGAAATTATAATAAAAATAACTGAATTGATATGAACACCGCCGCGTTACGATGATCGACAAACAGTCTCCTCCAAATGGTGTCGCGTTACGCAAACGTGTTTATCGTTGATAGAATACGTTATTTCAGCCGATTTCGATGCGACATGTTATATTCGACACAGAATATTATCACATTATCTATCGTTGAAGTTTCAGTTATTAAAGTTTGAGGGACTAACCGGCACAAATATAGAACTGAATCAATTCCATTCGTATCACATATTCAGTTTTAGAAACAAATTAAATGGTAATGGGTTTTCCTATTTTTATATTAGACACACCCAAGTATGACTCGGATCGGTTTTTAAGTACGTGGTCAGACGATCGATCCCCCTAGAATTGAGTTTTTTTACACTGAAAAGTTCTATTCATTTCATTCATTTATTTAGTTAACATCTAAACAGATAACACTGAATCAACAATTTGACGCCACAATACACGGTTCGAGGCTGCATCTCTCCATCCTCGGATACGCCCCACGCTCGCCAAGTCGTTCTGCACCTGGTCTGCCCATCTCGCTCGCTGCGCTCCACGCCGTCTCGTACCTGCCGGATCGGAAGCGAACACCATCTTTGCAGGGTTGCTGTCCGGCATTCTTGCAACATGTCCTGCCCATCGTACCCTTCCGGCTTTAGCTACCTTCTGGATACTGGGTTCGCCGTAGAGTTGGGCGAGAAAAGTTCTATATTGCCTTTTTTTCTACGTTAACCATTTTGAAAGATGATGATGGCCCAAGAAGCTCAGCAATGTTGAAGAGGAATATTTCTGTCGTTTTTTATTCTACGTTTCTACTGGAACGTTGTCTGTTTTCAACTTTTTATTTATTTCCGAAAAGATTCGAATACGTCTCATGTCTCAACCAACGTTTATCACAAGAACGTATGCGTCGTGCCCTGAGTGCACTACTTTTAACTACATTTTCAATCTTTACGCTATCATCAACAGTTTTTTGATAGGTTAGACAGCCTTAGTTTGACATGATTTCGTGTTTATTCTGAAATATACAATTATCATCTTTGATCGTAATGTACAACAATGTAATTGTCGCTGAAAAATACAAAAAACAAGCGACAAAAGAGAATAACGATAACTCTTTGTCCTCATCTGCAGAGGATAAAGACATTGTTGCGTTCCAATTTATTTGCAACAAACATGGAGAGGTAATTGTTGTGAACTTTTCAAACTGCGATAACTTGTATATTTCAGAAGTAAAACACAAATCATGTCAACAGATGGTTAAGTATATGTCTAACCTATGAAAACTGATACTTATTTAACCAAAAACATCATCGGAAACTGACTTCTTCTCAAAATGCGCGGCAGGCGATCATTGTCCTATTATGTTGCAGTTTGGGACAAACGCTTATTGCGAGTTGAGTTTGTCCCAACATTTACAAGAGAGGACAATGTTGTTGTCATTGGCAATGTTGTTATTTTACATTCCTTGCGTAACCTATTTTTTGTAGTATGGAGAGTTACCAAATGACACCCCATTACATCCCCATTTTTGTTACGCTATTCATGTACAAGCCCTAAATTACTTGAAAGAAACCATTGTGATACTGTATCAATAAACCGAAAGCATTTCTCGCTTAACTTTTCAAAAGGTCCTGAGTAACATTTTTTTCATGAATTAATTTGAATAGCGCAATCAATAACACAACATGAAAGCTTTTGATTGCTGTACTCAAATTAATTCATGGAAAAAATGTTACTTAGGACCTTTTGAAAAGTTAAGCGAGATTTTATCCCTTATTACAGAAGCACATTCAATCCGCGTAACGCGACACCATATTTTTGTACCTAGTGTAACTTCATGGAAAATGGTCCGATTTTGGATCTTAATACATGAAAAGAAAGCTCTTGACGAGTACTAAGAGAATCCGAAATATTACTTTTCCAGTGTTTGTACCTTTTGTCTAGTATCAATTATACGACTATTTTCGTAACGCGACACCATTTCAATGTCACTGTTTTTAAAGTACAAATATTTCATGTAAACTAAAATTTTCGAAGCAATACAATGTGCACACGAAAAGATCATTAAAAACTGTATTTAATTGCGTATTCATCATTACATTTTCACCCAAATAGGTGCGATAGAGCACATTTGTAAAAAAATGATCAGGGAGTCTTTTTTTATACTAAAAGTCTGCTACTTTAATTGGCTATTAAACAATGTTCCGAAAACATTTTTCATTGGAAGAAATGTTTTTCTTGTAATTCAATATGTATGTTTTCCTGTCCTACAGATATTGGATCCTAATTTTTAGTTTGAAATTTTGGTCCCTTGGTGTAGAAGTGCGTGGATTGTGTCATTTTGGCCATAACTTCCGAACCCATAGTCCGATCTGGCCAATTTTCAATAGGAAACAATGGGATAGAAGTTTGCATCGAATGCAACTTGTTGCGAGGAAAACGAAATGAGTGACACTTTTACTACATTTGGCAATGACTTATTCGGCCAAATGGTCTATTCTGCCAAATGAACTATTCAGCCTAATGGTTTGTTCGGCCAAATGACCTATTCGGCCAAATGACATATTCAGCAAAATGATCTATTCGACCAAATGATCTATTCGGCCAAATGACCTATTTGGCCAAATTACCTATAACTTACCAAATATTACCAAATAACTTTTGGCCTAATAAACTGTTCGGCCAAACAACTTTTGGACTAGTGGCCTTCAGCCTGTGACAAGCGCGGTGTCATCATCTTCAATAGACAGAGCCCGCTGTCATCATTGAAAAGCAACATAAAAAAAATGTAAAATATACTGCGCAACGAGCTAAAACTTTAATGTATACATGTGTAAGACTAACTTCTTTTGATCTCCTATCTCTAGCTTCTTTATCATTTGTTAATAATTGTTATTGAATTTTGGTTAATAATTAATTCAATTAATTCAAATGGTGATAAACTCTCTCAATATAAAGTTCTTGTGCTAGTTTGTGTTGCCAGATAGCAGAGCTCAACTGAGTTTGTTTGGTACGAGAGAAATTTGCGGGTAAAAAACCTGATGGTTATCATTGCTTTTCAAGTCAAGGAAAAGCCTATCATTATGTGTCACAGTTAGAATTGAGACTAGACATACCGAAATGAGTCATTAAATCTCAGCAGGGCTATCACTTTTCAACTCCTGGACTAAATATAATTGCAGTTTTTATTTCAGTTTATCAATATTATAACAAGTGGAAACCAGTTTTTAAATATTGATATCATATTCTCACAGAGAAACAGAGCTCACACTTAGAACAAAACGGAATCAACATCTTTGTTTTGTAAACAATATCGCCCAATGCTTAATGCACATTGTGTGGATAAACAACTAGCACGGTAGTGCTCAAACACAAGCAAAACGAACGGAAGCGCCACCCGACGGACTATCTGTAGAATATTGAACTCACTGGTAAAAATGTGAGCGATAACACTTGTGTTGAGTGGCGTTCGTTTCTCTGTGATATTATCATAAGCACCATTGGTTAAGCTGCTACACCTGCTGAATTAACATTATAACACATCAATATTGCATCACTTTTCAATAAGACTGAAAACAACTGATAAGCCTTATTTTAATACTACCTCAAGACTCTGCGTTAACTTATGTCTTTGAATGAACTCGTGGGGTTTTTCCGCTAAGCAGAACGTTAGATCGGATCGAGGGTAGCTTGCTTACTTTTGCGTCATTAGGGATCGGGATAATCTAGTGGCACATGTGCTAGATGGGCTATGATGCATTTAAGTTATCACATAGAACGGATTTACTTGATCAAAACAAAGTCATATGGACAAGGTCATTTGTCCAAAGGACGTTTTTGTTGATATGGTTTTTTCTTATCTTGAAGAATTAGGGATAGTGACGGGTGTCTGCTATCGTAATGTCTCGCGTACATGTGTGTAGCTTGTCGGTAGGATGCGGAAATACAAAGCAAGACTAAATATGTTGACCACTGTCGGGTTCGAATCCCTGTCAAGTTTGGGTGAAAATTATTTATAATTATGTGGATATAGAGTAACATGATAGTTACATGTGGTTTCATGGTTAACGTATAATTGCATACAAGGTACAGGATTAACGTATACAGAAAAGGTTTATCCTATCTCCGTAACAATCTAATAACAATTGAAGTGCATGAATATCGAGCTGAGGACACGGCAACATCCAGTTTCTGGAAACAGTGTCAGAAACAAGAAGTATTCTATACTTATATTTCTTCTTCACTGTTTCAACAGCTGATTACAACTAATCTGACTCATATTCACATCTGTTTCCCTAAAAAGCTAATATAATCTATTTTATTTACGTAAGTTCTGAGTTTTGACTCATGTATTATTATAGAATCATGTGGGTTAAGCTAATCTGGGGCTAAAGGTAAAGCCTTTAATCGGCCAAAAGAAATTAGAGATTTTGACTTCACAAAGTGAAAGGAAAACAAAGAAAAAAATGGCGCACTGCCTTACAACATTCAATGTATTTAGTCATAAAAAGTTTTATGCATATTTTTGCTAATATAATTCTTCGGTAGATAATAGATTCTTATTCAAATCATACATGCATGTATTATTAAATGTAAGTTTGAAGTCCAATTCATTTAATTTTCATTAGCTATAAATAGGATCCTATTTCACAATGAGTGCAACTCATTTCAATCATTTGAGAATGATGCTATAGCTATGTGCGGGAAAGATGAGTCATATTTTATATAGATGTAAAATATGACACATCTTTTGTACACATAACCATTCAAACATACACATAAACACGCCTCCTTTCTAAATTAATTCTTTCCCGTGCGTGATGATACTTAGGGAGAATAGGTCCCTAGATAGCCTTGCGAAGACGAAGACTGAATATGGTGAGTTCGATTCTCGTTCCGGGCTAGAATGATTTCAGTGGGTACCATTCTCAACTCCCTGGGCATAGTTGCAACATAAGATAAAGATTCGTTTATTATAGCCATGAAAAATAGCTCTTCGATTCACGAGGCAACCAACATCTTTGCAATGTCATAGATATAAAAGCAATAAATTATCGCAAAGGCTTATGACTCCTACTATCGATTGACTTTATCTATGTATTATGCACAATACAAAACGTTTTGAAGAATGGATTTTTTTGCTTATTCTTGTCGTTTTTATTTTAAAACTTGTTTTTTTTTTAAATGAAACTGTTACATATGAAAAGCATGCGCGTGCCATGTCCTTGATCTTTGTTCTCTGTTTGTACATGTTTAAAGGGTATGCAAGACATCAGTTTGGATGAGATTCCAAATCAACTTGTTGTTGTTAGCGTATGCAACCTATTTGACCCGAACATGGTGAGCATTTGAAACAAATAAAATTTATGTGATAGACATTGTGCAAAAATAGACGATGCAATAACCAGAGAATTGAACAAAGTGTACCGGGTAGACGATAACAGCTCATTAACAGTAAAACGTGATATTGATAACAAAACATGATATAACAAAAATTCGCACCGAAATATCATAAAAATATCAGGTTTTGCTATGAACAAGAACTTATAAATATCTTAAGCTATTAGTTTGTTCTTGTTAATAGCAAAACCTGATATTTTTATGATATTTCGGTGCAAATTTTTGCTATTTTTATTTGTTATTTTTACTCTTATTTCAAACAAGTTCATATCATGTTTTGTGATTAATATTAAGGCTTCTACCTGGGTACTGGCCTTTTGACTACAACATCTCTGCATCTGTTTTCAAGGTCCGACGTAAACAGCTGGCCCTTCAACCTGATGTTAAAATCCATTATTTATCCTCTGCTGACCCTATGCAAAGAAAATATAAACAAGTTACGCACAAGCTTACTCATACCGGCAGAACTTATTCCAAAGATCCCAAAGAAAATCATACTATTTGATCAAGGGGGACGCGCCACATCAACATATCTGAGTAAAATGTAAGAACGAGCAATCAAAAGCTATACGCTATGAAGCCAGCAATATTCGAGAAAAAAAGAACGACCATATATAACTCTCCGATCGTCTGTTTTAATTCATGACTATTTCCATCATGCTGAAATACATTCCAACTTTGCGATTTCTCTTTTATGTTTCTTGTGAACTTTTTTCTCTTCATCTCTCGCTCCAACAATGAAAAACATTCCCACGCGGCACTAACACGTGCTCGGGTGTGCGCGAATATTCTCTGAAAGTTTCAAAGCTCCTCAAGCCAAAATATCACGCCACTTCGAAATGTAGCTGTAATTATTATTATTGTCTGCTTTTCCATCTTTTGTTGTCCACTACCTATACAATGACCCTGCTTGGCAAAATTGTTATGCTCAAAAGTTTTCTCTCACGCAAGCTTATACTCTACTCTCTGCGAACATGCTCTACTCTTCGCTGAATGCTGCGTGATTACTGGCAGCTGATGAAACCACCACTTTCACGTGAAAGGCGCAATATCACCCTAGGCGTTGACTCTGACATTGACATTGCCATGCTTTCATCGCGGTTCAGGAAGCGATTAATACACTATCTCTTCAGCGGGACGGTACCGCCCCGCCGGTTTCATGTTGTTTGGACATCCGCTATTATCGCTCTGATCGGAGTTTGATTTTCATTAATCATATGAACCGAGATCATGATTCTATGACGTTGTTGCACAGATAGATTGTCAATTATTCATCGAATGAAACATTGAGACATTTGTTTTCGGAATAGTGATTGCAATTTAGCGTCTTGTGGCGAAAGACTTCCTTGATGTAAGTTCGATCATCTTCGATTATTTTGTTGTCCAGCGCAGAGGAATTTGAACTTTGATTTGCTAGAATCATGATTTGGTTTGCAAGCAAACAATTATTGTGTACAGTCATAAATTAAAACAGTTGATAAAATATAGATAAGTCGTATGCCAATACGCGTTATAAGCGGTTTTTAATTACAGGGGAAACCACATGCGGATTTTTTATCAGCTTTGAAAAAGATGCATCATGAGTAAAATAAGACACAGGTGGAATCAATATTATGTCATGTTTAGGCTATTACTCGCATGCAAACATCAATGTTTATTGTAATCGTTTGGCAGACACATTGCCGTGAAGTGATACGGAGCTGAAAACATGTTTTTGAAATTCGTTTTTACATTTTTAGATGTTTATAGTATGGTGCGGATGATTACTGTAAAGGTTACCGTTTAAATACAAGTGAACTTGAGTTTGATAATGATAATTTATATTTTTGCCTTTCTCGTACTTTTGTATAATGCTAATTTTTACATTTGACCAAGTAGAA